>NC_138775.1:270686278-271286278 GCF_965119305.1 Pelophylax lessonae | reverse complement strand
GTTTCCCACACGCTCCTGAAAAAACAAGGTTACATCAGTTGCTCTTCTTCCCTCCAGACAAAGGTTCAAACAGCATAAGGATCTGGGATTTCAGATCTAAAAATGGGGGGGGAATCGGTTTGCTAAGATAAAATACTGGCTGAATTTTTGTGTTAAAATAACTTGAGGTATTTATCCCAGAAGCAGACGATTCACACACACAAAAAAAAAAAAAAAAAAAAAAAGGCGTTAATTTCTGCATGCATTCATTATATTTTGTGGTATTTAATATTTTTTTTTTTACACCTTACTTTACTAGGCAGTACCTCTGGCTACAGCGGGAAGTGAAACATTTAGCAGCTGTATTACTACCACTGCTAAATGTGACAGTTCAAGCTTAACGAGGCTGGTTGTCAGGGAGCCAGTACTTGCCAGCTTCCTAACAAGCGACTCACCCCTGCCCTTCTTATTCAGCTGTAAGCCGGGTATTCCTAGCTGACAAATAAATTTAAACAAAAAAAGAAAAAAAAAAATGGCACAATCCATACCAGACCGTTTTGGTATTTAAGGGGGCAGCCTGCCAGGCCAATTTCGGCAACGCCCCTTCAATAGAAGCCGGACGTTCTGCAGACTATCATCGGACCGTCTGCCGTACACACGGGTCGACTATCGGCCTGTTTCTATTGAACCGACCGATACCACCCTGTGTGCACACAGGGCTTTAGTTTTAGTTTTTAAGTCTCACAACCAGAACAGCAGATCTGAATGTGTCCTGCGGTGAAACTAGGACACGAGACTTGAAGCAGCAAAAGTTCATTTAGGGACATCCCCTTTAGCCCCCCCCCCCCCCCCCCGTTTGGCCCCAAGTCACACACACAAACTCAAATTAATTTATGCATTAATTAAAAAAAGATATTAAAATGCTGCTAGATACTTGCAATTTAGAAAAAGAAGAGCTTTGGGGAAATAGGTCTTCCATGGTTTAATAAAGCATGTAGTACAGGAAGCTCCAGAACTACAAAACTGAATAATTCTGCCACCTTTGACTATGCAAGTGGCAGGATGTACGAATCACAAGACTAGCTGAATGTACAAATATTTGGCAAATAAAACCCTTCACAAATATGCATTTCAACTGTGTATGTGGCTGCAGTTCTATGGCCCCTATGCAGGGGGGCAGATGCCCCCCGAGGAGTGGTCACATAGCATTAAATAAACCAATATATAACAAAGCAGCTTGCTGGTTAGCGGTATGTTCAGATGTACAGGAAACAGTCAGGTTCAGCTGGATTAAATGGGGCACCATGTTCCTCGCAGCAGGAAAAGCGCTTGTAAACAGTCCAGTACAGACCAGACTTCCTCTCATCTTCATCCATCCCTTTATTATAATCGGGCCAAGACTGTCTCAGTCCTAGTAGAAACTGGCCATTTCCTGATGAACCAGCCAAAATTTGCTCAGTGGGTGGCCCTGGCTGCCACCTCCCGTCTGACATCTGGCAACTGAAAGGTCAAGGAGCTGGGCAGAAAATCGTCAGCCAAACAGCCCCTGCATCCAATCAGATACAGGCACTGCTCAGGTATTTTGAGATTCGTCCATCTGAACTATGTAGCTTTGATAAGGGAATCTTTTTTTTTTTTGTTCAGCCTATAGGCTGAACTGAAAAAGATCCTGTGTGTGTGTAGGGCCAGCTTTAATTATGACACCGAACACTGGAGGAGCCAATAGCTGCACATGGCAGTTTAGAGACATCTATAAACCACAGAATACTTTGGGTCTGATAAATATGTGGTGGTGTGCTTTTAAAATGGTGTATATAGGTTTGACATTAAACATTTGTGCCCCAAATAAACAAACATTTTCAAAATATAATACATCATATACAGTAAATAAATGCACAAAATATAACTGGATACTTCTATTAATAGGTATTGGCACCAGGAGTAGTTGGGCTCCATTCACACTTGTACGACTCCAACTTTGGATGAGTGCAATTTGGATAGGACTGTTTGGCTTTGACCAGTGATAAAAGGACAACTGATGCACACAAGTTGCACTGTATAACATTGAGGTACGACTTTCATGAAACGTCAGAGGGTTAACATTGAAGTCTATGGCCTTCAAGTTGCATGAAACTTGGGCCAAAGTAGTGCATGATCTTCTTTAAAGTCGCTGCAACTTTAACCACTTCCCGCCAGCCCTATAGGCAAATGACGGCGGGAAGGTGGTTACATTATGCCGACCGGACGTCCTATGACGGCGGCAGGATAATGCGCGCTCTCCAGGGGGCGCGCAGAGCGGCAATCAGTGATGCGGCGTGTCACTCCGACACACCGCATCTCCGATCTCGGTACGTAGGCTCTTTACCATGTGGCCAGCTGTGTCCAATCACAGCTGGTCACATAGTAAAAAAGGAAGTGCCGTTGATCGGCTTTCCTAGGTACGTGCCTGATGCCCATCGAGATTGAACACAACTATTGATTAGAGGTCAATTGAATCTCCCTCTATCTGGATTTCTGGATCTTGATTGCTGGACTTTTATGTGCTGGATTTCAGGAGATCTTGCAGTGGATCTATTTGGCATATCAAAAATCTACATCTGGTAAGCGGTTTGCAGATTCGGGTGGCAGCTACTGTCCCTGCTGGCTGGACTTGATCCACTTCTAGATTACCCATACCTGTTTCTTCTTTTGGCAATTTATATGCTTATTTCTGGTAAGCAGTTGGTATTCATGGTGGTGGACACTATCCTGCTATTTCTTTGGTGAAGTCTGGAGTCTAAATTATATTAAAATATCATATACTGGCCTTTTATTTTATCTGGTAAGCAGTTTGTACATCTGGTGCTGGTAATACACTATTGGAGGAGTTTGGAATTTTTGGAACATCTGCCACTTAGTGGATTCTTTACAGATCTGTGAGATTCACTTTCACGAATGATACTTTTTATTTGCAAGTTCCTCTATTCACGTTCTTCCTAATTTATATCAGTTTTACGCTATGGGATGCAATTTCCTTTTTTATATGTATGTGGTATGATATCGGCTGAGTCTACCATTTAGTCCAAGTTTGGGCAATACAGCGGAGCACCCGTCCTCAAAGAAGGATATCCCTTTGGAGACCTCGGATGTGCTAATCTGCGCAATTTACATTTAGTTCTGGTAAGCAGCCTGCACTATTGGTGGAGATCCCAACACATTTAGTGAATTAGCGATCATTGGACTTATCACATAGAAAAGTTCCTTTCACGAGAGACTTTTATGGACTTTATTATTTACACATGTGTAGTGATAGCACTGTTTCATTTTAGTAGCGCAGCCTATTTATATATTACGAGTAGAGGAGAGCATAGCAAAGTTTCTTTTTTCTGCCTTGGGTCCTACTCCTGTAGGGGGCAATATAACCCTATGGATTCTGAATATAGAGCGCTGTGTTCGTCAATGAACGAAAGACATTCCTATTTGTCACATGTTGCACTATCCCCTACTTTAGCAAGTCTTGTACTCCTATTTCCTGATATCACCCACAAAGACACCAAGCAAGGTTCAAAGATTCATGGTATGTGCTATTATAGAGAGTTAATAGTCTGTGTTACATTTCCAGCTAATACTACTATCCAGCAAACACTAATTGTGTTATCAAAAAGAATAAAACATTGACTATTTTGAATTTTACATAATCCCCAACACACACACACTATTCAATCCACCAAGACAAGCATAGATCTTGACTGGTGAATACGAAAACACTCATTAACACCAGGTACCACCAACATCAGACTTCCTACATGTGATGGCCATCAGAAAGGGTGTTCAAGCATCTCTCCAAAAGATGGATTCCAGGAACATTAGAGTACGAAGAAAAGATGTGGGTAGACAGTAGCACTACAATATCTGGAATCCTTTAGAATTCCCCTGACATACCGTTTTATCCTCCCTGAAAAGCCAGCCAGTTTGGGCACGTTGAAACGTAATGGATTTAGTAGACAAAGTTGCTGAATAGATATCGCTACTCATTAAAATATCCACCTCCTCTTCTGTCTCCATTTCCGATTCCTGTAATGAAAAGGTTTGTCAGTACAGGACATAATGTACCGCAAATGCAGCAATGTCATCAAATTAGAACAAGAGTATGAGGACCCAAAAGTAGCCAGAAGATCAGAATCATGCAAGGTCTCTTCTGTAATAAAATGCCCCTACCTGCCTGACGTCTTCTCCGGCACTGAACTGAGCTGCGCATGCGCCAGGCCAGTCTGTGTGTGTGTGGCGAAGTAACTGCCTTCTGCACATGCGCTTGCCAATGAAGACCGGCCCACAGGAGGTAATGCTGGGAAAGGACCATTGGAAAGGCGAGTATTAAAGGATAAATTCACCTTCAGGAACATTGCATGTTCCACCCATTTTTAGGGGTGAACATGCAACATGATCCTGCAGTCGCCCAGCAGTCTGCTGCCTCTGTGCGACAGCAGTACGGGGAGAAGTTATCCGTACCAGCTGTGACTTTTTGAAGCGCGCGGCCCTGCGGTGCTCCAACCACAGAGCCGTGCCATTCATTCAGAGTTCAGTGAACAAATGAACTATAAGTACGGATATCTTTTGCAGCTGTTGGCTTGTAGGTCCCAATGAACTACCACGGTGCTGTTGAATCTGGTAGTTCATTGATTCTTCCTGTCAGTGTGAGTGGTGACTTTGAACTGATCCCTAAGGCTGTGTGCTGGACACTGCACTGGGTTCTGCTATTTGCGCATTGGATCAAGGTAATCAGAGACTCAAAAGTTTGCCCCCTGGGATTCAGCTGCGGAGCCTTGGACTGTTCTCAACCTCTGCTACTACAATTAGGCAAGACTGTCTTCCAAACACTACTACACTATATTACCAAAAGTATTGGGACACCTGTATTTACAGGAACTTTAATGGCATCCCAGTCTTAGTCCGTAGGGTTCAATATTGATTTGGCCCACCCTCTGCAGCTATAACAGCTTCAACTCTTCTGGGAAGGCTGTCCACAAGGTTTAGGAGTGTGTTTGACCATTCTTCCAGAAGAGCATTTGTGAGGTCAGGCACCGATGTTGGATGGGAAGGCCTGGCTCGCAGTCTCCGCTCTAATTCATCACAAGTTCTATCGGGCTGAGGTCAGGACTCTGTGCAGGCCAGTCAAATTCCTCCACCCCCAAACTCGCTCATCCATGTCTTTATGGACCTTGCTTTGTGCGCTGGTCCAAATCATTTGGTGGAGGAGGGGGATTATGGTGTGGGGTTGTTTTTCCAGGGGTTGGGCTTGGCCCCTTAGTTCCAGTGAAGGGAACTCTTAAGGTGTCAGCATACCAAGACATTTTGGACAATTTCAAGCATGCCTCTGGGGCCTTTCAAAAAAGGTGTGTATATGTAATGACAGATCATGCGACACAGATTGCACACAGGTGGACATCATTTCTCCAATTATGTGACTTCTGAAGGTAATTGGTTGCACCAGAGCTTTTTATGGGCTTCATAACAAAGGGGGTGACTACATACGCACATGCCAATTTTCTGTTTTTTATTTCTAAAAAATAGTTTGATGTATAAATATTTTTCTCATTTCACTTCAACTTAGACTATGGTGTTCTGATCCATCACAAAATTCAGATTAACAAAACATTGAACTTAAGGCTGTAAAGTAACAAAATAAGTAAAAAGTCAAGGTGGGTAAATACTTTTGCAAGGCACTGTACGTCCACAGTCACCCCTCTGTCCAAGGTTTTACTTCCCTCCTCATGAAAAGAAATCAGGTTTGACAACTTCTGTCTTTCATGAATCCATGCTGTCTGTTGCTTATAATATTTTTTTTTCCAGCAAGAACTCATCGATGTGGTCTATTAAACTCTCCAGTATCTTCCCAACTATTGAAGCTAAACTAACCGGTCTATAATTACTTGGTAAAGACTTTGATCCCTTTTTTAAATCTAGGCACTACATTGGCCCAGTGGTACTATTCTAGTCCTTAACGAGTCCCTAAAAATTAGAAACAAAGGCTTTGAAATGACAGAGCTCAATTCTTTTAGGATCCATGGGCAGATGCCGCTTTATCCACCTTTATTCTGTCCAAATATTTCTGGACCATATCACTTTTGAGCCATTGTGGATCATTTGGGGCTGTGTCAATACCATCCTCATTATGGTCATGAGCTCCCCTATGCTTCTTTGTATACACAGAGCTGAAGAAAGCATTTAATAAATTTGCCTTCTGTCATGAACTTGCAATAGTGTTTGGCAGCTTACCTGTTCCTTCAAGTCTGTATTAGAGGGCAGACTTCACTTCTGGTTCCTTTTTATCACCTCTCCTTCCTGTTCCTGCCCCACCCCAGGTAATCACAGGAAGTCTATATTAACCAGTGCACTGCAGGTCTGCTTTGCTGTTCAACAGTGTTTGTTTCTTGTTTCCTGTCTGCCGTGTGCTTGATCTACCTTTCTGTGTACCGACTTTGGCTTGTCTCTTGACTATTCCTGTTTGCCTGTTACCCTGACCTTTGGCCTGTCCCTTGGTTACCCTCGTCTGCCTGTTACCCCGACCACAGCTTACCCATCACCATTCTGTGTGTCCTGAGTGGCTGCTTCCCTTCTCTTCCTATGGAGAGTGACCCGGGGGACGACAGGGGCCGCGACCTGGGCCCAGCTGTAGCCAAGTCCATCCTCACCACTAGAGGCTCTGGTGAACAACTGCTGGGTCTTCAACTGCACACCCTGGGGAATCTTGGGCTCACGTTCCGGTCCATCCACAGCAGTCTGCTATCGGGTTCACTACCTTGCGCTGCACGCCTGCCTCCAACAGGGTGCAGTTGTCACCTGGCCACAGGTGACCTGACACCTTCTCTTTGTCCCCAGTCACCCATTTCTGATTTTGTAAAGGTCCTATATGCTCAGGCCTGAACTTTTTACTGTTAATATATTTGAAGAATTTTTGGGAGTTTGCCATACTATCTTTTGCAATCGGTCGTTCATTTTGAATTTTTGCACCCTTGATTTCCTTTTTACATATTCCATTATATTCTTTGTAACAATTCAACAATAATAGCATTCCTTCATTTTTATGTTTTTTAAAAGCTCTTTTCTTAATATTTATAACTTTTCTAACTTTGGCCGTAAGCCACATAGGTTTTACTTTTTTTTTTTTTTAACAGAAACGTTTTTATTGATTTAGAGCAGCAAGTAAAGTACAACTGAGCAAAACAAAATACAGGAGAGAAATACAAGGAACAGTGCATGTTACAGCAGGACGGGCATGGCAGCAGTGCAACATCAGCAAATAAACAGAATTAAACCGTAGGCACACCAGGCTTCATCCAAGGTGTCACGCGAAAAGGTACAGTCTGCCAGGGGGTAAAGGCCGGGACAAGAGATCAGGGGCCAGAGGGGGAGAGGAGCAGAAAGCAGAGGGAAGAGAAAGGAGTAAGAGAATATAGCAAAGTAGGAGAAAGGGAAACGGGGAGAGAGATCCAAATCATATGCAGGGAGAGCAGATCACACTGCAATCCGGGAACCCATCCAGAGAGGCTCCAGACCTTGTCAAATTTTTGGGGGCAACCCCTACTCATGTACTCATGTAAGTAAGCTTATATAGGGGCTGAACGAAGTCCACTAAAGCCCTCCAATGTGTCACCTGGGGGGGGGGGGGGGGGGGGGGTCAGCCGATTTCCACTTAAGCAAAATAATTTTCCTCGCATAAAACAGTAGGTTTTATTTTTAGCCTTTTTAAATTATTGCCCATGGGAATAGACTTTGCAGTGAGTTTGAAGAATTTATTTCTGTTCTGTGGTGCAAATATTCCATCCCATTCTAAGCCTTGGAGAGCAGCCCTTATACTTGGAAAATCTGCTCTTAAAGCATCCTGTGACCAGTCATGTGTGGGGTATCTTCTCAGCCAAGGAAGTGGCCTCGCTCACAATTTTGCCTAAGAACACAGCCATGAATAAAGAATGGCAGAAAAACATCCTCGGAGAGCAACGTCTCCCAACCATCCAAGAAATGTTTGGTGAGGAACAATGCCTTTTCCAACATGATGGAGCTCCTTGCCATAAGGCAAACGTGGCTTGGGGAACAAAACATCGAAATTTTGGATCCATGGCCAGGAAACTCCCCAGACTTTAATCCCATTGAGAAATTATGGTCAAACTTAAATAGGTGGGTGAACAAAAACACCACCACAATTCTGACAAATTCCAAGCATTGATTATGCAAGAATGGGCGGCCATCAGTCAGGATGTTGCCCAGAGGTTGATTGACAGCATGCCAGAGGGAATTGCAGAGGTTTTGAAAAAGAAGGGTCAACACTGTGCAAATATTGACTCTTTGCATAAACTTCATATCATTGTCAATAAAAGCCTTTGAGACTTGAAATGCTTGTAATTATACTTCAGTATACCATAGTAACATCGGACAAAAAGATCTAAAAACACTGAAGCAGCAGACTTTGTAAAAATGTATAGTTGTGTCATTCTCAAAATGTTTGGCCTTTTTTTTTTTTTAATAAAAAAAGGACGGTGTAAAAATAAAAAAAAAAAATAAAAAACTTGAATTGTACAAAATATAGGCACCTAATATTGGCTATCGGCCTGAAGGGTGGCCGGAAAAATCGGTATCAGTACCAGCCCTGAAAAACCGATAATCGATCAATCCCTACTGCATGGCTGAAATCGCACCGCACAGACATCGCATGTGATGTGCACAGGAATGCGGTGAAAAGCACATGTGATGTCTGCAATCGCACTAATTTAAACCTCAACTTAAGGACCACTCCCTTTCAAACAATGCTTCTACCTTAACGGTCCACTAATAGATGCACATCTTTTACTATGGGGGCCAACAGCTATTTACCACTAAGCTTGGGTGCCTTTTTGTCACATGTTCAGTTACAGCAGCGCTTCTCAATTCCGGTCCTCAGGACCCACTAACAGGCCAGGTTTGCAAAATAACTGAAATACATCACAGCTGATATAATTTACTGCTCAGTGATTGCAGTATTCTAGTCTGCATGTCCTCACGGTAATACTTAAAATCTGGCCTGTTAGTGGGTCCCGAGGACCAGAGTTGAGAACCAGAGTTAAACCCTTTGCAAACCGGTTTTACGCTATGTTTGCCATACCACTAGAAAATCCTGGTATGTCTGCTTACTTGCCGCTTCTAAACTGTTTCCAGGAGTCAGGTGGGAGCCTAAATTAATTAATGGAAGCCCTCATTGGCAACAGCCACTTTGAGAGGTTCCCTTTTACCTTAGAACAACAGGAAATCTCTTAACAGAAGGGAACAACAGATAAACTGAGATCTCTGGGCACGTGTACTAGTGATTTATAGGTATTAGAAGAAGTCACTGCTCCTTTTCATAGACTCACCTCATGACGTATTCTCTGGTAAACTAGCTGGGTGTCCAGTGTGCCCCTGTAACTTTGCGGAGGAGTGGGCTCCCTTCAGGCATAACTTCCCTCAATCTATCTATTATTCTATATGTGCTCCTACTAGGGAGGCTCCTAAAATGTATAGAGTTAGGACTGGAGATAATGGGGTGCCTTGTGTCCTCTGCAGCTTACGCATGTATTTGCAAATGTGTGCAAACTAAACCCCTGTTTTTAACATGAACTGTTCAGACAAGACAATTTGGTTTGTTGCAGGCTGGAAAGTTGAGCTGGGAATTTTCTTTGTTTTTGTTTGACATGTGTCAGCCTTCCATGTGCTCCTTGCTGTTCAGGCCAATTCTAGGTTGGGGCAGTTACCATTTGTTTGCATCTTTAAACAGAAGGTCGTAGAAGAAACAGATCTCTGAGCACGTGTACAAGTAAATATAGTTATTCAAAGTCACTGCTCTTTTTCATGGACTTACCTCATGATGTATTCTCTGGTAAACTTTCTGTTCATTGTCTAAAACTACAAAAGATTCAGAGGGGGGAGCATCTCCGTTAAAGATGAAGCTGAGGTCCCCTCGTTGGCACTTCATGTCGGTGAAGTCTATGAGAGTAGTGTCAAGCCTGCAATAGCAAACGTTGCAGATGATTCAGCCAATCAAAACAGTCCAAAAGCTTAAAACATATGGCAAATTCACTGCAAATTGTTTGCATCACTTGTTTTTAAGACACCATAAGATCCCTTTCCTAAACAGAAATAACTTCCTGCCCAACCTAACTGAACACTACTAGAAAGCGACAAAATAAAATGATGCATGCTTTCTACAACAAATAAAATGCACCCAAATTGATAAAATGAAAAACGTGCATTTAATAACGTTGGCATTCTGGCTCTCAGAATATTGCAACCAACATCAGTGAGTCATGGCTCCAGCAGACTCTTCCCCTAGACCTAGGTCTGTACAGAGGACCCATTGATCATGGGGCTGGAGGAAGTAATCAATGGACTACAAGTTAGTGGACAACAAAACACGCTAGCAGATGGGACTTGTATTCTTCCAATCACAGATCGTCTGAAAGGATGTGTGAATGGATGATTCTGCTGTGGGCAGAGCCACATAGCCATGCTGAATTAAATAGGAAACAGAATGCGGTAGCGAGAGGAACTCCACAATTCAGTCCCCCAGTCTGAACTATTTTACAGGGATTGCAAGAAGCCAAAAAACCAAATTCAGGTACTTACGCTGCTTTTATTTTATATGCATTTTGATCTGATAAGGATTACATACATGCATCAATTTGTAGCTTTTATATCTGCCTGAGTTCAGCTTTATAACTGGACCCAGCTGGGAGTATCCTTGGTGCTTGGTTTAGGCTTTCAAAGACAGTCCCAGAAACATCACTTTCAAATAAAAATATAAAGTGTATTCCATTCTTACAGTAAAATGTAAGAAAACCCAACCAAATATTACGTGTTCCCATTTATACAGCATACCTAGGAGGGGAAAAAAAAAAAAGCTTACCTTTTAGAGGTTTCTCGGAAGGCCTCATGGTAAGACAGGCATTTCTGAATTTTGGAGAGACTGTCCCAAGGACAAGGCTAACTTCCTCTCATTACAAACAATGCGAAAAGCCAGCTTCTAAACCCTTAGCTCTTTGTTAGGATAGACCGTGTTCAAATATACAGTGGGGTAAATTATTTGATCCCCTGCAGATTTTGCCCACTGACAAAGAAATGAAGGGTCTTTTTTATAAGTGTATTTTAAAATGATAGGAACAGAATATCAACCAAAAATCCAGAAAAATACGATACTAATGTTATAAGATTGAGTTGCAGTTCAGTGAGTAAATTAAGTGTTTGATTTCCAAGCAAAACATGACTTAGTACTTGGTGGAGAAACCCTTGTTGGTAAGCACAGAGGTAAGCTGTTTCTTATATTTGGTGACCAGGTTTGCACACATCTCAGGAAAGACTTTGGTCCACTCTTCTTTACAGATCTTCTCCAAATCCTTAGGGTTTCTTGGCTGTCGCTTGGCAACTCGAAGTTTCAGCTCCCTCCATAAATATTTTATAGAATTAGGTCTGGAGGCTGGCTAGGCCACACCATGACCTTGATGTGCTTCTTCTTGAGCCACTCCTTTGTTCCCTTGGTGGTATGTTTTGGGTCATGGTCATGCTGGAAGACCCATCTTCAGTGTTCTGGCTGAGGTAAGAAGAATCTTGTTCAAGATTTTTCAATACATGGCCCTGTCCATTGGCCCCTTAATGCAGCAAAGCCAGCCTGTACCTTTAGCAGAGAAAAAGCATAATGTTTCCACCTCTGTGCTTTACAGTGGGGACGGAGTTCTTACGGTCATAGTCAGCATTTTTCTTCCTTTAAGCCGAAGAGCTAAATTTTGGTCTCATCTGACCGCAGCACTTTCTCCCAATCCTTCTCTGAATCATTTACATGTTCATTGGCATACTTCAGATGATCCTGTACATGTGCCTTCTTAAGGAAGGGGACCTTGCGGGCGCTGCAAGATTTCAATCCATGGTGGCATATTGTGTTACCATTAGTTTGCTTGGTGACTGTGGTTCCAACTGCCTTGAGATCATTCACAAGCTCCTCCTGTGTAATTCTGGGCTGATCCCTCACTTTTCTCATCCTTACCCCATGAGGCGAAATCTTGCATGGAACTCCAGACCAAGGGTGATTGATGGTTATTTTATATTTCTTCCATTTGCAAATTGCTACAACAGTGGTCTCCTCCTTACCAAGCTTCTTGCTGATGGTATTGTAGCCCATTCCGGCCTTGTGAAGGTCTACAATCTTGTCCCTGATGTCCTTTGACAGCTCTTTGCTCTTACCCATGATGGTGAGGTTTGAATGTAAGAAAGATTCTGTAGACCGGTGTCTTTTATACACATAATGAGTTGTCGTTAGGAGCACCTTCTTTAAATTGACAGGATTAATCTGTGCACCACATTAGCACATACTGTAGCCAGTCTGTGGGAGCCAGAATTATTGTGGGTTGGTAGGGGATCAAATACTTATTTTACTCACTGAACTGCAACTCAATTTATAACATTTGTATTATGCATTGTTTCCGGGATTTTTGGTTGATATTCTGTCACTATCATTTAAAATAAACCTATGACAACAAGAATAGACCCTTCATTTCTTCGTAAGCGTGCAAACATGCAAAACCTACACAACACTGGGGGTGTACTGGCGCAAAAGGAAATTGGAGGGATACCATCAATTTCTATCATATAGAACAAAATTGTGGAATAGCGATTAGCGTGGCACATAAGGAGTCCAAAAAAGTCCATAAAAAACCAAGTCTTTAAAACACTTGAAGGTTGCTCTGTCCCAAGTAAGAAGAAGAACTTGCAGTGGACTGTAAAAAGAAAGGCAGGCGCCACTCAGTGTAATATGACTCAAATTTTAATGGAAACAACAGCACACTATATACTCACAAACGAGTAATAAAAACCAGCAGTGGGTGAGAGCCATGAAGTTCATCCGGGAGATCGATAAATCCGGGTGCCTGTGGAAAAGGATCCGACCGATCCGCTGTGAGGTCCGCTCGAGCCGATGGGAAAGGGGCTTTCTCCGAACCCAGGGGACACTGTCGGGGCTTCCGGCGGCGTACTTCCGGCTAGGACGTGGAGCGTGATGGCGTGGGCAGGCGACATGTTGTCGGAGCATGCACTCCTTCCTCAGGCTTCTAGTGAGTATATAGTGTGCTGTTGTTTCCATTAAGATTTGAGTCATTTTAACACTTAAAGTGGCGCCTGCCTTTCTTTTTACAAACATGCAAAACCTGCAGGGGATCAAATAATTATTTTGCCCACTGTCTTTGACAAATGAGATCTGCCAGCACTGTACAGCCAGGGCTAAATATTTCAAACAGCTCCCCAGTCTCAAAGAGAACTAAAAGTAGGATTTATACAGTGCTGGAGTTATCAGAAAAGAACATCTAAACTGGTAAGCATTTTGTAAATTTTTGCTTGCGGAACTAAAACATTTTAACCACTTTAGTCCCAGGGACTGCACTGCTATACTGGGAGTGTGCTCACATTTGTAAAGCTGACTGTCTTTTTTCAGTCAGCTCTGAAGCCACCGATCAATTTCACAAAGGGAACGATTTAAGCCCCTCCAATTCTATCGAGCTTCACTGTCCCATCTGCCGACCCAGTGTGGTCACATGGTGTCATTGAGGAGGACAGCAGCAGCTCTACAAACACCAATTCGTAGACCAGTTCCCCAGAGGATTGAACAGTAAACGACATGTATGATGTCACTTCCTGGTCTGGTGCAAAAAATTTTATTGGTGCAATATGGTATTGAAGTTTTTTTACCGCTTCACTGACGGACACAATTTTAAGGTTTGACATGTTGGTTCTCTATATACTTAGTGCAGCCTCATCTTTTATATTTTATTTTGATTTAGATTTTCTTTTATATTTTACCAAAAATACCATAATTTATTGAGTTTATACGCACTAAAATGAACTTTAGTGTATTTCTTACCGAAATGTTCCTTTTTTTAAAGTGTTGTGCTAATATCAATGATACAAAATATTGGAACTACTACTATTTTATTCTCTACACCAGTGATGGCGAACCCTGGCACCCCCAGATGTTTTGGAACTACATTTCCCATGATGCTCATGCACTCTTCAGTGTATTTGAGCATCATGGGAAATGTAGTTACAAAATATCTGGGGTGCCAAGGGTTACCATCACTGCTCTAGGGTGTCTGCGTTCAAAAAATATTTAATGTTTTGGGGTTTTAAGAAATCTTTATGCCCAATATAATTTTTGAAATATGGAAACACTTTTTTTTTTTTAAATTGAAAAAAATGGCTCCAGGAATAAAGTAGTTAAGCATCTTTTGATCTGCAGTTGCAATAGTGCTGCACATGTGATCAGTTATGACAGCAGCCATCTAATGGTTTGACAGTTTGGTTGATAGCACATCCAAATGTAACAGCATGCCTTGAATGTAACCATTTTGGGACACTTAAATGAATGGGTTTATTTCCACTTTAGGTTAGGCTGTATGAATGGGAACAGGTTTTAAAACAAAGTAGGTGTGTGGCTGCAATACACTTAAGGTTTCTGCACTTTTGCGTCAGCTGGGATGAACGTGGAGCCCAGAAAGCCACAAGCGCTTCCACTTCAAGCACTTGTGTGTAAAAGCCTGAACAGATGTCACTACGTCACGCTGTTTGAAAAATGTTTATTATATGGTGATTCAATCATAACATGCATTCTACCATGACAGACTCTCTCAAAGAATCTCTAGCTTATATTCTGTTAAAAAGATTTTCCCCTTTCAAAGAGAAAACTGAAAACGCTCCACCCTTGCTGTGTCCTGCTCAGCTGTGTAACCTGTGCTGGAAAGCAGCTCTGAAGCTAGTGCAGGTTAGCAAAACTAATTGGCCTTTCTTTTGACTCCACAACTCTCAATGCAGGATCTGTTGTATGGGGATCAGCGCGGCCTCGCAGCTACTCCGCAACTCTGGTAAAACAGATTAATAGTTAGGTAATCTGAACAGGACAGTGCAAAATGTGGAGTTTTTTTTCCATTTTCTCTATTACACTTAAAAGCCCCTCAGGTTAAACTATGTTAACAGCATTACTGGGAAGGATTATTGCTGAAATATTTAAAGCTGAACTCTGGCTTTACCTTCAGTCTTGCGCAGGTGTACACCCTCCTCTCCTGGACTAAAAAAGGCTTACTCTGATTTTATTGCACACTGTGAGCTTCTCGCAGTGTGCATTAGACCAGTGGTCCCCAACTCTGGTCCTCAGGGCCCACTAACAGGCCAGGTTTGCAAGATAACTGATATACATCCCAGGTGATATCATTTGCTGCTCAGTGATTGCAGTATTCTAGTTTGCATCTCTCCAAGGTAATACTTAAAATCTGGCCTGTTAGTGGGCCCTGAGGACCAGAGTTGAGGACCACTGCATTAGACTCTTCAGCAAGTTTTTTAGAGCCTGCATCTTTTTATGGCTGGAGGATGTTCAGTTCCATGTAAGGGGGGCCATACTACAAGAGCATTGTCCAATCCCTGTACAATCATTTTTAATCAACCAAAACTATATAAAAAGGAGGACAAACTTGCACAATTCCAATCAATTTCTATCCAATCCACAGCTCCTTACATTACATAGTTGATGGTAGATCTAAAGTAGATTATACAATCAGATTTTGTAGTGTATGGTCAGCCTAAAGTGTTTGTTACCCCAAAGCGTTTGTTACCCCAACACTTCATGTGCCTGCTGTACCATGTACTTTTATGAGAGTCTCCTGTTCTCTTTGTATTACTTCCTTTATGTGAAATCTCTGGTGTTCCTGCCAATCCCTCTGCTAGTGCTTTCCTAATAAAAACTGACCACACTAAGCAGAACACACTGTGGCGAGTTCTCTAGCTATGCTGGGAACTCAGTATGCTCTCCTTCAATGATAAGACTTGTCCTGACACTCACCTACTGCACAGCCTTTCACTGGGAAGCTCAGTGTGCTGCGGCTTCTCCTTCCCCCAGCTCTTTTGCAGCTAAGAACAGAGGGAATGTGAAAAAAAAAAACCTGGATTTTTGTCTGAACATCAGAGAAAAGGATTTTACGCTTAAGACAAAAATCCAATTTTCTCTTTCGTTCATTGACAGGCACAGCTCCAGAATCTTCTTGACCATTGGGATGTCCCAAAGCAGTGTTAAAACATGGGTGGGAAAACGAAAGGAGGAAAAAAAAATTGCCAAAAAGGCTAAAACTAGCCAACCAGGTAACATGGAGCTCAACCAGGAACAACTGGAGCTAACCTGAAAAAAAAAAAAAAAAACATACACCCTCAAAAGAGGACTAATCCTCTCAAACAGCGGCCTGCAATACGTCGCGGCCAAAAGCAGCACCCGCAGATGCCAGCAGATCTATTGAATAAAATGTTGTGAAAGTGTGCACAGACGACCAGGAGGCCGCCTTGCCAACCTGCACCACTGACACCTGATGGCGGAATGCCCAAAAGGCACTAAGCGCCCACGTAGAAAGTGCCTCAACAGGGAACGAAGGAACCTGACCCTTGATGGAATAGGCCTGCAACACCGCCCATCCTGTCAATCTGGAAATAGTCGCAGCAGACGCGACCAACCCTTTGCAAAGTCCAGCCGTAAGGACAAATAGTAAGGCTGATTTCCTAAACAACTCGGTTGCCGCGAGGTACACCCTGATTCGCCTGATCCACATCCAGAGAGTGCAAGGCAATCTCCTTAAGATGTTCAGGCTTAGAACACAGGGAAAGCAACACAATGTCATTATTCAGATGGAAACCAGAAACAACCTTAGGAAAGGAACGACTGACAAGGGTGAAGCACCACCTTATCTCTGAACCACCAGGTAAGGTGAACGACAAGACAACGCTGCCAGCTTCGACACCCTGCATGCAGAAGTAATGGCCACCAAGAAGGCTACCTTTTGGGACAATGTAAGCAGAGGAACCTCGCAAATATTCTCTTAAGGCGGGTACTGGAAAACCGACAGCACCAAATTGAGATCCCACTGAGGCAATGGAGTCTGTACTGGGGAGCCAAGTGGCGAACCCCCTGAATAAAAATGTGAACCATAGAATGTGTAGCCAAAGGACAGTAATAGAAGACTGCCAAGGTCGAAAACCTTGCCCTTGATGGTACCCAAGGCCAGGCGCTGCTTAACACCTCATTGGAGGAATGGCAAAATCCGAGCCACCAAAATGGAATGGGGATGAACCCCAAGAGACTCTCACCACGCAATGTACCATAGTAAAACCTTCCTAGGAGGTAGATTTTTTTTTGTCTTTTACAACGTGGAAAATCACCAATGCAACACCTGGCCTTCAACAGACAAGCCGTTAAAGCCAGCGGGTGTAAAGCAGGATGGAAGATTGGCCCCTGGGCCAAAAAAATCTTCTCAGAGAAAGTCTCCAAGGGGCATCTGCGACCAGCCGTACCAAGACCGGCGAGACCAGTCTGGAGCCACCAGGATAACCGGATCCCTTCTCCCTCGATTCTTCGCAAAAGACTCGGCATAAGTTTTAGCGGGAAAAAAGCGTATATCAGAAGATACTGACCCCAAGGAGACACCAGTGCATCTGACAAAAGATCCCGAGACAATTCTCTGTACCTTCCTGTTGAGACGAAAGGCCAACAGGTTCACCTCGGGAGTTCCCCACCGGAGACACAGCTGAACCCTAGAATGTCGGCTACCTCCCAAACTGCCAGGACACTTCTTGTGCCCCGTTGGCGATAGACATATGCCACGGCTGTGGCATTGTCCGATAGATCCTTATCTGGCTCTCCTGAAGGCGATTTGTTCAACGAGAGAGACAAATCTCATTGCCCGAAGTACCAGTATATTGATCGATAGTCTTGATTCCCCCTGAGTCCAGACCCCTTGAGCAAATCCGTGCCCAAAATGCCTCCCTACATGGACAGGCTGACAACCACGAAGACCACCGTCCAGTACAGATGAAGGCAGGATTATCTAGAGCAGTATTCCTCAACCTTTTTTCAGTCAAGGCACCCTTTAAAATTATGTAAAGTCTCAAGGCACCCCATTCTCAAATGTAAACAACTATTCTAATTGTTTTACATAATGCAGCAACATTTACACGTAGGACACCCAACGTTAGAGGTGATTTTTTTGTTCCAAAGCAAATACACCTTTGTACACTGGTACTGACTAGTATTCCAATGTTTCTCTTCTCCCTCAATTTCTCTCCATCAGTTAGCTACTGTCACCCCAGTGCTGAAAAAGAGGGGCACAGGAGAGTCAAACAAGAATGCTGTGGAGGCAACAGACATCTTCCTTATTAAATGATGACATCAACATAGTGTCTAAAAGGTTGTAATGATGCATAAAATAAACCTGTGGCTTTGTGTAACTAAAAGGCTTGATCCACCTGCTTGCTTGTATACAATTTTTGCTATATTTTTAGGCATTTTGCCAAGGCACCCCTGAAGAAGCCTCAAGGCACCCTGGTTGAAAAAGGCTATCTAGAGACACTGGATCCTTGTCCCTTTTGGCAAGAATCTCCCTTTACAGAGGCTTGAGTGGAACTGTGCAAACAGAACCGCCTCGAAGGTAGACACCATCAGGCACAACGCCCGCATGCAAGTCCAGAAAGAAGACTGACTGCTGAACAACATGAGCCAAGTCGCATCCTGCAGTTGTGGAGTTTTTGTTCCCCTGGAAATAAACACCCGGGCTGAATCCGACCCAGATAGTCCAACTTGGTGCGGAACCAGAGCCGATTTTTGGAAGTTCAATTTCCAACCGAACTCCTAGAGTCTGCACAGTAATGTCCAGGTTGTCCTTTAGAGCCGTTGGAGACCCTGCTGGCAGAAGAAGATAGTCCAGGGTGCCCAGTACCGCTGCTGCTCCAATGCCAACACTTCTGTGAATACTCGAGAAGCTGCGGCGACCCAAGGGTAATGCCATGAATTGAGCATGCTCCTCACCCGCGGCAAGCAGAGGAAACGCTGACAACCGACATAACAGAATATGAAGGCAAGCGTCCTTGATGTGAGGATGCCACTACTGTACGAATGGACCCCATTCGGAACTTCTGTACCCACACAAGCGGTTCAAAGCTTCAAGGTCCAGGATTGAACCCACCTTGTCTTCCTTCCTGGGAACTGTAAACAGACTTGACTAGAAACTTTGAAAACCATCGGATTTTGGAACCGGAAAAATCACCCCTTGTAGTAGAAAGACTTGCACCGCCCCGAAGAAAGACTGCAGGCGGTCTGTGAACAAACGCATATTGGAAGAAAAGAACCCCACTGGAGGATAAGACCGAAACCAGATTTTGTAGCCGGACCGGATCAACTCGTGGACCCACCTGTCTTGAATCAGGAAGGTCCATGGGTCCGGAAAGAAGCGAAGACGCCCCCCACCTCAGACACGGGTGAGGGCTCCCCTTCAGGCAGAGGGGGGCTTGTCTGCAAGTCTGGAAGAACCCGCTCTCTGACGAGACTCCTCACCCCTGGCAGCCTGTAAAAGAAAAGAAGAGTACTGCCCCCCCCCATAAGACCCTTAAAGCGGTTGTAAACCCTTGAGGAAAAAAAAAAAAAAAACCTGCAAGACAAAGGCATAATGGGCTAGTATGCATCGCATACTAGCCCATTATGTGTAACTTACCTTAGAACGAAGCCCCGACACGGACCCCCGGACATCGCTGCGGGCGCTGCCATGATCCCTCGCCGTCTCTTCCGGGTTCGTCGGCTCCGGCGCGGTGATTGGCCGGAAAAGACGGCTCCGGCGCGATGATTGGCCGGAGCCGCGATGACGTCACTCCCGCGCATGCGCGCGGGAGTGATTTTCCGGCAAGCTCCCTGCAAGTTAATTGAAGGTCCCCCCGGACCTTCAGAGCGCATGCGCCGCTCGCGAGAGCGGCTGATTGCACTGTAAATATCTCCTAAACCATGCCGGTTTAGGAGATGTTATTTGTACCTACAGGTAAGCCTTATTATAGGCTTACCTGTAGGTAAAAGTGTCAAAAAGCGGGATACTACCGCTTTAAGGATATCATCCAGGAAGATCCAAACATGCTATCCCCCAAAAAGATGAGAACTGATAAGGCAGTCTTGGAAGACTGGTCCGCAGACCAGCGTTTCAGCCATATCAGGCGGACCACTGCTGTCACGGACAGCCTAGAAACCAAGGGAGCCAAATCCAGAGAGGCACCACAGACAAAAACGACAACCCCTAGACCAACTGATCCGCCAGCTTGCAAGGGCAGGGGGAAGCTATTTCCCTTACAGATCCTGACGCAAAAGCTTTGCCCACTCCGTTAAAGTCTGGGACACCAATGCTATGGTGAACAACGGCCTAAGGACCGAACCGGCCACAGGAAACATGTGGCTGACCAAAGTCTCAGCTCTCCCATCAAAGGGGTCTTTATAAGCCAGAGACTCCTCCACCGTAATTACAGTGGAGTTACTCGGCCTGAAAACCTGAGAATCCACCACAGGTGGGACGGTCCACTTTTTTAAACAGGGATTTTTCAAAAGCAAAGCAAAGAAAGTTGCTCTTAATAGCCTGTGGAAAAAAGGTACTCTCCCCCCCCCCCCCTGTGAGACCTTTTAGGATGTCAACCAGGGTAGCTCCAAAACAGGCGATCTCCTTGAAAGGGAAGATAAGTCAAGGCCTTTTTAGAAGTCTGGTCTGCAGACCACCATTTAGGCCAAAAGACACGCCGAAGGACCACTGCCGAAACAGAAAGCCGTGCCACTAGGGGAGCCGCATCCAAAGATAAACTGAAGCCCCTGGACCAGCTGGTCCGCCAGCTCAGCAAAGGCAGGGAGGAGCGGTTGACCCTCCAGGTCACGGCGTAAAAGCTTAGCTCATTCGGTCAGTTTGTAACACCAGGGCAATGGTGAATACCGGCCTCAGTGTCAAACCAGCTAAAGTGTACATATTGTGGGCCACAGCCTCCGCCTTCCTGTGAGCCGGATCCTTAAAGGCCGAGGACTCTTCGACCAGAACAATGGTTGCCTTGTTCAATCTGGAAACCTGGGCTTCTTAATAAGAGACTCCTTATAGCGGTAACACCTAGTAAAGCGCTTAGGGACCCCAAGGGGATGCTTTGGTTGTCTCTACTCTTTAGCGATAATTTTGTCAGAATAGGAGAAAGGAAACACCTTTGCTGCTCTGGATGGCTTGTGAGTGCCAAAGGGAACCTGCGCCTCCATCTTTAAGGTCTCAAGCACAGAAACACGTAGTTGCAGACCCAACAGGATGACCCACGTCCGCAGCAGCATTTTTGATAACCCATTGCCTGAAAGCCACCTCCACCCTGAACACAAAGGACTCCAGGACCGACGTAATTGCATTGATAGATGGTTTGGACCCAGAGTGCCCCGCAGCCTCAGAGAGGGGATCAGGTGGGGAGATGTGCTCCAAAGACTCCATGAGTCACCAGGGGGACCCCACAAAAAGAGTAAAACCCTGCAAGGGACAACCCCACTGCGCTAGCAGTACCACCCAGTCACCAGTCTGGTGGGAGAGATTCCCACCAGACTCACCACCCAGCAGAAACAGGCACTTGCAGCGACCAGGATAATGTGCACTCCCACCTGCGGCAATCAGGAAGTGAAAGGATCCAGGAGTCAGCACCAGGGGATGGGGGGGGGGGGCTACCACCTCCGAAATCGCCGCCCACAGGGCTCCACTTTCATGGCCGCCGCTATTTTCAAAGGCAAACCACCGCAAAATAGCCGCCGGACTACACAAACTTGGGCATCGGGCATAGAAACACACAGGCTGCAACAAAACGGTGGCACTACGAGGCTTACAGGGACCCAGGAGGGAACCCAGGCAGGACAGGGGGGCCCCATTGCCAGCATAGCGCCCGGGGGGGGGGGGTGCCTGTCGGGAAGGTCGAAACCCTGGTCGTATGTGACCTGGCAAGGCGTTTAACTCGCAGGCCATCCCCCATCCAGTGGGGCTAAGTGTTGCGGCCGACCTAGCGTGGAGGTCTGCGCTCACTCGCTGGACAGACTGGGGTGACCACTGGATCTAGATTATCCAGCCCATCACCCAGTGCAGCAGTTGATTGTAGATCTTACAGGAAAAAAAAAAAAAAAAAAACCATCTAAAAAAGGAAAAATTTGCCAGGACCAAAGATCCCAGCAAGCAACTAGGTCCTTACTCCTGACTAGGCAGAAAAAAAACTGAGTGCCTATAGCAGAGAGGGGAGGGGGGGGGGGTATACCCCCTGGGACTGCCCATGGGGTAGCCAGAATTTTTTTTCCGCCTAGTGTCCTACTCCTGTAAGGGGCAGTGTAAACCCAACGGTTATGGAGCTCAGAAGCTGTGTCGGTCAATGAACAAAAGAGAAAATAGTTTTTGTCTTTTTTTTCCTGGCCTGTGATTGGGTATTTTTTGCAAAGAGAAGCTTAAGCTCATTTACTAAGCTCTGAAGCAAATGCCCTTCCTGGGTACAACTGCATAGGCAATTTGCCTTTAGTAAATCAATCCTTATGTTATCACTAATGCTATTAACATGTCCTAGTCTTATGGTGACAAGAATTGTTGGGGTGCTCAGCCAATCCAAACATTTATCCTTGCAATCATGGTCTAGGTTTTTGATTTTGCACACAGCACTGGAGGGAAGCCAGAGTAACATTTCTTCCAGGAAAAGTTGTAACAGTTTCAGCCATTGAATTCTTTATTATTTATCCAACCCAGCAAGGCTTAACACTGCCACCTTAGCCAAATCTCTGCTTCTGAATGGCACATGTACCCCATAGGGCACCTGCCAGACTTCAAGGGGTTCGATCACTTATTAACTTAGCAAACCAAAGCTCAAAACAGATCTGATCGCTTTTAGTTACTTAGAGCACAAAGAGATTATTTGCAAAGTAAAAATAATCATTTACAGGGTACTGGAAATTTACACAAGTCATGCGGCACTTGAGATAAGGTGACCCATGGGGGTGGGGGTATACTGTGTACTCATTGGCTTCTCTAAAGGAGGAGCACATATTCTAATAAACCCTGAAGTCAGTCACCAAATATCAAGATTAATAAACCATGTATGTGAAAGGTTAAGATTAGGAAGACGATGTTAATGACAAAAATATACCTCACTCAGCCCAAGAATAAAAGATGGACACACACCTGATATTAATACCTTGTTTATAGATCTTGCATGCATCGGAAGGCAGGATACGGGACAGTAAAGGCACTGAACAGAAAGATATGGCATTTAATGATTATGAAGAGCGAGAGTTAAACAGCTAGCATATTCTGAACCTATGAATAGTTCAAGCCCAATTTCACCCTCTACCCCTTCTCGTAATTTAGTCTGTATACTTACTTTTTCTTCGAATGTCTTCTGGCCAGTCATGGCACATGCAGAGGGTCCTTCCCTCCCATTATCTTATCCAGAGGTTAGCAGTCTTCAATGATGCAGGGAGAGTTGTTGATGTAATCACCGTTCTCTGCATCATTGTACTGGGAGTTCAGCAACTCAGGGGACAGGTCCTTGACGCCCAGAACTCACAGGTGTGGGATCATTTAACCTGAAAGTGGACTGCCATCGAACCATAGAGCAGGGAATATTTGCAGGGGTAACGCCGGAAAGGCTAAAGCTAGTGTATTTTTAAATGTATTTTATTTTAATATTTTCAAAATGGATTTTCAGAATGGATAAAAATGAAAAAGTGAGGTTATTTTACTTCCGTCTTGCCTCCTGTCCCTGTGACCGTCCCCAATGGAGACATACAAAGTAAATGTTAAAAGGAGTGCTTAAAATACAGTCCAGATAAAAAGGATAATTACCCTCACTTTCAATTTCAGCTGGCCAGTGTCACTGGGGCAGGAAGTAAAAGGAAGTGTTCCTTATTTTATCCTATTCTATTTTTATTGTGTGTCCCCACTGGGCAAATTTCCTCTCTCATTTTGTCTGGTAACCAATGAAACAGAGGAAATCAAAAAGGATATTAAAAGCATTTTTTTAAAAATAACATGTTATACTCACCTGCTGTGTGTAATAGTTTTGCACAGAGCAGCCACGTTACTCCTCTTCTGGGGTCCCCCGCCAGCACTCTAGGCTCCCCCCCCCCTCCTGCTGAGTGACCCCATAGAAAGCCACTTTCAATGGGGACACTCAAGGGTTCTTGCTCCCAAGCCTTCTCTGTGTCCATTGAAACACAGAACAGGAATCAGCACCGGCCCCTCCTCACTGTCTGTTATTGACAACAGCAGGAGCCAATGATTCTCACTACTAAGTCTGAGCCAATAAGGAGAGAGGGATCCGAGCGGGGGCCTCTGCTCATTGCTGGATCGAGATTGGGCTAAGTATTTGGGGGCTGCACACAGGTTTTTTACCTTCATGCATTTATACATGAAGATAAAAATGGGGATATTGCTGCGCTAAAATGTAAAGATAAAAACATACATGAATAAAAAGTCAACAGACCAAATGAAAGCAGCCAGCACCTGATCTAGAATCAGAAATACCAGATCTAAATAGCAATATAGAATGGGATTGGTGCAGCGCTAACACAATTGAATCCACAGTCCATACAAATGTTTAAATGGATCAAATACAAAAGTGCAGTGAACAAAAGTTCATCAGAGAGTGCTCCAATAAAGAAGGGAAACTGTCCACCACTTCAAACTTGGAAAAAGCCCCGAGTGCAGGAACCGCCACCAAGATAATAAATGGCCTCTTACCAAATTGCAATGACCCCCATTACAAGGATCAAAGACAGCCTGTGTGATCAAATCAGTGCCCAGATCGACATGTATCGATTCCCAGTGTTCCCTCAGCAGCTCCGACCGGAACAAGTGAACATAAGGAAAAGAGGGACAACTCCAATAGTGAAGTACGTTCACAGGTTTATTCAGTAAAAGCAGAGTGGCAACTCACGTTTGCATGAAGAAATCACAGCATGTCTCGGAGCTATACTCTCAGAACCTTTGTTTCCAACCAATAAAATGGCCGCCGTGTCTCCTTGCTGGCCTCAGCACGACGAACCGCAGGCTCCTCCTCCAAGGAGCCTGCGGTTCGTCGTGCTGAGGCCAGCAAGGAGACACGGCGGCCATTTTATTGGTTGGAAACAAAGGTTCTGAGAGTATAGCTCCGAGACATGCTGTGATTTCTTCATGCAAACGTGAGTTGCCACTCTGCTTTTACTGAATAAACCTGTGAACGTACTTCACTATTGGAGTTGTCCCTCTTTTCCTTATGTTCACTTGTTCCGGTCGGAGCTGCTGAGGGAACACTGGGAATCGATACATGTCGATCTGGGCACTGATTTGATCACACAGGCTGTCTTTGATCCTTGTAATGGGGGTCATTGCAATTTGGTAAGAGGCCATTTATTATCTTGGTGGCGGTTCCTGCACTCGGGGCTTTTTCCAAGTTTGAAGTGGTGGACAGTTTCCCTTCTTTATTGGAGCACTCTCTGATGAACTTTTGTTCACTGCACTTTTGTATTTGATCCATTTGAACATTTGTATGGACTGTGGATTCAATTGTGTTAGCGCTGCACCAATCCCATTCTATATTTATACATGAAGGTAAAAATCCTTCAGCCTTTAGAACCACTAACAGAAATCCTCCAAAAAAAAAAAAACTGGGACACAGCAATGAAAACACTTTGAGGGAAGGATGGGTGGTGCTGGATCCCCAAGTTGGTCTTGTATCCAACCAAGTGATGGTGGCGTGTTGACACTACGTTGGCAGCTCTCACAAAACAGAAGGGTTCCCAGTGCTGTTTCAGACTGGAACTGGAGGATGAGGCAAGAACAAGACAGCCACACCAGATGGCACCAATGGAGTCCAAAAATTGTTCATTCTAATAAAAGGTTCAAGCAAAATCAGTATATTTATCCAACACAATACAAAAACAACTTCATGCTATTAATCATCCCTTCTACTTTGAAAAAACCCCACACAAACACAATAAAATGCTACATTAACCATGATGTATTCTGAGCAAAAGTTTTTATTTTAAAATATATATATATATATATATATATATATATATATATAAAAATATAAAAATGAAAAGCAGGAGTGAAATGGAGAGGGCTAAATTCTGAAATCCTGTTTAGATTCTACCACTATAATACATGAGCATTGGTTGCATGATAGGTTATAGACAGGGTGAGTTAGTTTTTAATTTGAGGCTGATGCGAGCATTAAAATCGGAAAGCAAAAAAAACAAACTTTTAAAAGCAAAATTAAACTAGCTCAACCAAGATTAACTATTTTTAGTCCAGATGCTGATAGCCTTAGTAGATAGATAGGAAGGTAGATTTACTTTTTTTTTTATTTATTTTTTTAACTGTTTAAACATTTCTTAATTTTTTTCCTATTTTCTGGCATAGGTCAATATGAGGTCCTACACTTTCAAAGTGAGGTCTCCAGAACTAGACACCATATTGTACGTGGGGTCTAAAATAAGACCTATATTAGGGGGAATCAGGAACTCCTTTATCCTGCTGGTGATCCCTCTAGGTCACAGGGATATTCAAACTGTGGCCCTGCAGATGTTGCAGAACTACAAGTCCCATGAAGCATAGCAAGACTCTTGACAGCCACAAGCATGACACCCAGAGGCAGAGGCATGATGGGACTTGTAGTTTTTGCAACAGCTGGAGGGCCACATTTTGCATATCTCTGCTCTAGGATATGCATCTTAAGCCTCGTACACGATTATCGGCCGACCGATCGGCCGTCTTTTGACCAGTGTTGTTGTGTTGGTTGAAATGTGCTCTAGACTGCACATGAATTTTCTCGGCCAACAAAAACCAACTTCAGAAGTGATGTCATGTGCTGGTTTACTTTCCGTGTGTTTTTTCTTCTCTGAGCATGCCCAGTCTTGCTCATCTGAATTTTGTCTGCCGAAATCTGTACTGACTGACGGAAAATCGGCCGTTCTGTTGACGGCCAACAAAAATTTTATAGCATGCACACCAGATTTTGTTCGGCCGAAAAGTCGGAGTCGGTTGTCGGAAACATCATACTAACAAGCCGACAATCGGCCGATCGGACGTTGGCCGAAAATTCACGGCCAACAATCGTTGCGTGTGTACGAGGCTTTAGAGTTCCATCTGCCTCTACTCTGCCTGATTACACTGTTTGCTCACTTTGCAATCATCTGAAGTAAGTACCTCCAAATCTTAAAACCTTTCTTCCAAAGGGGAGCCCCCTATTAACACTGGAGCATGGACCAGGTGTTTTCTTTTTTATGTTATGTGTGACTTGTAGTAAAAAGGAGCAGAGTCTCTGAACACACACTTTTTTAGGCGCTCCCATTAAAGCTTATGGGGTCAAAATGCACAATTCTGCACTAAAGAAGCTTATGTACTTTTTCAGCGTCATGTACGGGTGTGAAGAGGCCCATTCTTCATCTTGAGCGTTGCTGCACTTTGACAACACGTGACAAAACACTGCGGAGTGAATGGGGGCTCAAGACTGCAGCAACTATGTGTGAATGAGTGCCTAACTAAAAGCATTAATTGAAAACACAACACAAAACCCTAAGAGCCCATTCACACTAGCACGACTTGAGGCGACTTGTGTAGCCCCAGGTCGCTTGACATAACAAAAGCAATGTTAATCAATCAGTGCCGTCTTAATTGGCACTACTGAAGTCGCTCCAACTTCAGAAAAGGGTCCTGTACTACTTTGAGGCGACCTGTGATCAGACTGTCCCATACACTTCAATGGGAGTCGCCTCCTTATCTTAATTGAAGCGACTTGTTATCAGACTTTCCAGGAAGAAGAAAGATTAGCCAGGCATTCCCCACAAAGTCGCCTGTCTCTTCAAAGTAGTGCACAAGTCTGTAAACAAACAAGTCTGTAAACAAACAAGTCTGTAAACAAACAAGTCTGTAAACAAACAAGTCTGTAAACAAACAAGTCTGTAAACAAACAAGTCTCTAAACAAGTCACGGGGCGACTTTCTGGTCGTGGTAGTGTGAACCGGCTCTTATTACTACCACTTGAAATCTGCCATGCAGAGATTCTACCCAATTAAACATCTTGGCTAAATATTTACCATGCTTGAACCTTTTATTGCAACAAACATTTTTGAATACCATTCTTGCCCTTCTTCTTACTCCAGCAATAAAAATAAAGGGTTATAAACCTTTTCTTACTCTATCCAAAACAAAGTCTTGTCTGGAGTTTGGCTTTACAATGAACGAAATTTGGTTGGAACTGCACTTTAATCTTGCTGCCCATCACAACCAAAGTACCCAGACAGTGCTGGAGGATTTCTTACAGATGGGTAATGGGACCGTCTCCAAGAACAATCCAGAGAGGTTCCCTATAGAAATCATGAGTCTCTTGTAGGCAGAAGACTGCTATTTTATTAATTCAACATCCCTATCACACCAAATAGAAAATTTCAAGCTTTCATCACAAACTCTCTTCAGTAAAGGCAATACCCAAAAACTTACCCCAACTTTGAAAATCCCAGTGAAGTTCTAGGTAAAAGTCTCCCAGCTGTGGATGGAAACAAGCCAGAAAGATGTTGAGTTTACTAAAAAACGTAAAATAGTAGGACTACATGCAAAATCTGGAGATGAAAAACCTTTTTCCCTTAAAGCCGTACTCCAGGCAAACCACTAAATACACAAATGAAATACATATATTGGAACAGTTTTACCTACCAAAGAATTTGTATGTGTTCATCCAGTCCCAAAATGAACAAAAAACTCTAGCAAGAGCATAATGAGGATGGTGAAAGGAAATGCAGCAGACTAATAATCCATCTGTCATTCTGCTTTCTCCCATCAGCATACTCCTTACACTCTCCCTCCACCCCAGTCTGAGTTCTGCTGTGCAATGGATTGCAAGAGGCTGGTACCAAGTTAAATTCAGGCATATATACTGCTTGGGGAAATCTATATTCAATTTATATTAATGGCTACAGAGTTGCACTAAGGGCTTGATTCCACTTACGGTTGGGTGAAGAAAAAGCCACTTTTACACATACACAGAATACTTTATTAATCCCAAAGGGAAAATTGTTGCAACACAGACAGACACACTTCACAAAGACAACACAAGAGCAGAACAATAGACTGAACAAGATACAAAACAACCAACAGCAGCCATTAGCAATAAAACAAATTAAAACTACACTACAAATAAAACATCCAAACAATTAAAATACAACATAGAATAAATAACAATGATTAAAATGACAGACAATTTTTAGGTCCCCAACGCCAGCATTAAGGAACAGTGGGCAGTGCTATGGTATAGCTTTCAACCACATTACTCAGCAAGGGTAAAGGTTTTTTATCCCCAGAATTAAGCTTTAAAGGGGAGTTCCGGCCTCAAAATAGACTTTACACCATCCTCTTGCTGTAATGTAGCTCAAAAAGAATTGGATAATTTACTTTTTTTATTTTTATTTACTTACCTTGTTATTAAAGAAAATATACTTACCTTCCTTCCTCTTCCTCCCTCTGCGGCCGCGGCCCGCGCCGTCTCCTCCTGCTTGCATTGACTCCTGGGACCCGAATGTCATCGCTCCCAGGAGTCAATGCGCCTACACTGGCCCTGCTCGTCACTTCCGTTTCAGGCACGTTATTCCCTGCTATACAGCTTCTGGGCATGCCCAGAAGCTGTGCAGGGATGACGTGCCAGCACCGGAAGTGACGAGCAGGGCCGGTGCAGGGCATTCTGGGACTCCGACGTCACCGAAGAGGACACAGAAGAAGGACGCTCTGGCTTCAGCTGCCCACACCTGAGATGGCAGCGCTGGACAAGACATTTTCAAGGTAAGTATTTCTTCTAAAAGGTAAGTGAAACTGGGAACAGTTCAGAGGCTACCGTTGCTGAAATGCACTAGCCCTGACTGTCCTAGGGGTATTTTTATCTAAAAAAAATTTTTGAGGCCGGAACTCCGCTTTAATGTAAGGACACAAGCTACTCACAGACAAAGTTGTCTGCCGTCTTTTTTGCTTTTATTTTAGCTTTTCGCAACTAATTCGAAGAATCCAAAACATTTCTTGATACAGGAAGTTCCTTGTATTTACACATTTTCTTCTTTATGTGGTATTCAGTGTATGTTCACACATTTCTCTTACCCCTTTACATACAGACATTTAGGACTCGTTTACTAGAATCAACATAACTCTCTCAATTTCTAATACTACCTGAACTCCTTTTCCAGATAAGACTTCAAGGATTTACCTCTTTCAGCGCATTTAACAGGCGCGGTCTCTTCTCCTCAACACTCTCCCTGGACTGCTGCTTCAGCTTTCTCAACAGGGCTGTAACTGAAACAGAAATATATTAATAGAACAATCATAGGCCATGCTTTTCTCAAAAAACATGCTGGCTCTCGACTGCATTATTGATCTGATTCTGCACACATACAAAACCAAACCAATGACAGGGTGATAGAGAGATTACAATTAAAAATGATCTGATGGTCATCAGTAGTTGTAATGGAAAACAAACATGACCATTACTCCCCAGCCTGGCAATAGGTGTCTTTTTTTTTTTTTTAATTTACATCCAATAGATATTTAAAGTTAACCTACCCTGGCCTAAACAGTAACATAGCTGACGTGTGTACATACATTATAGGAAAACAGGTATGCACACTGTCCATGTCAACCAGGTAACACTGATCCAGGGATCGGCTTCAGCTCTCCTCCCATAAACCACACACTCTGATGAGTTTCACCTTAAAAGAGCTTAATCGTAGAAGTGGAAGTCATTAGCCTTTAATCTCCAAATGCATTCCAGTAAAGCATCTTTACATCCTTTGCTGAACATGGAGTCTTGACTTCTGTAAGTGTAGATCAGGGGTCTCCAAACTTTCTAAAACAAAAAGGGCCAGTTTATGGTCCTTCAGACTTTAGGGGAGCAGACTGTGCCAGTGGGAGCAGAAAACACCCAGGCATCAATGAGAGTAAACAATGCCCCCTCATTCAATTTAGTGGGAGGAATAGTAGTGCCCCATTGTTGGTATCAGTGGGAAGAATAGTATTGCCCCATTGTTGGTGTCAGTGGGAGGAACAGTAGCCTATCATTGTCATCTGTGGATGGAATAGTGCCCCATTATTGGTGTCAGTAGATGGAATAGTGCCTCAAGAGCTAGATAAAGGAAAGCAAAGGCCCACATGTGACCACTGGGCCTCAGTATGGAGACTACTGGTCTATATTAAAGAGATATGGTCACCTTGCCCATTCAATGGAATCTCACCCTCTAACTACCTAATTGATCACCTCTCCGCTGTTTCGCCTTCTGTGGCTGACAGTGAAAAATACCAGGAGTTTCCAGATGTGGAGCAGCACATGATCGATGTACATGATGCAGTGCTTTAGTGACCAATAACTATGCACAAGCAAGGTCATATTATAGAAGGGGGCAATGTCACTGGTCCTGAAATTTTGGTGGCAGTTGCAGCAGAAGTGACAGGGCATAGCAGAAAAGTATAAAAAGGCAGTGGTGTACTCTACACAGACCCTGTCACAATAAATAGGTAGGGTGACAATCTGCCCCACGACCTCCTGCTTCTAAACCTATGGCACTCTTTAAAGATGGAAGGGGTGTTGCTACATAAATCAACTGGCCTCCTAAACCAAAATCCTTCACGGTTTGTTTTCTGGCTTTGCAACTTGCGCTTAGAGGAGCTCTTTAAAGTGATAGTAAAGGTTCAGGGTTTTTTTTATTTTAGATTTACCTGCTCTGTGCAATGGTTTTGCACAGAGCAGCCCTTATCCTCCTCTTTTCAGGTCCCCAGCCGGCGTACCCGTTTCCCCCTCTACATTCGAGTACCTCCCAGCAAGTCATTTGCTAGGGGGGGGTACTTGTGTGGGCTCCTTCCACATCTCCGCTGCCTGCATTCATAGACACAGGCAGTGTCATAGGATTTGACTGACCGAAGCAGGAGCCAATGGCTCCAGCTGCTATCAATCTGCTCTGTGAGAAGGGAGAGAGGAAGAAGCCGTTCCTCTAGTCTAGATCAAGATCAGACTTAAGTAAAAGCAGAGGCTGGGAGGATCTTCTAAACTGTTTTTTTTACCTTAATGCAGAGAATGCATTAGGGTAGAAAACCTTGAGGTTTTAAAACCACTTTAATTAAAAATCCAAAACTTTTTAATGCCCACACGCATGTGGGCGGACCCAGGAACTTCACTAGATTTACTTCTAAAGCTGGACACACAAGAACATTGTAGACGATTCAACTAACTGCATCTACCCAGAAATTTGTGTATTTACATACATACATACATATACATACACATACATACATACACACCACACACACGTATACATACATACATACATACAGTAAAACCTTGGATCGCGAGCATAATTCCTTCCGAAAACAGGTTTGTAATCCAAAGCACTCGTATATCAAAGCAAATTTCCCCATAAAAAATAATGGAAACTCCAATTATTCTTTTCCACAACCATTTATTCATAAATCCTTCAGTTTATAGTCCAGACAAAAAGATTATAGCAATGTGATGGGTCGTGCAACCATAAAAATGTCCATCCACAAATGGTGCCTCCACAAGGGGATTAGAAGCAAAATCCAGCAGGAACTACAGGGTATAAAAGAGAAGAGAGGCGCCTCCAAGTGTAGCAATATGTTTTAATTTAATGGAGGTTCAACATTTAGTAGCTCACATGGTTGATGATTGGAAGAGGCACATCTAAGAATGTAGGCATCCATGGTAAAGCTGTCCACAGTGACCATCCTCCGCACCGCCAGCTCTCACTGCTGTCAATCTGTATTCGTGACTGGGAAGACTACCCTGCAGTAGAGCGATCTGAAAGCGAGGTTCGAAGCGCTCGCGGAGCGCAGTGTGGAAGGGATGGCGTTGATGGCGGTGTGGAGGACGGTCTATGTGGACTGTTTTACCCCAGATGCCTGCATTCTTAAATGTGCCTCTTAATAAATCAACCATGTGAGTTGCTAAATGTTGTACCCAACATAGGGCCAGGACAAGGGGTGGGCAGGAGGGAGCGGTTTTCCTGGGTGCAATGATTTATTGCAAGGATTGGGGGGGAAGGGGGGGTGCCTTGACCATAACCATAAGGGAAGGGGGGGGCGCAGTTTGGCATCCTTGCCCTGGGCGTTGGATGACCTGGTCCCGGCACTGGTTGCACCTTCATTAAATGTAACCATATTGCTACACTTAGAGGCACCTCTCTTCTCTTTTATACTCTCTTCTCTTTTATACTCAATTGTGACATGACGCTACTTGTATATCAAGACATCGCTTGTTTATCAAGTCAAAATTTAAAAATTTTGCTTGTCTTCCAAAATGCTTTCAAACCAAGTTACTCTCAATCCAAGGTTTTACTTTATATATAAATAAAATAGACGATGCAATCCAATAATTGTTCCAAATATCCTTTACTTCTGATCTTCATGCATATAAGTAAGCATACATTTACAAGCAACTGCCCAGTTTCGGACATGCATATGTCATCAAGCTGCATGTGTAGAACTAACCCTAAGGCCCCTTTCACACAGGCGGACCGTTCAGATCCGCCTGTTCGTTTTTTTGGCTGATCTGAACGGTCCCCCCATGCATTCCTATGGGGCGTCGGATGTCAGCGGAGACATGTCCGCTGACATCCAACACGATCCGTCAAATCTGGACGGATGGAAACCCTATTTTCCATCCGTCCAGCGGATCGGATGAGAACGGACCGACAGTCCGTTCCCATGCAATTTCCCCCATAGAGATGTATGGGGAACTGACAGCTGTGTCTCTGCACACAGCGCAGAGACACAGCTGCCATTCTCCTGCTCAGCGGGGGATCGGCGGCTCGATCCCCCGCTGAGAAAAACGGAATCCAACCGACGGACGGATAGTGTGAAAGGGGCCTTAGTACAATCTTTTATCTCTATACCCTCAGTGAATCCAGCCTCACACTACACAGGTGTGTCGTCTTAATCACAATTTCTAATCTAATTCACTTTAACCCATTATTTTCCAAAAACCTCAAAACGATCTACTAATTTCCACACCTCCACATAATACCCCCCAAAGCTAAACGCAATAATTTATTACTAATCCTCAATATCAAAACCACATCATTGTTTCGTATTATTTTCACGTTCAGATTGGGAACCCCAAAGCCAAGAGTACTCAGCCCACAAGTGAATGTCGGCAAAAGCAGACTCATCACAAAATTGCCAAATTCAAAGAAGGAAGTGCCACATTTTTTTTTTTGTGTGGATTGATCCTTTAATGACTGAACTGAAACTTCCATTACTGGCATTAGTATAAATATATAGTACATTGAAGTCAGTGTAATGATGAATACAGATGTAACAAAATACTGTCATGTCATTGTATTGATCCAAAATGCATTAGTTATTGCTGTAAGAAAATTAAGGGGATAAGGAAGAAGAAACCCTGGCAGAGTTACAGCAGTTTCCAAGCTTCAGGCAGCATTAAGGAGACCTGACACTAGCTGCCATTATTTCACAATCAGCATTTATAAAAGATGAGACAACAGCAGCCAAGACCTGAACTGCCCACCTGTCTTTCACATTTAGTTTCAAATAAAAAAAGGACAGAAGAACCCAATGTGCTGTGTGAATCTAAAGAAACACAAAGGTGCTTACTCATCTGTCTGTCTCCATAGCTGATGGCTTCAGCCAGGGGGCTCCAGCCCTGGGCATTCTTTACCTTGACCGGAGCATTGTGTGCCAGAAGGAGATGAGCACATTCTGCAATGCAAAGGAAAAGTTATTGTAATACTGGAACAAAGAATGGACTTTACCACATATTGTTTCTTTTTTCCTAAGTACTGTATAGCTGAAGCCATTATATTTTTTTCATTTTGGATAGGGAATGGCTGAAGAGACCTTGTCACAAAAAAAAAAAAAAAAAAACAAAACCTTGCAAAAGTCACTATTTTAAAATGTTTTAGGCCCCTTTCACACTAGTGCGACTTGTCCCGCGATTTTGGACCGCAAAATCACGACAAGTCGTTTTCAATTATTTTCAATGAGCCCCATTCATATCAGTGAGTTTTGAAGTCTCACCGACTTCAAAGTAGTTCCTGCACTACTTTGCCACGATTTGATTGCGTTTTGAGCCATAGCCATTGCTTTCAAAATCGCGCCGTAAAATCGCGTTGCATAAGTGTGAAAGAGGCCTTACTTGTAGTATTTTCCTTTTCAAAAATTGTTATTCACTTGAAATGTGCCTAACTGCTAGAAGAAATTAGACGACACTGGGAAAGTCTATTTTCTAGCACAGCCTCCTCACCGCTGGCATGTCACAGCCCTCTCCTTTTCTGGTAAGGTTCAACTGTCAGTGACAGCCCAGCTCCTCTGCCCCTCCCTTCATAACCCTTTATGAAGCTGCCAGGGATGGAGCAAAAAGAGAAAAACTATACATTGTCATTTAAGTGACAGCTCCAATCTGCTGGGGCTGCTGAAATCACAATTAAGATGGCAGTACCCAGCAACAGCTACAAGGGAGGTATTACAGCTATATAACATGTACAGTATCTCACAAAAGTGAGTACACCCCTCATATTTTTGTAAATATTTTATTATATCTTTTCATGTGACAACACTGAAGAAATGACACTTTGCTACAATGTAAAGTAGTAAGTGTACAGATTGTATAACACTGTAAATTTGCTGTCCCCTCAAAATAACTCAACACACCGCCATTAATGTCTAAGCCGCTGGCAACAAAAGTTAGTACACCCCTAAGTGAAAATGTCCAAATTGGACCCAAAGTGTCAATATTTTGTGTGGCCACCATTATTTTCCAACACTGCCTTAACCCTCTTGGGCATGGAGTTCACCAGAGCTTCACAGGTTGCCACTGGATTCCTCTTCTACTCCTCCATGACGACATCACAGAGCTGGGGGATGTTAGAGACCTTGCCCTTCTCCACCTTGATGCCCCACAGATGTTCAATAGGGTTTAGGTCTGGAGACATGCTTGGCCAGTCCATCACCTTTATCCATAGCTTCTTTAGCAAGGCAGTGGTCATCTTGGAGGTGTGTGTGGGGTCGTTATGTTGGAATACTGCCCTGCGGCCAAGTTTCCGAATGGAGGGGATCATGATCTGTTAAGTAGGTCACAGTACATGTTGGCATTCATGGTTCCCTCAATGAACTGTAGCTTCCCAGTGCAGCCCCAGACCATGACACTCCCACCACCATTCTTGGCTGTAGGCAAGACACACTTGTCTTTGTACTCCTCACCTGGTTGCCGTCACACACGCTTGACACCAGCTGAAACACATACGTTTATCTTGGTCTCATCAGACCACAGAACATGGTTCCAGTAATCCATGTCCTTAGTCTGCTTGTCTTCAGCAAACTGTTTGCGGGCTTTCTTGTGCGTCATCTTTAGAAGAGGCTTCCTTCTGGGACGACAGCCATGCAGACCAATTTGATGCAGTGTGCGACGTATGGTCTGAGCACTGACAGGCTGACCCCCCACCCCTTCAACCTCTGCAGCAAAGCTGGCAGCACTCGTATGTCTATTTCCCAAAGACAACCTTTGGATAGGACGCTGAGTACGTGCACTCAACTGCTTTGGTCGACCATGGCGAGGCCTGTTCTGTGTGGAACCTGTCTTGTTAAACCGCTGTAGGGTCTTGGCCACTGTGCTGCAGCTCAGTTTCAGGGTCTTGACAATCTTCTTATAGCCTAGGCCATCTTTAAGTAGAGCAACAATTCTTTTTTTCAGATCCTCAGAGCGTTCTTTGCCATGAGGTGCCATGTTTAAATTTCCAGTGACCATATGAGAGAGAGAGCGATAACACCAAATTTAACACACCGGCTCCCCATTCACACCTGAGACTTGTAACACTAACGAGTCACATGACACCGGGGAGGGAAAATGGCTAATTGGGCCCAATTTGGACATTTTCACTTAGGGGTGTACTCACTTTTGTTGCCAGTGGTTTAGACATTAATGGCTGTTTGTTGAGTTATTTTGAGGGGACAGCAAATTTACACTGTTATACAAACTGTACACTCACTACTTTACATTGTAGCAAAGTGTAATTTCTTCAGAGTGGTTACGGTAGATGAAAAGATATAATAAAATATTTACAAAAATGTGAGGGGTGTACTCACTTTTGTGAGATACAGTATAGAATATGTTGAATGTACATATCTTATGGTTAGATTTAGTTGAATTGAATTGTTTGGCGACAGGTTCTCTCTAAATCCTGCTAGTTTTATTTTTTGTCATCAGTCCCATTGCCCCTTCACCTCCTGTTGTGTAACGTAGGTACAGCAGGAGAAACAAGGCAAGGAAAATCCTCACAAAACAGATGCAAACAGGCATCTCCATTGGAAGGTTTCCCCTCTATTCCTATTTTGGTGACAATTCCAAATTCTGGATTTTCCTTCATATAGCAATGGTGGACACCATATCAACAGACTAAATCTCCCCAACAGGAACACAGCACCATAGCCATATTGTAAGCAAAACTTAAAAACATGTTTACTACTACTTTAACTGGACTTGTAACATTGAAGACATTCAACCCACTCATTTCTAATGAATATCAGGCACATATATGAATATTTATAGCCACCCAGGTAACAGTCACCTTAAAGTGATTCTAAACCCAAAACTGTTTTATTACCTTTAAAAAGGAGTTGTAAAGGCAGGTTTTTTTCTCTTAATGCATTCTATGCATTAAGAAAAAGCCTTCTGAGTGCAGTCAGCCAATAAGAAGAGAAAGGGGGTGGGGCCAGACCAGGGCTCTGTGCCTGAATATACACATCGAGCTGTGGCTCGGGTCCCCCCCCCCATAGCAATGCTTGCAGTGGGGGCACTCAACAGGAGGGAGGGGCCAGGAGAAGAAGAGGATCGGGGCTGCTTTGCAAAACCATCACACAGGGCAGGCAAGTATAACATGTTTATTAACTAAGAAAAAAAAAAAAAAAAGACTTTAATGCATTCCCTGCATTATGGGGAAACCCCCCCCCCCACCTCCAAACATTTACCCAAGTCCTGGTAGTGGTCCAGCTCCACTCTTCCTGGTGTCACAGGAGACCCTAGGGACAGTGGGCGCAATTGACTTCTGCTGCGGTGAAACTCCTGTGAGGAGGTAGCAGGGGCATGTCTTGCTGGCATTGTGTGTGTCTATGGATGCACGCAGCCGGACTTTGTAGTGTGCCTACACGAGTCTCCTCAGCACATGGCTTGAGAGAGAGCACTCAGGGTGAGGAGTGGACAGCACCAGCGGGGGGAAGAAGAAAGAAGAAAGAAAGAAGAAAGAAGAAAGAAGAAAGAAGAAAGAAGAAAGAAGAAAGAAGAAAGAAGAAAGAAGAAAGAAGAAAGAAGAAAGAAGAAGGCCTTTAAAATCACTTAAAATCCAATTAAAAGTTTTTTAAACCACCCTGATTTCAATGTGCAATCCAATTTCCTGATCTGGCAAATCAAACCCATGTTACATAGTTGGCAAGGTTAAATAAAGACACCAGTCCAACCAGGGGAGAGGGAGTATTTTTTTTAATATCCCTGTAATTGTGTTTGTTAAGAAATAGATCTAAATCTGTGGAAGGGGGGTTCCACATCCTTACCGCTCTAACAGTAAAGAACCACCCAGTTCTACACAGTTCAAGATTGAACAGCTTCTCATCCCTCTGCACTGTGTGTCTTCTTTAGGGACCTAAGATTAAAACAATTTTCTCCCAATGCTAGAGTCACAATTTCAAATATAAATCTATCACATCCCCTCTTAAGCACATCTTCTGCAAGGGTAATAAGTTTAATGTTTGTAGCTGTTCCTCGTAACGGAGGTCCTTCAGCCACCTTATTAGCCATCTATGTTGTCCTCCTCTGGATTCTCTCCAATTCAAGGACATCCTTCCTGAGGGTTGATTACAACAAAGTGTTAAGTCCCCACACAGAGAGATGCACATAAAGTGGTCAATATGTGTATAACTGTCTTTGAAAAGCAGGACTCCCAATAAGGGTAATACAGTATGATGGCATTGTCATGTAGGAGTAAAAGGGTGATGTCCGCTCCAGTGAAGAGGAACAGCTGCATTGGCTGCAGTGTGTGATGAAGTGTAAAGATACCTCGCCACCGAAAATCTATTTTGGTGTGACAGTCAGCTGCTTTTACGGTATGTGCGTGCAGATGGCCTATTGTTTAACACTCCTCCAAGTGGTTTTCAAACACAGGGAAGATGACCTCCAAACCAAAGTTCCATGGAATAGATAGCACAAACAAGTGACTGGTAGAGGGTGAAAGAACGATGCACAGGTAGATAAAATATAGTCCCTGGTGCTCAACACACACACACAGGCTCTATCTGCAGGCCAGCCACGTGTAGGGCACTATTCAGAGAGGGCAGCAGCATGCCAGGTACTGATTTGAACCGGATACAGTCAGGCGGAGATCACACCACCTGAAGTTGAAAGTACAGTCCTAGCACATCATCAGGAAAGAGCAGTGCAGGAGTGCGTGATCTGGTAAGTAAACATTGAAGGATCAGGGAGGAGGTTAACAGCACTGCCATTGGCCATATATTAAGGGAGGGTGTTACAGTTGGTTTAGCATTGCCTCTGACCAATGAAGGAAGTTTATAACCGCACTAACCACCAATGCTGGGGGTTATTATTGCGGGCACCGGCACCAATGCAGGAAGTTATTCCAAGATGTTGAGGGAACATACAACTCCACTAACAAACGCCAATTTAGACATTAGACAAAATGCGTTTGGCCATTCGTGGCCCAGCTGGTGGTCAGAGCAGAAACTGTATAAGGCTGGTATCACATGGGCGTTGTCCGTAGTCCGCATCCACCAGGCAGATGACAGAGCGGTCAGAAAACCGCTGTTCTCTATGGGGCTGCCAGATGGAAACGGACCGCCTGTTCGTTTCCATCCGATCCAATGTTTTTATTGGACAGGATAGGATTGGATCGGATGCAGACGGGTGTCAGCGAACACAAGTCCGCTGACATCCGCCGCTCCAGAGAAAAACTGACAGGTGGACCTGATCGGACAGCCTATGTTAAACCAGCCTGAGACTGAAGGACTGAGATAGTCAATAAAAAAATAAACAACACTTGCCTTTGTTGCCCAGCATCACAGCGAGGTGTAATGGAGTATTACCTGCAAAATAAAAAACACGAAATCATCAAAGAAACGCAATACCACAGAACAATTTTCAAAAAAAAAAAAAAAATGATATATCCATCTTTCTCATATAGTTAGTATTGGATTCTACTGGTATGCTAACTTTGTGGAAAACTAAATAAAAATGGATACTGCTAACCTCATCTTTGCTGAATGACTGCTGCAAGAAAGTCTGATGCTGGACAGGACTTAAGGAGGAATAACGATTTCAGTGAAAGTCTCTTGTCGGAGTTCTTTATAATCTTGCGCCAAAAAAAAAAAAAAAAAAAAGGGACAGTGCTGCCAAGCAGTACGGCAGAATGAGCCGAGTGTGGCTCAAGCACAATAACTATATGTATAAATTATTTATTAGGGTGGAACTTAAAAAAAAAAAAAAAAAAAATGATATTACATTACACCTGACAGCAGGTAGAATTTTCAGGTAGAAGAGACTTTATACGCCCGTTCCGCGTTTTTTTTCTGTTTACTGCTTGCATCAAACAGTGAAGTGCGCCCTCCCAGCCCGCTCCAGACGGGTGTTGGGCAGCTGGTGCACACTCCCGGCACGCTCCAGACGGGCGTCGGGCAGATTGTGAACCCTCTTGGCCCGCTCCAGATGGGCGTCGGGCAGAACGTGAACCCTCCCCAGCACGCTCCAAACGGGCAGATCGTGAGCCCTCCCTGGCACACTCCAGATGGGCGTCGGGCACATTGTGAACCCTCCCCGGCACACTCCAGACGGGTGTTGGGCAGCTGGTGCACACTCCTGGCACGCTCCAGACGGGCGTCGGGCAGATTGTGAACCCTCTTGGCCCGCTCCAGATGGGCGTCGGGCAGAACGTGAACCCTCCCCGGCACGCTCCAAACGGGCAGATCGTGAACCCTCCCCAGCACACTCCAGACGGGCGTCGGGCACATCGTGAACCCTCCCGGCCCGCTCCAGACGGGTGTTGGGCAGCTGGTGCACACTCCAGACGGGCGTCGGGCAGATCGTGAACCCTCCCCGGCACGCTCCAGACGGGCGTCGGGCAGATCATGAACCCTCCCCGGCACGCTCCAGACGAGCGTCAGGCAGATCGTGAACCGTCCCAGCCCGCTCCAGACGGGCGTCAGGCAGATCGTGAACCCTCCCCGGCACGCTACAGACGGGCGTCAGGCAGATCGTGAACCCTCCCCGGCACGCTCCAGACGGGCGTCGGGCAGATCGTGAACCGTCCCAGCCCGCTCCAGACGGGCGTCAGGCAGATCGTGAACCCTCCCCGGCACGCTACAGACGGGCGTCGGGCAGATCGTGAACCCTCCCCGGCATGCTCCAGACGGGCGTCGGGCAGACCGTGAACCCTCTCGGCCCGCTCCAGACGGGCGTCGGCAGATCGTAAACCCTCCCGGCCCGCTCCAGACGGGAGTCGGGCAGATCGTTAACCCTCCCGGCCCGATCCAGACGGGCGTCGGGCAGATCGTTAACCCTCCCGGCCCGATCCAGAGGGGCGTCGGGCAGATCGTGAACCCTCCCGCTCAAGACAGGCATCAGGAAGATGCACATTCCTGGCCCGCTCTAGACAGGTGTTAGGAAGAGACACACTCTGTGGATACACTGAACCACGATTCTGTGCCAGGACATAACTCCAGTGCGCATGCATGGGGATTATGTCAAATCAGCCTGGCCCAATCAAGATGGCTGGAGAGACCTGACAAAAAACAAGGTGAAGACAGAAGCGCAGACTACGCAGTGCTGAACAGATCACCTTGCTGGGTAAATCTGCTATATTTTGCAATATATGCTTGCACACCAAGATGACAAAAAGCTTCAGGGGGGCCCAAAACTTAGTTTGGCAGCTTACTTAGCAAAACATATTTTCAAAGACTGGCTTCTCTTTCAGCAATAAAATAATTCATCACGTGAAGATGAAAGGCAAGCAGGCAGCAATTCTAACATTAGCACACATTCCAGTGTCATGGAGCACAAGTCCTAATTAACTGGCTGCGATTTAAGGAAACGAGAGAACCTTTTTAAAAAAGGGACCATGAAAAGCCTAAGAGGGCTCTTTTACATATTGAGGTTGACAGATCTGGGGCAGCTAAACACACAAGTTATTCCGATAAAACTTTAAACAGCATTTTAAATAAATATTTCAGGTAGATAGAAAGGGAAAAAATAAATCTTGTTTCATGTGTTACATCTGCATGAGAGAGCATAATGGGAAGACTGAAAAACTGAAGATGGTCGATTGAGTATATAGAAGCTGGAAAGAAAAAAAAGACTTAATACTTAAATCACCGTCAACCTCAGGTGTGAAAAACTGGATTTTTGTCTTACCGTAAAATCATTTTGTTCATGATGTTCACTGATGGACACGGCTCCTGTCATTCTTGACTATTGGGTTATAATGCCCCCTACAGGAGAAGGACACTAGGCAGAAAAAACTTCTGGCTACACCCATGGTCAGTCAAGGGGTATACTCCCTCTCCCTGCTATAGGCACTCAGTTTTGTTACAAGCAGTGTCAGAAGAATTACAACTCCACAGAGGGGAGGGTGCCGTGTCCCTCAATGAACATCAGAGAAATGGATTTTACGGTAAGTCAAAAATCTAATTTTCTCTTTCATTCATTGACACAGCTCCTGTCATTCTTGACCATTGGGACGTCCCAAAGCAGTGTTAAACACGAGGGGTGGGAAACAGCAAAAAAAATTCCCAAGGCTAAACATTAGCCAACCAGGCAACAGGGGCTCAACCAAAACAACTGGAGCCTACCTGAAAAAAAAGGGGGAAAAAAACAAAAAAAACCCAAAAACCACACAATACACTCCTAAAGAGAAGCAGGACCTCTTAAACAGCCGATGCAACACCTTGCTGCCAAAGGAAGAATCCGCAGTTATAACATCCACGTTATAAAACTTTGTAAAAGTGTGCACCAACAACCAGGTGGCCGCCTTGCAAACCTGCGCCTGTAATTGGTCACAGAGGAAGCGGTCAACCTTTTGCAAGATCCATGCATGAGCACAAATAGAGAGTCTGACTTCCTGAAAGACTCCGTAGCTGCCAGGTACACCCCAATTGCCCGTACCACATCCCAAGGCATGCAAGGCAATTTCCTTCACATGTTTAGGCCTGGGACATAGGGAAGGCAACACAATCTCTACATTCAAATTAAATTCAGAGACCAGCGTAGGAAGGAATAACGGACAGGGGCGAAGAACCACCTTATCCTTGTGAATCACCAGATTCAGGCCACCTTCTGGGACAGCGTAAGCAGGGGAATCTACTGAATATTTTCAAAGAGAGGCTTCTGTAGAGCCGAAAGCACCAAATTAAAATCCAAAAGCGGCAACAGAGCCTGCACTGGGGGAACCAAATGTCGGACAATCTGAAGAAAAGTACGCACCAGGGAGTGTGTGGCCAAGGGTCGTTGGAAAGACCGCCAAAGCTGGGGCATCCGCCAGTGGATCCCTTGACCAGGCCACAAACCTCTGCACCTTTCTGTTGAGCCGAGACGCCAACAGATTTACCTAGGGGGTGCCCCACTGGAGACACAGCGGATGAAGGGACCCCTCACGTGGTCCAACACCTGCTGACTGGGGTAATCTGCCTGCCAATTTTCCACCCCGGGAATGTGTACGGCGGAGAGGGCTGGGACTAACTGTTCTGCCCACCTTAGAATGCTGGCTACCGCCAGAGCACTTCTTGTGTCCCCTTGGTGATTGACATAAGCCACAGCCGTGGCATTGTCTGATTTAACGCGCACTGGGCATCCCTGAAGGCGATCCATCCAATGATCCCAGACACAGTCTGATCGCTTGGAGTCCCAGGACATTGATCGATAGTCTGGACTCTTCCAGTGTCCAGATCCTCTTAGCAGAATGCTTGCGGAGGACACCTCCCTGGCAGGCATTCGTGGGGACCACTGTCTAATACAAGGGGACCACTGTCTAAAACAAGACTGCTATATACTGCTAATGAGAAAAGGTATTTAGCAGTTTATATTTACTAAAATAGCTGCATTTCCATGTTCTGTGTATTGTGAGAGACCAGATATAGTGAATGCAGGCTCCTGGGTTTAGTAACATTAATGCAGGGAATGCTTTAGCCCTTGTACTGAACAAGTAGGAAAAAAAACACACACACACACACACACACACACACACACACACACACACACAAAACCGCATTAGTTGGAGATGTCAGCAATGGCAATCTGTGTGTTTCTCAGCTTTACTTCCAACTGGCTTCCAACGTCACATACTACATCCTGTGTGATTCATTCCTGTCTTACTTAGCCTGCTACTAAAATTGCCACAATATACTTAGATACTTCCTCATTCCAAAGACTCCCAAATTTGTGCTTCTAAAAATGCAAACCAAGTGTCTTGTTCTAGTTCCATGCCTCATGTGAATGCACTGCAACCACACATTACAGAAACACGAGACCAGAAGTTGGACAAAATTAGGATTTAGGCCAAGTTTAGACTTGTATTTAACCACTTAAGCCCCGGAAGATTTTACCCCCTTCCTGACCAGGGCCTATTTTGCGATTCGGCACTGCGTGACTAACGGACAATTGCGCGGTCGTGCGACGCTATACCTAAACGAATTGGACGTCCTTTTTTTCCCACAAACAAAGCTTTCTTTTGGTGGTATTTGATCACCTGTGCGATTTTTTGATCATGCGCTATAAACAAAAAAAGAGCGTAAATTTTGCAAAAATAACAATATTTTTCACTTTTTTTATATGAAATTCCCCCCCCCCCCCCAAAAATGTAAAAATCAAAATTTAACATTTTAGGCCAATTTTTTTTTTTTTTACCATAGGTTTGGTAAAAAAAAAAAAAACGCAAAAAGCGGATTTTGATTGGTTTGCGCAAAAGTTATTGCGTTTACTAACAAACGGAAAGATTTTTGTCATTTTTGTTGTTTTTTTTTAGCGCGTAATGGCGGCGATCTGCGATTTTTTTTGGGGGACTGCGACATTGGGGCTGACAGATCGGACCCTTGACTGACATTTTTGGGGTTACCAGTGACATTACTATAGTAATCAGTGCTATATATATGCACTGTTACTGTAAAAATGACACTGGCAGGGAAGGAGTTAACTGTAATGGAGAGGGAGGGGTTAAGTGTGTCCTAGGGGTGTGCTTCTAACTGTGCTTGATGTGTAAGGACAGTGATCAATGGTCCTACATAGTAGAACCGTTTGATCATCATTCTTACACAGGGAGAACCGACAGGCGGCTTTGTTTACATTAGCCGCCTGCCTTTCTACCGCTGTCACGGACGATCGCAAGTGCCCGGCGGACATCGGGTCCGCCAGGCACATGCGTGGGGGGGTCCGTGACCGCGCGGGAGCGTGCCTCCGTCAGCGCGCGCTCGCTCCCAAAACCCTCACAGGCAAGCGTCGTAGCCCTACGTTACTCTGCCTGTGAGAGGCTGACTGCCGACGTAAATAGTCGTGCGGCAGTCGGTAAGTGGTTAAACCACAGTACCTCTGCAAAGCGGTTTGTGCTGGCTCGGGAGTAAGCACACATGGGTGCACTCAGGGCCGCCAATAAGGGGGTAGCACACAGGCCCTCCTATACAGAGCCCAATCATTTCAGAGGGGGGGGGGGTCTAGGCAGATGTATGGTGCAGACAGTTTCAAGTTCAGTGACCCCCCTCCCACCTGTAGTACAGATGGCTTCTCCTCTCCTTCCCATTGGCTGTCAGCCACTGCAGGGGGAGCCAGGAGGAGGAGATTAATCTGACTCAACCAACTTCCTGCAGCTTTGAATTCCCTGCATGCCAACTCCCCCAACTTCAGTTAGTGAATGAACAGGGAGCCTCTGCCTAGAGCACTTCCTGTCCATTTATTCTGCAGTGCAGCTGAGGCTGCAGACCAAGGAATTTAGGGATCTGTGTCCTTAATTACTTTCTTGGTCTCAAAAGCAAGGCATCAGGAGCCTGTTAAGACCCCTGATATTTCACCAAAGCTGAAAAAAATAAAAATGAAGGGATCATACACACAGGTACTCTGGCTGCGTGAATAAGTGGTTTGTTCATGCAGCTGGAGCCATGCTTGGGGCCATACAAACACCTAGTCTGGGGGGGGGCTGTCAGGAAAGTTGTTTGGGGCCCCATGATTGCCAACAGCAGTCTTGGATACCCCCAAGCAAGCGGCTTGCTATGGGGGTACTCAGCAGGGAGGAGGAGAAGCCAGAAGTGTTGGCGGGGGATCTGAAAGGAGAATCAGGGCTGCTCTGTGCAAAACCATTCCACAAAGTAGGAAAGTATGACGACATGTTTGTACACTTAAAAATGCGTGACTTTAACGGACAATTGCGCGGTCGTGCGACGCTGTACCTAAACAAATTTGACGTCCTTTTTTTCCCACAAACAGAGCTTTTTGGTGGTATTTGATCACATGTGCGATTTTTTGATCATGCGCTATAAACAAAAAAAAAAAAAAGAGCGTCAATTTTGCAAAAATATTTTTCACATTTTTTTATATGAAATTACTCAAAAAAAAAATGTAAAAATCAAAATTTTTTAACATTTTAGGCCAATTTGTTTTATGCTACATTTTTTGTTTACCAAAAATATCGCAAAAAGCGTATTTTGATTGGTTAGCGCAAAAGTTATTGCGTTTACTAAGGGAAAGATTTTTGTCATTTTTGTTGTTTTTTTTTTTAACGCGTAATGGCGGTGATCTGCGATTTTTTTTGCGGGACTGCGACATTGCGGCAGACAGATCGGACCCTTGACTGACATTGACACTTTTGGGGTTACCAGTGACATTACTACAGTAATCAGTGCTATACATATGCACTGTTACTGTAATAATGACACTGGCCGTGAAGGGGTTAACTTTGAGAGGGAGGGGTTAAGTGTGTCCCTAGGGGCGTGATTCTTACTGTGATTGGCTGTGGCTAGTTGTGTAAGAACAGTGATCAACGGTCCTACATAGCAGAACCGTATGATCACCATTTTCACACAGGGGAGAATGACAGGCGGCTTTGTTTACATTAGCCGCCTGCTTTTCTCCCGGTGTCACGGACGATCGCGAGTGCCCGGCGGACATCGGGTCCGCCGGCACACCCACGGGGGGTCCGTGACCGAGCGGGAGCGCGCATTGGGCGGCGCGCGCTCACTCCCCAGAGCTTCACAGCCTAGCGACGTAGACCTACATCACTTTGCCTGTGAGGGGCTGACTGCCGATGTAAATCTACTGACGGCAGTCGGCAAGTGGTTAATATAATTACACACACACACACACATATACATATACATATACATATACATATATATATATATATATATATATATATATATATATATATATATATATATATATATATATAAAACGCAGGAACTTGAAGAAGTGGATACTGTTTCACAGTGGCAACTGTGAAATAGAGGAGCTACCAAAGCCAGGGAGGTCAAACCAATGAAGTGCAAATATGCTATGAATACCTTGCGCAGCAAGAGCCGCCTACTCTGGGGTCACACTACAATCCCGCACATTGACACTTTGCAACAACTAAACACATTGCTATGCTTGTCAACAGAATAGTTTTGTAAAATCTGCACAGCTGCTGTGGCAACACATCGCTGTTTCCTAGAAAGCCGAAGCACCTGGCACAATTATATTTACATGGTTTAAGAAGCTAAATGCGCAATGTGCAGCACTTTGCCAGCGGCGTCCGGGTTATTACACGGGCACATTTGTACAAGGGTGGGAGGATTAGTCAGCCTGGGCATCGGAAACCATAGCGACCGAGTAACATTCTGCGCAGTACAACTTGGCAGTAATTTCATTATGTTTTAATTTAGACATTTCTCTACGGGATTCTTTGCACTATCGACTTTTAAAAGGCGGCCAGCGGTTCCTTTCTCTCTGGGGTAGAGGCAGATTGTGAAAGCACGCAACTCAATTAGTAAAAAAAAATAAATGTAGCAACATAGCGGAATTTTATTCAGCTCTGTAAAGGTGGGCTCAGTTTCTGTGCACAAAAAAAGAGCTCTGCTGCTTGGAGAGAATGTCACAGTACGGTTCTGCATTCACCGAGTTCACTGTCTGAATAAACAGAAGGTTTTTCCACACAAGAGATAAAAAAAAAAGCATTCTAACAGGGAAAATCCACCAAAATACAGCATGGTAACCAAAACTGTTAAGTTTGTCTCACCTTCTAAAACATAAAAAGGGAATTTTATTTGAACAAATAAAAATTTTCACACCCACAGTTGCAAGCCCCAAATTTGCCTTTGACCATGAGGTAGGGGACAATCCCCATACTGAGAAACAAATGTAAACAGATTAAAGTACCGTATATACTCGAGTATAAGCCGACCCGAATATAAGCCGAGGCCCCTAATTTTACCACAAAAAAATGGGAAAAATGATTGACTCGAGTATAAGCCTAAGGTGGGAAATGCAGCAGCTAATAGACCCAACTGGACCACCATGAGACCCAAAACAGGGGCTGCGGGCATGGTACAGGAGAATGCAGGGCTGCGGGCATGGTACAGGAGAATGCAGGGCTGCAGACACGGTACTGGAGAATGCAGGGCTGCGGGCACGGTACAGGAGAATGCAGGGCTGCGGGCACGGTACAGGAGAATGCAGGGCTGCGGGCACGGTACAGGAGAATGCAGGGCTGCGGGCACGGTACAGGAGAATGCAGGGCTGCGGGCACGGTACAGGAGAATGCAGGGCTGCGGGCACGGTACAGGAGAATGCAGGGCTGCGGGCATGGTACAGGAGAATGCAGGGCTGCGGGCATGGTACAGGAGAATGCAGGGCTGCGGGCATGGTACAGGAGAATGCAGGGCTGCGGGCATGGTACAGGAGAATGCAGGGCTGCGGGCATGGTACAGGAGAATGCAGGGCTGCGGGCATGGTACAGGAGAATGCAGGGCTGCGGGCATGGTACAGGAGAATGCAGGGCTGCGGGCACGGTACAGGAGAATGCAGGGCTGCAGACACGGTACAGGAGAATGCAGGGCTGCGGGCATGGTACAGGAGAATGCAGGGCTGCGGGCACGGTACAGGAGAATGCAGGGCTGCGGGCACGGTACAGGAGAATGCAGGGCTGCGGGCACGGTACAGGAGAATGCAGGGCTGCGGGCATAGTACAGGAGAATGCAGGGCTGCGGGCATGGTACAGGAGAATGCAGGGCTGCGGGCATGGTACAGGAGAATGCAGGGCTGCGGGCATGGTACAGGAGAATGCAGGGCTGCGGGCATGGTACAGGAGAATGCAGGGCTGCGGGCATGGTACAGGAGAATGCAGGGCTGCGGGCATGGTACAGGAGAATGCAGGGCTGCGGGCATGGTACAGGAGAATGCAGGGCTGCGGGCATGGTACAGGAGAATGCAGGGCTGCGGGCATGGTACAGGAGAATGCAGGGCTGCGGGCATGGTACAGGTGTGCCATGCCCGCAGCACTGCATCTCTTGTAGTATGCCCGCAGCCCCTCATTATGACAGGTAGTGCGGCTGTGGAGGAGTCTCACTCACCTGTTCCTGAGGCGGCTTAGATTTACAAATGGCGCCGCCCGGTGCCAACACGTCACCACACATGCGCCGCTCGGGAAGGCTCGTATACACGTTCGGCTAGTCCCAGACCGGCGACCGCGCATGCGCGGTAACATGTTGGCGCCATTTTTAAATCTAAGGCGTCTCAGGAGCACGTCGGGCCGGCCAGGACACTTTTTTTTTTATGACTCGAGTATAAGCCGAGGGGGACGTCTTCAGCACAAAAAAATGTGCTGAAAAACTAGACTTATACTCAAGTATATACGGTAATTATAAAGTGTTGTTTTTTTCTTTAAAAACAAACATGTTACACTTTCCTGCTCTGTGCAGTTGGTTTTGCACAGAGCAGCCCGGATCCTCCTCTTCTCAGGTCCCCCGTCGGCGCTCCTGGTCCCTCCCTCCTGCCCCCATAGCAAGCAGCTTGCTATGGGGGCACCCGAGCCGAGCCTCTGCTGTGTGTGTCCATTCAAACACAGAGCTGCGGATTGGCCCCACCCCCTCTCCTCATTGGCTCACTGACTTTGACTGACAGCCTAATCTCTAGTGCAACATCAATGGATCGAGCTCAGGTAACTATTAGGGGGGCTGCTCCACACAGGTGTTTTTTTTTTTTTTTAATCTTAATGCAGAGAATGCATTTAGATAAAATAACCTTCTGCCTTTAGAACCACTAAGCCAGGGATTGGCGAATTTGCTTTGAATCTAGGAGCCAGCTAAAAAAAGAAAACAAGCTAGGAGACTTTTTTTTAACCACTTGCCTACTGGTTACTTTTAGCCCCTTCCTGCCAAGGCCAATTTTCAGCGCTGTCTCACTTTGAAAGACAATTGTGTGGTCATGCAAGACTGTACTCATTAAATTTTTATCTATTTTCTCACACAGATAGAGCTTGCTTTTTCTGGTATTTAGCCTCGGTTCACATTTATGCGATGCGGGAAGGCTGCGAATCCGCAGCCTGTTCCCGCATCGCATACGCACCCCCGGCAGTTCACACTGCCATATGCGATACGCTGGGGGTGTCAATGTAATGTTAACGACACCCCCAGTTTGATCGCATATCGCAGTGCGATCGTGCAGTTCGCACAGGATCGGATCGCACAAGTGTGAACCGCTGTGCGATCCGATCCTGATGCGGCTGCCAAAAAGGGTCCTTGTGCGTGTTTGGTGCGGCTGTGGTGCGAATTTCGCCATACAAACTGTATGGCTAAACTCGCACCGCACAGCCGATCGCATGTAATGTCGGAGCAGTGCGCTCCGACATTACATGCGAACCCCGCACACGCACAAGTGTGAACCGGGGCTTAATCAGCACTGGGTTTTTTTTTGTTTGTTTGCTAAATACATGGAAAAAAAAAAAATAACTAAAAAAAAAAAAAATTTTTCTTCATTTCTGTTGTAGAATTTTGTAAATAAGTAATTTTTCTTCTTCACTGATGTGCGGTGACGGGGCTGCAGAGATGGGGACTGATAGAGGTTTACACCGGCTCCAGGCTGTCCAGGGGGGTGTTTGGCTCAGGGCCATTGCTGAGCTAGTTCAGCACCACCGTTTCCTGCTCTGAGATGAGGTTGAGAATCTCCCCGGACAGCTCTGCCTAGACCCACACCCAGTGATACTGTAGGAGGCGCTCCAGTAGCCCAAAGCAGGAGGCTCAAGTCTACTCTGCCATGATGTCACTGAGAGCCGCAAAGAGAACACTTTGTGCCAGGGGCTCCTCAGCAACTTCCTTATTGTTGGGGGGTGACTGGGAAAATTAACCCCAACCAGGTCAGTTGGTTCTTTACTGGGAATGCTTTAAAGGATATATACAGTAGGGATAGACAGATATGTTTTTTTCATGGCTGATACCGATATATTGGTCATAACGTATCTGTATCGGCCAATATGGGCCAATATTCTGCACATTCAATCACACATACAATGCAGAGTGACCACTGCCCCACATCCAATGCAGAGTGACCAGTGCCCCCATCCAATGCAGAGTGACCAGTGCCCCCCATCCAATGCAGAGTGACCAGTGCCCCCATCCAATGCAGAGTGACCAGTGCCCCCCATCCAATGCAGAGTGACCAGTGCCCCCCATCCAATGCAGAGTGACCAGTGCCCCCCATCCAATGCAGAGTGACCAGTGCCCCCCATCCAATGCAGAGTGACCAGTGCCCCCCATCCAATGCAGAGTGACCAGTGCCCCCCATCCAATGCAGAGTGACCAGTGCCCCCCATCCAATGCAGAGTGACCAGTGCCCCCCATCCAATGCAGAGTGACCAGTGCCCCCCATCCAATGCAGAGTGACCAGTGCCCCCATCCAATGCAGAGTGACCAGTGCCCGGGGATTAGAGCGCCACCCGATAACACAAAAAGCAGGGTTCTCCTGCTTACCCGACTCTGGCGCTGTCATATGAAGTCCCGCCTCCTGGACCGACTCCTATGATAGACATCACCAGTGTGCTGTCTATCATAGGTAGGTAGGAGCTGGTCCAGGAGGCGGGATTTCGTATGACAGCGCCCGCGCCGGGTAAGCAGAAGAAACCTGCCTTTTGTGTTATGAGGCGGCCGTCTAATCCCCATCCCCCCCCTTCTGCAGGCAGAAATAATCGGTCATATTGGCCAAGTTTGTGGCCGATACTGCTACTTGCAAAAAAGGGAATATCGGCCGCTGAGATAATCGGTAGATCCCTAATATACAGATGCTGCTGGGCCCTCTTGACCTATAGGGCTCTTTCACATGGGCGGTCCGATCAGATCCGCCTGTCAGTTTTTAGGCGGATCTGATCAGATCCTCCATGCAGCTCTATGGGGCAGCGGATGTCAGCGGAGACACCTCCGCTGACATCCGCTGCCATCCGTATCCGATCCTGTCCATGAAATCCGGACGGATGGAAACCCTATTTTTCCATCAGTCCAGGGATCGGATCGGATGAGAGCGGACAGGCGATCCGCTCTCATCCGATCCCCCATAAAGAGCAGCGGGAGCTGTGACACCTCCCTCTCCTCTCTGCAAGCAGAGACGGAGCTGTCATCCGCCGGCTCAGCGGGGATCCGCAGATCGATCCCCACTGAGCAGCACGGATCCGCCTACGGAGACGGATCATGTCAAAGAGCCCATACTGTATTTTGCAGTATCTAGGCAATTACAGTCAAAGTAAAGATCTTATCCTTTTACCTCCTCTTTGCAGCAGTGTGATTGTGTTGTTTTTGGGGTTGGGCAGAGCCAGCAGTCAAGCCTTTGCAATGAGATTCTAGGGACCCATAAATAAATGACTGATTTATCCTGTTAGCATTAAGGCTAGCCATAGACAAATCAGAATTTGGCCGGTTCAGCAGAGGCAGGCCTAATTTCAATCCATCTGTGGGCAAGCTGGCAGTATTGAAGTTGATCTATCAAATGACTTCAGTACAATCAGCCTATCTTTTTTTTTTTTTTCCCGTGCGATCCCTGCTGGTGGCTATAGCTGTGACCATTGTATTCTGACAGTGGGGAAACCTTCCTCTGTCAGAATACAATAGCACTTTTCTTGAAGGAATTTTCTTTCCTTCAATCTGTGGTTGAAGGAAAGAAAATTGCATAATCTATGGCCCGCTTTACATTTGATAGAAATCTTTTTACATGGTCTGTCTCTTTAAATTTTAAAAGGTTTCCTATTTTAAAAGACCAGTCTACAGGTTTTTTAGGCACTCAGAACAGCTATTTCTTCAGACACGCGAGACCTTGAAATGGAGGTCTCCTTTTTAGCTTCTAATGTATTGTATTGACATGTAGAGATCAGACTATTAGTAGTAGTTTCATTGTAAATGCAGACTTTGTGTTCTATCCGCATTCACTGTTAAAGCTATCATTGATCAATACGTTGTGTTCTATTTCCATTCCTTGTGGATTGGAATAGTTTTAACAAACATTTGGTTTCTGTTTTGCCCGTTTCAATCAGTCTCCATCTGATTTTCTACATTTGTCAAATAAAATGATTGCTTCCTTGCGACCTTGACAGCACTTGGGACGGGGCACTGGCTGGATGGCAGCCCTTGGGACGGGGCACTGGCTGGATGGCAGCCCTTGGGACGGGGCACTGGCTGGATGGCAGCCCTTGGGACGGGGTGGTGAGGGACTTCATACAGAACATCCCACTTGCCACTCTAAAAGTAACTGGAATCATATATATGTTGGTTTCAGCAAAACAGTATGGGATACTTCAGGGATGATGTGCTAAAACAAGGAAACCGAATCACATGACCAAACCGAAGCGGGCATAAAATGGATAAGTATATGTCTCTTCTTTTTTACACAGGTTAGTTAGCATAGGTGTTCGAAGGGGAGACATTTTAGGTTGGGTTTAAGGTGGAATTTCACTTTAAAAGAACACCCTTGCACCCTAACTTAGGTTTATGCTTAATCCAGGGCTTGAGAAACCCCAGACGCCAGGTCTCTATGGCGACTTGAAATTGCATTCTGGCGCCTGTTTCAGATCCAGTAGCTGTTGTGTGGGGGACAGCCGGGCATAAAGGACAGAACTGTGCCGTGTGTGGTATGAGCCCACTGGTTGGTACAGGCGGTGCTGTGATGGCAAGTTAAAAGGTGAGAGGGGACGGTTTGTGAAGAGCGGGTTAGGGAAGATGCGGGGCTGTAGAGATGTAGAAGGGGCTATCCCGTTTTTTTGTGTTATCAGGCAGCGCTCTAATCCCGGGGCACTGGCCACACTCTGCATTGGATGGGGGGGCACTGGCCACTCTGCATTGGATGGGGGGGCACTGGCCACTCTGCATTGGATGGGGGGGCACTGGCCACTCTGCATTGGATGTGTGATTGCCTGTGCAGAATATCGGCCGATACGTTGTGACCAATATATCGGTATCAGCCCTGGAAAAAAACATATCGGTCTATCCCTACTGTATATAGACGTTAAAGCAGTCCCAGTAAAGAACCAACTGATCCGGTTGGGGTTAATTTTCCCAGTCAGTCACCCTCAACAATACTCTACAAGACTCTGGTCCGGCCACATCTGGAGTATGCTGTCCAGTTCTGGGCACCGGTCCTCAGGAAGGATGTGCTGGAACTGGAGAAAGTCCAGAGAAGGGCAACATAAATGATTAGGGGAATGGAGGACATCCGCTATGAGGAAAGACTACAAGCACTGAACCGATTCTTTCTGGAGAAGAGACGATTGAGGGGGGATATGATATCAATGTACAAATACTGTACTGGCGACCCTAGCATAAGGAACAAACTATTCAGAGAAAGGAGATACAATAAGACACGCGTTGCCACTCACTAAAACTTGAGGAAAGGCGGTTTAACCTTAAAGTGTGTAAGGGGTTCTTCACTGTAAGAGCGGTAAGGATGTGGAATTCTCTTCCACAAGTAGTCGTATCAGCGGGGAGCATTGATAGTTTCAAAAAACTATTGGATGGACACCTTACCTTAAAGACCACAACATACAGGGGTATACAATGTACGGTTAAAAGCAAACACACACACACACATCATAGGTTGAACTGGATGGACTTATGTCTTTTTTCAACCTCACTAACTATGTAACTATATGTAAATAAGGAAGTTGCTGCGGAGCCCCTGGCACGAAGTGTTCTCTTTGCGGCTCGCCCTTCAGTCCCTCTGCTGCAGGCTACCTTAACCTTCGCTCATCATAGCAAAGAGCAGCAGAGACGCTCATGATAATGTTACTGGATGGGTAATTATGAAAACTGCATAATTATTTTTATTTAAATACCAGGTCAATATTTTCCAGCAATTCTTTTAAATACAATATCTGGGTAACTTTTGATAATATATACATGCCTACTAAAAGTTTCTGTGAAATATATCAGATGGGTATGCCTGCTAACAAGGAACTTTTTTTAATGGAAAGTTATTCGCACCAAGGACTGGTTTATAAGAATGGTCAAACTATATCGCTCTTTATTACATTATTTGGGCCTTTTTCTTCTACTTGAGTCCCATTATACGTTTTAGGTTTTGCTGTCTACTGCAACAAATAATACATCCTTTTTTTGATTAGGTATCAAACCTAGATACATTATTGCTCTTTTGTTTGATGACCTAATGATTAGATGTTGTAAATCTTTATAATAAAAAAAAAAGTTTGTCAGAATCGTGATCTTTATTCTAAGAAAATAAATTGGGATTCATATTTTTCCCAGAATCGTGCAGCTCTAGTCAATCCCCTGACCACTGGACTGACTGCGAGGGTGTGACAGCTCAGCAACCACGGAGTGTGGAGGCATTCGCTCACCGTTATATTTTTTTTTCCTGTGTCCAGCAGTAGGTGGAGCTATGACCTTTGACCTCCGAGTCCACACCTGCTGACCTTTGACCTCCGAGTCCACACCTGCTGACCTTTGAACTCCGAGTCCACACCTGCTGACCTTTGACCTCCGAGTCCACACCTGCTGACCTTTGACCTCCGAGTCCACACCTGCTGACCTTTGGGGTGGGTCCATGATCCATTTCCTGTGTCAAAACCATCCCCTGTGCCTGTATGGGCAATAGGCAACCCTATCCCTAACCCTAAGCCCCTAACAAGTATATTGTTTATTAAAATTTGTAGGATTTCGATTTGGTGCTTTAATGCCTTGTTTCCACTGAGCGGTTCGGTACAGTTCAGTACGGTTTGGAACGGTACACCTTGATTAGGCTTGAGTTTCCACCGCCAACAGTACCCTTACATGATAGGCGTGGTGTAACCGGAAAGTAGTGATCGACGTCACTTGATAGGCGTGGTGATAGGCCAATCAATGTTCTGCAAAGTGTAGCTCCACCCTGTTGGTATGGTACGATTGGGCTTGGTACCCCAACGAAAGGGTCCCAAGGGTCCGTGGTACGGTACGGTTCGGAATTAGGGTACCAGTCACAACTTTTGACAATGGAAACGGCAAAAATTGCGTACCGTACTAAACCGTACCTCTCAGTGGAACCAAGGCATTAAAGTACACGGGGGGGAAAAAAAATGCAGTGTAAAGGAATTAACCACTTTACCACTGGAGGATTTTGCTGTCTTACGTCTGGGCCACTTTTTGCGATTCGGCACTGTGCGACTTTAACTGACAAATGCGCGGTCGTGCGATGCCGTTCCCAAACGAAATTTACATCCTTTTTTCCCACAAACAGAGCTTTCTTTTGGTGGTATTTGATCACCTGTGCGATTTTTACTTTTTTGAGCTATAAACAAAAAAAAAGCGTAAATTTTTAAAAAATAACAATATATTTCACATATTTTTATGTGAAATTCCCCCAAAAAAATGTAAAAATCAAAATTTTTTTACATTTTTGGCCAATTTGTTTTCTGCTACCTAGGTTTGGTAAAAAAAAAAAAAAAAAATCACAATAAGCATACAGTATTTTGATTGGTTTGTGCAAAAGTTATTGCGTTTACCAACTACGGGAAAGATTTATGTAATTTTTGGTGTTTTTTTTTTTTTTTTAACGAGTAATGGCGGCGATCTGCGATTTTTTTTGCGGGACTGCGACATTGCGGCGGACAGATCGGACCCTTGACTGACATTTTTGACACTTTTGGGGTTACCAGCGACATTACTACAGTAATCAGTGCTATATATATGCACTGTTACTGTAAAAATGACACTGGCGGGGAAGGGGTTAATTTTATTGGAGAGGGAGGGGTTAATGTATGCCTGGTGCTTACTGACATGTGTGGGGGGGAGGCGACTGAGCTATGCAATCTGACCCTGCCTGTCACTTAGGAGATCCGCCCGCTTGTGTTTACACAAGCAGGCGGATCTCCACACTCGATTCCCCGACGATCGGGGAAGAGCCCCTGGCCCGACTCCCGCTGTGACTGAATACAGAGGGAGCGAGCCTCCGGCGGCGCGAATGTCTGACGACGTAGGTCTACGTCGCCAGACGATAACGAACCACTTTGCCGCAGTAGAGCTCGAGTGAGCAGACGGCAAGTGGTTAAAGTGGAACTATTCTTCACTTGGCTCAAATAATGCAGACTCCTGGCGCTGCCCCGCCGGCAGCTGAAATCTTGCGAACAGCTTCTGGGTATTAAACACGGGCCTCTTTCATTGGCTAAGCAGGGATGACTTTACTCACACGCATGTGCGGGAGTTCTGTCGGCTTTGGCATTGCCAAATTTCTACAGGGAGCTGTACATGAGCAGCCCACTGTGCAGGGGCGGACAGGACAGTACAGGCAGATAGGTGCTTTTAACCGCTTGCCGACCGCCGCAAGTAGATTTACTGTGGCGGTCAGCCCCTGCCAGGCAGAGTGACGTTAATTAACGTCACTAGCCTGGGAGGGTCTGGGGAGCGAGCGCGCGCCCGTGGAGGCGCGGTCACAGACCCCCCCCCCCGCGCGTGTGACCAGCGGACCCGATGTCCGCCGGTCACTCGGCGATCGTCGGGGGAGAGGGAGAATGTCAGGCAGCTTGTGTAAACAAGCCACCTGTCATTCTCCTCGCTGTAAAGACACTGATCACACGGATCTAGTATGTAGATCCGTTGATCAGTGTCCTTACAGCTCAAGCCACAGCCAATCACAGTAGAAAGCACGCCCCTAGGGACACACAAAGCCCCTCCCTCCCAAATAAAGTTAACCCCTTCACTACCAGTGTATTTTTACGGTAACAGTGCATATGTATAGCACTGATTACTGTAGAAATGTCACTGGTAACCCCAAAAGTGTCAAAAATGCCAGTCAAGGGTCCGATCTGTCCGCCACAATGTCGCAGTACCGCAAAAAAAAAAAAAAAAAAAAAAAAAAAAAATCGCAGATCGCCGCCATTACGCGTTAAAAAAAAAAAAAAAAAAACAAAAATGACAAAAATCTTTCCCTTTGTTAGTAAACGCGATAACTTTTGCGCAAACCAATAAAAATACGCTTTTTGCGATTTTTTTTACCAAACATAGGTAGGATAAAACAAATTGGCCGAAAATGTTAAAAAATTTTGATTTTTACATTTTTTTTTGGGGAATTTCATATAAAAAAAATGTGAAAAATATTGCCATTTTTGCAAAATTGTCGCTGTTTTTTGGTTTATAGCGCGTGATCAAAAAAAATCGCACAGGTGATCAAATACCACCAAAAGAAAGCTCTGTTTGTGGGAAAAAATGGATTTTTGTAAGATCTTACCGTAAAATCCTTTTCTCTTAAGCTCATTGACAGACGTAGTCTTCTTGATTCTCAAGAGCTGGGTTATGTTGTCTCCGCAGGAGTAGGACTAGGCAGAAAGACAAAACGTTCTGGCTCCACCTTAGGGGCAGTCCCTGAGGGTATATCCTCCCTCTCTCTGCTACAGGGAATCAGTTCTGTTCTAAAGCAGTAACAGAGAATTTAACCCAACCCAACTCAATGATAGAGGGGCGGGTACTACGTCTGTCAATGAGCTTAAGAGAAAAGGATTTTACGGTAAGATCTTACAAAAATCCATTTTTCTCTATCGCTCATTGACAGACGTAGTCTTCTTGATTCTCAAGAGCTGGGACATCCAGAAGCAGTGCCACAAATGAGGGGTGGGATTGACAAAATCAAATCCAATCTAGAAGGCCCAACCGGTGCCAAACTAGAAGTTTTAAAGGCTCATTATAAACAAAGAATGAGACTAAAAGAAAAATTTCCAAACGGAAAAAACCCTCGAGGTAGACCACTGGTCTCCTCAAATTGCGGCCTGCAAAACCGTGCGGCCAAACGAGGCATCAGACGATGCCATTACATCAACTTTATAATGTTTTGTAAAGGTATGCACCGACGACCAGGTAGCCGCCTTGCACACCTGGACCACTGACGCCTGATGGCGAAAGGCCCATGACGCACTAAGCGCCCGAGTGGAGTGCGCCTTAACAGGGAACGGGGGCTCCCGACCCTTAATAGAATAAGCCTGTACTACCGTCTGTCTGATCCATCTGGAAATGGTCGCGGCAGATGCAGGCAACCCCTTTTTGGGTCCATCCGGGATCACAAAAAGTGAATCCGTCTTGCGAAACGAGTCTGACGTTTTCAAGTATACCCAGATCGCCCGGACCACATCCAAGGAGTGTAAAGCAAACTCCAGAGGATGACTGGGCTTAGGACACAGGGAAGGTAACACAATTTCTTCATTCAGATGAAATTCTGAAACCACTTTTGGTAGGAAGGATGGATTCGGACGAAGAACCACCTTATCTCTATGAACCATCAGATATGGTGAACGACAAGATAATGCGGCCAGTTCTGACACCCTGCGTGCAGAAGTAATAGCCACCAAGAAGGCCACCTTCTGGGACAACGTAGGTAGAGGAATCTCCCTAATATCTTCAAAGGGAGGTTTCTGAAGAACCGACAACACTAAATTAAGATCCCAGGGGGGTAACGGCGCGTGCACTGGCGGAGCCAGATGTCACACCCCCTCGATGAAAATCCGCACCAAGGAATGAGTAGCCAAAGGCTTCTGAAAGAAGATAGCTAATGCTGAGACCTGACCCTTGATAGTACTCAAGGCCAGTTTCTGCTCAACCCCTTGTTGCAGAAAAGCTAATATTCGACTAATCGAATAAGACCGAGGACGGAACCCCAAAGGTTCACACCATGCAATGTAGGACTTCCATGTGCGATGATAAATCTTTCTGGAAGTCGCTTTCCTTGCTTCAACTAGAGTAGGAATAACTGAAGCTGACAAACCTTTGTCCTTCAGCACCTGGGTCTCAATAGCCAGGCCGTTAAAGCCAGCGATCGTAAAGCAGGATGGAAGATCGGTCCCTGAGACAGTAGGTCCTCCCTGAGAGGAAGTCTCCACGGGACGTCCGCCACCAGTCTGACCACGTCGGCGTACCAAGCTCGACGAGGCCAGTCCGGAGCTACCAGAATTACTGGAATTCCTTCCTCCTCTATCCTGCGAAGAAGTCTTGGCAGTAACGCGAGAGGAGGGAAGGCATACATTAGCTGGTATTGCCCCCACGGGGCGATCAGTGCGTCTGCGGTTTCTGCTAGAGGATCGCGGGAGCGAGCCACGAATCTCTGAACTTTCCTGTTGAATCGTGATGCCAACAGATCCACATCCGGGGTGCCCCACCGTAGGCACAACTGGTGGAAAACGTCTGGATGGAGGGACCATTCCCCCTGATCCAGAGTCTGACGGCTGAGATAATCTGCCTGCCAATTCTCCACCCCCGGAATGAACACCGCAGAGATTGCTGGAACAAATCGTTCCGCCCAGCGAAGAATGCAAGCCACTTCTTTGGCCGCTCGGACACTCTTGGTGCCCCCCTGGTGATTGACATAAGCCACGGCCGTGGCATTGTCCGACTGGATCCGAACCGGGCTGCCTTGGAGCTGCTCGGTCCAGTGAATCAGACAAAGTCTGATCGCTCTCAGTTCCAATACATTTATCGGTAACCTGGATTCTTCCGGGGACCAAAGTCCCTGGACAGATAACTGACCGAGAATTCCTCCCCATCCGGATAGACTGGCATCCGTGGTCACTATCGTCCAATATATTGGCAGAAATGACTTTCCCTGGCTGAGCATCGGAGACCGAAGCCACCAGACCAGAGACTCTCTGGTCTGTTTGCTCAATCGGATCTGATTGTCCAGGGATTCCGGATTCCGATTCCATCTGAGAAGAATCTCTTGCTGAAGAATTCGGGTATGGGACTGGGCAAATGGGACTGCTTCGAACGAAGCCACCATCAACCCCAGAACCCTCATGCAAGTCCGAAGGGAAGACCAGCTGTTGGACAGTAACAACTGGACTGCTGATTGAATCTTTCGGAGTTTCCCTACCGGAAGAAAAACTCTTGTCCTGACTGTGTCTAGAATTAGACCCAGATATTCGAGCCTCTGGGTGGGAACCAGAAATGACTTTTGCTGGTTCACCAGCCATCCGAATTCCTGTAAAGAAATCATAGTAATTTCTATGTTTTGTAGCAAGGTCTGAGGAGACTCTGCATGAAGCAGAAGATCGTCTAGGTAACCAAGGATCGATATGCCTCTTTGGCGCAGAAGTGCCAACATTGGGGCCAACACCTTCGTGAAGACCCGCGGAGCCGTGGCGAGACCGAAAGGTAACGCCACAAACTGATAGTGGCTCTCTTCTACGGAAAACCGTAGAAACCGCTGATGTCCTGCGAAAATGGGAATGTGAAGATATGCGTCCTTGATGTCTATGGACGCTAGGACATCCCCTGGATGCAGGAAGGCTGCTACTGTGCGAATGGACTCCATTCTGAATCTTCTTATGTTGACAAAAGAATTGAGTGCCCTTAAGTCCAGAATTGGACGCACTTTGCCCCCTTTCCTGGGTATTGTAAATAGGTTTGAATAAAACCCTTGAAACCGTTCTGTCCAAGGATCGTGGACTACCACTCCTTGTTGTAGTAAATCTGTGACTGCTCTCCGCAGATCTTCTAAACGATCTGCGGACAGTCGGATATTGGAAGGGAAGAATCGCGCCGGTGGGAGAGATCGAAACTCGATCTTGTACCCTGACCTTATGACTTCGCAAACCCATTTGTCCGGGATTCTGGAAAGCCATGGATCCGGGAACCGGCGAAGACGTCCCCCCACCCCAGTTATGGGTGGGGGCGCACCTTCAGGCTTTGGACGGTTTATCTTCAGGTCTGGAGGGGGCGGGCTTTTGCTTGCCCGACCAACGACCCCTGACGCCTCCTGCAGGAGCTTTGGAGGACTTAATTTTTTCACACGCGGGACGAAAAAACCTCTTGTGAGCAGAAAAAGAAGGCCCTCGTCTTTGACGAGTTCCTTTACCTTTAAAATTTTGCGGTAAAAAGGTGCTCTTTCCACCCGTGAGATCCTTAATGATCTCATCTAAGTTGGCTCCAAATAGACGCTCTCCTAAAAAGGGGATATTAGCCAATGCTTTTTTGGAACCTTGGTCGGCTAACCAACCTTTTAGCCACAGTGTACGCCTGAGAACCACTGCTGAGACTGATGCTCGCGCCAATAATGGAGTGGCGTCTAACGCCGCATCACACACAAACTGTAACCCCTGTATCATTTGTTCCAACAAATCTGATACCGCCTGAGGGACCTCTTCTAAGTCCCGGCGTAACCACTTGGTCCATTCAGTTACAGCCTGCGAAACCAGACCAATAGCTATTATAGGTCTGAAAGCTGATCCAATCAAGGAAAACATGGTGCGAGACATAGCTTCTATCTTGCGATCCACTGGATCTTTAAAAGACGGAGCGTCTTCTAGAGGAATAACCGTGGCTTTATTCAATCTAGCAATTGGTGAATCTACCACAGGTGGTTCTGTCCATTTTTTAATGAGGGTTTCCTCAAACGGATAACGCCTGTTAATGCGTTTAGAAATAGTAAAAGTGCGTTTTGGCAGACGCCATTCTTCTTCGATTGGATTGCCAAAACATTTGGGCAATGGAAAAACCTTCGCCACTTTGATGCGTTTTTTAGTCCCAAAAGGGATTTCAGTTTCAGCTATTTCCGATGGAATACCCTGTAATCTTAAGGTTTCTTGAACAGATACAATGAGTGCGTTTACCAACGCTTCCTCTCGGGCTATGGCTGATGCCGAAACATCCTCCTCGCTGTCTGAAGAGACAGGACCCGAGACACCAATCCCAGATGAAGTACCTGCAACTGCAGAAATAGGCTCAGAGTCTGAATCCGAGGTTTCAGATAATAAGGGGTTAGGCGGGGGTCGCTTTCTTGCGCCCTGTCCCTGACAAGCCACTTCCACCCGGGACACAAACGTTTTTTTTTTTGTGTGTCTCCCCCTAGCGCAATAGCGCCCCTCAGAGTACCTGCTTCTCGATCCCACAGAGAGAGAGAGGGACCCCCAAGGCTCACCAACCGATGCAGTGAAGTTTCCAACCAACTGCAGTCAGCGTCTGTCTTTTACAGACTGGAAGGAGCTGTTGCTTTTTCCCGGGTAGAAGGACGTGGCTCCGCCCCCTGTGTACGCCTTCCGGCGTTCCCAGCTCTCCACGAGGTAGCTGGGCTCACGAAACATGGCCGCCCCCATAGAAGAGACATAAGACTCCAAAAACATGGCGGCCGGCGTGACCTGAGGACATACATGCACTTGGTCTACGGCAAAATGGCGGCGGACCGCCGAAATCGTTTTCCCAGCACATCCACCTGCATCTCTGCTAAGAGGCGATATATGGATCTACAGGAGATATACTACAAATAAGGTAGGATTATACCTCCTATGTCTGCTGTAATGTTACAGTCTGCTGGGTAGAGTGTTAGCTCTCAAACCAAGTCCACTTCCCACAAACACATGCTGTATTACAAGGGGGACTTATTAGTATCAGATATATACTGACCATATATGGAGGGGCCCATAATTCATACTGCCTCATAACGAGGAAAGAAAAAAAGGGAACGTTTACTTACCATACCGAACCGACAGGCACCCTCTCTTCACAATACCCTCTCCACCGGGGTGGGGGGTTGTGGACCACTCCGGACGCCTCGACTCTGTGGTTCCTGGCGTCCAAGTGAGACTTTTAACTCGCAAGGTCAGTCCCTCCAATGGGACTCCGTCGCGGCCGACCCAGCGCGGAGCTCTGGTCTGCACGCGCTCGTAGGCAGAAACCGGGGTGACCACTGGATCTCAACATCCAGCCCGTCGCCCGGCCCCGCATACTTACTTGAATGTGTCGCGGCCGACCAAGCGCAATGCCATGGTCTGCGCGCGCTCGTAGGCCGGCTGGGGTGACCACAAGTGTCGCCCAGTCCGGCATTTTTGCTTGAAGATCTCACAGGAAAAACACTGGAGAAAAAAACTACCTAAAAAATGTCTTTTTCTAAAGAAAAAAGTCTTGCCAGGACCAAAAGATCCCAGCAAGGAACTTAGGTCCTTACTCCTGACTAGACAGAAAAAAACTGATTCCCTGTAGCAGAGAGAGGGAGGATATACCCTCAGGGACTGCCCCTAAGGTGGAGCCAGAACGTTTTGTCTTTCTGCCTAGTCCTACTCCTGCGGAGACAACATAACCCAGCTCTTGAGAATCAAGAAGACTACGTCTGTCAATGAGCGATAGAGAAAAAAGGACATCAAATTCGTTTAGGTACAGCATCGCACGACCGCGCAATTGTCCGTTAAAGTCACGCAGTGCCGAATCGCAAAATATCCCCTGGTCTTTTAGCAGGAAAATCCTCCGGGGCTTAAGTGGTTAATGTAGAAGAGACAAAACATCTCTTCTGCAATAAAAATCCTGCCTGTTTGCCAATTGTCGTTTATTACCTACAGTTCCACTTTAATTTTTATATACAAAATAAGGAACAGGAACAGCTGCTTTATCAGAAGCACTAAACCAGACCATTTTTAACACTAGGAAACTTAAATCAGCAGCTTTACATAACATATCAAGCATGTAGAATTATTTAAGAGCGGAAATTTTCCCTTTCGCTTACCATCCTGTACCTCACCAGGGTGCTGTAACTGTAATGTCTATCGAGCCTGGATTTTACTGCTGTGCTTGCTTCTCCGCTCCGTCTCATCCATATAAAAAAGCTTCCTACTCCAATAAAAAATTCTGAGCTCAATCTAGCCACTTAGAAGGACTCCTAGGACCCTGAATTAAGAAATATGGCTGTTCTGAGAAGAGTGTACAGGAAAAAAAAAAAAAAAAACAATCAGCATCAGCTACTGACATAGCTACAGATCATATTTATGTTTGGCAGCTAGTTATTTAGTGACTACCATGGCATGTGTGCGCAAATAAAATTACCATGAAAAAAATATATTTACAGAGCAACATCTGCCCAAGGGATAAGAATATGGGGAAGACGTAGCAGATATAGAGAATATTTTGCTTTAGGTCATTACAGGTTTGGACACAAGGCATGTGCACCTGGTGCATCAACATGAAAAAAACAAACAGGAAATATTATAAATGTAAATATGACTCATGAAGGAGCGGCTCATAGTCATCACCAGGGGCACAATAACAATCTATAAACCAATATTCACTGCCACAATCAGAGGTTCGTTTACAAAACACTGGGGTGTGAAAAATCTGGTGCAGCTCTGCATTGAAACCAATCAGCTTCCCTTTATTGTTGTGAAAGCTCCATTGAATGAGCTGAAGTTAGAAGCTGATTGGTTACTATGCACAGAAAACCAGATTTTGGACTCTCCGGTCTTAGTAAATCACCCCCCCCCCCGTGATGTAAATGATCACTTTGGCCATGCAAGTATATATTTATGTACTTAAAGCGGTACCGCTTTTTCACTTTTAACTACAGGTAAGCCTATAATAAGGCTTACCTGTAGGTACACTTAATATCTCCTAAACCGGCACGGTTTAGGAGATATTTGCACTGCATGCAGCCGCTCACGTGAGCGGCTCATGCGCTCTTGCGGACCTTCAGCTTCCCTTGCCGGGAGCTTGCCGGAAAATGATTCCCGCACGCATGCACAGGCGTGACATCATCGCGGCTCTGGCCAATCACAGCGCTGGAGCCGCCGAACCCGGAAGAGATGCTGTGGGATCATGTCAGCGCCCGCAGCGGTGTCCAGGGATCCGTGTTGGGGCTTCCTTCTAAGGTAATTCATAATGAGCTAGTATGCAATGCATACTAGCTCATTATGCCTTTGTCTTGCAGGTTTTTTTTATTTTTTTTATTTTAGGTTTACAACTGCTTTAACCACTGGAAGATGTTATGACCAGAGCATGTTTTGATATTTAGCACTAAGCTACTTTAAGGCCCCTTTTCACACTTGTGCGACTTCAACGTCGTGCAATTTTACCACGAGTTTGACTGGGCTTGAATGTCTTTGGCCTTAAAACGCTTCAAAATCGTGCCAAAGTTGTGCAGGGACTACTTTGAAGTCGGTGCGACTTCAAGTCGCACAGATATGATTGGCACTCATTGGAAATAATGGAGAACGACTTGTCATTCGATTTTGCAGTCCCAAATCGCATGACAAGTCGCACAAGTGTGAAAGGTGCCTAAAAGGGATTGTTAGCCCCCGTTCACACTGGGGCGACCTGTCAGGCGACCTGGTCGCCTGACAGGTCGCCGTAGGTCGCCTTCCATAGAGAAGCTGTGGACCCGTTCTAATAGGAGCGACACAAGTCGCTCCGACTTAGAAAAAGGGTCGGGAGCTTCTTTGGGGTGACCCGGAGCGACCTGCATAGACTTCAATGTTATGAAGTCCGTGCCGGCCGCTCCGAGGTCGTGGTGCGAGTAGCGCGCCGCGACCTATGAGGTCGCCCGGCAAAGTAGCGTCGCCCCAGTGTGAACGGGGGCTAAAGGAAGTTTTGTTTTTGTTTAATCTTAATGCAAAAAAAAAAAAAAAAATGGATTTTTGTAAGAACTTACCGTAAAATCCTTTTCTCTTAAGCTCATTGACAGACGTAGTCTTCTTGATTCTCAAGAGCTGGGTTATGTTGTCTCCGCAGGAGTAGGACTAGGCAGAATGACAAAAACGTTCTGGCTCCACCCTAGGGGGCAGTCCCTGAGGGTATATCCTCCCTCTCTCTGCTACAGGGAATCAGTTCTGTTTAAAGCAGTACAGAGAAATTAACCCAACCCAACTCAATGATAGAGGGGCGGGTACTACGTCTGTCAATGAGCTTAAGAGAAAAGGATTTTACGGTAAGTTCTTACAAAAATCCATTTTTCTCTATCGCTCATTGACAGACGTAGTCTTCTTGATTCTCAAGAGCTGGGACATCCAGAAGCAGTGCCACAAATGAGGGGTGGGATTGACAAAATCAAATCCAATCTAGTAGGCCCAACCGGTGCCAAACTAGAAGTTTAAAAGGCTCATTATAAACAAAGAATGAGACTAAAGAAAAAATTTTCCAACGGAAAAAAACCCTCGAGGTAGACCACTGGTCTCCTCAAATTGCGGCCTGCAAAACCTTGCGGCCAAATGAGGCATCAGACGATGCCATTACATCAACTTTATAATGTTTAGAGAAGGTATGCACCGACGACCAGGTAGCCGCCTTGCACACCTGGACCACTGACGCCTGATGGCGAAAGGCCCATGACGCACTAAGTGCCCGAGTGGAGTGCGCCTTAACAGGGAACGGGGGCTCCCGACCCTTAATAGAATAAGCCTGCACTATCGTCTGTCTGATCCATCTGGAAATGGTCGCGGCAGATGCAGGCAACCCCTTTTTGGGTCCATCTGGGATCACAAAAAGTGAATCCGTCTTGCGAAACGAGTCTGTCGTTTTCAAGTATACCCTGATCGCCCGGACCACATCCAAGGAGTGCAAAGCAAATTCCCGAGGATGACTGGGCTTAGGACACAGGGAAGGTAATACAATTTCTTCATTCAGATGAAATTCTGAAACTACTTTTGGTAGGAAGGATGGATTCGGACGAAGAACCACCTTATCTCTATGAACCACCAGATATGGTGAACGACAAGATAATGCGGCCAGTTCTGACACCCTGCGTGCAGAAGTAATAGCCACCAAGAAGGCCACCTTCTGGGACAACGTGGGTAGAGGAATCTCCCTAATATCTTCAAAGGGAGGTTTCTGAAGAACCGACAACACTAAATTAAGATCCCAGGGGGGTAACGGCGCATGCACTGGCGGAGCCAGATGTCGCACCCCCTGGATGAAATTCCGCACCAAGGAATGAGTAGCCAAAGGCTTCTGAAAGAAGATGGCTAATGCTGAGACCTGACCCTTGATAGTACTCAAGGCCAGTTTCTGCTCAACCCCTTGTTGCAGAAAAGCCAATATTCGACTAATCGAATAAGACCGAGGACGGAACCCCAAAGGTTCACACCATGCAATGTAGGACTTCCATGTGCGATGATAAATCTTTCTGGAAGTCGCTTTCCTTGCTTCAACTAGAGTAGGAATAACTGAAGCTGACAAACCTTTGTCCTTCAGCACCTGGGTCTCAATAGCCAGGCCGTTAAAGCCAGCGATCGTAAAGCAGGATGGAGGATCGGTCCCTGAGACAGTAGATCCTCTCTGAGAGGAAGTCTCCACGGGACGTCCGCCACCAGTCTGACCATGTCGGCGTACCAAGCTCGACGAGGCCAGTCCGGAGCTACCAGGATTACTGGGATTCCTTCCTCCTCTACCCTGCGAAGAAGTCTTGGCAGTAACGCGAGAGGAGGGAAGGCATATATTAGCTGGTATTGCCCCCACGGGGCGATCAGTGCGTCTGCGGTTTCTGCTAGAGGATCGCGGGAGCGAGCCACGAATCTCTGAACTTTCCTGTTGAATCGTGATGCCAACAGATCCACATCCGGGGTGCCCCACCGTAGGCACAACTGGTGGAAAACGTCTGGATGGAGGGACCATTCCCCCTGATCCAGGGTCTGACGGCTGAGATAATCTGCCTGCCAATTCTCCACCCCCGGAATGAACACCGCAGAGATTGCTGGAACAAATCGTTCCGCCCAGCGAAGAATGCAAGCCACTTCTTTGGCCGCTCGGACACTCTTGGTGCCCCCCTGGTGATTGACATAAGCCACGGCCGTGGCATTGTCCGACTGGATCCGAACCGGGCTGCCCTGGAGCTGCTCGGTCCAGTGAATCAGACAAAGTCTGATCGCTCTCAGTTCCAATACATTTATCGGTAATCTGGATTCTTCCGGGGACCAAAGTCCCTGGGCAGATAATTGACCGAGAATTCCTCCCCATCCGGATAGACTGGCATCCGTGGTCACTATCGTCCAATATATTGGCAGAAATGACTTTCCCTGGCTGAGCATTGGAGACCGAAGCCACCAAACCAGAGACTCTCTGGTCTGTTTGCTCAATCGTATCTGATTGTCCAGGGATTCCGGATTCCGATTCCATCTGAGGAGAATCTCTTGCTGAAGAATTCGGGTATGGGACTGGGCAAATGGGACTGCTTCGAATGAAGCCACCATCAACCCCAGAACCCTCATGCAAGTCCGAAGGGAAGACCAGCTGTTGGACAGTAACAACTGGACTGCTGATTGAATCTTTCGAAGTTTCCCTACCGGAAGAAACACTCTTGTCCTGACTGTGTCTAGAATTAGACCCAGATATTCGAGCCTCTGGGTGGGAACCAGAAAAGACTTTTGCTGGTTCACCAGCCACCCGAATTCCTGTAAAGAAATCATAGTAATTTCTATGTTTTGTAGCAAGGTCTGAGGAGACTCTGCATGAAGCAGAAGATTGTCTAGGTAACCTAGAATCGATATACCTCTTTGGCGCAGAAGTGCCAACATTGGGGCCAACACTTTTGTGAAGACCCGCGGAGCCGTGGCGAGACCGAAAGGTAACGCCACAAACTGATAGTGGTTCTCCTCTACGGAAAAGCGTAGAAAACGCTGATGTCCTGCGAAAATGGGAATGTGAAGATAGGCGTCCTTGATGTCTATGGACGCTAGGACATCCCCTGGATGCAGAAAGGCTGCTACCGTGCGAATGGACTCCATTCTGAATCTTCTTATGTTGACGAAAGAATTGAGTGCTCTTAAGTCCAGAATTGGACGCACTTTGCCCTCTTTCCTGGGTATTGTAAACAGGTTTGAATAAAACCCTTGAAACCGTTCTGTCCAAGGAACGTGGACTACCACTCCTTGTTGTAGTAGATCTGTGACTGCTCTCCGCAGATCTTCTAGACGATCCGGAGATAGTCGGATATTGGAAGGGAAGAATCGCGCCGGTGGGAGAGATCGAAACTCGATCTTGTACCCTGACTTTATGACTTCGCAAACCCATTTGTCCGGGATTCTGGAAAGCCATGGATCCGGGAACCGGCGAAGACGTCCCCCCACCCCAGTTATGGGTGGGGGCGCACCTTCAGGCTTTGGATGGTTTATCTTCAGGTCTGGAGGGGGCGGGCTTTTGCTTGCCCGACCAACGACCCCTGATGCCTCCTGTAGGAACCTTGGAGGACTTAGTTTTTTCACCCGCTGGACGAAAAAACCTCTTGTGAGCAGAAAAAGAAGGCCCTCGTCTTTGACGAGTTCCTCTACCTTTAAAATTTTGCGGTAAAAAGGTGCTTTTTCCACCGGTGAGATCCTTAATGATCTCATCTAAGTTGGCTCCAAATAGACGTTCTCCTGAAAAGGGGATATTAGCCAATGCTTTTTTGGAACCTTGGTCGGCTATCCAACCTTTTAGCCACAGTGTACGCCTGAGAACCACTGCTGAGACTGATGCTCGCGCCATTAATGGAGTGGCGTCTAACGCCGCATCACATACAAACTGTAACCCCTGTATCATTTGCTCCAACAAATCTGATACCGCCTGAGGGACTTCTTCTAAGTCCCGGCGTAACCACTTGGTCCATTCAGTTACAGCCTGCGAAACCAGACCAATAGCAATTATTGGCCTGAAAGCTGATCCAATCAAGGAAAACATGGTGCGAGACATAGCTTCTATCTTGCGATCCACTGGATCTTTAAAAGACGGAGCGTCTTCTAAAGGAATAACCGTGGCTTTATTCAATCTAGCAATTGGTGAATCCACCACAGGTGGTTCTGTCCATTTCTTAATAAGGGTTTCCTCAAACGGATAACGCCTGTCAATGCGTTTGGAAATATTAAAAGTGCGTTTTGGCAGACGCCATTCTTCATCGATTGGATTGCCAAAACATTTGGGCAATGGAAAAACCTTTGCCACTTTGATGCGCTTTTTAGTCCCAAAAGGGATCTCAGTTTCAGCTATTTCTGATGGAATACCCTGTAACCTTAAAGTCTCTTGGACAGATACAATGAGTGCGTTTACCAACGCTTCCTCTCGGGCTATGGCGGATGCCGAAACATCCTCCTCACTGTCTGAAGAGACAGGACCCGAGACACCAATACCAGATGAAGTACCTGCAACTGCAGAAATAGGCTCAGAGTCTGAATCCGAGGTTTCAGATAATAAGGGGTTAGGCGGGGGTCGCTTTCTTGCGCCCTGTCCCTGACAAGCCACTTCCACCCGGGACACAAAAGTTTCCATAATGGCTGACAAAGATTCAATTGTCAATGGGGTGCTGGAGGATCCCGCAGACCCCTCGAGGGGATCCGGAGGAGATACATGAGTGGCAGGGTCCATGTTAATACAGGACACTTTGCCAGCAATAAACAAAAAAACCTTTTTTTTTTTTTTTTTTGTGTGTCTCCCCCTAGCGCAATAGCGCCCCTCAGAGTACCTGCTTCTCGATCCCAGAGAGAGAGAGAGAGGGACCCCCAAGGCTCACCAACCGATGCAGTGCAGTTTCCAACAAACTGCAGCCAGCGTCTGTCTTACACAGACTGGAAGGAGCTGTTTGCTTTTTCCCGGGCAGAAGGCGTGGCTCCGCCCCCTGTGTACGCCTTCCGGCGTTCCCAGCCCTCCACGAGGAAGCTGGGCTCACAAAACATGGCCGCCCCCATAGAAGAGACATAAGACTCCAAAAACATGGCGGCCGGCGTGACCTGAGGACATACATGCATTCGGTCTACGGCAAAATGGCGGCGGACCGCCGATATCGTCTTCCCAGCACATCCACCTGCACTCTGCTGAAAGGTGACATATGGATCTACAGAGATATACTGCACATAAGGTAGGATTATACCTCCTATGTTTGCTGTAATGTTACAGTCTGCTGGGTAGAGTGTTAGCTCTTGAACCAAGTCCACTTCCCACAAACACATGCTGTATTACAAGGGGGACTTGTAAGTGTCAGATATATACTGACCATATCTGGAGGGGCCCATAATATATACTGCCTCATAAATGAGGAAAAAAGGGAACGTTTTACTCACCATACCGAACCGACAGGCACCCTCTCTTCATAATACCCTCTCCACCGAGGTGGGGGTTTGTGGACGCCTCGACTCTCTGGTCCTGGCGTCCAAGCGAGCTTTTAACTCGCAAAGTCAGTCCCTTTACTGGGACTCCGTCGCGGCCGACTCAGCGCACTGGTCTGCACGCGCTTTTAGGCAGAAACCGGGGTGACCACTGGATCTCACATCCAGCCCGTCGCCCGGCCCCGCATACTTACTTGAATATGTCGTGGCCGACCAAGCGCAATGCCTGGTCTGCACGCGCTCGTAGGCCGGCTGGGGTGACCACAAGTGTCGCCCAGTCCGGCATTTTTGCTTGAAGATCTCACAGGAAAAAAACACTGGAGAAAACTACCTAAAAAATGTCTTTTTCTTAAAGAAAAAAAGTCTTGCCAGGACCAAAAGATCCCAGCAAGGAACTTAGGTCCTTACTCCTGACTAGACAGAAAAAAACTGATTCCCTGTAGCAGAGAGAGGGAGGATATACCCTCAGGGACTGCCCCCTAGGGTGGAGCCAGAACGTTTTTGTCATTCTGCCTAGTCCTACTCCTGCGGAGACAACATAACCCAGCTCTTGAGAATCAAGAAGACTACGTCTGTCAATGAGCGATAGAGAAACACTGTGTGCAACACCCCCCTTCATCCCCACTAATACTAACCTGAGCCCCCTCTCTATCCAGCAATGTTGCAGGAGTGTCTCAGCTGCCCTGGACTCCCCTCCTCATTGGCCAAGACAGCAGCGCAGCACTGGCTTCCACTGCTGTCAAAGTCAGTGAGCCAATCAGGAGGGAGAGGGGACGGGGCCAGGGCGCGGCTCTGTGTCTGAATGGACACAGGGAGCTGTAAATCACAAAAGAAGATGAGTGCTATATAGCACCCCCTTTTTCCTGCGCTCGGAACCTGGTCCTCAGGCTGCCTCAATCCCGGAACTCGTGCTAATATTAGGCATCCATGATGGCTAGGCTTTGCTGCCCCTTACGACCAGGGCGGTCGACCAAACACTGAAAATACAAAGCAAAGAAGAGGGCGCACCAGCCTAGCGCATTATCCTCAGCGAGTTTATTTAAATAAAAATAAAAATCAGCTACTCACAAACAATCGTAAAATTCAGGCACATCAATTCCATACATCTGGCTCTTGCCAGAAGATCAACGTCCTTTACTGGAAGCAGAGGGCTGACGCGTTTCGAGGCCGTGCCTCTTCCTCAGAGCCTGTAAATCACAAGCTGCTTGCTGTGGGGGGCACTTAACAGGAGGGAGGGGCCAGGAACACAGAAGAGGGACCCAAGAAGAGGAGGATCCGAGTCACTCCAAAACCAACTGCACAGAGCAGGCAAATATAACATAATATAAAAAAAAAAAAAAAAAAACAAAGACTTTACAATCATTTTAACTGATAATCGTGAGGTCATGCAACACTGAACACCATATTTTTCACACAAATCGAGCTTTCTTTTGGTGGCATTTCATCACCATGAGGTTTTTTTATTATATAAATGAAAAAGGACCGAAAATGAAAAATATATGTTATACATTTTCTTCCGTTATAAAGATTTACAATAAAATAATTTTAAAAAAAGATTTTTTTTTTTTTATAAACTTAAGCCAAAAATTGTATTCTGCGTTTGACAAAAACCAAATAAAATCCCAATAAGGTTCCTTTCACACGGGCTTTCCAATCCGGTCCGCTTTGTCAGTTTTTCAGGCGGACCTGATCAGATGCTCCTGTCCGTGAAAGCCGGATGGGTGGAAGTCCTATTTTCCATCTGTCTGGAGTATTGGATAGAATCAGATGAAAACGGACAGGCGGTCCTTCTCATCCAATCTCCCATAGAGGAGAGCGGGGTTCTGACAGCTCCGTCTCTGCAAAGTAAGCGGAGGTGGAACTGCCATCTGCCTGCTCGGCAGATCGATCGAACAAAACAGAGTCCGCCGGGCGCACCGCCCGTGTGAAAGGAGTCTTAGAGTATATTATTTGTTTGTGTGAAAGTTATGGCATCTTCAAACCTATGGTGTATATATACTGGAGTATACGCAGCTATAGACACTAGGTCCTGATCTCACATACATAGGGTTTCCATCCGTCCGGATTTCACGGACAGGATCGGAATGCAGATGGCAGCGGAGATGTCTCCCCTGCCATCCCCCAGCTTCACACTGCTCTCCACCCCACCACCCCCCCCCCCCTTCACACTGCTAACCCCTGCCATACCCCAGGTTCACATTGCTCCCCACCTACACCTCCTCTCCAGTATAGTATTGCCCTCCATAGGGTCCTTTCACACTCAGTTTTTCTTCTATACTCGCTTTACCAAAAGCAGGAGAGAAAAAATGAAACGACCATTAGACCTTCACACCGGCAGGTTGCGATTCGGTTGCATTTTTAAAAAATCTCTATTTTTGGCGCATGAATGGTTTAAAAAAAAAAAAAAAGTGGCAACACACAACCACCTCATGGAAATAAATTGAAAACGCATCAAAAACACACCTGTGGCTACGTTTTTGATCAAGTGTACTTTTTTCACAGGCAAAACACTGGAAATACGGCAAAACTCCATAGGCAATTTTACTGCGTTTCTGCAAAAAAGCCGTGAGAGCCCCAGAGCCCCATTTTGAAACCAACCCTACAAGGGCCTTTACCAACATACCCCCCCCCCCCAATACAATACTCTCCCAGCCATAACCCCCCGCCCCCATTCTCTAACCTGTCATACCCCCCCCCCCATTCTCTAACCTGTCATACCCTCCCCCCCCCATTCTCTAACCTGTCATACCCTCCCCCCCCCCATTCTCTAACCTGTCATACCCTCCCCCCCCCATTCTCTAACCTGTCATACCCTCTCCCCCCATTCTCTAACCTGTCATACCCTCCCCCCCCCCATTCTCTAACCTGTCATACCCTCCCCACCCCCCCCCCATTCTCTAACCTGTCATACCCTCCCCCCCCCCATTCTCTAACCTGTCATACCCTCTCCCCCCCTCCCATTCTCTAACCTGTCATACCCTCTCCCCCCCTCCCATTCTCTAACCTGTCATACCCTCTCCCCCCCTCCCATTCTCTAACCTGTCATACCCTCTCCCCCCCCCCCATTCTCTAACCTGTCATACCCTCTCCTCCCCCCCCCCCCCAATTCTCTAACCTGTCATACCCTCTCCTCACCCCCCATTCTCTAACCTGTCATACCCTCCCCCCACCATTCTCTAACCTGTCATACCCTCTCCCCCCCCCCATTCTCTAACCTGTCATACCCCCCCCCCATTCTCTAACCTGTCATACCCTCCCCCCCCCCATTCTCTAACCTGTCATACCCCCCCCCCATTCTCTAACCTGTCATACCCTTCCCCCCCATTCTCTAACCTGTCATACCCTCCCCCCCCCCCCATTCTCTAACCTGTCATACCCTCCCCCCCCCCCCCATTCTCTAACCTGTCATACCCCCCCATTCTCTAACCTGTCATACCCTTCCCCCCCCATTCTCTTCTCTAACCTGTCATACCCTCTCCCCACCCCCCATTCTCTAACCTGTCATACCCTCCCCCCACCATTCTCTAACCTGTCATACCCTCTCCCCCACCATTCTCTAACCTGTCATACCCTCTCCCCCCCCCCATTCTCTAACCTGTCATACCCTCCCCCATTCTCTAACCTGTCATACCCTCTCCCCCCCCCCCATTCTCTAACCTGTCATACCCCCCCATTCTCTAACCTGTCATACCCTCCCCCCCATTCTCTAACCTGTCATTCCCCCCCATTCTCTAACCTGTCATACCCCCCCCCCCCATTCTCTAACCTGTCATACCCTCCCCCCCCCATTCTCTAACCTGTCATACCCCCCCCCCCATTCTCTAACCTGTCATACCCCCCCCCCCATTCTCTAACCTGTCATACCCTTCCCCCCCCCCCATTCTCTAACCTGTCATACCCTTCCCCCCCCCATTCTCTAACCTGTCATACCCTCCCCCCCCCCCATTCTCTAACCTGTCATACCCTCTCCCCCCCCCATTCTCTAACCTGTCATACCCCCCCATTCTCTAACCTGTCATACCCTCCCCCCCTATTCTCTAACCTGTCATACCCTCCCCCATTCTCTAACCTGTCATTCCCCCCCCCCCCATTCTCTAACCTGTCATACCCCCCCCCCCCATTCTCTAACCTGTCATACCCTCCCCCCCCATTCTCTAACCTGTCATACCCCCCCCCATTCTCTAACCTGTCATACCCTTCCCCCCCCATTCTCTAACCTGTCATACCCTCCCCCCCCCCATTCTCTAACCTGTCATACCCTCTCCCCCCCCCCCCCATTCTCTAACCTGTCATACCCCCCCATTCTCTAACCTGTCATACCCTCCCCCCCCCCCCATTCTCTAACCTGTCATACCCTTCCCCCCCCCCCATTCTCTAACCTGTCCTACCCTTCCCCCCCATTCTCTAACCTGTCATACCCTCCCCCCCATTCTCTAACCTGTCATATCATACCCTCCCCCCCATTCTCTAACCTGTCATACCCTCCCCCCCCATTCTCTAACCTGTCATACCCTCCCCCCCCCATTCTCTAACCTGTCATACCCTCCCCCCCATTCTCTAACCTGTCATACCCTCCCCCCCCATTCTCTAACCTGTCATACCCTCCCCCCCCCATTCTCTAACCTGTCATACCCTTCCCCCCCCATTCTCTAACCTGTCATACCCTCCCCCCCCCCATTCTCTAACCTGTCATACCCTCTCCCCCCCCCCATTCTCTAACCTGTCATACCCCCCCATTCTCTAACCTGTCATACCCTCCCCCCCCATTCTCTAACCTGTCATACCCTTCCCCCCCCATTCTCTAACCTGTCATACCCTTCCCCCCCCATTCTCTAACCTGTCATACCCTTCCCCCCCCATTCTCTAACCTGTCATACCCTTCCCCCCCCATTCTCTAACCTGTCATACCCTTCCCCCCCCATTCTCTAACCTGTCATACCCTCCCCCCCCATTCTCTAACCGGTCATACCCTCCCCCCCCCCATTCTCTAACCTGTCATACCCCCCCCCATTCTCTAACCTGTCATACCCCCCCATTCTCTAACCTGTCATACCCTCCCCCCCCCCCCATTCTCTAACCTGTCATACCCCCCCCCCCCATTCTCTAACCTGTCATACCCTCCGACCATTCTCTAACCTGTCATACCCTCCCCCCCCCCATTCTCTAACCTGTCATACCCCCCCCCATTCTCTAACCTGTCATACCCCCCCCCCATTCTCTAATCTGTCATACCCCCCCCCCCATTCTCTAACCTGTCATACCCCCCCCCCATTCTCTAACCTGTCATACCCTCCCCCCCCCATTCTCTAACCTGTCATACCCTCTCCCCCCCCCATTCTCTAACCTGTCATACCCTCACCCCCCCCCATTCTCTAACCTGTCATACCCTCTCCCCCCCCCATTCTCTAACCTGTCATACCCTCCGACCACTCTCTAACCTGTCATACCCTCCCCCCCATTCTCTAACCTGTCATACCCTCCCCCCCCCCATTCTCTAACCTGTCATACCCTCCCCCCCCCATTCTCTAACCTGTCATACCCTCCCCCCCCATTCTCTAACCTGTCATACCCTCCCCCCCCATTCTCTAACCTGTCATACCTCACCCCCATTCTCTAACCTGTCATACCTCACCCCCATTCTCTAACCTGTCATACCCTCCCCCCCCCATTCTCTAACCTGTCATACCCTCCCCCCCCCATTCTCTAACCTGTCATACCCTCCCCCCCCCCCCCATTCTCTAACCTGTCATACCCCCCCCCCCCATTCTCTAACCTGTCATACCCTCCCTCCCCCCCATTCTCTAACCTGTCATACCCTCCCTCCCCCCCATTCTCTAAACTGTCATACCCCCCCCTCCCCCCCATTCTCTAAACTGTCATACCCCCCCATTCTCTAACCTGTCATACCCTCCCTCCCCCCCATTCTCTAACCTGTCATACCCTCCCCCCCATTCTCTAACCTGTCATACCCCCCCCCCCATTCTCTAAACTGTCATACCCTCCTCCCCCCCATTCTCTAACCTGTCATACCTCCCCCCCCCCCATTCTCTTACCTGTCATACCCTCCCCCCCCCATTCTCTAACCTGTCATACCCCCCCCCCATTCTCTTACCTGTCATACCCTCCCCCCCCATTCTCTAACCTGTCATACCCTCCCCCCCCCCATTCTCTAACCTGTCATACCCCCCCCATTCTCTAACCTGTCATACCCTCCCCCCCCCATTCTCTTACCTGTCATACCCTCCCCCCCCCCATTCTCTAACCTGTCATACCCCCCCCCCATTCTCTAACCTGTCATACCCTCCCCCCCCCCATTCTCTAACCTGTCATACCCTCCCCCCCCCAATTCTCTAACCTGTCATACCCTCCCCCCCCCCAATTCTCTAACCTGTCATACCCTCCCCCCAATTCTCTAACCTGTCATACCCTCCCCCCCATTCTCTAACCTGTCATACCCTCCCCCCCCATTCTCTAACCTGTCATACCCTCCCCCCCCCCCATTCTCTAACCTGTCATACCCTTCCCCCCCCCCATTCTCTAACCTGTCATACCCTTCCCCCCCCCATTCTCTAACCTGTCATACCCTCCCCCCCCATTCTCTAACCTGTCATACCCTTCCCCCCCCCCCCATTCTCTAACCTGTCATACCCTCCCCCCCCCCATTCTCTAACCTGTCATACCCTCCCCCCCCCCATTCTCTAACCTGTCATACCCTCCCCCCCCATTCTCTAACCTGTCATACCCTCCCCCCCCATTCTCTAACCTGTCCTCCCCCCCCCCCCCATTCTCTAACCTGTCATACCCTTCCCCCCCCCCATTCTCTAACCTGTCATACCCTTCCCCCCCCATTCTCTAACCTGTCATACCCTTCCCCCCCCCATTCTCTAACCTGTCATACCCTTCCCCCCCCCATTCTCTAACCTGTCATACCCTTCCCCCCCCCCCATTCTCTAACCTGTCATACCCTCCCCCCCATTCTCTAACCTGTCATACCCCCCCCCCATTCTCTAACCTGTCATACCCCCCCCCCCCCCATTCTCTAACCTGTCATACCCTTCCCCCCCCCCATTCTCTAACCTGTCATACCCCCCCCCATTCTCTAACCTGTCATACCCTCCCCCCCCCCATTCTCTAACCTGTCATACCCTCCCCCCCCATTCTCTAACCTGTCATACCCTCCCCCCCCATTCTCTAACCTGTCATACCCTCCCCCCCCATTCTCTAACCTGTCATACCCTCCCCCCCCATTCTCTAACCTGTCATACCCTTCCCCCCCCCCCCCCCCATTCTCTAACCTGTCATACCTCCCCCCCATTCTCTAACCTGTCATACCCTTCCCCCCCCATTCTCTAACCTGTCATACCCTTCCCCCCCCCATTCTCTAACCTGTCATACCCTTCCCCCCCCCATTCTCTAACCTGTCATACCCTTCCCCCCCCCCCATTCTCTAACCTGTCATACCCTCCCCCCCATTCTCTAACCTGTCATACCCCCCCCCCATTCTCTAACCTGTCATACCCCCCCCCCCCATTCTCTAACCTGTCATACCCTTCCCCCCCCCCATTCTCTAACCTGTCATACCCCCCCCCATTCTCTAACCTGTCATACCCTCCCCCCCCCCATTCTCTAACCTGTCATACCCTCCCCCCCCATTCTCTAACCTGTCATACCCTCCCCCCCCATTCTCTAACCTGTCATACCCTCCCCCCCCCATTCTCTAACCTGTCATACCCTCCCCCCCCATTCTCTAACCTGTCATACCCTTCCCCCCCCCCCCCCCCATTCTCTAACCTGTCATACCTCCCCCCCATTCTCTAACCTGTCATACCCCCCCCCCCCCGTACCATGGATGTCCTTGTGTCCGATGCTATGGCTCCGGATGAGGGAGGACAGGCGGCGGATGTCTCCCCGGAATACACATTCATGGACGGGGAAGGAGGCCTGGCTGAGGGCCGGATTGGACGGGATGATCCGGTGATTGGAGAAGCTCTTAGCATTCTTATTCCTCCCGCCTTCCCCTCCGCTCTCCTCGTCCGGTTCCAGCAGCTCCTCCTCCTTGCACGGCTTGTGGTCCCGGCGCAGGGGACGGAGCTTCTCCCCGGTCATTGGAGCGGCTCACACCCGGGGCATCCCTTCCTTCCCTCACAGGAACAGCGGCGGACCTCCCGCGGCCATCTTACAGCTCAACTCTCGCGAGACCTCTACGACCCGTCGCGAGACTTTCACCTCATGGAAGGGGGGGAGTGGGCGGAGACGCATGCGGGTGACCGAGGTGGGCGGAGAACAGAACGGGCCGCACACAGCAAGCACGTGATTGGCCGAATCAATAGGCTACGCAGAAGCGGGGGGCGGAGCTGACTGTTCACCACATTCCAAGCATCAGCAGTGTGAAGGGGCGGGGCCAAAGCTTCTTAAGGCGTTACTAAATCCAAAGCAGTAAAATCAGTGTGTATAAGCAGTAAAGCATGCTTGTTGTACTCACTGTGGAACCTGAGGGGTTAATCCTTAGCATTGTGTAAAAAAGGCTGTTTGATCCTGTCTTCTTTGATCCTCCCTTCTTCCACTGTCCCCAATCCATCTCCTGATAACACAGAGTCTATGGAGTCACTCTGCACATGCTCAGTTTGGTGTGTATTGATATCTTGGGAGGGTGCATGTGATCAGCACAAGGCCAATCAGCACTGTCCAGACAGAGGTCGGGGGTCCTGCAGCCTCATAGGACAGTCAGAGGAGAATGAAAACTCCTCCTACAAGCTCTAACCAGACACTGATAGAAGTCACAAGACTGCTATATACTGCTGATGAGAAAAGGGATTTAGCAGCTTGTATTTAAAATAATTGCATTTCCATGTTCTGTGTACTGTGGGAGAGCAGATATAATGAGTGCAAGCTCCTGGGTTTAGTAACACTTTAATCACTTCCCATCCAGGCCAATTCTGACACTTCTCTCCTACATTTAACCACTTAAGCCCCGGAAGATTTTACCCCCTTCCTGACCAGGGGGTATTTTGCGATTCGGCACTGCGTGACTTTAACGGACAATTGCACGGTCGTGCAACGCTGTACCTAAATGAATTTGACGTCCTTTTTTTCCCCACAAACAGAGCTTTCTTTTGGTGGTATTTGATCACCTGTGCGATTTTTTGATCATGCGCTATAATCAAAAAAAGAGCGTCAATTTTGCAAAAATAACAATATTTTTCACATTTTTTTATATGAAATTCCCCAAAAAAAATGTAAAAATCTAAATTTTTTAACATTTTCGGCCAATTTGTTTTCTGCTACCTATGTTTGGTAAAAAAAAAAAAAAATCGCAAAAGTGTATTTTGATTGGTTTGCGCAAAAGTTATTGCATTTACTAACTAAGGGAAAGATTTCTGTAATTTTTGGTGTTTTTTTTAACGCGTAATGGCGGCGATCTGCGATTTTGTTTTGCGGGACTGCGACATTGCGGCAGACAGATCGGACCCTTGACTGACATTTTTGGGGGTACCAGTGACATTACTACAGTAATCAGTGCTATACATATGCACTGTTACTGTAAAAATGACACTGGCAGGGAAGGGGTTCATTTTATTGGAGAGGGAGGGGTTAATGTATGCCTGGTGCTTACTGACATGTGTGGGGGGAGGGGACTGAGTGACACAGGGACAGATCGCATGTTCAGCTATGCTGAACCCTGCAATTTGTCACTGCCTGTCAATTAGGAGATCCGCCCGCTCTGTTTACACAAGCAGGCAGATCTCCAGACTCGATTCCCCAACGATCGGGGGAAGAGCAGCGTCGATCGCCGGCGCTCCTCCCCTGGCCCGACTCCCGCTGTGACTGAAAACAGTGGGAGCGAGCCTCCGGCGACGCGCGCGTGCCGCCCACAAGGGGCGGAGTCCAACGACATAGGTCTACGTCACTGGACGATAACGAGCCACTGTGCCGCAGTAGCAGCACAGTGAGCAGACGGCAAGTGGTTAAAATAATTGCATTTCCTCGTTCTGTGTACTGTGGGAGAGCAGATATAGTGAGTGCAAGCTCCTGGGTTTAGTAACACTTTAATCACTTCCCATCCAGGCCAATTCTGACACTTCTCTCCTACATGTAAAAATCAACTTTTTTTTTGTTTCGAAATTTTTATAGAACCCCAAACATTTTATATACAGTATCTCACAAAAGTGAGTACACCCCTTACATTTTTGTAAATATTTTATTCTATCTTTTCATGTGACAACACTGAAGAAATGATACTTTGCTACAATGTAAAGCAGTGAGTGTACAGCTTGTATAACAGTGTAAATTTGCTGTCCCATTAAAATAACTCAACACGCAGCCATTAATGTCTAAACCGCTGGCAACAAAAGTGAGTACACCCCCTAAGTAAAAATATCCAAATTGGGCTCAAAGTGTCAATATTTTCTGTGACCACTACTATTTTCCAGCACTGCCTTAACCCTCTTGGGCATGAAGTTCACCAGATCTTCACAGGTTGCCTCTGGAGTCCTCTTCCCCTCCTCCATGACGACATCACAGAGCTGGAGGAAGCTCCTTGCGCTCCTCCACCTTTCGTTTGAGAATGCCCCACAGATGCTCAATAGGGTTTAGGTCTGGAGACATGCTTGGCCAGTCCATCACCTTTACCCTCAGCTTCTTTAGCAAGGCAGTGGTCCCCTTGGAGGTGTGTTTGGGGTCGTTATCATGTTGGAATACTGCCCTGCAGCCCAGTCTATGAAGGGAGGGGATCATGCTCTGCTTCAGTATGTCACAGTACATGTTGGCATTCATGGTTCCCTCAATGAACTGTAGCTCTCCAGTGCCGGCAGCACTCATGCAGCCCCAGACCATAACACTCCCACCACCATACTTGACTGTAGGTAAGACACACTTGTCTTTGTACTCCTCACCTGGTTGCCACCACACATGCTTGACACTATCTGAACCAAATAAGTTTATCTTGGTCTCATCAGACCACAGGGCATGGTTCCGGTAATCCATGTCCTTAGTCTGCTTATCTTCAGCAAACTGTTTGCAGGTTTTCTTGTGCATCATCTTTAGAAGAGGCTTCCTTCTGGGACGACAGCCATGCTGACAATCACGAGTGCCCAGCGGACATCGGGTCCGCCGGTCACACGCGCGGGGGGGTCCGTGACCAAGCGGGAGTGCGCCTCCGGCGGTACGCGCTCGCTCCCTAGAGCCTCACAGGCTAGCGACGTAGTCCTACGTCGCTTTGCCTGTGAGGGGCTGACCGCCGCAGTAAATAGTCATGAGGCGGTCGGCAAGTGGTTAAAGAGATTACCGTTGGTGGTGTTCAACCCTCCTGCACACCTTTGATGCAAAAGAATAAAAATACTGCACCCGTCAGAACCTCTCCTCTCATTATTCAATCGATGCCAAAGGGGCTGCTATAGGTGTACTCAGATTTGTTGCCATCGGTTTAGGCATTAACCATTTTAAGGCCGAAAGGATTTGCCCCCTTCCTGACCAGGCCCTATTTTGCGATTCGGCACTGCGTTACTTTAACGGACAATTGCGCTGTCGTGCGACGCTGTACCCTTTTTACCCCCCACAAATAGAGCTTTCTTTTGTTGGTATTTGATCACCTGTGCGATTTTTATTTCTTGCGCTATAAACAAAAAAAGAGTGACAATTTTGGAAAAAAAAAAACAATATTTTTCACATTCTGCTATATGACATTCCCCCAAAAAAATTTTTAAAAATCATAATTTTATAAAATTTTAGGCCAATTTGTTTTCTGCTACAAATTTTTGGTAAAAAAAAAAATCGCAATAAGCGTATTTTGATTGGTTTGCACAAAAGTTATCACGTCTACTAACTACGGGAAAGATTTATGTCATTTTTATTGTTTTTTTTTACTAGTAATGGCGGCAAACTGCAATTTTTTGCGGGACTGCGACATTGCGGCGGACAGATCAGACCCCTGACTGACATTTTTTACACTTTTGGGGGGGACCAGTGACATTACTACTGTAATCAGTGCTAAAAATATACACTGTTACTGTAATAAAGCCATTGGCAGGGAAGGGGTTAACCCTGTGGGTGATCAAGGTGTTAAATGTGAGCCTAGGGGAGTGATTCTAACTGTGGGAGGTTGGGCTTCTGAAATGACCATAGAGACCTGCGATCCTATATAGCAGAATCACATGGGCTCTATGATCATCCCAGGGAGAAGAAAGGTCAGCTGTGTTTACAACACCCGACCATCCTTCTCTCTCAGCAGGGAACGATCGCGGGTGTGAGACAATTGGAGCCGCCTGACACACGCATCGGCTTCCCCGCTGACTAGCGGGGGCGGGAGAGTACCGCTGGTGGCGCGCGGTTTGCCCCCTAGACTCCTGAGAACAAGCGCCATACATGTATGTCGATTTGCCTGGGAGCGGCTGCCTGCCGCAGTACATCTGCGGCGGGCGGTTGCAAACTAGTTAATGGCTATGTGTTGAGTTATTTTGAGGGGACAGCAAATTTACACTGTTATACAAGCTGTACACTCACTACTTTACATTGTAGCAAAGTGTCATTTCTTCAGTGTTGTCACATGAAAAGATAGAATAAAATATTTACAAAAATGTGAGGGGTGTACTCACTTTTGTCAGATACTATATGTAGCACCCTACAAGGTAGGTGCTAGGTAAAGTGTAGTGGGCCTTGTCTGCTTATCAGCAGGGCCATGATTTTCAGCTGGGTTGTCATGGTTCCCAGGTGTGGCTGTTGAGACTGGGGAGTCTCCCCACTGTGCTCAATGAGGGCTCTCATTGGGCAGTGGAGGAAACCCCGGCCAATGGCACACCCAGGCTTGTATTTACCCCAGAAAGGCAGATTCTGCTGCACAGCATTCTGGGAGTGGGTATAAGTTTTAGGGGAGCACATGACGCAGTGTCTTTGGCGGGAAGCAGAGTCTCAGGAGGGAGGGTACGGCTGTCTCTCCTCCTGTCAAGAGGAATCGGGTTTCCCAGGTGGCTTGCCTCAGGGGACAGAGGGCTGAGCTGAGCTGCAGAGAGGATCCGGTGTGCTGAGGACCAGCGGAGCTGAGAGGGGTCGAGTTTCAGGAAATCATTCCCAGTTCATGAGTACTGCAAACTGCCCCTGGGGGTCTGCCTAGTGAGAGGGGACCACTCCGGAGAAGGTCAGAGGGATCCGGAAGCTAGCTAGCCGGTGCAGGAGCAAAGTAAAGGGGGTGCCAGTGTTGACCCTGAAGAGTAAAGGGGGTGCCAGTGGTTGGGCCCTAAAGTATTCAGTGTACAGTGGAAGTGCACAGCATGCAGTGTACAGTGTTGAGAGTTGCAGCAGTGTTACTAAAGGCTACCTCAGTCAGGAAGGACTGGAGGGAGCAGGGTCAAGTACTTTTGAGCTAACCAGAGTGTCAGAAGTCAGTCTTCAGTACAGTACAAGCAAGTCAGTGATTTTAAGCGCCAGGAAGCGTTGGTCGGCATTCAGCCAGCGTCAAGTCAGCTCTGAAAGGCATTTTTCCTCAAATGTCCCAATTTGTACCTAGTTGAGCCAGAGGAGTTCTCCACTCATTCCCTTCTCCCATCCCTATATAAAATAAACAAAACAAATCAAAGATGCCAGACTGTTCTCTGACTCAGATCTCACACTTGGGCAATCAGGTTTTTTTTTTTTTTGTTTTTTTTTTTTAAAGCCCGTGGTGTGTGAAACACACTCAAAAGACTTACACCCGGTGCATAAAATAGTGCACACACGCAAAACGCAAGGCGTACACATATCCCTCCTCCAAAGAGGAAGGGCCCTAACCCTGATCCCCCGGGGTGCGAGGCTCCTGACGGGGACTGAGGTACTCACTTTGGTCTAAACCAAGGGGAGAAGCCGCTCAGGTGCAAGTTCAGCACTCGGTGCAGGTCAGATCCGCCATCCAAGCATGTAGAAATCCAAAAAGAGAGAGACCGCACTCAAAGATGTAAAATGAAAATCAATCGAACTCCTTTATTCTCCATAAATACAGCAGACAGACAGTGCAATACACGAACAGACGTGTCGGGTTGACGCGTTTCAGAATTCTAAAATACCTTTTGATAAAAATTCTTTATATATGTATTTGTTTTTTGACTACCAGAGGTCAAGCCCTATAAGTATATATTCAATGTGTCATATTGTAACCCTTTCAGCCTGTTGTAATCCTTTTCAGCCTGTTATATATATATGTCTTTCTATTTTTCTAAACATGTGATTTTATATTGTCTATATGTACTCTTCCCCCTCCCTTTGGAGGGAGGGAGAAGTTTTTTGTAACTAAATGTCTTCACCTTGAGACTGTGGATTGCTGAACTTGCAGCTGTGTGTCTTTTCGTACCAATTAATTCAGGGTGTGAGCAATCACATTTCCTGTCCACCTTCTACTTAGTTCATCTACAAAAGGTTGCTGGCATTCACAGTCTCATCGTGTGTGGTTATGATTAAGCGATTTTTATCGTGAAACGCGTCAACCCGACACGTCTGTTCGTGTATTGCACTGTCTGTCTGCTGTATTTATGGAGAATAAAGGAGTTTGATTGATTTTCATTTTACATCTTTGAGTGCGGTCTCTCTCTTTTTGGATTTCTACTCACTTTGGTCTGCCCAGCCGAAGCCAGGCAGACCCCGTTCTCCAGGGGGACTGCCGAAACAGCCCACCCCAAGTACTAGGTGGGGCTCCCCCGAAGGAAGACCCCATGAGAGAGGGTGAACTAAGCCAGAAGGCCATATCCACCCCCTCCCAAGACGTTCAGGGCAGGCCCGAGGACCTACGCCGTACTAATCGTGCAAGTGACAAGCAAAAAGGACAAATGTGAACACACGACAAAGAAAAAGAGTGGGGAAAGGGGAAGTGGAGAAGTGCTGGGTAGTGTCAAAGTGCAAGACCTTGACAGGCCCCCCGGCCAGGAATAAAAAATTCCTCTGGTGCTGGCCAAAAGGCCCGTCCCAAGAGGCAGGTGCGGAAAAAGTGTGATGGTGCAGTGACCAAGGTGCCAAAAAACTCAGGTGAGCTGCCTCTCACCAGTGAGAATTGAGGCACCCCTGGGCTGCCACCCCAGGGGCACTTACACCACTGGCTTTTTCGGTCTCGGCCCCCGGGCAATCAGCTTAAATGTGCTGTTGGTGTTACCGGTGACCATGGCAGACCCACATCAGGCCCAAAACCTGGAAATATTGCTACATATATATATATATATATATATATATATAATATATACTGTGTATATGTGTGTGTATATATATATATATATATATATATATATATATATACATACACTATGTTACCAAAAGTATTGGGACGCCTGCCTTTACACGCACATGAACTTTAATGGCATCGCAGTCTTAGTCCGTAGGGTTCAACATTGAGTTGGCCCACCCTTTGCAGCTACAGTGCCTTGAAAAAATATTCATACCCCTTGACATTTTCCACATTTTGTCATGTTTCAACTAGGGATGCACGATCTGACTTTTTTGGACCCGATACCGATATCTGGCGTTGTGAAATCGCCGATACCTTAACTGATCCGGAGCTACACACAGAGCAAAGCCGCTGCTTCATGTGTACGACTCCTCCATTCACAGGCAGAGTGCATCTGATATCACTCCGCCTGTGAGCCGGACTCTATACAGGAAGTAGCGGCTCCCATCCCATACTACTACTGCACCTAGTAAGGGATGGCTGAGCCGTTACTCAGCAAAAACCGGATCGGCCAGTGTTACCGATCCCCCGATCCATCTAAAATGGCCATATCGGTGCCGATATCCGATCCGAATATCGAATCGGTGCATCCCTAGTTTCAACCAAAAACGTAAATATCTTTTATTGGGATTTTATGTGACAGACCAACACAAAGTGCACATAATTGTGAAGTGGAAGGAAAATGATAAATGGTGTTCAAAATTTTTTGCAAATAAATATGTGAAGTGTGGTGTGCATATGTATTCAGCCCCCTTTAAGGGCCATACAAACTATAAGATTTTCTGAAGACTTTTTTCCTTCAGATTTACCTTTTCTATGTAGAGCAAGGGCCTGCCTGCCAGATTGCATACAAATTGAAAGTGTTTAGGTTTGACCTCATATTATATGGTTTTGGTAAATCTAAAGGAAAAAGTCTTCAGAAAATCTTATAGTGTGTATGGCTTATTAAGGCCCGTACACACGTACCGATTGTCGGCCGAAAAATGTTCGGCCGCCGAACGATCGGCTGATTTTCGGCTTGTTAGTATGATGCTTCCGACAGCCGACAGCGCACTTTCGGCCGAAAAGAATCTGTCTTGCAAGCATGAAAATTTTTGTATGCCGACACCAGAGCGGCCGATTGTTCGCCAGTCAGTACAGAATTCGGCCGACAGACAGCAGATTTGCAAGACTGGGCATGCTCAGAAAAGAAAAAACACAGGGAAAGTTAACCATTACATGACATCACTTCTGCAGTCGGCTGTAGTCGGCGGACAAAATTCTTGTGCAGTCTTTTGAACTTTTCAACAGACACCGACAGCCCTGGACAAAAGACGGCCGATCGTTCGGCCGAAGATCGGTACGTGTGTACGGGGCTTTACTCTGATACCCCTAACTAAGGTCTAGTGGAACCAATTGTCTTCAGAAGTCACCTAATTAGTAAATAGAGTCCACCTGTGTATAATTTAATCTCAGTATAAATACAGCTGTTCTGTGAAGCCCTCAGAGGTTTGTTAGAGAAGCTTAGTGAACAAACAGCATCATGAAGGCCAAGGAATACACCAGACAGGTCAGGGATAAAGTTGTGGAGATGTTTAAAGCAGGGTTAGGCTATAAATAAATATCCCAAGCTTTGAACATCTCACGGAGCACTGTTCAATCTTTCATCTGAAAATGGAAAGAGTATGGCACAACTGCAAACCTACCAAGACATCGCGGTCCACCTAAACTGACAGGCTGGGCAGGGCAAGCATTCATCAGAAAAGAAGCCAAGAGGTTCATGGTAACTCTGGAGAAGCTGCAGAGAGCCACAGCTCAGGTGGGAGAATCTGTCCACAGGACAACTATTAGTTGTGCGCTCCACAAATCTGGCCTTTATGGAAGAGTGGCAAGAAGAAAGCCATTGTTGAAAGAAAGCCATAAGAAGTTCAGTTTGCAGTTGGTGAGAAGCCATGTGGGGGGACACAGCAAACATGGAAGAAGGTGCTCTGGTCAGATGTGACCAAAAGTGAACTTTTTGGCCTAAAAGCAAAACACTATGTATGGCCAAAAACCAACACTGCACATCGCCCTAAACACACCATCCCCACCGTAAAACATGGTGGTGGCAGCATCGTGTTGTGGAGATGTTTTCTTCATCAGGGACAGGGAAGCTGGTCAGAGTTGATGGAAAGATGGATGGAGCCAAATACAGAATTTGAAGAAAACCTGTTAGAGTCTGCAAACGACTTGAGACTGGGGCAGAGGTTCACCTTCCAGCAGGACAACAACCCTAAACATACAACCAGAGCTACAATGGAATGGTTTAGACCAAAGCATATTCATGTGTAAAGGCCCGTACACACGTACCGATTGTCGGCCGAAAATGTTCGGCCGCCGAACGATCGGCCGATTTTCGGCTTGTTAGTATGATGCTTCCGACAGCCGACAGCGCACTTTCGGCCGAACAGAATCTGTCATGCAAGCATTAAAATTTTTGTATGCCGACACCAGAACAGCCGATTGTTCGTCAGTCAGTACAGATTTCGGTCGACAGACAGCAGATTTGCAAGACTGGGCATGCTCAGAAAAGAAAAAACACAGGGAAAGTGAACCATCACATGACATCACTTCTGTAGTCGGCGGACAAAATTCTTGTGCAGTCTTTTGCACTTTTCAACAGACACGACAGCCCGGGGACAAAAGACGGCCGATCGTTCGGCCGACGATCGGTACGTGTGTACGGGGCTTTAGAATGACCCAGTCACAGTCCAGACCTAAATCCAATTGAGAATCTGTGGCAAGACTTGAACATTGTTGTTCGCAGATGCTTTCCATCCAATCTGACAGAGCTTGAGCTATTTTGCAAAGAAGAATGGGAAAAAATGTCGCTCTCTAGATGTGCAAAGCTGGTAGAGACATCCCCAAAAAGACTTGCAGCTGTAATTGCAGGGAAAGGCGGTTCTACAAAGTATTGACTCAGGGGGGTGAATACAAATGCACGCCACACTTTTCACATACATTTATTTGCAAAAAATGTTGAAATCCATTTATCATTTTCCTTCCACTTGACAATTATGTGCCACTTTGTGTTGGTCTATCACTTAAAATCACAATAAAATACATTTACGCTTTTGGCTGAAACGTGACAAAATGTGGAAAATTTCAAGGGGTATGAATACTGTATAAATCACTTAACATGCTTTGCCCCACCCCACCCCACTGTGAATTAGTCATAGAGGTACTATATTTCCAAAAGTATTGGGATGCCTGCTTTTAAACGCACATGAACTTTGATGGCATCCCAGTCTTAGTCCGTAGGGTTCAATATTGAGTTGGCCCACCCTTTGCAGCTATAACAGCTTCAACTCTTCTGGAAAGGCTGTCCACAAGGTTTATGAGAGTGTCTATGGGAATGTTTGACCATTCTTCCAGAAGCGCATTTGTGAGGTCAGGCACTGATGTGGCCGAGAAGGTCTGTCTCACAGTCTCTGCTTTAATTCATCCCAAAGGTGTTCTATCAAGTTGAGGTCGGGACTCTGTGCAGGCCAGTCAAGTTCCTCCAGCCCAAACTCGCTCATCCATGTCTTTATGGACCTTGCTTTTTGCACAGGTGCGCAGTCATGTTGGAACAGGAAGGGGCCATCCCCAAACTGTTCCCACAAAGTTGGGAGCTGGAAATTGTCCAAAATGTCTTGGTATGGTGACACCTTAAGAGTTCCCTTCACTGTAACTAAGGGGCCAAGCCCAACCCCTGAAAAACAACCCCACACCATAATCCCCCCCTCCACCAAATGATTTGGACCAGTGTACATAGCAAGGTTACATATTAAAGTTCATGTGTGTGTAAAGGCAGGTGTCCCAATACTTCTGACAATATAGTGTATACACCCCCATTCATTCAACCCCATTGCGGGGGTTACCTTTCCGGACCCAGCCGCGAAAAGTGAAAATCCGCGAAATAGAAAAACCCTATTAAAATGCATTGTAGGCATGTTTTTTTTACTGCCACTGTACATGTAAAAGCATTTTAAGGTCTTTAACCACTTTACCACCGGAGGATTTTGCTGTCTTACGTCCAGGCCACTTTTTGCGATTCGGCACTGTGCGACTTTAACCTACAATTGCATGGTCGTGCGACGCTGTACCCAAAACGAAATTTACGTCCTTTTTTTCCCATAAACAGAGATTTCTTTTGGTGGTATTTGATCACCTGTGCGATTTTTACTTTTTGCGCTATAAACATATTTTTGGTAAAAAAAAAAATCACAATAAGCGTATTTTGATTGGTTTGCGCAAAAGTTATTGCGTTTACTAACTAAGGGAAAGATTTGTCATTTTTGGTGTTTTTTTTTTTAACGCGTAATGGCGGCGATCTGCGTTTTTTTTTTGCGGTACTGCGACATTGCGGCGGACAGATCGGACCCTTGACTGACATTTTTGACACTTTTGGGGTTACCAGTGACATTACTGCAGTAATCAGTGCTATATATATATGCACTGTTACTGCAAAATGATACTGGCAGGGAAGGGGTTAACTTTATTGGGGAAGGAGGGGTTAAGTGTGTCCCTAGGGGCGTGAGTCTAACTGTGATTGGACATGGCTACTGTTGTAGGAACACTGATCAACGGTCCTACATAGTAGAACCGTATGATCACCATTCCTACACAGGGGAGAATGACAGGCGGCTTGTTTACATCAGCCGCCTGCCTTTCTCCCTTCACGGAGGACGATCGCGAGTGACCGGCGGACATCCCAGGGAACGAGCCGGGGCGGGCTATTGGCTCACAAGCAGCTGACAGGCTAGTGACGTATATATACGTCACTTTGCCTGGCCAGGGCTGACCGCCGCAGTATATGTACTTGCGGCGGTCGGTAACCGATTAAACCAGGCATGTCCAACCTGCGGCCCGGGGGCCACATGCGGCCCAGAACCCCAGGCAATGCGGCCCACTGCCCCCTGCCAATTTTTTTTTTTTTTTTGCTTGGAAGGAAGGAAGTCAGGTCAGGGGCATGGCCACAGCGGCTTCCAACTAACGGTAGGCAGAGGCTTCCTTGGAGGGGAGGGGAGGGGAGGCGAGCATGTGCAGTGACTCTTACCACCATGACCACTTCAAATCACTGAAGTGGTCATGATGGTTAGAGTGTTTCTTTAATATCTCTCAGAAGAAGTAAACCTCCGTATACTGATTCCATTTCATTTCATCATCCTCTAGTTGTGTTAAATTAGTGCGGGGGGGTGCAGCGGCGTGGGAACGGCGCGGCGGCATTTTATTACTTATATACCTTAACTATAGTATATAGTTTATATGCGGCCCGAGAAAATTTCTCTACACTCAATGTGGCCCAGAGAAGCCAAAAGGTTGGACACCCATGGGTTAAATGGGTTTCTTTATTCCACATATAAACAAATCATGAAAAGCAACAGCTGGAGTTGACGCGTTTCACAAATGAAAGTATAACTAAAGGCAATTTTTTATTTATTTTGGATAGAGTGAAGAGGGATGAGAACTCCTGTCAGTTTGTATCGCCTAAAAGACACACCCCCCCCCTCTATTTCTCCTGGTTACCATTATCATTGAAAGGGACAGAAAATCCCAAAGTATGGGTTGCCCCAGAAAAGTAAGAGAGGGGAAATCTTCCAATGGGGACACTAGTTCTGGTGACCTGGGGGCAAACAAACAAAGATTTGGGGGCGGGGGGGGGGCACACCCTAAACATACATTTGTAAGGCTGGTGCTGCTATAAAGACCAATCTACAAATTGTACCATAGAGAATAGCGCACACATACGCAAACATCTTACACGGCTACTTACCACTAAAGGACCCGCCTACTTCTGACACTTGTTGTTTACAAATTGCAATCAGGAATTTTAGCTAGAAAACTACTTAGAACCCCCAAACACTATATATATTTTTTTAGCAAAGACTCTAGACAAAAAAATGGCGGTCGTTGCAATATTTTTATCACTCGGTATTTGCATAGCGGTCTTTCAGCGCAATTTTTTTGAGAAAAAATACATTTCACTGCATTAAAAAAAAAACTAAACAGTAAAGTTAGCCCAATTTTTTTGTATATTGTGAAAGATGATGTCACGCCGAGTATATAGATACCCAACATGTTACGGTTTAACCACTTCTGGACCAGAAGGATTTGCCCCCTTGTTGACCAGGCCCTATTTTGCGATTTGGCTCTGCGTTAATTTAACAGACAATTGCGCGGACGTGCGACGTTGTACCCAAATAAAATTGACGTCCTTTTTTCCCCACACATAGAGCTTTCATTTGGTGGTATTTGATCACCTGTGCGATTTTAATTTTTTGTGCTATAAACAAAAAAATGACAATTTTGAAAAAAAAACAATATTTTTCATATTTTGCTATATAACATTCTCAAAAAAAAATAAAAATGTTAAAAATCAAAATTTTTTAACATTTTAGGCCAATTTGTTTTCTGCTACATATTTTTGGTGAAAAAAAAATATCGCAATAAGAGTATTTTGATTGGTTTGCCCAAAAGTCTACTAACTACGGGAAAGATTTATGTGATTTTTATTGTTTTATTTTTTTTTTTCCACCCCCTCACCGGCTCTATACACCCCAAATGCCCACCCCAGCTCCATAACCCCCCCCCCCAAGCTCCATACACCCCCCTAGCTCCATCCCTCCCCCAGCTACACCCCCCCTCAGCCTCCCATCCCAGCTCTATCCATCCCAAACACCCACCCCAGCTCCATATACCCCAAATGCCCAACAAAGCACCATCTACCCCCCAGCTCCATCCACCCCAAATGCCCACCCCAGCTCCCTACACCACCCCCCAGCTCCATCCACCCCAAATGCCCACCCCAGCTCCATACACCCCCTCCCCCAGCTCCATCCACCCCAAATGCCCACCCCAGGTCCATACATCCCTCCCCAAACTCCATCCACCCCCCCAGCTACATTCACCCCCTTACTAACCTCCCGTCCCAGCTCTATCCATCCCAAACACCCACCCCAGCTCCATATACCCCAAATACCCAACAAAGCTCCATCTACCCCCCAGCTCCATACACACCAAATGCCCACCCCTGCTCCCTACACCCCCCCCCCAGCTCCATCCACCCCCCCAGCTCCATCCACCGCAAATGCCCACCCCAGCTCCATACACCCCAAATGCCCACCCCAAGCTCCATACACCCCTCCCCTAGCTACATCCCTCCGTCAGCTCATTCCACCCCCCCAGCCAACCTGCCATCCCAGCTCTATCCATCCCAAACACCCACCCCAGCTCCATATACCCCAAATACCCAACAAAGCTCCATCTACCCCCCAGCTCCATACACCCCAGATGCCCACCCTAGCTCCATACACCCCCCCTGGCTAAATACCTCCCCAGGTCCATCCACCCCCCCAGCTACATCCCTCCCCCAGCTCTATCCACCCCAAATGCCCACCCCAGCTCCACACATCCCCCCTGGTCCATCCACCCCCCCAGCTACATCCCTCCCCCAGCTACATCCACCCCAAATGCGCACCCCAGCTCCATACACCCCCCTGGCTAAATCCCTCCTCCCCCAGGTCGATCCATCCCCCAAGTCCATACACCCCCCCAGCTACATCCACCCCAGCTCCATACACCCCCCCGGTTAAATACCTCCCCCAGCTCCATCCACCCCCCCCCCAGCTACATCCCTCCCCCAGCTCTATCCACCCCAAATGCCCACCCCAGCTCCATACATCCATCCCCCCAGGTCCATACAACCCCCCCCCCCCCCCAGCTACATCGCCCACCCGAGCTCCATACACCCCCCTGGCTAAATCCCTCCCCCAGGTCCATCCACCCCCCCAGCTACATCCACCCCAGTTCCATACAGTCCCCCCTGGTTAAATCCCTCCATCCATCCATCCATCCATCCATCCATCCACCCCAGCTCCAAACAAACCCCCCCCCAGCTACATCCACCCCAGTTCCATACAGCCCCCCCTGGTTAAATCCCTCCATCCACCCCAGCTCCAAACAAACCCCCCCCAGCTACATCCACCCCAGTTCCATACAGCCCCCCCCCCTGGTTAAATCCCTCCATCCATCCATCCATCCATCCATCCATCCATCCATCCATCCACCCCAGCTCCAAACAACCCCCCCCTCAGCTACATCCACCCCAGTTCCATACAGCCCCCCCCTGGTTAAATCCCTCCATCCATCCCCCCCCCAGTTCCATACAGCCTCCCCTGGTTAAATCCCTCCATCCACCCCAAATGCCCACCCAAGCTCCATACAACCCCCTGGCTAAATCCCTCCCCCAGGTCCCTCCCCCCGGTTAAATCCCTCCCCAGGTACATCCATTCACCCCAGCTCCATTTACAACCCCCCCTCGCATCGCAGCAAGAGGTAGGGAGTTCCAAAAAGGACACCAACCTCTCGGGAGACAGGGAGATCCAGAGAGTAGACAGATGCAGATCGCAGAGACCTCAACTCCCGGGTCCCGCTGCACCCGCCCGCAGGTCCTGCTGCTCGGCACTTCCTGTAATCATCATCATGTGTCAGGGGAAGATAACTCCGCGGCCGCCTGACACAGACGGTAGTTAAAAAGTACAGGAGTGAAGACAGCCCGCTGCAGCATTAACTACAGACTGTGTCAGGCGGCCGCGGAGTTATCTTCCCCTGACACATGATGATGATTACAGGAAGTGCCGAGCAGCAGGACCTGCGGGCGGGTGCAGCGGGACCCGGGAGTTGAGGTCTCTGCGATCTGCATCTGTCTACTCTCTGGAAGAGTTATCTTCCCCTGACATGTGTTCCTCTGATTGTCCCCCGCTGCAGCGATCGCGGCCGGCGCAGCGGCGCTGAGAGAGGCAGGGAGGCGGAGCTGGGAGGAGGAGGGGGGAGAAGAGATGGCCGGCCACATTTTCCGGGACTTCAGCCCGGCTCCCGGGACCGCGGGACTCCCGCCAAATTGCGGGACAGTCCCGCGGAATCCGGGACGATTGGGAGGTATGCTGATGTGGGGGGCTCTGATGTGAGGGGGGCTTTGTGTGGGGGGTATGTGATGTAAGGGGGTCTCTCTGGTGTGGGGGGGGGGCTCTGATGTAATGGGGCTTTGTGTGGGGGGTCTGTGATGTAAGGGGTGCTCTCTGATGTGGGGGGCTCTGTGTGGGGGAGGGGATCTGATGTAAGGGGGCTTTGTGTGGGGGGTATGTGATGTAAGGGGGTCTCTCTGGTGTGGGGGGGGCTCTGATGTAGGGGGGCTTTGTGTGGGGGTCTGTGATGTAAATGGGGCTCTGTGTGGGGGGGCTCTGATGTAAGAGGGCTTTGTGTGGGGGTCTGTGATGTACGGGGGGGGGCTCTCTGATGTGAGGGGGGCTTTGTGTCGGGGGTCTCTGATGTAAGTGGGGCTCTCTGTGGGGGGTCTGTGATGTAAGTGGGGCTCTGTGTGGGGGGGTCTCTGATGTAAGGGGGGCTCTCTGATGTGGGGGGCTCTGTGTGGGGGCCTCTGATGTGAGGGGGGCTTAGTGTCGGGGGTCTCTGATGTGAGGGGGGCTCTGTGTGGGGGTTCTCTGATGTGAGGGGGGCTTTGTGTGGGGGGTCTCTGATGTGAGGGGGGCTTTGTGTGGGGGTTCTCTGATATGGGGGTCTCTGATGTGAGGGGGCTCTGTGTGGGGGTTCTCTGATGTGGGGGTCTCTGATGTGAGGGGGGGTTTGTGTGGGGGGTCTCTGATGTGAGGGGGGCTCTGTGTGGGGGGGGTCTCTGATGTAAGGGGGCTGTGTGGGGGGCTCTCTGATGTAGGGGGGGGCTCTAAATTAAGGGGGGCTTTGTGTGGGGGGTCTCTGATGTAAGGGGGGCTCTGTATGGGGGGTCTCTGATGTAAGGGGGGCTAAGTTATCAGTGATCATAAAAAGAAAAGTCAAATAAAGTGCAAAAAAGGTGCAAGAAAGTGCGTGCGTGCGCACGGGGGGGGGGGGGTATGACGCCACACAATATGCTCGCACAGGGCGCCTGAACAACTAAGACCGGCCCTGCTTGTGAGATGATCACAGAGACATGCAATCCTATATAGCAGGATAACATAGCCTCTGTGATCATCTAAGGGAGAATGACAGATGGCTGTGTTTACATCAGCCGTCCGTCCTTCTCTCTCGGCTGCGGGAGATCGCGAGTGGCCGGCGGCCATCGGAGCCGCCGGTCACATGCACTGGCTCCCCAGCTGACGAGCGGGGGCAGCGCACGCTCGCCTACTAGAGTCTCCTGAGCGAGCGACGTAGTACTACGTCGCTTTGGCCAGGAGCGGCTGCCTGCCACAGTAAATCTGGTGGTTAAAATGCAAATCAATTCATAACTTTTTTGAAATGTGTTTTCTGGATATTTTTGTTGTTATTCTGTCTCTCACTGGTAAAATAAACCGACCAATAAAATTATAGACTGATCATTTCTTTGTCAGTGGGCAAACGTACAAAATCAGCAGGGGATCAAATACTTTTTTCCCTTACTGCAGCTGGCAGCCAGGAGTTAAAAGGTAAGTACACCCCCAGCTGTTATGGCGGCCAGTAGTTTCTATACATGCCTGTGCTGCCGCAGTCACGGCCTGATTAGATAAGCGGGGGCAGTAAGAGGGTTAAAGGAATGCTTAACCACTTCCGGACCGCCCGCCGTGTATATACGTCGGTAATTTGACAGTAAATACCGGAGTTATGGCAGCAGATAGCAGCCAAAAATCCGGTATTTTCTTACATGGCGGGTGGTCTGCTTTCACATAAAAGTAGTGCTAGTGGGGCCACAGAATCATTTTTATTGTTGTCGAGAGAGGTGACCCCCCCCCCCCCCCCACGCCACTTTCAGGTGTTTTTCCCCGATTACCAGAGCCGTCGGTAGCGGGGAAAACAATACAATCCCCGGTGTTGCTGGGCAGGAAGTGGAGTGAGGGCAAGATGGCCCCCACTCATCTCTATGCCCTTGGAGGACTGGAGCGACGTCATACGTCACTTCCACCCAACGGGTTTACCACTTGCTGACCAACCGCCGGAGTTTTACTGCAGCAGGTCGCGTCTGTTATGCGAAACGACGTACCTGTACGCTTTGTGTAGCAGATAGAGGGGGCGCATGCTGATTGGCTAGAGGTGGAGCAAATCAGTGGGTCCAGCGCCTGCGATGTCTGCCGGGCAACCGCTATCGCTCCCTGTGAAGACAGAATGACAGTCTGTCGATGTAAACAAGGCACATCGCTGTTCTGTCAGAGATGAACACAAGGATCCTTCTATTTAGGAACACAGATCTGTATTCACCCAGTGTGTCCATCCCAGGGATCCTCAAACTACGGCCCTCTAGCTGTTGCGGAACTACACATCCCATGAGGCATTGTAAAACTCTGACATTCACAGACATAACTAGGCATGATGGGAATTGTAGTTCCTGAACAACTGGAGGGCCATAGTTTGAAGACCCCTGCGGCCCACACAGTTAGCAAGCACTCCCTAGGCACACATTTAACCCTTTGATCGCCCCTGGTTTTAACCCCTTCCTGGCCAGTGTCATTAGTACAGTGACAGTGCATATTTTTAGCACTGATTACTGTAGTAATGTAACTGGTCCCCTAAAAAATGTTAGTTAGGTGTCCGATCTGTATGCCACAATGTCGCAGTCCCTCTGAAAATCGCTGATCACCGCCATTACTAGTAGGAAAAACTAAATAAATAAAAATTACATCATTTTTTTCCCCTAATTTGTAGATGCGATACCTTTTGCGCAATCCAATATACGCTTATTGGGATTTTTTTTTTTTTACCAAAAATATGGAGCAGAATACAAATTGACCTAAAATGATGAAAAAAAAATTTTTTTTTTAAATTTTTATTGGATGTTTTATAACAGAAATAAAAAAAATTGGTTTTGTTTTTTGTATATAGCGCCAAAAAAATAAAAATCGCAGAGGTGATCAATTACCACCAAAAGAAAAAAGGACGTAAATTGTACAGCGTGGCACGACCGCGTAATTGTCAGTTAAAGTAGGGCAGTGCCGTATCGCAAAAAATGGCCTGGTGATGAAGGAGTGTAAATCTTCCGGTCCAGAAGTGGTTAACCACTTGCCGACCGCCGCACGACTATCTACGTCGGAGGTCAGCCCCTCACAGGCAAAGTGACGTAGGGCTACGTCACTAGCTTGTGAGGGTCTAGGGAGCGAGCGTGCGCCGCCGGAGGTGCGCTCCCGCGTGGTCGCGGTCACTCTGCGATCGGCGGGGGAGAGGGAGAAAGTCAGGCAGCTTGTGTAAACAAGCTGCCTGTCATTCTCCCCTGTGTATGAAGGATGATCATACGGTTCTACTATGTAGAACCGTTGATCACTCTTCATACATCTGAAGCCACAGCCAATCACAGTAGAAAGCACGCCCCTAGGGACACACACAGCCCCTCCCTTTCAAAAAAAGTTAACCCCTTCACTGCCAGTGTATTTTTACAGTAACAGTACATATGTATAGCACTGATTACTGTAGAAATGTCACTGGTAGCCCCAAAAGTGGCAAAAATGTCAGTCAAGGGTCCGATCTGTCCGTCGCAATGTCGCAGTACCGCAAAAAAAATCGCAGATCGCCGCCATTACGCGTTAAAAAAAAAAAACAACAAAAATGACAAAAATCTTTCCCTTTGTTAGTAAACGCGATAACTTTTGCGCAAACCAATCAAAATACGCTTTTTGCGATTTTTTTTTACCAAACATAGGTAGCATAAAACAAATTGGCCGAAAATGTTAAAAAATTTTGATTTTTACATTTTTTTGGGGGGGAATTTCATATAAAAAAATGTGAAAAATATTGCTATTTTTGCAAAATTTACTCTCTTTTTTTGTTTATAGCGCGTGATCAAAAAATCGCACAGGTAATCAAATACCACCAAAAGAAAGCTCTGTTTGTGGGAAAAAAAGGACGCCAAATTAGTTTAGATACAGCGTCGCACGACCGCGCAATTGTCCGTTAAAGTCACGCAGTGCCGAATCGCAAAATACCCCCTGGTCAGGAAGGGGGTAAAATCTTCCGGGGCTTAAGTGGTTAAAGGGCCCTTTTTTTTTATTGCTTTTATGTGTAGATGTGAGATGTGCAGTGTTTTTGACCCCCGATCTCACATTAAAGAGGACCTGTCCTGCTTATTTCTATTGCAATAGATGTAAACATCCCTTGTAATAGGAATAAAAGTGATCAAAACGGAAAATTGATATCAAATACTTACCGTAATTTTCCTTTCCTGATGGACTCCATGGCAGCATACCTTTGGGTAGGCCCCGCCTCCTCTCCTACCTCATAGGACCCCACTCCCATAAATCTTTGCTCCCTTTCAGCATCAGTGTTCTGTAACTAGCCTACTCAGGAATTGGGAGGGAACTCCTGCTGCCATGGAGTCCATCAGGAAAGGAAAATTATGGTAAGTATTTGATATCAATTTTCCGTTTTCCTGACAGACTCCATGGCAGCATACGTTTGGGAAATAACTCGCTATACACTCCCGGGTGGGAAGATGCTGAACAAAGAAACTTTAATTGGCACTGTCAACTGACAAGACTTGAACGCCAAAATTAACGGAAGATAAAGCAGCAGGATCAAAAACAATAATGGGAAAGAAAAGTATTAACAGATGACCAAGATGCTGCCTTGCAGATCACGTCAGGTGCGACGTGCTTGGAAGCTGCCCAAGACGTAGCGACGCTTCTTGTAGAGTGAGCTGTAATCGCCTCTGGAGGAGCCAAGCCCTTTGCTCTATACGCCCATTGGATAGCCTGAACAATCCACGCAGCCACTGCTCTGGAAGATGCACGCATTCCTTTCTTTTTGCCATGTAGCAGAACGAAAAGGAAATCCGATTGGCGGAAGGAGGATGTGGCCTCCAAATATTGACTTAGAGTGTTGCCCACGTCTAGAGGATGGACTGAAAAATTCTCATCAGTTCTGAAAGTGGGAAGAACTATCTCAGCATTTTCGTGGAAGACAGAGGTCACTTTTGGATTTGACCCCAGCATAGGGATAAGGACCACCCTGTCTTGAAAAAAGGTAAAAAAAGGTTCTTTGTGACCCAAATTGTGTATCTCGGAGACCCTCTTAGCGGAGGAAATGGCCACCAAAAATGCTGTCTTCAACGTAAGTTCCTTGATAGACATGGAAGCAACATCCTTTGAAGAAAAAAAGTCCAAAACTAATGGAAGATCCCATTTTGGAAATCTCGGCCTTCTCTGAGGCCTAAGCCTGACTGCTCCCTTAAAAAATTGCTGAATCAGTTGATGACTTGCCCACTGAATTCCGGTGAAGGCTGAAATGGCCGATACTTGCACCCGGAGAGAACTAACCGAGAGGGACAGATCCAGACCAGATTGCAAAAAACTTAAAATCTGCTGAACAGTAGGTGTACCTACTGGACCTGACCTCTGGGCCTGATGACTCATGAACCTGGCCCATATCCTTTCATATACCCTGTTGGTGCTAGGTCTTCTTGAACTCATGAGAGTCAAAATCACCTCCTCTGGACATCCGAGAGCTTCCAACCTCCCCCTCTCAAAAACCATAGAAACATAGAATGTGTCCCCAGATAAGAACCATTTGGCCCATCTAGTCTGCCCAATATATCTGAATCCTATGAATAGTCCCTGGCCCTATCTTATATGAAGGATAGCCTTATGCCTATCCCATGCATGCTTAAACTCCTTCACTGTATTTGCAGCTACCACTTCTGCAGGAAGGTTATTCCATGCATCCACTACTCTCTCAGTAAAGTAATACTTCCTCATATTACTTTTAAACCTTTGCCCCTCTAATTTAAAACTGTGTCCTCTTGTGGTAGTTTTTCTTCTTTTAAATATGCTCTCCTCCTTTACCGAGTTGATTCCCTTTATGTATTTAAAAGTTTCTATCATATCCCCTCTGTCTCTTCTTTCTTCCAAGCTATACATGTTAAGGTCCTTTAACCTTTCCTGGTAAGTTTTTTCCTGCAATCCATGTACTAGTTTAGTAGCTCTTCTCTGAACTCTCTCTAGAGTATCTATATCCTTCTGGAGATATGGCCCCCAGTACTGCGCACAATACTCCAAGTGAGGTCTCACCAGTGTTCTGTACAGCGGCATAAGCACTTCTCTCTTTCTACTGCTTATACCTCTCCCTATACATCCAAGCATTCTGCTGGCATTTCGTGCTGCTCTATTACATTGTCTTCCCACCTTTAAGTCTTCTGAAATAATTACTCCTAAATCCCTTTCGCTCAGATACTGAGGTCAGGACTGTGTCAAATATTCTATATTCTGCCCTTGGGTTTTTACGTCCCAGGTGCATTATCTTGCACTTATCCACATTAAATTTCAGTTACCAGAGTTCTGACCATTCTTCTAGTTTTCCTAAATCCTTTTCCATTTGGCATTTCCCTCCAGGAACATCAACCCTGTTACATATCTTTGTGTCATCAGCAAAAAGACAAACCTTACCATCGAGGCCTTTTGCAATATCACTTATGAAGATATTAAACAAAATTGGTCCCAGTACAGATCCCTGAGGTACCCCACTGGTAACATGACCTTGTTCTGAATGTTCTCCATTGACTACAACCCTCTGTTGTCTGTCACTCAGCCACTGCCTAATCCACTCAACAATATGGGAGTCCATGCTCAATGACTGCAGTTTATTGATAAGTCTTCTATGTGGGACAGTGTCAAAAGCCTTACTAAAATCTAGATATGCAATGTCTACTGCACCTCCACCGTCTATTATTTTAGTCACCCAGTCAAAAAAATCTATAAGATTTGTTTGACATGATCTCCCTGAAGTAAACCCATGTTGTTTTTCATCTTGCAATCCATGGGATTTAAGATGTTCCACAATCCTATCCTTTAATAGGGTTTCCATTAATTTGCCTACTATTGATGTCAGACTCACTGGTCTATAGTTGCTCGATTCCTCCCTACTACCTTTCTTGTGAATGGGCACGACATTTGCCAATTTCCAATCTTCCGGGACGACTCCTGTTACTAATGATTGGTTAAATAAATCTGTTAATGGTTTTGCCAGCTCACCACTAAGCTCTTTTAATAATTTTGGGTGTATCTCATCAGGACCCTGTGACTTATTTGTCTTCACTTTAGACAGCAATCTTAGAACGTCTTCCTCTGTAAAGACACATGCATCAAACGATTCATTAGTTATCCTTTCAAGTGGAGGTCCTTCTCCTTTTTCTTCTGTAAAAACTGAACAGAAGTATTCATTAAGGCAGTCGGCTAGCCCTTTATTCTCTTCTACATACCTTCCATCCTTTGTTTTTAATTTAGTTATTCCTTGTTTTAATTTCCTTTTTTCATTTATATATCTGAAGAATGTCTTATCCCCCTTTTTCATAGACTGAGCTAGTTTTTCTTCTGCCTGCGCTTTAGAAGTTCTTATAACTTGCTTGGCCTCTTTCTGCCTAATCTTGTAGATTTCCTTATCTTCATTGCTCTGGGTTTTTTATAATTACAAAATGCTAGCTTTTTATTTTTAATGATTTGGGCCACTTCTGCTGAGTACCACAGTGGTCTCTTCCTTTTTTTGCTTTTACTGACAAGTCTAATGCAATTTTCTGTTGCCTTCAATAATGCACTTTTTAAGTAGTCCCATTTCTCCTGGACTCCATGTAATCCGTACCAGTCTGATAAGGACTCATTTATGACTAATTTCATTTTTGAAAAGTCTGTTTTTCTAAAATCTAAAACTTTTGTTTTTGTGTGGTGTGACTCTTTCAGAGTTCTTATATTAAACCACACTGACTGGTGATCACTGGATCCCAAGGTTTCGCCTACAATGACATCATATACCGAATCCCCATTTGTGAATACCAGATCCAAAATGGCCTCCCTCCGGGTTGGCTCCTCAACCACTTGTTGCAGAGACAACCCCAGTAGGGAGTTTAGAATATCTGTACTCCTGGTAGAACTTGCTATTTTGGTTTTCCAGTTTATATCTGGAAGATTGAAATCTCCCATAATGATAACTTCTCCTTTCATTGTCATTTTAGCTATTTCTTCAACTAGTAGATCATCTAGTTCTTTGACTTGACCAGGTGGTCTATATATCACACCTACACGAGTTACTGCATGATTAGCAAACTGCAACGTAACCCAAACTGACTCTATGTTGGCTTCACCAACTTGTATTAGGTTAGATTTAATGCTATCTTTCACATACAGGGCCACTCCTCCTCCTTTCTTGCCTTCTCTGTCTCTTCTGTATAAAGAGTACCCTGGTATGGTTATGTCCCAGTCATTTCTTTCATTAAACCATGTCTCCGTAACAGCCACTAAATCTACATTCTCAGATGCCATAATTGACCCAAGTTCATTGATTTTTTTACCTAAACTGCGAGCATTTGTAGACAGGACTCTGAGCTTATCATTTCTTAACCTCTGTGCTTCTGACCTGTTCTGGCATTGTTTCGGGGGGCAATTGGACTCTTGTAATTGCACTCTTTTGCCCCCCCCTTCCTAGTTTAAATACTCCAAGCCCTGAGGTGCAGCCGTGCAGGGCATGGGTGCAGAGTAGGACCCTGAGACAGAAGGACTGACCTGAGAGGTAGAGGGATTGGATCCCTAAAGCTCAGAAGGGACAGCAGGGGAAACCATGGCCTGTTGGGCCAGAAGGGGATTATTGCCACGATCTCTACTTCCTCCATCTTCAGTCTCCGCAGGAATTGGAGTACTTTGGTACTGGTGGAAAAGCATAAGCAGACTGGAAGTTCCACCTGTCCGTGAGGGCATCCACTCCGAAAGCTCGAGGATCTCTGAATCTCGTGTAGTACTTCCGAAGCTTCTTGTTGCGTGGACTCGCAAACAGATCCACTTCCGGCAAAATCCCCAGGGACAGCACCCAGTTGAACACCTCCTGATGGAGGGACCACTCGTTGTTGTCTAGTTGGAAACGGGATAGGAAGTCTGCCTCCACATTCAACACTCCCGGAACAAAGACCGCTGAAAGATTGGCCAGATGATGCTGAGCCCATGTCATGATCGGCTCTGTTTCTTGGAGGAGAGACAAACTGCGTGTTCCTCCCTGCCTCTTGACATAAGCCACTGCCGTGGTGTTGTCCATCCTTAACAGCACTGAAGCCCCCTGTGTTAGATGGTGAAAAGCCTGGAGTGCTTTGAGGGCAGCTCGTAGTTCTAGAACGTTGGACACCACTCCGTGACCTGGGAAGTTCCATCTGCCTTGTGCCACTTCGGTCAGACAGTGGGCTCCCCAACCGGTACTGCTGGCATCGGAGGTTATCGTTATCCAGGAAATTGGAGCGATTGAGTGACAGTTGGTCAGATTTGTACGGCGTAACCACCAGGGAAGGCATCCCTTCATGAATGGGGTCAGGTGAATAACTTGTGACAAATTCTCCGTCGTCCACTGTTGGAGAAACCCCTTCTGGAAGGGTCTCAGCTTCCACATAGCCCACTTCACCATGGGCGAGGTGGCCACGAGCGTCCCTACTACCTTCAGACACTGACGAGCAGTGAGACGAGAGGCAGCGAGAGCGTGAGACACCCTGCTCTGGACAACAGGAATTTTCTCCTCTGGCAGGGAAATGGTGCACTTCACCGTGTTGAACAGTGCCCCAAGAAACACCAGTGACTGTGTAGGCACCAGATGGCTCTTTTCTAGATTCAGAATCCAACCGAATTCCTGAAGCGTAGATGTCACTTGCTCCAGATGTAAGAGTAACTAACGCCTGTCTTGGGACAGAAGGAGGATATCGTCCAGATAATGATGCAATCTGATGCCTCTGGTCCTGATGAGAGCCACAACTGCCAGCAAGGTCTTCGAGAACGTGCGAGGCGAAGTTGAGAGCCCGAAGGGAAGACACGTAAATTGCATGTGAGCATGACCTACAGCAAATCGGAGGAACTGATGGTACTCTTTTGCCACAGGAACGTGGAAGTACGTGTCTTTTAGGTCGATCGATGCCAACCAATCTCCTGGGAGAATCAAATGTTGTATGGTGACTAGGGACTCCATTTTGAACCTTTCTTGATGGATAGACCTGTTGAGATATGTGAGGTCTATTACCGGACGCCAGGAGCCGTTCTTCTTCTGGACGAGAAACAGAGGTGAATAGACTCCCAAACCTCGTTCTTCCTCGGGAACCAGCACAACTGCTTGCTGAACCAGTAAAGAGTCCACGTAGGCGAGAAGAATCTTCTTTTTTTCTGCCGAAGGAGGAAGTGAGGTTGCGACAAACCTGGGTTTGGGAACGTTGTCGAACGCCCACGAATGTCCCTGAGACACGATGCTTAACACCCAGGGATCCTGGATCGAGGCCGCCCAGACCTCCCGAAATTGGAGCAACCTGGCCCCTACCGGGAAGGCCTGGACGGGCCCAACCTCAAAAGGATTTGGTGGCCTCTCGGTCACCAGACGAAGAGCCTTTAGAGCCTTTCTGGAAGGTGGATTGCCTTGACTTCCAACCTCTTCCGTAGGACTTGCCTGGTCTGTAGCTGCGAGCTTCCCTGGCACGATTGGTAGTTTGTCTTCTCGGGAAAGAGCGCTTCTGAGCGCCTGGACGTTTATCCTGAGGGAGGAACCCAGACTTTCCACCCGTGGCCCGAGCTATGGCTGCATCCAATTTGTTCCCAAAGAGGGAAGAACCCTCAAAGGGAATTCGGCACCATGCCTGTTTGGAAGCAGCATCAGCCACCCAAGGCCTAAGCCAAAGGGCGCGTTTAGCCGTAACTGAAGCCAGCATAACTCGAGCCAAAAGGGGAATGGTGTCTAGAGACGCCTCCCCCAGAAAACCCGCAGCCATCTTCAGCTCCCGGATTGGGGAGCTCTGGAGCACTTCTTCTGAAACTCCTCCAAGCGTGCCCTCGAGGGCATTAATCCAGACTTCCATGGGCTTTGAAATTGTAGCCAAAGCCAAAGCTGGCTTACAGGCCATGCCGGCCGAAAGATACGCTCGTTTAAGGTCAGCGTCGATCCTCCTGTCCAACGGATCCCTAAAAGAGACTGTATCCTCCATTGGAAGGGTGACATGCTTGACCAAACGCATCACAGCTGCATCCACACTTGGGGAAGATTCCAGGTACTTCCCCTTTTCTTGTTTAAATGGATACAACTTCGCCATTTTTGTGGTCAGAGAATTCTTCCTTTCCACTTTGCTCCACTCTTCCGTAATTATGTCTCCCAACTCCCCTGAAAATGGAAAGTCCAAGGGCTCTTTGCATAGCTGCTTGAAATATTTTCGTTGTTTTGGGGAGGAGACAGCCGGATCTTCCCATTCAAGGGCTTCTCTCACCGCCTTCACTAGAGGGGAGACAAGGCTAAACTCAAAACCTGAACCGGAGTCATCTGAATCAGATTCGTACTCTGACGGAAGGATAGAAGGATGGCTGGGTTGAGAGGATTCAAAAGGATCCTGAACCAAAAGATCTCTTTCCGGAGAGCGGGATGGTCCTGCAGAAGTACTTGGCTTTTGTAACTCAGCTAAAGAGTCTTTGAGGACTCTGCGCACCACTTCCTCGATATGATGGTCCGACTTCTCCCTTTCACCCGTGGCTTGGGCATAACAGGGTTTACACAGAGAGGAGCCATCAGTTACTATGGTACCACAACCCCAGCATTTCTTCCCATGCGGGTGCTCTGAACGGCCATGATGTGTTGAACCGGAAGATTTGCCATCACGTCCCCTATTGTGGGGGGAACTGCGTCTGGACCTAGACGAGGAGTGCCGGTGATGCGACTTAGAGTGTCTGTCTTCGCTGCGTGCGCTAGGCTGGTGTTCAGACCTGGAAGAGCTGGAGACAGACACATGCAGCGATATGTAAGGGAAAGACACACAAATCCTCCCCACCCCCCCTCCAATGCCCAGCACATAGCTGGTATGAGCGGACTGGCCACTAGGGGGTGGAGAAGCGTCCATATCGAAGCAACCAAGGGAGCGAAAAAACTCTTCACCACTATGCAAAAGGTAAATACATAGAGCTAAGCCTAAGCATCAAACAACAGAAACTGCCAATAAGCCTTTTAAAAATACGAATCTTACCTTTCAAAACGACAGTCAGTCTGGGGGAGGCTGTATGTGTGTGCCGACCTTCCCACCAGCTCTGACATACTGAGGGATTTAAGTATGCCGCCTCGCGGCCGCCGATCGCTGCCGCGCATGCGCGAGTGACGTCACGCGTCACTCCCGCGCATGCGCACCGAATCTAGTGCCCGGCGGCTACTGCGCATGCGCAGAAGCGCCGCGCAACCCGGAAGCGGCGGCCACGATCGCGGCCGCGGCGGGACCGGGAGCCACCGGACAATGAAAAGAAGGTAATGCCGCAGACGCAAACACCAGCAGTAAGAAATATTGACATATGCCTAAACAATAGCTTTAAACTGGCACAATAACGATAAGGATAAACGAATGAAAAAAGGTCCCATAACAGGGCTTACCACCCTGCCCAAGCAGAGAAGGGTCCCAGAGGCACACCACCGCACTGTGTCTTCAGGCAAAGTTAGGCCACCCGCGGCAGCAGGGCTCTCTCGGCCAGACCACAGCGAACCTGCTGAGGGTCTCTTCCATTGCCCCCCCCATACCCTGCTAATAGCCAGGGCTTATCGGAGTCTCCACGACCCAATCTGCTTCAAGGTATAGGACTTGAAAATAGTAGGAACATAACACCGTATGTATGAGGAGGACGAAAAAAGAACACTGATGCTGAAAGAGAGCAAAGATTTATGGGAGTGGGGTCCTATGAGGTAGGAGAGGAGGCGGGGCCTACCCAAACGTATGCTGCCATGGAGTCTGTCAGGAAATACATTTTTTTTGAAAAGGGACAATATAAAAAATAACATAATAAGAAAAAAAAAAAACATTGAAAGCGCCCCGTCCCTCTAAGCTCATGCGCAGAAGCGAATGCATACGCTAGTCGCGCCCACATATGTAAACGATGTTCAAATCACACATGTGAGGTATCGGGGCGATCATTAGAGGGAGAGCGATAATTCTATCCCCAGATCCCCTCTGTAACTCTAAACTGGTAAACTGTAGAAATTATTAAAGTGTCGCCTATGGGGATTTTTAAGTACCAGTGTTTGTCCCCATTCCACAAGTGTGCGCAATTTTGAAGCATGACATGTTAGGTATCAATTTACTCTGCGTAACATCATCTTTCACATTATAGAAAAATATTGGGCTAACTTTACTGTTTTCCTATTTTTTTAATTTAAAAAAGTGTATTTTTTCCAAAGAAATTGTGTTTGTAAGACCGCTGTGCAAATATGTGACAAAGTATTGCAACGATCTCCATTTTATTCCCTAGGGTCTCTGATAAAATATATATATATAATGTTTGGGGTTCTAAGTAGTTTTCTAGCCAAAAATAATGATTTTAATTTGTAAACAACAAATGTCAGAAGTAGGCCCGATCCTTAAAGCGGAGGTCCGCCCCCACCCCCCCTCCAAAAATTAAAAGACAGCAGCTACACATACTCTACACATACTGTACACATACTGTAGCTGCTGACTTTTATTAGGACACTTACCTGTCCTGGAGTCCAGCGATGTCAGCACCGCAGCCGATGTTTCCACCGCCATTGCCGATAAGGGAACCCGGCTGTGAAGCCTTGCAGCTTCACGGCCGGGCCCCTACTGCGCATGCGCGAAGGTCGCTGCGCTCGGTAATCGGCCACAAAGCAGAGGGAGGAGTAGGGGGCCGAACCTGTGATGAACCTCGCCGCAGCGAGGTCCGACGGAAGTGGGGACAGGGTACCTGTCAAAAACAGGTACCCGCTCCCCCCTGAAAGGTGCCAACTGTGGCACCAGAGGGGGGGGGGGGGAGACAGATAAGCGGAAGTTCCACTTTTCTTAAAGTTCTGTATAGCTAAATGCGAGGCAAAAACATTGCCAATCCATTCATCTGTTCATTCGTAACATTTATTACATGCTGCCGCTGGGGGAAATCCAACTCTACTGATCATCAAAGTGATATCTTCCTCCCCCCTCCCCCTCCCCCTCCCATGCTATAAATCCCAATCCTAGCGCAGAGCGGGATGTCCTCCAGCTTTGTGGAGATGCCAGGAAGCTCCGCCTCCAGCTCTTCGGTTTGCCCAAGTAAATAAAATGAAATGAAGAGGCCGTCAGATCCTCCAATCACAGAGAAGGTAAAATTAGGAGCACATGGCAGCCTTGCCCTGAATTGTACACAGAAGAAGCCGACCCCCAGGCCCTGGTAGGTTTGGTTTAATGCAGTCACATATCGGAGGAGGGGGGGTGGACTGGATTCCTGTACATTACACTAAATTTCATCTTCATCTACGGCCAATGGGGGGATGAGGAGTCTGTGTATTTGAAAGACCGCTGCGCAAATACAGTGTGACATAAAATATTGCAACAACCGCCATTTTATTCTTTAGGGTCTCTGCTAAAAATTATATATATATATATATATATATATATATATATATATATACAACAAATGTCAGAAAAAGATTTAGGCGTGAAGGGGTTAAATACATCTTTTGCCTTTTACTAAATCCCTCAGAATGTCTACTTTCCAAAAAGCTGTGATTTTTATTGGGGTATTTGTACTGGGGGGTATTTGTACTTGGGGGTATTTGTACTGGGGGGAGTGATTTGGGGGTATTTGTACTAGGGGGTAATTGGGGGGTATTTTTACTGGGGGGGGGGGGGGTGATTTGGGGGTATTTGTACTGGGGGGTGATTTGGGGGTCTTTGTACTGGGGGGCTGATTGCGGGGCATTTGTACTGGGGGTGACATGGGGGTATTTGTACTTGGGGGGTGATTGGGGGGTATTTGTACTGAGGGGGGTCATTGGGGGGTATTTGTACTGGGGGTAATTTGGGGGTCTTTGTACTGGGGGGCTGATTGGGGGGCATTTGTACTGGGGGTGACATGGGGGTATTTGTACTTGGGGGAAGACTGGGGGGTATTTCGGAGGTATTTGTACTGAGGGGGTGATTTGGGGGTATTTGTACTGGGGGGGTGATTTGGGGTATTTTTACCAAAGAAATGGACCTGTATGAATTTTGGTCAAAATTTAATAAGAAAAATTATTTATTTGCAAACATTTATAACAGAAACTAAAAAAACAAATTATTTTTAAAATGTTTTTTTTTAAATTTGTAGCAGAAAAAATACCCACCCCTCCCCCCAGAGGTGAATAAATATCACTAAAAAAAATCTCTATTTGTGTGAGAAAAATGATAAAAATGTCCTATGAATACAGTGAGTAATTGTCATTCAAAGTGTGACAGCATTGAAAGCTGAATTTTGCCCTGGGCAGGAAGGGGGAGGAGCCAGACATTGAAGGGGATAAAGATTTGTTTCCTTCTTGGGAGGAGTCATGTGACTATAGAAATGTTTTAGTATCACTATAACGATCAATGCTCCTCCCCCTTCTACTTGTATTGGGCGCTATTTTTAGCACAGAGATCAGCTACTTTGGAGGGAAAAAAACGGTCAGAAAACTGGCAGGCTGCCAACTCCTACAGGGGGCGGAGCCTTACAAAGGGTATAAAAGGAGCGCAGCCAGGCATAACTGTCAATCATAATTCTGACTCAGAGGTGAGAGGAGGTGTAACTGAGACACAGAAAAGTGATATTTAGCGTTACACAGCGAGAAGGCGAATTATTTGACTTTTATTAGTTCTTTATTAGTAAAATTCAAAAATGACAACGCAATCCACCATGAATTTAAGACAGCTCAATGAGCTGTGCACCAACATCCCTTGTTTCCCAGCCTATCAGGGCTTGGGGAATCTGGTGACGGCTGTACTCCACAACATGGAAACCAATGCTGGAGCACAAATGGACACGGAGGCCAGACTGAAGGCCTTGGAGGACCAACTGCCCTCCCAAAAGGATCTGCTGATGATGGTAAGATTATCCATATCACATGTCATTCTAGCTATAGGGATAAGTGTATACCAATAAATAAATGGATGCGCATATAATATAACACAGGATGATTCGGATACGGGCTCATACAAATGTAGTAAAAAAGGGGGGGGGGGGTTATGTCAAACAAACCCTAGAGTCCATAGTCAGTGATGGTGAACCTTGGCACCCCAGATGTTTTGGAACTATATTTCCCATGATGCTCAACTACACTGCAGAGTGCATGAGCATCATGGGAAATGTAGTTCCAAAACATCTGGGGTGCCAAGGTTCACCATCACTGCCATAGTGCATCAAACAGAGTCCATTAATAAAATATTCATTGATGGAAAATACAAATATTGAAAATAAATATAAAAAGTGACGACGTGCTGAAAAATGTCCAATTTCAAAAGTGCAAAAAAATCCAAGAATTAATAAGAATTAATAAGAATTGATAAGAATTGATAAGAATTAATAAGAATTGATAAGAATTAATAAGAATTGATAAGAATTGATTAGTGGGTGTCTTCAAATGCTCTGAGCAGAGGAATCTGCAGCTAGCAATCTTCCCCCATGTAAGGAGAGTACATTAGTGGAGTGCTTGGGAGAGGATCCGATCGTGTACTTTACAGGGGACCTGATGACCATCTGAGGGAGAGCTCACTATATCCAGGAGCAGTACCAAGGGGGGGGGGGGGTCCGCCCCAGGTGACAAACATTGGGGGGGGTGTCAGGCAGGGCCATCCTAATGAACGGGCACCTCTGCTGCATGTGGGGTCCCTGCACTGTCATTGTTCCCTGACATTGCAGCTTTGTAAAAAAAGTTGATCGGGTCAGATGAGAGTCAAGCGGTGTGGGGGGAGGCTGTCAGTAACACTCCCCCGTCATCTGTGATCGAGTTAGGCTGTCCCTCGGTGATGTTCACTATCTCCGGAGTTGGTGGGCGGGTTCAGGGTGTGGCTGCCTCTTCCACTCCTCCTACCCTCAGGCTGATCTCACCGCTAAAGGAGAAAGAGGAGGAGACAACACAGCAGCCCGGTAAAGGAAACCAGTTTCCCCTTGCTTGCTTTCGGCTGTGATCGGAACTCCGCCCCTCCAGCCTGATGCAATCCAGCTCCTCCCAGCTCTGCCTCTCAAGCCGATCAATACTCCGCCCATTGTTTCTCCGTGGAATCTATTTACAAAGTATTACAGCACTTTATTCACCCTGATCCCGCCCCCCGTGCGCGCCCCCGATTCAGCCATTCAGTTTCTGGATAATAGTGAATCATTAAACACACGTATATGAGATGATATAATGGCACGCATACATGTTACATGTATGTGAAGATGAGAGGCTCTATTCAATGCTAATCCCATCACTAGAAGGCAGAAGAGGATCACACATACATGAAGGGAATACAAAGTGTTGTCACCCTCCCTGGACTCTCTCAGTAACGCTGCTGCTGTCAGATTTGGTTTCTCCAGCTCTTCAAGGGTTAACCCCTTCATGTCCTTTTCTGACATTTGCTGCTTGCAAGAACACATCTGTATTTTTTGCTAGAAAATGACTTAGAACCCCAAACATTATATATCATATATTTTAGCCTAGAGAATAACATGGCGGTGGTTGCAATATTATATGTCGCACAGTATTTGCATAGCGGTCTTTCAAACACAATTTTTTGTGAATAAATATACTTTCATGAATTAGAAAAAAACAAAACTGTAAAGTTAGTCCAATTTTTTTGTATAAAGTGAAAGATGATTTTACAGCGAGTAACGAGATACCTAACATGTCACGCTTTAACCACTTAAGCCCCAGCCCTATTTAGGACACTTTTTGTTTACAAGTTAAAACCAGTATTTTTTCCTAGAAAACTACTTAGAACCCCCAAACATTATATATATATTTTTTTTAGCAACGACTCTGGAGAATAAAATGTCGGTCATTGCAATATTTTTTGTCACGCGGTATTTGCGCAGCGGTCTTTAAAACGCCATTTTTTTGGAAAAAATTAGAAAAATCACATTTCATTGCATTTAAGAAATACTTAACAGTAAAGTTAGCCCATTTTTTTTGTATAGTGTGAAAGATGATGTCACGCCAAGTAAATAGATACCCAACATGTTATGGTTTAAAATTGCGCCCCCCCCCGTGGGATGGCGACAAACTACGGTTAATAGAGATCTCAATAGGCGACACTTTAAATTTTTTTTAACGGTTACCAGTTTAGGGTTAGAGTGTAGCTCTTTTTTTAAATTATTGCTCACGCTCTGGCGATCGCGGTGATACCTCACATGTGTGGTTTGAACAGCGATTTCATTCGCGGCTCGACTTCTGTATACGTTTTTTTTCGTGCGCGAGCTAACGGTGACGGGGGCAGCTAAATTTTTTATTTTTTTTTTAACTTTTATTACAGTTTTTTAAAAAAAATAAAAAATCTGATCACTTTTATTGCTGTCACAAGCAATGTAAACATCCCTTGTGACACTAATATGCAGTGACAGGTACTCTTTATGGAGGGATCGAGGGTCTAAAAGAACCCTAGACCCCTCCACTACACTTTCATGTATGCAAAACGCCGAAAACAGCATACAGCCGTTTTTTTAAATCTGCCGCCTTTTGCAGCAGAGTAACCCGGAAGTGACGTCATGGACTCCGCCTCCGGGTTACGTCATCGGAGACCCGATCGAAGCCGTTTCCGGCTTTGATCGGGACTCCATCCAGCCGCGGACGCGCCGGCTGGGTGCTCGGGTCTCCCCTGGTGGGACGGGAGGCCCGTTGAAAGTTACGGAAGGCGGCAGGAGGCGGGGGGATGTCCCCTCCCGCTCACCCGGGTGACGATCGAGCGGCTCCCGAGCCCTATCGGTCGTTACTGACGGAAAGCCAACCGTCGGCTGTAAACCACGGTACCGGGATGGTGTCTCTAGCTAGAGGCATCATTCCGGTATAACGCCACAAAGTTTGCCAACGTAGCCCTACGTCACTTTGCGGTAAGTGGTTAAAACTGCACACATTAGTGAAATGGTGACAAACTACGGTGCTTAAAAATCTCCATAGGCGACGCTGTAAAAAATTGTAATGGTTACCAGTTTAGAGTTACAGAGGAGGTCTAGCACTAGAATTATTTCTCTCTCACTCTAATGATCGCAGACAATGCCTCAAGTGTGGTTTGAACACCGTTTACATATGCCGGTGTAAATTAACTGCTTCCGGACCAGCCGCCGCATTTTACTGCGGCAGGCTGGCTCTCCCACGCGAACCGCCGTAGTATATCTATATCACCCTAACCTGCCACTATACAATCACTATACCACCCTAGTCTGCCACTGTGACTGTACCACCCTAACCTGGCACTATACTGCCCTAACCTGCCATTATACCATCCTAACCTGCCACTATAACACCCCAGTCTGCCACTGTACAGTCGCTATACCACCCTAACCTGCCACCATACTGCCACCATATCACCCTAACCTGCCCCTATAATACTACTATACCACCCTAAAATGCCACTCTGCCACAGTATGTGTAATGTAAAGGGGTACAGAGGAATGGGGGCTGTGTAATGTGAAGGGGGCCACAGGTATGGGGGGCTGTGTAATGTACAGGGGTCCAGAGGTGTGGGGGCTGTGTAATGTAAAAAGGTCCAGAGATGTGAGGGCTGTGTAATGTGAAGGGGTTCAGAGGTGTGGGGGCTGTGTAATGTAAAGGGGGTTCAGAGGTGTGGGGGCTGTGTAATGTAAAGGGGTCCAGAAGTGTGGGGGCTGTGTAATGTAAAGGGGTCCAGAGGTGTGGGGGCTGTGTAATGTAAAGGGGTCCAGGTGATTGGGGGTATTTGTACTGAGGGGCGTGATTGGGGGTATTTGTACTGGGGTGATTGGGGAACATTTGTACTGGGGGGTGATATGGGGGTATTTGTATTGGGGGTGATTTGGGGGTCTTTGTACTGGGGGGTGATTGCGGGGCATTTTTACTTGGGAGGTATTTGTACTGATGGGGGTGATTTGGGGGTCTTTGTACTGAGGGGTGATTGGGGGGCATTTGCACTGGGGGGTGACACAGGGGTATTTGTGCTTGTGGGAAGATTGGGGGGTATTTGGGAGGTATTTGTACTGAGGAGGGTGATTTGGGGGTATTTGTACTGGGGGGGGGGTGATTTAAGGTATTTTTTACCAAAGAAATGGAGCTGTATGAATTTTGGTCAAAATGTAATGAGAAAAATTACTTATTTGCAAACTTTTATATAACAGAAACTAAAAAAAAAAGAATTATTTTTAAAATGTTCTTTTTTTTTTTTTTTCATTTGTAGCACAAAAAATACCCCCCCCCTCCCCCCAGAGGTGAATAAATATCACTAAAATAAATCTCTATTTGTGTGATAAAAATTCTAAAAATGTCCTATGGATACAGTGAGTAATTGTCATTCAAAGTGTGACAGCGCTGAAAGCTGAATTTTGCCCTGGGCAGGAAGGGGGAGGAGCCCGATATTGAAGGGGGTAAAGATTTGTTTCCTTCTTGTGAGGAGTCATGTGACCATAGAAATTTTTTAGTATCACTATAACGATCAATGCTCCTCCCCCCATCTACTTGTATTGAGCGCTATTTTTAGCACATTGATCAGTTACTTTTTGAAAAAAAAAACCAAAAAAAAAAACGGTCAGAAATCTGGCAGGCTGCCAACTCCTACAGGGGGCGGAGCCTTACAAAGGGTATAAAAAGGAGCGCAGCCAGGCATAACTGTCAATCATAATTCTGACTCAGAGGTGAGAGGAGCTGTTACTGAGACACAGAAAAGTGATATTTAGCGTTACATAGCGAGAAGGCGAATTATTTGACTTTTATTAGTTCTTTATTAGTAAAATTCAAAAATGACAACGCAATCCACCATGAATTTAAGACAGCTCAATGAGCTGTGCGCCAACATCCCTTGTTTCCCAGCCTATCAGGGCTTGGGGAATCTGGTGACGGCTGTACTCCACAACATGGAAACCAATGCTGGAGCACAAATGTACACGGAGGCCAGACTGAAGGCCTTGGAGGACCACCTGGCTCCCCAAAAGGATCTGCTGATGATGGTAAGATTATCCATATCACATGTCATTCTAGCTATAGGGATAAGTGTATACCAATAAATAAATGGATGCGCATATAATATAACACAGGATGATTCGGAATACGGGCTCATAAAAATGTAGTAAAAAAGGGGGGGGGGGGGGTTTATGTCAAACAAACCCTAGAGTCCATAGTCAGTGATGGTGAACCTTGGCACCCCAGATGTTTTGGAACTATATTTCCCATGATGCTCAACTACACTGCAGAGTGCATGAGCATCATGGGAAATGTAGTTCCAAAACATCTGGGGTGCCAAGGTTCACCATCACTGCCATAGTGCATCAAACAGTGTCCATTAATAAAATATTCATTGATGGAAAATACAAATATTGTAAATAAATATAAAAAGTGACAACGTGCTGAAAAATGTCCAATTTCAAAAGTGCAAAAAAATCCAAGAATTAATAAGAATTGATAAGAATTAATAAGAATTGATTAGTGGGTGTCTTCAAATGCTCTGAGCAGAGGAATCTGCAGCTAGCAATCTTCCCCCATGTAAGGAGAGTATTTTAGTGGAGGGCTTGGGAGAGGATCCGATCGTGTACTTTACAGGGGACCTGATGACCATCTGAGGGAGAGCTCACTATATCCAGGAGCAGTACCAAGGGGGGGGTCCGCCCCAGGTGACACACATTGGGGGGTGTCAGGCAGGGCCATCCTAATGAACGGGCACCTCTGCTGCATGTGGGGTCCCTGCACTGTCATTGTTCCCTGTCATTGCAGCTTTGTAAAAAAAGTTGATCGGGTCAGATGAGAGTCAAGCGGTGTGGGGGGAGGCTGTCAGTAACACTCCCCCCTCATCTGTGATCGAGTTAGGCTGTCCCTCGGTGATGTTCACTATCTCCGGATTTGGTGGGCGGGTTCAGGGTGTGGCTGCCTCTTCCACTCCTCCTACCCTCAGGCTGATCTCACCGCTAAAGGAGAAAGAGGAGGAGACAACACAGCAGCCCGGTGTTCCGTGAGAATTACCTACCCTGTGAGAATTACCTACCCCTCGTCACTTCCGGCCAGAAGCATCTGAGCAGCGCAGCAGTGCGCATGCTCAGAGCGCCGGATACCTAATGGCAGAACAGAGGAGCTTACTAGTGCGCATGCGCACTAGTATAAAACGATCACGGTGTACCGTGAAAAAAACCTACCGACGCGGCACTTACCTAAAACAGCTGTGCTGACATACGAGTCATCCCCGCACCTGTCCCGGTCACTTCCCTGCTCTCGGCAAGTAAATATAAAAGCGGCTTTCGGCTCAGTGATTTATGTTTTCATACAGCCGCCGCCGCTTTTATATTTACTATCCGAGAGCAGGGAAGTGACCGGGACAGGAGCGGAGATCACTCGTATTTCAGCACAGCTGTTTTAATGTACCCGCTGCATTACATACAGTGCGGAGTCCCGGAAGTGACGAGGGGTAGGTTTTTCTCACGGGTAGGTAATTCTCACGGAACACCGGTAAAGGAAACCAGTTTCCCCTTGCTTGCTTTCGGCTGTGATCGGAACTCCGCCCCTCCAGCCTGATGCAATCCAGCTCCTCCCAGCTCTGCCTCTCCAGCCGATCAATACTCCGCCCATTGTTTCTCCGTGGAATCTATTTACAAAGTATTACAGCACTTTATTCACCCTGATCCCGCCCACGGGCGCGCCCCCGATGCAGCCATTCAGTTTCTGGATAATAGTGAATCATTAAACACACGTATATGAGATGATATAATGGCACGCATACATGTTACATGTATGTGAAGATGAGAGGCTCTATTCAATGCTAATCCCATCACTAGAAGGCAGAAGAGGATCACACATACATGAAGGGAATACAAAGTGTTGTCACCCTCCCTGGACTCTCTCAGTAACACTGCTGCTGTCAGATTTGGTTTCTCCAGCTCTTCAAGGGTTAACCCCTTCATGTCCTTTTCTGACATTTGCTGCTTGCAAGAACACATCTGTATTTTTTGCTAGAAAATGACTTAGAACCCCAAACATTATATATCATATATTTTAGCCTAGAGAATAACATGGCGGTGGTTGCAATATTATATGTCGCACAGTATTTGCATAGCGGTCTTTCAAACACAATTGTTTTGTGAATAAATATACTTTCATGAATTAGAAAAAAACAAAACTGTAAAGTTAGTCCAATTTTTTTGTATAATGTGAAAGATGATTTTACAGCGAGTAACGAGATACCTAACATGTCACGCTTTAACCACTTAAGCCCCAGCCCTATTTAGGACACTTTTTGTTTACAAGTTAAAACCAGTATTTTTTCCTAGAAAACTACTTAGAACCCCCAAACATTATATATATATATTTTTTTTAGCAACGACTCTGGAGAATAAAATGTCGGTCATTGTAATATTTTTTGTCGCGCGGTATTTGCGCAGCGGTCTTTAAAACGCCATTTTTTTGGAAAAATTTTGAAAAATCACATTTCACTGCATTTAAGAAATACTTAACAGTAAAGTTAGCCCATTATTTTTGTATATTGTGAAAGATGATGTCACGCCGAGTAAATAGATACCCAACATGTTATGGTTTAAAATTGCGCACACCCGTGGGATGGCGACAAACTACGGTCAATAGAGATCTCAATAGGCGACACTTTAAATTTTTTTTAACGGTTACCAGTTTAGGGTTAGAGTGTAGCTCTTTTTTTTAAATTATTGCTCATGCTCTGGCGATTGCGGCGATACCTCACATGTGTGGTTTGAACAGCGATTTCATTTGCGGCTCGACTTCCATATACGTTTTTTTTCGTGCGCGAGCTAACGGTGACGGGGGCAGCTAAATTTTTTATTTTTTTTTAACTTTTATTACAGTTTTTAAAAAAAAAAAATAAATCTAATCACTTTTATTGCTGTCACAAGCAATGTAAACATCCCTTGTGACACCAATATGCAGTGACAGGTACTCTTTATGGAGGGATCAAGGGTCTAAAAGAACCCTAGACCCCTCCACTACACTTTCATGTATGCAAAACGCCGAAAACGGCATACAGCCGTTTTTTAAATCTGCCGCCTTTTGCAGCAGAGTAACCCGGAAGTGACGTCATGGACGCCGCCTCCGGGTTACATCATCGGACTCCATCCAGCCGGCGGACGCGCCGGCTGGGTGCTCGGGTCTCCCCCGGTGGGACGGGAGGCCCGTTGAAAGTTACGGAAGGCGGCAGAAGGGGGGGGCTGTCCCCTCCCGCTCACCCGGGTGACGATTGAGCGGCTCTTGAGCCGCATCGGTCATCACTGACGGAAAGCCAACCGTCGGCTGTAAACCACGGTACCGGGATGGTGTCTCTAGCTAGAGGTATCATTCCGGTATAACGCCACAAAGTTTGCCAACGTAGCCCTACGTCACTTTGCGGTAAGTGGTTAAACTGCACACATTAGTGAAATGGTGACAAACTACGGTGCTTAAAAATCTCCATAGGCGACGCTGTAAAAAATTGTAATGGTTACCAGTTTAGAGTTACAGAGGAGGTCTAGCACTAGAATTATTGCTCTCTCACTCACTCTCACTCTGATCGCAGACAATTCCTCACGTGTGGTTTGAACACCGTTTACATATGCCGGTGTAAATTAACTGCTTCCGGACCAGCCGCCGCATTTTACTGCGGCAGGCTGGCTCTCCCACGCGAACCGCCGTAGTATATCTATATCACCCTAACCTGCCGCTATACAATCACTATACCACCCTAGTCTGCCACTGTGACTGTACCACCCTAACCTGGCACTATACTGCCCTAACCTGCCATTATACCATCCTAACTTGCCACTATAACACCCCAGTCTGCCACTGTACAGTCGCTATACCACCCTAACCTGCCACCATACTGCCACCATATCACCCTAACCTGCCCCTATAATACTACTATACCACCCTAAAATGCCACTCTACCACAGTATGTGTAATGTAAAGGGGTACAGAGGAATGGGGGCTGTGTAATGTGAAGGGGGCCACAGGTATGGGGGGCTGTGTAATGTACAGGGGTCCAGAGGTGTGGGGGCTGTGTAATGTAAAAAGGTCCAGAGATGTGAGGGCTGTGTAATGTGAAGGGGTTCAGAGGTGTGGGGGCTGTGTAATGTAAAGGGGGTTCAGAGGTGTGGGGGCTGTGTAATGTAAAGGGGTCCAGAAGTGTGGGGGCTGTGTAATGTAAAGGGGTCCAGAGGTGTGGGGGCTGTGTAATGTAAAGGGGTCCAGGTGATTGGGGGTATTTGTACTGAGGGGGGTGATTGGGGGTATTTGTACTGGGGGTGATTGGGGAACATTTGTACTGGGGGGGTGATATGGGGGTATTTGTATTGGGGGTGATTTGGGGGTCTTTGTACTGGGGGGTGATTGCGGGGCATTTGTACTTGGGAGGTATTTGTACTGATGGGGGTGATTTGGGGGTCTTTGTACTGAGGGGTGATTGGGGGGCATTTGCACTGGGGGGTGACACGGGGGTATTTGTGCTTGTGGGAAGATTGGGGGGTATTTGGGAGGTATTTGTACTGAGGGGGGTGATTTGGGGGTATTTGTACTGGGGGGGGGGGGGGTGATTTAAGGTATTTTTACCAAAGAAATGGAGCTGTATGAATTTTGGTCAAAATGTAATGAGAAAAATTACTTATTTGCAAACTTTTATATAACAGAAACTAAAAAAAAAGAATTATTTTTAAAATGTTCTTTTTTTTTTTTTTTCATTTGTAGCACAAAAAATACCCCCCCCCCCTCCCCCCAGAGGTGAATAAATATCACTAAAATAAATCTCTATTTGTGTGATAAAAATTCTAAAAATGTCCTATGGATACAGTGAGTAATTGTCATTCAAAGTGTGACAGCGCTGAAAGCTGAATTTTGCCCTGGGCAGGAAGGGGGAGGAGCCCGATATTGAAGGGGGTAAAGATTTGTTTCCTTCTTGTGAGGAGTCATGTGACCATAGAAATTTTTTAGTATCACTATAACGATCAATGCTCCTCCCCCCATCTACTTGTATTGAGCGCTATTTTTAGCACATTGATCAGTTACTTTTTGAAAAAAAAAAACAAAAAAAAAACGGTCAGAAATCTGGCAGGCTGCCAACTCCTACAGGGGGCGGAGCCTTACAAAGGGTATAAAAAGGAGCGCAGCCAGGCATAACTGTCAATCATAATTCTGACTCAGAGGTGAGAGGAGGTGTTACTGAGACACAGAAAAGTGATATTTAGCGTTACATAGCGAGAAGGCGAATTATTTGACTTTTATTAGTTCTTTATTAGTAAAATTCAAAAATGACAACGCAATCCACCATGAATTTAAGACAGCTCAATGAGCTGTGCGCCAACATCCCTTGTTTCCCAGCCTATCAGGGCTTGGGGAATCTGGTGACGGCTGTACTCCACAACATGGAAACCAATGCTGGAGCACAAATGGACACGGAGGCCAGACTGAAGGCCTTGGAGGACCAACTGGCCCCCCAAAAGGATCTGCTGATGATGGTAAGATTATCCATATCACATGTCATTCTAGCTATAGGGATAAGTGTATACCAATAAATAAATGGATGCGCATATAATATAACACAGGATGATTCGGATACGGGCTCATAAAAATGTAGTAAAAAAGGGGGGGGGGGGGGTTTATGTCAAACAAACCCTAGAGTCCATAGTCAGTGATGGTGAACCTTGGCACCCCAGATGTTTTGGAACTATATTTCCCATGATGCTCAACTACACTGCAGAGTGCATGAGCATCATGGGAAATGTAGTTCCAAAACATCTGGGGTGCCAAGGTTCACCATCACTGCCATAGTGCATCAAACAGCGTCCATTAATAAAATATTCATTGATGGAAAATACAAATATTGTAAATAAATATAAAAAGTGACAACGTGCTGAAAAATGTCCAATTTCAAAAGTGCAAAAAAATCCAAGAATTAATAAGAATTGATAAGAATTAATAAGAATTAATAAGAATTGATAAGAATTGATTAGTGGGTGTCTTCAAATGCTCTGAGCAGAGGAATCTGCAGCTAGCAATCTTCCCCCATGTAAGGAGAGTACATTAGTGGAGGGCTTGGGAGAGGATCCGATCGTGTACTTTACAGGAGACCTGATGACCATCTGAGGGAGAGCTCACTATATCCAGGAGCAGTGCCAAGGGGGGGTCCGCCCCAGGTGACACACATTGGGGGGGTGTCAGGCAGGGCCATCCTAATGAACGGGCACCTCTGCTGCATGTGGGGTCCCTGCACTGTCATTGTTCCCTGTCATTGCAGCTTTGTAAAAAAAGTTGATCGGGTCAGATGAGAGTCAAGCGGTGTGGGGGGAGGCTGTCAGTAACACTCCCCCCTCATCTGTGATCGAGTTAGGCTGTCCCTCGGTGATGTTCACTATCTCCGGAGTTGGTGGGCGGGTTCAGGGTGTGGCTGCCTCTTCCACTCCTCCTACCCTCAGGCTGATCTCACCGCTAAAGGAGAAAGAGGAGGAGACAACACAGCAGCCCGGTAAAGGAAACCAGTTTCCCCTTGCTTGCTTTCGGCTGTGATCGGAACTCCGCCCCTCCAGCCCGATGCAATCCAGCTCCTCCCAGCTCTGCCTCTCCAGCCGATCAATACTCCGCCCATTGTTTCTCCGTGGAATCTATTTACAAAACACTACAGCACTTTATTCACCCTGATCCCGCCCCCGTGCGCGCCCCCGATGCAGCCATTCAGTTTCTGGATAATAGTGAATCATTAAACACACGTATATGAGATGATATAATGGCACGCATACATGTTACATGTATGTGAAGATGAGAGGCTCTATTCAATGCTAATCCCATCACTAGAAGGCAGAAGAGGATCAGACATACATGAAGGGAATACAAAGTGTTGTCACCCTCCCTGGACTCTCTCAGTAACACTGCTGCTGTCAGATTTGGTTTCTCCAGCTCTTCAAGGGTTAACCCCTTCATGTCCTTTTCTGACATTTGCTGCTTGCAAGAACACATCTGTATTTTTTGCTAGAAAATGACTTAGAACCCCAAACATTATATATCATATATTTTAGCCTAGAGAATAACATGGCGGTGGTTGCAATATTATATGTCGCACAGTATTTGCATAGCGGTCTTTCAAACACAATTGTTTTGTGAATAAATACACTTTCATGAATTAGAAAAAAAACAAAACTGTAAAGTTAGTCCAATTTTTTTGTATAATGTGAAAGATGATTTTACAGCGAGTAACGAGATACCTAACATGTCACGCTTTAACCACTTAAGCCCCAGCCCTATTTAGGACACTTTTTGTTTACAAGTTAAAACCAGTATTTTTTCCTAGAAAACTACTTAGAACCCCCAAACATTATATATATATATTTTTTTAGCAACGACTCTGGAGAATAAAATGTCGGTCATTGCAATATTTTTTGTCACGCGGTATTTGCGCAGCGGTCTTTAAAACGCCATTTTTTTGGAAAAATTTTGAAAAATCACATTTCATTGCATTTAAAAAATACTTGACAGTAAAGTTAGCCCATTTTTTTATATATTGTGAAAGATGATGTCACGCCAAGTAAATATATACCCAACATGTTATGGTTTAAAATTGCGCACACCCGTGGGATGGCGACAAACTACGGTTAATAGAGATCTCAATAGGCGACACTTTAAATTTTTTTTAACGGTTACCAGTTTAGAGTTAGAGTGTAGCTCTTTTTTTTAAATTATTGCTCACGCTCTGGCGATCGCGGCGATACCTCACATGTGTGGTTTAAACAGCGATTTCATTTGCGGCTCGACTTCCGTATACGTTTTTTTTCGTGCGCGAGCTAACGGTGACGGGGGCAGCTAAATTTTTTATTTTTTTTTAACTTTTATTACAGTTTTTTAAAAAAAAAATAAAAAATCTGATCACTTTTATTGCTGTCACAAGCAATGTAAACATCCCTTGTGACACCAATATGCAGTGACAGGTACTCTTTATGGAGGGATCGAGGGTCTAAAAGAACCCTAGACCCCTCCACTACACTTTCATGTATGCAAAACGCCGAAAACGGCATACAGCCGTTTTTTTAAATCTGCCGCCTTTTGCAGCAGAGTAACCCGGAAGTGACGTCATGGACGCCGCCTCCGGGTTACGTCATCGGAGACCCGATCAAAGCCGTTTCCGGCTTTGATCGGGACTCCATCCAGCCGCGGACGCGCCGGCTGGGTGCTCGGGTCTCCCCTGGTGGGACGGGAGGCCCGTTGAAAGTTACGGAAGGCGGCAGGAGGCGGGGGGATGTCCCCTCCCGCTCACCCGGGTGACAATCGAGCGGCTCCCGAGCCCTATCGGTCTTTACTGACGGAAAGCCAACCGTCGGCTGTAAACCACGGTACCGGGATGGTGTCTCTAGCTAGAGGCATCATTCCGGTATAATGCCACAAAGTTTGCCAACGTTAAAACTGCACACATTAGTGAAATGGTGACAAACTACGGTGCTTAAAAATCTCCATAGGCGACGCTGTAAAAAATTGTAATGGTTACCAGTTTAGAGTTACAGAGGAGGTCTAGCACTAGAATTATTGCTCTCTCACTGTAATGATCGCAGACAATGCCTCACGTGCAGGGCCGGTTTTAGACAAAGTGTGGCCCTGGGCAAACCTAAAAGTGGGGCCCCAAATATTTTTATATTCTGCCAAAAATATAGGCGCCATATATGGTGATATGCTGCGCGGCACCCAATTGCACCAACCGGCAAGGGAAAGGGAAGAGAGGGGCCGTGTCCTTCCACAGGTACGCTAGGAATCTGTAAGATCGGTGATATGGGCTCCTGACAGTGACGTGGCCCCTTTGTAAAATGTTTAGACACAAGGAACAAAAGTGCAATAATTTATAAACAAGTGCAATATAAATAATTCACAAACCAAGACCAGTGCATTACAAAAATCATACATAGACAAAACCAGAGCATTACAATAGTAAATTGCCAGGTCTAGGTGGGGTAGGGTTGCTACCTCACCCCTTTAATCCAGGACACATACGAATTACCAGTGGCGGCTGGTGCTCAAAATTTTTTTTGGGGGGGGGGGGGGCGCAAACAGAAAAATGTAATAGGCATTGCTTTGCGGCAAAAAACGCTGTAAAAAATTGTGTGACTTAACAAACAATCATTAGGTTGGTTCAAGATTGACCAGCGTGTCCCCATTCACTGCACAGTGACCAGCATGTCCCCCATCAATGCACAGTGTCCACAATGCACAGTGACCAGCATGTCCCCCATCAATGCACAGTGACCAGCATGTCCCCATTCAATGCACAGTGACCAGCATGTCCCCATTCAATGCACAGTGACCAGCATGTCCCCATTCAATGCACAGTGTCCAGCATGTCCCCCATCAATGCACAGTGACCAGCATGTCCCCCATCAATGCAGTGTCCAGCATGTCCCCCATCAATGCACAGTGTCCAGCATGTCCCGCATCAATGCACAGTGTCCAGCATGTCCCGCATCAATGCACAGTGTCCAGCATGTCCCCCACCAATGCACAGTGACCAGCATGTCCCCATTCAATGCACAGTGACCAGCATGTCCCCATTCAATGCACAGTGACCAGCATGTCCCCCACCAATGCACAGTGACCAGCATGTCCCCCACCAATGCACAGTGACCAGCATGTCCACATTCAATGCACAGTGACCAGAATGTCCCCATTCAATGCACAGTGTCCAGCATGTCCCCATTCAATGCACAGTGTCCAGCATGTCTCCCATCAATGCACAGTGTCCAGCATGTTCCCCATCAATGCACAGTGTCCAGCATGTCCCCCATCAATGCACAGTGTCCAGCATGTCCCCCACCCATGCACAGTGACCAGCATGTCCCCATTCAATGCACAGTGACCAGCTTGTCCCCATCAATGCACAGTGTCCAGCATGTCCCCCATCAATGCACAGTGTCCAGCATGTCCCCCATCAATGCACAGTGTCCAGCATGTCCCCCATCAATGCACAGTGTCCAGCATGTTCCCCATCAATGCACAGTGACCAGCATGTCCCCCATCAATGCACAGTGTCCAGCATGTCCCCCATCAATGCACAGTGTCCAGCATGTCCCCCATCAATGCACAGTGTCCAGCATGTTCCCCATCAATGCACAGTGTCCAGCATGTCCCCCATCAATGCACAGTGTCCAGCATGTCCCCCATCAATGCACAGTGTCCAGCATGTCCCCCATCAATGCACAGTGTCCAGCATGTCCCCCATCAATGCACAGTGACCAGCATGTCCCCCACCAATGCACAGTGACCAGCATGTCCCCATTCAATGCACAGTGACCAGCATGTCCCCCATCAATGCACAGTGACCTGACCAGCATGTCCCCATCAATGCACAGTGACCAGCATGTCCCCCATCAATGCACAGTGACCTGACCAGCATGTCCCCTATCAATGCACAGTGACCTGACCAGCACGTCCCCATCAATGCACAGTGACCAGCATGTCCCCCATCAATGCACAGTGACCTGACCAGCATGTCCCCCATCAATGCACAGTGACCTGACCAGCATGTCCCCATTCAATGCACAGTGACCTGACCAGCATGTCCCCCATCAATGCACAGTGACCTAACCATTATGTCCCCCATCAATGCAGTGTCCAGCATGTCCCCATCAATGCGTGACCCCCCCCAGAGGACTTCACTTACCTCTGGTGCCACTGCCGTCACCGTGTCTGGCGTGCTGCTCGGGACTCAGTCGGACGTCTTCTCCCTCCGAGTCCTCGTCTCGACCTGCATGCACGCCGCCCGTCACGACTCCCTGGCGACCGTGCTGCTCGGGAGTCGACTTCTTCCTCCTCCATGGCGCTGCGACTCGGTCGGCTCCGCCCGCTTTCTCTTCTCTGACGGCGTACGGGAAGGTGTGGTGAATTTGGTGGGGGGATCACATATTAGGGTGGGGGTGTCAGTGGTGAATTGTGTGGTTTTGGGGGGGGGGGCTACACCGCCACTGTATCATACCCCCCCTCGCACACAATTCACCACTGATCTCCTCACCAAATTCACCACTGCTGTGTCATTCCCTCCGAATGACACAGCAGTGGTGAATTTGGTGAGATTACATATTGGTGGGGGTGTCAGTGGTAAATTGTGTGGTGGTGGGGGGTGGGAATGACACAGCGGTGGTGAATTTTGTGGGGAAATCGCATATTGGTAGGGGGTTTGTGCCACAGACAGACCCCCTACCAATATGTGATTTCCCCACAAAATTCACCACCGCTGTGTCATTCCCACCCCTACACCACCACTGACACCCCCACCAATATGTGATCATGTCCCCCAAATTCCCCACTGCTGTGTTATACCCCCCACACCACCACCAATATGTGATGTCCCCCAAGTTCACCACTGCTGTGTGTGTCGTTGTCCCCCCATCACACAATTCACCACTGACACCCCCACCAATATGTGCTCTCCCCCAAGTTCACCACTGGCACTATGGTGAATTTAGGGGAGATCACATGTTGGTGGGGGTGTCAGTGGATGTGGTAGTTAGCTGGGCTTGCTTATTATCTACTCACTGACCTGTGTCACCACTTATGAGGACACCATAGAAAGACAGCGCCGCCGGGCCCCTCCTCCCACAGATGCAGCGCTGGCCATCGGACTCCTCCTCCCACTTCCATAGCACGGCCGCCGGGTCCCTCCCCTCCTCCCACTTCAATGCCATTGGCCGCCGGGTCCCTTCCCTCCTCCCACTTCAGTAGTGACAGCCGCCGGGCCCCTCCCCTCCTCACACTTCAAAATAGAACTGGCCGCCGGGCCCCGCCCCCTAATTCTATAGTGGCGGACGCAGGGCCCCTCCACTCCTCCCACTTAGCGCTGGTCGCCGAGCGGCAGTTCCCGGCGATAGCCCTATGTTGTCTCACTCTGAGACAACATCGGGTGAATTAGTGCTGTACTGGGCGGCGGGTTCCCTTCCTGTCCGAAGTGCCCGACCGACCGGCGACCGCTCAGTCTGCCCCTGGAGCCCGCTGGCCGCTGCTGACAGTGGCCCGGGGCCCCTGGACATTCGGGGGCCCTGGGCAGTTGTCCAGTTTGCCCCCCCTAACGCCGGCCCTGCTCACGTGTGGTTTGAATACCGTTTACATATGCCGGTGTAAATTAACTGCTTCCGGACCAGCTGCCACATTTTACTGCGGCAGGCTGGCTCTCCCACGCGAACCGCCGTAGTATATCTATATCACCCTAACCTGCCACTATACAATCACTATACCACCCTAGTCTGCCACTGTGACTGTACCACCCTAACCTGGCACTATACTGCCCTAACCTGCCATTATACCATCCTAACCTGCCACTATAACACCCCAGTCTGCCACTGTACAGTCACTATACCACCCTAACCTGCCACCATACTGCCACCATATCACCCTAACCTGCCCCTATAATACTACTATACCACCCTAAAATGCCACTCTGCCACAGTATGTGTAATGTAAAGGGGTACAGAGGAATGGGGGCTGTGTAATGTGAAGGGGGCCACAGGTATGGGGGGCTGTGTAATGTACAGGGGTCCAGAGGTGTGGGGGCTGTGTAATGTAAAAAGGTCCAGAGATGTGAGGGCTGTGTAATGTGAAGGGGTTCAGAGGTGTGGGGGCTGTGTAATGTAAAGGGGTCCAGAAGTGTGGGGGCTGTGTAATGTAAAGGGGTCCAGAGGTGTGGGGGCTGTGTAATGTAAAGGGGTCCAGGTGATTGGGGGTATTTGTACTGAGGGGGGTGATTGGGGGTATTTGTACTGGGGGTGATTGGGGAACATTTGTACTGGGGGGTGATATGGGGGTATTTGTATTGGGGGTGATTTGGGGGTCTTTGTACTGGGGGGTGATTGCGGGGCATTTGTACTTGGGAGGTATTTGTACTGATGGGGGTGATTTGGGGGTCTTTGTACTGAGGGGTGATTGGGGGGCATTTGCACTGGGGGGTGACATGGGGGTATTTGTGCTTGTGGGAAGATTGGGGGGTATTTGGGAGGTATTTGTACTGAGGAGGGGGATTTGGGGGTATTTGTACTGGGGGGGGGGGGGTGATTTAAGGTATTTTTACCAAAGAAATGGAGCTGTATGAATTTTTGGTCAAAATGTAATGAGAAAAATTACTTATTTGCAAACTTTTATAACAGAAACTAAAAAAAAAAAGAATTATTTTTAAAATGTTCTTGTTTTTTTTTCATTTGTAGCACAAAAAATACCCCCCCCCCTCCCCCAGAGGTGAATAAATATCACTAAAATAAATCTCTATTTGTGTGATAAAAATTATAAAAATGTCCTATGGATACAGTGAGTAATTGTCATTCAAAGTGTGACAGCGCTGAAAGCTGAATTTTGCCCTGGGCAGGAAGGGGGAGGAGCCCGATATTGAAGGGGGTAAAGATTTGTTTCCTTCTTGTGAGGAGTCATGTGACCATAGAAATTTTTTAGTATCACTATAACGATCAATGCTCCTCCCCCCATCTACTTGTATTGAGCGCTATTTTTAGCACATTGATCAGCTACTTTTTGAAAAAAAAAAAAAAAAAACGGTCAGAAATCTGGCAGGCTGCCAACTCCTACAGGGGGCGGAGCCTTACAAAGGGTATAAAAAGGAGCGCAGCCAGGCATAACTGTCAATCATAATTCTGACTCAGAGGTGAGAGGAGGTGTTACTGAGACACAGAAAAGTGATATTTAGCGTTACATAGCGAGAAGGCGAATTATTTGACTTTTATTAGTTCTTTATTAGTAAAATTCAAAAATGACAACGCAATCCACCATGAATTTAAGACAGCTCAATGAGCTGTGCGCCAACATCCCTTGTTTCCCAGCCTATCAGGGCTTGGGGAATCTGGTGACGGCTGTACTCCACAACATGGAAACCAATGCTGGAGCACAAATGGACACGGAGGCCAGACTGAAGGCCTTGGAGGACCAACTGGCCCCCCAAAAGGATCTGCTGATGATGGTAAGATTATCCATATCACATGTCATTCTAGCTATAGGGATAAGTGTATACCAATAAATAAATGGATGCGCATATAATATAACACAGGATGATTCGGATACGGGCTCATAAAAATGTAGTAAAAAAGGGGGGGGGGGTTATGTCAAACAAACCCTAGAGTCCATAGTCAGTGATGGTGAACCTTGGCACCCCAGATGTTTTGGAACTATATTTCCCATGATGCTCAACTACACTGCAGAGTGCATGAGCATCATGGGAAATGTAGTTCCAAAACATCTGGGGTGCCAAGGTTCACCATCACTGCCATAGTGCATCAAACAGAGTCCATTAATAAAATATTCATTGATGGAAAATACAAATATTGTAAATAAATATAAAAAGTGACAACGTGCTGAAAAATGTCCAATTTCAAAAGTGCAAAAAAATCCAAGAATTAATAAGAATTGATAAGAATTGATAAGAATTGATAAGAACTGATTAGTGGGTGTCTTCAAATGCTCTGAGCAGAGGAATCTGCAGCTAGCAATCTTCCCCCATGTAAGGAGAGTATTTTAGTGGAGGGCTTGGGAGAGGATCCGATCGTGTACTTTACAGGGGACCTGATGACCATCTGAGGGAGAGCTCACTATATCCAGGAGCAGTACCAAGGGGGGGGGGGGGGGGTCCGCCCCAGGTGACACACATTGGGGGGGGTGTCAGGCAGGGCCATCCTAATGAACGGGCACCTCTGCTGCGTGTGGGGTTCCTGCACTGTCATTGTTCCCTGTCATTGCAGCTTTGTAAAAAAAGTTGATCGGGTCAGATGAGAGTCAAGCGGTGTGGGGGGAGGCTGTCAGTAACACTCCCCCGTCATCTGTGATCGAGTTAGGCTGTCCCTCGGTGATGTTCACTATCTCCGGAGTTGGTGGGCGGGTTCAGGGTGTGGCTGCCTCTTCCACTCCTCCTACCCTCAGGCTGATCTCACCGCTAAAGGAGAAAGAGGAGGAGACAACACAGCAGCCCGGTAAAGGAAACCAGTTTCCCCTTGCTTGCTTTCGGCTGTGATCGGAACTCCGCCCCTCCAGCCCGATGCAATCCAGCTCCTCCCAGCTCTGCCTCTCCAGCCGATCAATACTCCGCCCATTGTTTCTCCGTGGAATCTATTTACAAAACACTACAGCACTTTATTCACCCTGATCCCGCCCCCATGCGCGCCCCCGATTCAGCCATTCAGTTTCTGGATAATAGTGAATCATTAAACACACGTATATGAGATGATATAATGGCACGCATACATGTTACATGTATGTGAAGATGAGAGGCTCTATTCAATGCAAATACCATCACTAGAAGGCAGAAGAGGATCACACATACATGAAGGGAATACAAAGTGTTGTCACCCTCCCTGGACTCTCTCAGTAACACTGCTGCTGTCAGATTTGGTTTCTCCAGCTCTTCAAGGGTTAACCCCTTCATGTCCTTTTCTGACATTTGCTGCTTGCAAGAACACATCTGTATTTTTTGCTAGAAAATGACTTAGAACCCCAAACATTATATATATATATTTTTTTAGCAACGACTCTGGAGAATAAAATGTCGGTCATTGCAATATTTTTTGTCACGCGGTATTTGCGCAGCGGTCTTTAAAACGCCATTTTTTTGGAAAAATTTTGAAAAATCACATTTTACTGCATTTAAAAAATACTTAACAGTAAAGTTAGCCCATTTTTTTTGTATATTGTGAAAGATGATGTCACGCCAAGTAAATAGATACCCAACATGTTATGGTTTAAAATTGCGCCCCCCCCGTGGGATGGCGACAAACTACGGTTAATAGAGATCTCAATAGGCGACACTTTAAATTTTTTTTAACGGTTACCAGTTTAGGGTTAGAGTGTAGCTCTTTTTTTTAAATTATTGCTCACGCTCTGGCGATCGCGGCGATACCTCACATGTGTGGTTTGAACAGCGATTTCATTCGCGGCTCGACTTCCGTATACGTTTTTTTTTCGTGCGCGAGCTAACGGTGACGGGGGAAGCTAAATTTTTTATTTTTTTTAACTTTTATTACAGTTTTTAAAAAAAAATAAAAAATCTGATCACTTTTATTGCTGTCACAAGCAATGTAAACATCCCTTGTGACACCAATATGCAGTGACAGGTACTCTTTATGGAGGGATCGAGGGTCTAAAAGAACCCTAGACCCCTCCACTACACTTTCATGTATGCAAAACGCCGAAAACAGCATACAGCCGTTTTTTTAAATCTGCCGCCTTTTGCAGCAGAGTAACCCGGAAGTGACGTCATGGACGCCGCCTCCGGGTTACGTCATCGGAGACCCGATCAAAGCCGTTTCCGGCTTTGATCGGGACTCCATCCAGCCACGGACGCGCCGGCTGGGTGCTCGGGTCTCCCCTGGTGGGACGGGAGGCCCGTTGAAAGTTACGGAAGGCGGCAGGAGGCGGGGGGGGATGTCCCCTCCCGCTCACCCGGGTGACGATCGAGCGACTCCCGAGCCCTATCGGTCTTTACTGACGGAAAGCCAACCGTCGGCTGTAAACCACGGTACCGGGATGGTGTCTCTAGCTAGAGGCATCATTCCGGTATAACGCCACAAAGTTTGCCAACGTTAAAACTGCACACATTAGTGAAATGGTGACAAACTACGGTGCTTAAAAATCTCCATAGGCAACGCTGTAAAAAATTGTAATGGTTACCAGTTTAGAGTTACAGAGGAGGTCTAGCACTAGAATTATTGCTCTCTCACTGTAATGATCGCAGACAATGCCTCACGTGTGGTTTGAATACCGTTTACATATGCCGGTGTAAATTAACTGCTTCCGGACCAGCCGCCACATTTTACTGCGGCAGGCTGGCTCTCCCACGCGAACCGCCGTAGTATATCTATACCACCCTAACCTGCCACTATACAATCACTATACCACCCTAGTCTGCCACTGTGACTGTACCACCCTAACCTGGCACTATACTGCCCTAACCTGCCATTATACCATCCTAACCTGCCACTATAACACCCCAGTCTGCCACTGTACAGTCACTATACCACCCTAACCTGCCACCATACTGCCACCATATCACCCTAACCTGCCCCTATAATACTACTATACCACCCTAAAATGCCACTCTGCCACAGTATGTGTAATGTAAAGGGGTACAGAGGAATGGGGGCTGTGTAATGTGAAGGGGGCCACAGGTATGGGGGGCTGTGTAATGTACAGGGGTCCAGAGGTGTGGGGGCTGTGTAATGTAAAAAGGTCCAGAGATGTGAGGGCTGTGTAATGTGAAGGGGTTCAGAGGTGTGGGGGCTGTGTAATGTAAAGGGGTCCAGAAGTGTGGGGGCTGTGTAATGTAAAGGGGTCCAGAGGTGTGGGGGCTGTGTAATGTAAAGGGGTCCAGGTGATTGGGGGTATTTGTACTGAGGGGGGTGATTGGGGGTGATTGGGGAACATTTGTACTGGGGGGTGATATGGGGGTATTTGTATTGGGGGTGATTTGGGGGTCTTTGTACTGGGGGGTGATTGCGGGGCATTTGTACTTGGGAGGTATTTGTACTGATGGGGGTGATTTGGGGGTCTTTGTACTGAGGGGTGATTGGGGGGCATTTGCACTGGGGGGTGACATGGGGGTATTTGTGCTTGTGGGAAGATTGGGGGGTATTTGGGAGGTATTTGTACTGAGGAGGGTGATTTGGGGGTATTTGTACTGGGGGGGGGTGATTTAAGGTATTTTTACCAAAGAAATGGAGCTGTATGAATTTTGGTCAAAATGTAATGAGAAAAATTACTTATTTGCAAACTTTTATAACAGAAACGAAAAAAAAAAAAGAATTATTTTTAAAATGTTTTTTTTTTTTTTTTTTTTCATTTGTAGCACAAAAAATACCCCCCCCCCTCCCCCCAGAGGTGAATAAATATCACTAAAATAAATCTCTATTTGTCTGATAAAAATTATAAAAATGTCCTATGGATACAGTGAGTAATTGTCATTCAAAGTGTGACAGCGCTGAAAGCTGAATTTTGCCCTGGGCAGGAAGGGGGAGGAGCCCGATATTGAAGGGGGTAAAGATTTGTTTCCTTCTTGTGAGGAGTCATGTGACCATAGAAATTTTTTAGTATCACTATAACGATCAATGCTCCTCCCCCCATCTACTTGTATTGAGCGCTATTTTTAGCACATTGATCAGCTACTATTTGAAAAAAAAAAAAAAAAAAACGGTCAGAAATCTGGCAGGCTGCCAACTCCTACAGGGGGCGGAGCCTTACAAAGGGTATAAAAAGGAGCGCAGCCAGGCATAACTGTCAATCATAATTCTGACTCAGAGGTGAGAGGAGGTGTTACTGAGACACAGAAAAGTGATATTTAGCGTTACATAGCGAGAAGGCGAATTATTTGACTTTTATTAGTTCTTTATTAGTAAAATTCAAAAATGACAACGCAATCCACCATGAATTTAAGACAGCTCAATGAGCTGTGCGCCAACATCCCTTGTTTCCCAGCCTATCAGGGCTTGGGGAATCTGGTGACGGCTGTACTCCACAACATGGAAACCAATGCTGGAGCACAAATGGACACGGAGGCCAGACTGAAGGCCTTGGAGGACCAACTGGCCCCCCAAAAGGATCTGCTGATGATGGTAAGATTATCCATATCACATGTCATTCTAGCTATAGGGATAAGTGTATACTAATAAATAAATGGATGCGCATATAATATAACACAGGATGATTCGGATACGGGCTCATAAAAATGTAGTAAAAAAGGGGGGGGGGGGTTATGTCAAACAAACCCTAGAGTCCATAGTCAGTGATGGTGAACCTTGGCACCCCAGATGTTTTGGAACTATATTTCCCATGATGCTCAACTACACTGCAGAGTGCATGAGCATCATGGGAAATGTAGTTCCAAAACATCTGGGGTGCCAAGGTTCACCATCACTGCCATAGTGCATCAAACAGAGTCCATTAATAAAATATTCATTGATGGAAAATACAAATATTGAAAATAAATATAAAAAGTGACAACGTGCTGAAAAATGTCCAATTTCAAAAGTGCAAAAAAATCCAAGAATTAATAAGAATTAATAAGAATTGATAAGTGGGTGTCTTCAAATGCTCTGAGCAGAGTAATCTGCAGCTAGCAATCTTCCCCCATGTAAGGAGAGTATTTTAGTGGAGTGCTTGGGAGAGGATCCGATCGTGTACTTTACAGGAGACCTGATGACCATCTGAGGGAGAGCTCACTATATCCAGGAGCAGTACCAAGGGGGGGGGGGGGGGGGTCCGCCCCAGGTGACACACATTGGGGGGGGTGTCAGGCAGGGCCATCCTAATGAACGGGCACCTCTGCTGCATGTGGGGTCCCTGCACTGTCATTGTTCCCTGTCATTGCAGCTTTGTAAAAAAAAGTTGATCGGGTCAGATGAGAGTCAAGCGGTGTGGGGGGAGGCTGTCAGTAACACTCCCCCGTCATCTGTGATCGAGTTAGGCTGTCCCTCGGTGATGTTCACTATCTCCGGAGTTGGTGGGCGGGTTCAGGGTGTGGCTGCCTCTTCCACTCCTCCTACCCTCAGGCTGATCTCACCGCTAAAGGAGAAAGAGGAGGAGGCAACACAGCAGCCCGGTAAAGGAAACCAGTTTCCCCTTGCTTGCTTTCGGCTGTGATCGGAACTCCGCCCCTCCAGCCTGATGCAATCCAGCTCCTCCCAGCTCTGCCTCTCCAGCCGATCAATACTCCGCCCATTGTTTCTCCGTGGAATCTATTTACAAAACACTACAGCACTTTATTCACCCTGATCCCGCCCCCGTGCGCGCCCCCGATTCAGCCATTCAGTTTCTGGATAATAGTGAATCATTAAACACACGTATATGAGATGATATAATGGCACGCATACATGTTACATGTATGTGAAGATGAGAGGCTCTATTCAATGCTAATCCCATCACTAGAAGGCAGAAGAGGATCAGACATACATGAAGGGAATACAAAGTGTTGTCACCCTCCCTGGACTCTCTCAGTAACACTGCTGCTGTCAGATTTGGTTTCTCCAGCTCTTCAAGGGTTAACCCCTTCATGTCCTTTTCTGACATTTGCTGCTTGCAAGAACACATCTGTATTTTTTTGCTAGAAAATGACTTAGAACCCCAAACATTATATATCATATATTTTAGCCTAGAGAATAACATGGCGGTGGTTGCAATATTATATGTCGCACAGTATTTGCATAGCGGTCTTTCAAACACAATTGTTTTGTGAATAAATACACTTTCATGAATTAGAAAAAAACAAAACTGTAAAGTTAGTCCAATTTTTTTGTATAATGTGAAAGATGATTTTACAGCGAGTAACGAGATACCTAACATGTCACGCTTTAACCACTTAAGCCCCAGCCCTATTTAGGACACTTTTTGTTTACAAGTTAAAACCAGTATTTTTTCCTAGAAAACTACTTAGAACCCCCAAACATTATATATATATATTTTTTTAGCAACGACTCTGGAGAATAAAATGTCGGTCATTGCAATATTTTTTGTCACGCGGTATTTGCGCAGCGGTCTTTAAAACGCCATTTTTTTGGAAAAATTTTGAAAAATCACATTTCACTGCATTTAAGAAATACTTAACAGTAAAGTTAGCCCATTTTTTTTGTATATTGTGAAAGATGATGTCACGCCGAGTAAATAGATACCCAACATGTTATGGTTTAAAATTGCGCACACCCGTGGGATGGCGACAAACTACGGTTAATAGAGATCTCAATAGGCGACGCTTTAAATTTTTTTTAACGGTTACCAGTTTAGGGTTAGAGTGTAGCTCTTTTTTTAAAATTATTGCTCACGCTCTGGCGATCGCGGCGATACCTCACATGTGTGGTTTGAACAGCAATTTCATTCGCGGCTCGACTTCCGTATACGTTTTTTTTCGTGCGCGAACTAACGGTGACGGGGGCAGCTACATTTTTTATTTTTTTTAACTTTTATTACAGTTTTTAAAAAAAAATAAAAACTCTGATCACTTTTATTGCTGTCACAAGCAATGTAAACATCCCTTGTGACACCAATATGCAGTGACAGGTACTCTTTATGGAGGGATCGAGGTTCTAAAAGAACCCTAGACCCCTCCACTACACTTTCATGTATGCAAAATGCCGAAAACAGCATACAGCCGTTTTTTTAAATCTGCCGCCTTTTGCAGCAGAGTAACCCGGAAGTGACGTCATGGACGCCGCCTCCGGGTTACGTCATCGGAGACCCGATCGAAGCCGTTTCTGGCTTTGATCGGGACTCCATCCAGCCGCAGACGCGCCGGCTGGGTGCTCGGGTCTCCCCTGGTGGGACGGGAGGCCCGTTGAAAGTTACGGAAGGCGGCAGGAGGCGGGGGGGGATGTCCCCTCCCGCTCACCCGGGTGACAATCGAGCGGCTCCCGAGCCCTATCGGTCGTTACTGACGGAAAGCCAACCGTCGGCTGTAAACCACGGTACCGGGATGGTGTCTCTAGCTAGAGGCATCATTCCGGTAGAACGCCACAAAGTTTGCCAACGTTAAAACTGCACACATTAGTGAAATGGTGACAAACTACGGTGCTTAAAAATCTCCATAGGCGACGCTGTAAAAAATTGTAATGGTTACCAGTTTAGAGTTACAGAGAAGGTCTAGCACTAGAATTATTGCTCTCTCACTCTAATGATCGCAGACAATGCCTCACGTGTGGTTTGAATACCGTTTACATATGCCGGTGTAAATTAACTGCTTCCGGACCAGCCGCCACATTTTACTGCGGCAGGCTGGCTCTCCCACGCGAACCGCCGTAGTATATCTATATCACCCTAACCTGCCACTATACAATCACTATACCACCCTAGTCTGCCACTGTGACTGTACCACCCTAACCTGGCACTATACTGCCCTAACCTGCCATTATACCATCCTAACCTGCCACTATAACACCCCAGTCTGCCACTGTACAGTCACTATACCACCCTAACCTGCCACCATACTGCCACCATATCACCCTAACCTGCCCCTATAATACTACTATACCACCCTAAAATGCCACTCTGCCACAGTATGTGTAATGTAAAGGGGTACAGAGGAATGGGGGCTGTGTAATGTGAAGGGGGCCACAGGTATGGGGGGCTGTGTAATGTACAGGGGTCCAGAGGTGTGGGGGCTGTGTAACGTAAAAAGGTCCAGAGATGTGAGGGCTGTGTAATGTGAAGGGGTTCAGAGGTGTGGGGGCTGTGTAATGTAAAGGGGTCCAGAAGTGTGGGGGCTGTGTAATGTAAAGGGGTCCAGAGGTGTGGGGGCTGTGTAATGTAAAGGGGTCCAGGTGATTGGGGGTATTTGTACTGAGGGGGGTGATTGGGGGTATTTGTACTGGGGGTGATTGGGGAACATTTGTACTGGGGGGTGATATGGGGGTATTTGTATTGGGGGTGATTTGGGGGTCTTTGTACTGGGGGGTGATTGCGGGGCATTTGTACTTGGGAGGTATTTGTACTGATGGGGGTGATTTGGGGGTCTTTGTACTGAGGGGTGATTGGGGGGCATTTGCACTGGGGGGTGACATGGGGGTATTTGTGCTTGTGGGAAGATTGGGGGGTATTTGGGAGGTATTTGTACTGAGGGGGGTGATTTGGGGGTATTTGTACTGGGGGGGGGGTTGATTTAAGGTATTTTTACCAAAGAAATGGAGCTGTATGAATTTTGGTCAAAATGTAATGAGAAAAATTACTTATTTGCAAACTTTTATAACAGAAACTAAAAAAAAAAAAAGAATTATTTTTAAAATGTTCTTTTTTTTTTTTTTTCATTTGTAGCACAAAAAATACCCCCCCCCCCTCCCCCCAGAGGTGAATAAATATCACTAAAATAAATCTCTATTTGTGTGATAAAAATTATAAAAATGTCCTATGGATACAGTGAGTAATTGTCATTCAAAGTGTGACAGCGCTGAAAGCTGAATTTTGCCCTGGGCAGGAAGGGGGAGGAGCCCGATATTGAAGGGGGTAAAGATTTGTTTCCTTCTTGTGAGGAGTCATGTGACCATAGAAATTTTTTAGTATCACTATAACGATCAATGCTCCTCCCCCCATCTACTTGTATTGAGCGCTATTTTTAGCACATTGATCAGCTACTATTTGAAAAAAAAAAAAACGGTCAGAAATCTGGCAGGCTGCCAACTCCTACAGGGGGCGGAGCCTTACAAAGGGTATAAAAAGGAGCGCAGCCAGGCATAACTGTCAATCATAATTCTGACTCAGAGGTGAGAGGAGGTGTTACTGAGACACAGAAAAGTGATATTTAGCGTTACATAGCGAGAAGGCGAATTATTTGACTTTTATTAGTTCTTTATTAGTAAAATTCAAAAATGACAACGCAATCCACCATGAATTTAAGACAGCTCAATGAGCTGTGCGCCAACATCCCTTGTTTCCCAGCCTATCAGGGCTTGGGGAATCTGGTGACGGCTGTACTCCACAACATGGAAACCAATGCTGGAGCACAAATGGACACGGAGGCCAGACTGAAGGCCTTGGAGGACCAACTGGCCCCCCAAAAGGATCTGCTGATGATGGTAAGATTATCCATATCACATGTCATTCTAGCTATAGGGATCACTTCCTAGTGTAGGGATCACATGTCATTCTAGCTATAGGGATCACTTCCTAGTGTAGGGATCACATGTAATTCTAGCTATAGGGATCACTTCCTAGTATAGGAATCACATGTCATTCTAACTATAGGGATCACTTCCTAGTATAGGAATCACATGTCATTCTAGCTATAGGGATCACTTCCTAGTATAGGAATCACATGTCATTCTAGCTATAGGGGTCACTTCCTAGTGTAGGGGGTCACATGTCATTCTAGCTATAGGGATCACTTCCTAGTGTAGGGATCACATGTCATTCTAGCTATAGGGATCACTTCCTAGTATAGGAATCACATGTCATTCTAGCTATAGGGATCACTTCCTAGTATAGGAATCACATGTCATTCTAGTTATAGTAAATCAAATAGGTGGACAGGCGCTATTAAAAGGGTATCATAAATAATTAAATAAACTGCAATCAGATAGTAAAAAATAGTTGATGTAACATAACATATAATCCCCAATCATATATTACACATCTAAAGGTGCAAAATGGGATTAAGAGTGAATGAAATTTGTGTTCATAACGTGCTGAGTGAAGAAATGATTGATGCAGTAAGTGTATACCAATAAATAAATGGATGCGCATATAATATAACACAGGATGATTCGGATACGGGCTCATAAAAATGTAGTAAAAAAGGGGGGGGGGGGGTTATGTCAAACAAACCCTAGAGTCCATAGTGCATCAAACAGCGTCCATTAATAAAATATTCATTGATGGAAAATACAAATATTGTAAATAAATATAAAAAGTGACAACGTGCTGAAAAATGTCCAATTTCAAAAGTGCAAAAAAATCCAAGAATTAATAAGAATTACTAAGAATTGATAAGAATTGATAAATGCTCTGAGCAGAGGAATCTGCAGCTAGCAATCTTCCCCCATGTAAGGAGAGTACATTAGTGGAGGGCTTGGGAGAGGATCCGATCGTGTACTAAAGGGGACCTGATGACCATCTGAGGGAGAGCTCACTATATCCAGGAGCCGTAAAAAGGGGGGGTCCGCCCCAGGTGGGTCAGGCAGGGCCATCCTAATGAACGGGCACCTCTGCTGCATGTGGGGTCCCTGCACTGTCATTGTTCCCTGTCATTGCAGCTTTGTAAAAAAATTGATCGGGTCAGATGAGAGTCAAGCGGTGTGGGGGAGGCTGTCAGTAACACTCCCCCCTCATCTGTGATCGAGTTAGGCTGTCCCTCGGTGATGTTCACTATCTCCGGAGTTGGTGGGCGGGTTCGGGGTGTGGCTGCCTCTTACACTCCTCCTACCCTCAGGCTGATCTCACCGCTAAAGGAGAAAGAGGAGGAGACAACACAGCAGCCCGATGTCTTGTCGGATAATGCCTCCCGTCGGATAGTGCATCCGACGGACTGCGCATGCTCCGTAAGTGACGTCACTCCTGCTGATTTCTCCGATATCCGACAAGACACCGGCATTATTCGCCTTGCTTGCTTTCGGCTGTGATCGGAACTCCGCCCCTCCAGCCTGATGCAATCCAGCTCCTCCCAGCTTTGCCTCTCCAGCCGATCAATACTCCGCCCATTGTCTCACCATGGAATCTATTTACAAAACACTACAGCACTTTATTCACCCTGATCCCGCCCCCGTGCGCGCCCCCGATGCAGCCATTCAGTTTCTGGATAATAGTGAATGATTAAACACACGTATATGAGATGATATAATGGCACGCATACATGTTACATGTATGTGAAGATGAGAGGCTCTATTCAATGCAAATACCATCACTAGAAGGCAGAAAATGATCAGACATACATGAAGGGAATACAAAGTGTTGTCACCCTCCCTGGACTCTCTCAGTAACACTGCTGCTGTCAGATTTGGTTTCTCCAGCTCTTCAAGGGTTAACCCCTTCATGTCCTTTTCTGACATTTGCTGCTTGCAAGAAAACATCTGTAGTTTTTGCTAGAAAATGACTTAGAACCCCAAACATTATATATCATATATTTTAGCCTAGAGAATAACATGGCGGTGGTTGCAATATTATATGTCGCACAGTATTTGCATAGCGGTCTTTCAAACGTAATTTTTTGTGAATAAATATACTTTCATGAATTAGAAAAAACAAAACTGTAAAGTTAGTCCAATTTTTTTATATAATGTGAAAGATGATTTTACAGCGAGTAACGAGATACCTAACATGTCACGCTTTAAAACTGCACACATTAGTGGAATGGCGACAAACTACGGTGCTTAAAAGGGGTTCAGAGGTGTGGGGGCTGTGTAATGTAAAGGGGTCCAGAAGTGTGGGGGCTGTGTAATGTAAAGGGGTCCAGAGGTGTGGGGGCTGTGTAATGTAAAGGGGTCCAGAGGTGTGGGCGCTGTGTAATGTAAAGGGGTCCAGAGGTGTGGGCGCTGTATAATGTAAAGGGGTCCAGAGGTGTGGGGGCTGTGTAATGTAAAGGGGTCCAGAGGTGTGGGGGCTTTGTAATGTAAAGGGGCTCAGAGGTGTGGGGGTTGTGTAATGTAAAGGGGTCCAGAGGTGTGGGGGTTGTGTAATGTAAAGGGGTCCAGAGGTGTGGGGGCTGTGTAATGTAAAGGGGTCCAGAGGTGTGTGGGGGCTGTGTAATGTAAAGGGGTCCAGAGGTGTGTGGGGGCTGTGTAATGTAAAGGGGTCCAGAGGTTTGTAGGGGCTGTGTAATGTAAAGGGGTCCAGAGGTGTGGGGGCTGTTTAATGTAAAGGGGTCTAGAGGTGTGTGGGGGCTGTGTAATGTAAAGGGGTCCAGAGGTGTGGGCGTTGTGTAATGTAAAGGGGTCCAGAGGTGTGGGGGCTGTGTAATGTAAAGGGGTTCAGAGGTGTGGGCGCTGTGTAATGTAAAGGGGTTCAGAGGTGTGGGCGCTGTGTAATGTAAATAGGTCCAGAGGTGTGAGGGCTTTGTAATGTATAGGGTCCAGAGGTGTGGGGGCTGTGTAATGTAAAGGGGTCCAGAGGTGTGGGGGCTGTGTAATGTAAAGGGGTTCAGAGGTGTGGGGGTTGTGTAATGTAAAGGGGTCCAGAGTTCACAGGAACCATGAGATAAAACAAAGTTCAGGAATATTCCTTTATCCTGCAAATCCATGTACACTACAAACTGTATGATTGGAACGGTTCTGATATCGCTGTTTTTCTAACCTGATAGCTTATTATTCTAAATAGGAAACCTTCATTTTGTTTGTAAATATTAAAGATTCTAACTACCAGCAAGAATAAGCTTACATTTAAAGAGCACCTGTCATATCTGATCCATCATGGCGGCGCCTGTTAGTGGGCATTTACTCACCTGCTGCCGCCACATCCCTCACTTTCTGCTGCATCACCAGCCATCCTATTAAAGTGAATGGAACTGTCGGTGAGTCAACAGCGGGACAGAGGAGGAGCTTCTGCAAGACAGAGATGACAGTTGCTCTCTAAAAGTTATATTTGAAATTAAATCCACCCTGTTAAATATCAGAGGAATCATTCATTAGAAAAAAACTAATTGAAGGTTTTTAAATAAAAAGCTGAAGATAGAGAGCAGAGCACACAGAGATATCAGTGACAGGTACACTTTATTCAATAAAAATATCCCCATGCGCTTACATCAAGGATCAGGAATACTGGCACAGCCTCAGCCAGGCTTCGGTGTTTGTATACAGCCGACAATAGCAGTATGAACAGCGATCGGGAACAGAGCTGGGAAGCTGCGGGTGAGAGGCATAATGGGCGGCTTACAGAGCTCTGCTCCTCTAACCCTAAGACACAGCACACAGAGCTTAGCAGAGCTCTGCAAGCCTCCCGCTATACCTCTCACCCGCAGCTTCCCAGCTCTGTGGGTTGGTACTCAGGAATTATTGAAGTCTTTCATTCAGCACAGCAACCAAAATTGTATTTTTGTTTTATGAAATGTATGAAAGTTGTAATTCATGTCTGTAAAAATATCTAAACGTTTCAATTTGTTGTATTTACAGGTGATATCAGCAAAGGAAGAGCAAAGGAAGGAGATGGAGGAGATGATGGATGAAAGCAGGAATACATACAAGAAGACTGAAAACAAATTGAAGGAGATTGTGGTTTATCTCCAAAACAAATTGAAGAAGATGGAGGACAAAGAGAAGGAGATGAAGGTTCACCTGCAAGAAAAACAGGATGAAAATGAATACCACAGAAATTGCACTGAAAACATATTGCAGAAGTACGAAGAACAAAGGAAGAATGAATGCAATATTTTGGATAAAAAAATAAAGAAGATGGAGGATAAATTGATGGATAACATGGAGCTAGTGAGAATTGCACGGAAGGACATGGAGGAACCAACAAAGAAGTTGGAAGACAAACAGAAGGAAATCGAGTACCAATTGAGAAATAAACTCAAGGTGATAGAGTCCAAAATGGACAAAAGAGACGAAAAATGGAACAATGATAGGAAGGAGATGGAAGACAAATGGAACAATGACAGGAAGGATTTGGAAAATAAATTAAAGACCGAGAGCCAACTGAGAAAAAATCTGATTGACAAAATGAAGACGCTGGAAGACAAATGGAACTGTGAGAGGAAGGAGATGGAAGACAAATGGAATGATGACAAGCAGAAGATGGAATACAAATTGAGGGACATCTTCTTGCATGTGGAAAACAATCGCAGTCATATGGAGGAGAAACGGTGGAAGATGGAGGACCAAATAAAGGCGATGGAAGACAAATTGATGATGAACAATACCCAACTGGAAAATGAAAGGAAGGCGATGGAAGACAAATTGATCAATGAAAGGAAGGAGACGGAAGACAAATTGAAGGAGATCGAGGGCCAAGTGGAAAATAAATACAAGGAGATGGAGGTCCAAAAAAAGAAGGCCCTAAAGGAGATGGAGGACCATTGTAAGAAGCTGGAACACAGACTGAATTGGATTGAAGGCCAGCTGAAGCAAGAACGGGAGATGGAGGACCAAAGGAAGAAGGTCCTAAAGGAGATGGAGGACAAATTGGGGAATATGGAAAACAAATTGAAGGAGACTGAAGATCAACTGAAAACTGAACGGAAGGAGATGGAGGTCCAAAGGAAGAAAATGGAAGAGAAATGGAAGGAGGCTGAGGGCCAACGTAAGTATGAACGCAAGGATATGGATGACAAACTGAAGAAGATGGGGGAGAAATTGATGCAGACTGAGGACCAACTAAAAAATGAGCGGAAGGAGATGGAGGACAAAATGAACCATGACCGGAAGAAGATGGAAGAAAACCGGAACCATGACAGGAAGGAGATGGAAGAAAAATTGAACCTTGAAAGGAAGAAGATGGAAGAAAAAAGGAACCAGGACAGAAAGGAGATGGAGGGACTGATGAACAGAAAGACAGAGGCAATGGTAAGTATTGCATAGTGAATATTTGGGAGATACTGCAAGAACATGGCAAAGCTTTGAAGGTGACGCCATAAATACCCGATTTCTGGATCTGGGAGACAAAACCAGAGAGCTGGAGATTATATCTAAATGCAAACCCCATGCAGATATAAAAGACACAAATGAATGCAGCTCTGCATTCATTAGTACAGCTTTAGAGTTATGGGTCTAAGTACTAGAATTTGCATCAGTCCCTGTACAGCATAGCTCAGGCTGGAGGGAGAAGAAGCATATGGAGCTATGAGCTCACCACTCAGCAGCTTCTTCTTCATTGTCTGGTCTGGGGGATTAGGGAAGGAGAAGACCTGTGAGTGTTACTAATCTACAACACTGGGTATCCTCCCCTGCTAGGGAGGTCTGTGCTGTGTGATAGAGCTGTGTAAATTGTCAGACTAGATAGAAATGAAAATTCCTTGGTAGATAAAACAGCTCTTATATACGTATCTATTTGGGCATATTAAGTCATACAGCAGAAGATCCATATGTGAGGGTGTCCTTTCTAGCTTTACATTTTCTTTCACCAGATCCAAAAAACAGATCTTTGTAGTGCTTTCCTTCAATTAGACGTAGCCCTTTCGCTGCCTGGGCAGTTTTCTTTCTCTGCACATTTGTTGAAATGCACATTTTAGGCCTGAAGATTAGTTGAAACCCCCAAAGATTATAGATTTTCTGAAAGCAGAGACCATGTAGAATAAAACGGCGGAGTTCCAGTTTTCTTTGTCACTCCATATTACCGTTTATCAAATACAGAATTTTTTTAGTACAAATAGAAACGAAAGTTAGTTACAATATGTAAAATATATAAAGCGCCCCCTAAAGTGTCATCTATATATAATTACTTGTAATAATAAAAACCAAAACAATATTAAGTTTTTTGGAAAAATATAAAAGATGAGGATGTGATGAGTAAATAGATACCAAATATGTCAAGTCTTACAATTGGCCATAGGCAACACTGTAAATGCCCTTATGGGTCATCAGCTGAGTGTAATTGGTGAATGATGGCCCTAGAATTATTGTCTCACCCCGGCGTGCATGACAATACCTAATATGTGCAATTATCCTTCTTATACATAGGCTCAACCGACACACATTACATCACAATGTGCCTGTACATTGGAGGGGGGGGAGGCGCTCTAAGAAATTTTATTATACTAAAATTTAGTATAGATTGAATTTTTTTACATTGTATCACTTGCGGGTTCATTCACCGAAGAGACGACGGGTGAATGGAAGTTCACTGATCTCCCTCTGCTCCACCCATCAACACCTGCCATGACCTTCCCTGGCCGGCAGGAGGAGCAGCAGAGCCTGGGATACATGGCGGGGGGGGGGTCAGGTGGGAGAATGGCAGCCACCCTATTCATTTCCAGCAGAAAGCTGAGAGGTGGCTGAAGGGGAGAGGCGGGGCTTTCTAGGCCCGTACTACTGCCAGCGGAAGTCTTACATAGGTGGCAGGGAAAGGGTTAAATCAGGTGTTGTGCTACTGGCCTCCACAATCTGCATTATATATTACACGTTTACACCACTAAATGGTTTGAGAATTAATCGATTTTCTTCTCCTCCTTCCAGGAAAAAGAGATGAAGGCGCGGGCTGAGAAGGCACGGGCCGAGGACAACGCCAAGTATATCACCCTGCAGGAATCAACAGGTATGAGATACAGTAATATTCCGCAATATAAAACACTGCGAATGGAGCGCCTTTTATTATTTCTCCATATATATGAGTGGCATTAGATTGTTCCAGAAACACCAAATAATGACTTAGTACAGCCCTCATAGAAATTAATACATTATAATATAACACACAATACATCACACTACACAATACTTACACACACCTACACAGGTTGAACTGGATGGACTATTGTCTTTATTCAACCTCAACTACTATGTAACTATGTATGTAAATGCTATATAATACACAATACATCACACTACACAATACTATATAACATACTACATCACACTACACAATGCTATATAACACACAATACATCACACTACACAATACTATAAAACACACAGTACATCACACTACACAATACTATATAATACAGTAATACACAATACTATATAATACACAATACATCACACTACACAATACTATATATTACACAATACTATATGATACAGTAATACACAGTACATCCCACTACACAATACTATATAACACACAATACATCACACTACACAATACTATATAATACAGTAATACACAATACATCACACTACACAATACTATATAATACACAATACATCACATTACACAATACTATATAACACACAATATATTACAATAGATTTTTCTTTATAGGAGGTAGAACAATAATAACTAATAACAATATTTTTTTGTTTCCAGCCAAGATAGTTTCCGACCTGCAGAGAACGATCAATGCCATGGCCCAGGACAATGATGCTGTAAAAATGGACCAAACAAAGGTAAGTGTTATCAGAATACATCCAGGTTTGCGCTCAGTGAGATATAATGGGATGTTAGGATTAGTAGTTTTAGGATTGTGCACAGTGGGATATCATTGGTCGTTGGGATTAGTAGTTTTAGGATTGCGCACAGTGGGATATTATTGGGTGTTGGGATTAGTAGTTTTAGGATTGCGCACAGTGGGATGGGTTGATAGGATAAGTAGCTTCAGGATTGCACAGTGGGATATAATGGGATGTTAGGATTAGTAGTTTTAGGATTGTGCACAGTGGGATATCATTGGTCGTTGGGATTAGTAGTTTTAGGATTGCGCACAGTGGGATATTATTGGGTGTTGGGATTAGTAGTTTTAGGATTGCGCACAGTGGGATGGGTTGATAGGATAAGTAGCTTCAGGATTGCTCAGTGAGATATAATGGGATGTTAGGATTAGTAGTTTTAGGATTGTGCACAGTGGGATATCATTGGTCGTTGGGATTAGTAGTTTTAGGATTGCGCACAGTGGGATATTATTGGGTGTTGGGATTAGTAGTTTTAGGATTGCACACAGTGGGATGGGTTGATAGGATAAGTAGCTTCAGGATTGCACAGTGGGATATAATGGGGTGATAGGATTAGTAGTTTTAGGTTAGCGCACAGTGGGGTATAATGGGGTGTTGGGATTAGTAGTCTTAGGTTAGCACACATTGGGATATAATGAGTCGTTGGGATTAGCAGTCTTACTTTAGGGCACAGTGGTATATAATGGGGTGTTGGGATTTGTAGTTTTTGTTTTATTCTTTATATAAAGTATTGTATAATAATCATCTGTTTTTATCTTATAGCTGATTGCGGAGTTGGCCCTTCTGAAAGAAAAGAATGAGTCTTTGAATTTACAGATCAACAACATGGATCCCAGAGCCCTGTCCACCCGGAGGAGGGAGAGCTCAGAGGAGATCCTGGCCGGCCAACCGAGGAGAGGCCCAGAAGAGACCCTGGCCAGCCAACCGAGGAGAGGCTCAGAGGAGATCCTGGCCAGCCAACCGAGGAGAGGCTCAGAAGAGACTCTGGAAAGCCAACCGAGGAGAAGCTCAGAAGAGACGCTGGCCAGCCAACCGAGGAGAGGCTCAGAGGAGACCCTGGCCAGCCAGAGGAAGGAAATCTCTGAAGAGACCATTCAGCAATTAAAGGAGCAGCAACAGCAAGCTGACTCGGAAAGACTGGAAATGGAAAGAAAGTAAGTGATGGCTAGATGATCTTAGAAGGTGTCACTCTGAATCTTGTTTACAGCGGACCACATTCCACTCACTACCAAATTTTACCAAACCCATATCTTGGGTCTGTAGCAGATCCTTTGACTTATTGCCCAGACTGGGGATTCACATCAGTTGGTCTCCCCTTCCCTCCCCCAGTCCCTAGTGCAGGTCTGATGGGGACATTGATGTCAGGGGGGACTCTGTGTAAGGGAGACAAGCTGTTTCCTTTGGGGTGACATGGAGAAGAACTTTAAATAAAACCTAATTATTTATTAGATTTTTAATCATTTATTCATAAAAGTGATGGTCTTGGCCCAAGAATATTTGTAAAAAATACAATATAGCCCCCTCATAGTAAGAAGTTTGGTGACCCCTTCTTGTGTAGCAGTAGGAGTGAGACTTTGGCTGGATTGAACTTGTTATTGGGCTATAAATCTTGGCTGAGGTTCCACTCCTACGTCATCCAATCAGAAGGCTTCCTGCACAAGTGTAGCTGGATTCACTCGTTGTATAATACGCCATGAAAAGTTCCTACATACATAGACTGGTGCCTGCACACCTCCACAGTTCTCTTCCAGAGCACCCCAAAAACACAACCTGGGGGGGCCCAATATGTGAATAGTACATTTACCACACTCTCCTGCTTCCTGATTGGCCAGTGAGACCACCATCAAGTTGAGGGGTCAATCATGAAGCCGGTGAGGCTGGACCAAGTGCGGCAATTTGGTGCAGACTCATATTTGTAGATTATTGGGTCCTCCATTTTAGGGGCTCCTAGGGCACCCTGGAAAGTCACTGAGAATATGTGCCGGCACCAACATTCGGAAAACACTTTAAAAAGAAAGAAATAAGTAGAAAAATGTATTTGTATCATCGTAACAAAGCAATGAAATAACCACCAACTGTTTTATCTTCTAGGAGCCTGGAGTTCTCTTATGTGTCATGTCCTTGCTGCGGCCACATCCTGTCCAAGACAAGACCCATTCAGTAAGTATATTAAATCCTATAAATATTGTATTCTTCACAGGTGTACCTAGACACCACCGTGCAGATGGGGGCCCTGATGTAAGGGGGGCTGTGATGGGGACCCTGATGTACTGAGGGGCTCTGATGGGGACCCTGATGTAAGTGGGGCTCTGATGGGGACCCTGATGTAAGGGGGGCTCTAATGGGGACCCTGATGTAAGGGGGGCTCTGATGGGGACAGTGATTTAAGGGGGGCTCTGATGGGGACCCTGATGTAAGGGGGGGCTCTGATGGGGACTCTGATGTAAGGGGGCTTTGGTGGGGACCCTGATGTATGGGGGGGGCTCTGATGGGGACTCTGGTGTATGGGGGGGCTCTGATGGGGACTCTGATGTAAGGGAGCCTTGGTTGGGACCCTGATGTAAGGGGGGCTCTGATGGGGACTCTGATGTAAGGGGGCTCTGATGTAAGGCCGGCTCTGATGGGGACCCTGATGTAAGGGGGACTCTGATGGGGACCCTGATGTAAGGGGGGGACTATGTTTGTGACCCTGATGTAAGGGGGCTCTGATGGCAACCCTTATGTAAGGGGGGACTCTGATGGGGACCCCGATGTAAAGGGGCTCTGATGGGGACCCTGATGTAAGGGGGGGCTCTGATGGGGACCCTGATGTAAGGGGGGGCTTTGATGGGGACCCTGATGTAAGGGGGGCTCTGATGGGGACCCTGATGTAAGGGGGGGCTCTGATGGGGACCCTGATGTAAGGGAGGGCTCCGATGGGGACCCTGATGTAATGGGGGCTCTGATGGGGACCCTGATGTAATGGGGTCTCTGATGGGGACCCTGATGTAAGGGGGGGCTCTGATGGAGACCCTGATGTAAGGGGGGGGCTCTGATGGAGACCATGGTGTAAGGGGACTCTGATGGGGACACTGATGTAAGGGGGGGCTCTGATGGGGACCCGGATGTAAGTGTCATCAAAGCAATGAAATAACCTCAAACTGTTTTATCTTCTAGGACCATGGAGTTATCCGACATCCGATGCACTGCCTGCGGCCGCCTACTGCCGAAACAAAGCCCCGGACAGTAAGTATATTCCACTGATAGAAAGATGTTTCATATTGCATTCCTCACATGTGTGTTCCAGGACATGACTGCACCGGGGACATTAGTACATCACATGACCGCACCGGGGACATTAGTAAATCACATGACCGCACCGGGGACATTAGTAAATCACATGACCGCACCGGGGACATTAGTAAATCCATGACAGCATCGGGGACATTAGTACATCACATGACAGCACTGGGGACATTAGTAAATCACATGACCGCACCGGGGACATTAGTAAATCACATGACCGCACCGGGGACATTAGTAAATCCATGACAGCACTGGGGACATTAGTAAATCCATGACAGCACTGGGGACATTAGTACATCACATGACAGCACTGGGGACATTAGTATATCACATGACAGCACTGGGGACATTAGTACATCACATGACAGCACTGGGGACATAAGTACATCACATGACAGCATCGGGGACATTAGTACATCACATGACAGCACTGGGGACATTAGTACATCACATGACAGCACTGGGGACATAAGTACATCACATGACAGCATCGGGGACTTTAGTACATCACATGACAGCACTGGGGACATTAGTAAATCACATGACAGCACTGGGGACATTAGTACATCACATGACAGCACCGGGGACATTAGTACATCACATGACAGCACTGGGGACATTAGTACATCACATGACAGCACTGGGGACATTAGTACATCCCAACATATCATTTAATTTATTATTGGATTTTACTCTTGTACTGACTTTCATTTTTTCTTTAACAGAGAGATAAGGATAACCCCAAAGCCTCCTTCCCAACCAAAGCCAGAAAATGTACCAAAAGTCTGCAGAGTTCTCCAAAAGTAAGTATGGGGAAACAAAGGGTTAAAGGGGGGATCTATTGTATGACTTCAGTCTCCAGGAAAATCCTTCAAAGGGGAAGAGACAGGGAGGAGAAGGAAAGATTTGGCTGCATGTACACTTTTATGATCCTCTGGCCAGATCTCCTACGTATGTGTAGGACTATAGGAGGGATATTATGCTGCAAGCTACTTCCCTGCTCCTTGGAAATGAAGGATTCTTCTGAACGAGCTGCAAAATGTGTCAGCTCTCTGGACGAGGGCACATAATCCGCAGCATTTCTATGGCGCCAACTAATCTCAGTCCTATGTGGCAATGGTGGGGTATAGAAGGGTATCTTGGGGTACCCATAGATAGACCCCTATGGTAGTGAGATGAGAGGCGGTGAGACATCTCCTGCTACCTGTCACCCAGTCAATGGACAGAAGCAGGAAACTTCTTTTCCCATCACACCGGGATTCTATAACATAATGACCCTTACCGGATTGGGAAGGGTGATGTGTGAATGGATGGGAGAGCAGATCATGTAGGCTCAGATATTTATCACTGGGAATGCTGGGAAGTTTAATGAACATGTCAGCTGGGATAAAGAACTATAATGACGTCTAATCTCATATTTCTTTTTCTTATCAGAGGCAACCAGGAGAACGGCCAAGAGACCGCCGCGCAAAAGAGATACAAGGCTATGGCATTAGATAAGACACTGATCACCCAACGGATAGCGACCGGCCAAGAGACCGACACGCAAAAGAGATACAAGGCTACGACATTAGAGAAGACACTGATCACCCCACGGATAGTGACCGGCCAAGAGACCGCCACGCAAAAGAGATACAAGGCTACGAAATTAGAGAGGATACCAGTCACCACACGGATAGCAATAAAGGTAAGTACTCTAAGACCGCATTCACACTGCTACGACTTGGACCGCGACTTGTCAGCCTGACAAGTCGCGGTCCGTCACGCTCCCATTGTGTAGTACAGGAGCCGTTCTAATAGGAGCGACACAAGTCGCTCCGACTTAAAAAAAGGGTCCTGTACTACTTCGGGGCGACCTGGAGGCGACTTGAATTGACTTCCATTATGTGAAGTCTGTGCAAGTCGCGCCGAAGTCGCGCTGCGCGCGATTTCACAGGTCGCCCCTTAAGTCGGAGCGACCTAATGTGAACGGATCCTTAGGGTCCATGTACACTGCAACTTGTAAACGGCCGTTTAGGAGCAGTTGGGCGTTTTTTTCAGAAGCCCCTGAACTCACCTCTATGTTATCTTATCTGTCCATGTACACAGGGTCGTTTACAGTCATTTACAGGCAGTCGAGTTCAGTGTAGTTTTTTTGGAAAGCAATTATTTGCGTTCGAACGTGTGTTTCCTGGCGTTTTAACCGCAAAAACGTGACTGAACGCGATCATCCGCGTTTAGCGCTTGCGTTTTTCCATTTTAAAGGGGAATGTTTTTTTACCTCTAGAAACGGTTCTGAGTGCAAAAGCCTGCTAAACGCTGCTAAATGCGGCATGCAAACGCGACACAACGGACTTTTTTTCAACGTCCTTTAAATTCCAGCATTCAAGGGACTTTTTAAAACGTCCCGTGTACATGTAGCCTAAAGGATGAAGGATACACCTGGGACAGTAGAGTGGTCACTAGAACGGTGACTGTTCGTGACTGGGGTTCCAGGGTTGCAGCTCCAGCTATATTGCATGTTGGAGAAGTGGCATTTCCTAGGTCCCACTCTATACCTTCCCCCCATGACCCCTCCATCCCATCTATTTATATTAGTAAAATTTATAGAAATTTCTGTATTTAACCATTTGTATCTATTTTTCTTTACCAGCCAGCCACTCCTGCCCCTACCGACCCCCGCCGAAGGCAACGGCTCTTCCCAACTCTCCTGCTCAATAAAGGTAAGTAACCGTCTATGATCCTCATTTGTGTTTAGATAGTGAAGGAAAGAAGGCAATAAGTCACACTGCTGATCTCATGATGTACCAACACCCATTCCAAAACACACCCTGGGCCTGTGATATGGAGTCTGACCAGAAGCTAACACTCTATTAGATGACAGAAAACACAGCCAGACAATATCTTCCACCTCCTCATTCCATCTCTGGAATCCCCACTTCCACACATCCCACTAAAGTCTTTCAGATGAGGAGTCCGCCATGACACTGGGTCACATTTCATCCATAGACCTGACATAGACCTTCTCCCGAAATATAGTCATTATTATCATCATCCTCACCTCTTATTTTTCATCCACAATGTCTATGGGAGAGTCTCCTATAATATGGAAGTCATACTAACCATTGATAAGATCAGTATGTGTGTGTGTGATACATCCAACCACCACTTACCGTATTTCTTCTTCACCAATCATAATCCCAAAGTGTGCACCAAAACGTGCTCTATAAACTATTTCCTTCTATAGTGTGATTTATTTATATCTCTCTTTGTTTTATCCCTCAGATCCGAATCTTGTAACTCGGCGATAATTCGGAGGTGACCGTCTGCAAGTCTAATGAAGAAGGTGGTATGATTTATTATTGCACTCCCAGTCATGTCTCCCACATGGCCGGGACCAAATATATTCCAGGGTTAGGGTTAGGTTAAGGGGGATAGGATTAGAGAGTTAGGCGTAGAAGTAAGAGGTTAGGGGGTTAGGGTAAGGATTTGCAGTTTAGGGTTAAAGGTTAGAATAAGGGTTAGAGGGATATGGCATTAGATTTAGGATAAGGGTGTTAGGGTTGGGGTTACAGGTTAGGATAAGGGTTAGGTTTAGGGATTATAATTGGGGTTAGGTTTAGGGAGTTGGGGTTAGGTTTAGGGAGTTGGGGTTAGGTATTATGGTTTGGGTTAAATTTAGGGATTAGGTTTAGGGAGTTGGGGTTAGGTTTAGGGAGTTAGGGTTAGGTATTATGGTTTCGGTTAGGTTTAGGGAGTTGGGGTTAGGGATTATGGTTGGGGTTAGGGATTATGGTTGGGGTTAGGTTTAGGGAGTTGGGGTTAGGGATTATGGTTGGGGTTAGGTTTAGGGAGTTGGGGTTAGGTATTATGGTTTGGGTTAAGTTTAGGGGTTAGGTTTAGGGAGTTGGGGTTAGGGATTATGGTTGGGGTTAGGTTTAGGGAGTTGGGGTTAGGGATTATGGTTTGGGTTAGGTTTAGGGAGTTGGGGTTAGGGACTATGGTTTGGGTTAGGTAGTTAGGGATTATGGTTGGGGTTAGGTTTAGGGAGTTGGGGTTAGGGATTATGGTTTGGGTTAGGTTTAGGGAGTTGGGGTTAGGGATTATGGTTTGGGTTAGGTAGTTAGGGATTATAGTTGGGGTTAGGTTTAGGGAGTTGTGGTTGGGGTTAGGTTTAGGGAGTTGAGGTTAGGGATTATGGTTTGGGTTAGGTTTAGGGAGTTGGGGTTAGGGATTATGCTTTGGGTTAGGTTTAGGGAGTTGGGGTTAGGTATTATGGTTTGGGTTAAGTTTAGGGATTAGGTTTAGGGAGTTGGGGTTAGGTATTATGGTTTGGGTTAAGTTTAGGGGTTAGGTTTAGGGAGTTGGGGTTAGGGATTATGGTTGGGGTTAGGTTTAGGGAGTTGGGGTTAGGGATTATGGTTTGGGTTAGGGTTAGGGATTATGGTTTGGGTTAGGTAGTTAGGGATTATGGTTGGGGTTAGGTTTAGGGAGTTGGGGTTAGGGATTATGGTTTGGGTTAGGTAGTTAGGGATTATGGTTGGGGTTAGGTTTAGGGAGTTGTGGTTGGGGTTAGGTTTAGGGAGTTGAGGTTAGGGATTATTGTTTGGGTTAGGTTTAGGGAGTTGGGGTTAGGGATTATGGTTTGGTTTAGGTTTAGGGAGTTAGGGATTATGGTTAGGGGCTAGGGGTTAGGCTTAGGATGTTAGGATTAGGTGTTGGGTTAACGTGTTAGGTTTAGGGATTCAAGATTAGAAGGTTAGGGTAGGGTTAAGGTATTAGGGTTGGAGTTAGAGTTGGGGCTTAGATCTAGGGGTTAGAGTTAGGGTTTAGGGTTTGGGTTAAAGTTAGGCATTAGGGTTAGGGCCATTGGTTAGGGTTAAGGTTTGGGTTAGAGGTAGACAGGTGCAGAGAGGATTCAGGCTTCCCCACTGACAGCTGAATTGCACATGTCTAGTTAGGTTAACCCTGACCCATAACCCTAAATCCTAACCATGACACAGCTTGGAGAGGATTATGTGGATTGCAGGGGACATGTCTTGGAAGGGAACATTCTTATTGTGGTGACACAGTGTGATGAGGAACATGTCCTACACTGAGATCTGGAGCACGGTGGGTCCCACTTTAAGCCTCATGTTGGGCACCGGCCTTCCAGGGGGTCAGGAAGGAATTTTTCCCCTATTGGAGCACATTAGACTACGCTTTATTGGGGTTTTCGCCTTCCTCTGAATCAGAAACATAGATAGATGATTCAGGGAGTATCCGATCGTCCTGGAAGGTCAGGAAGAAGTTTTTTCCCTTTATAAGGTTTTTTTTATTCTATAAAAGCTTTACTGGAACATCAAAAGAGTGCAATAGTTATATAGGTAAACTCCGGCCTATAATAACGGTTGTCTGTAGAACATCTCCTAAATTTACACTGGGAGATATTCACACTGGATGCAGCCGATGACGTCACTGGTGAATGCGCTTTGAAGAGATGGCATAACCCGCATGTGTGGGAGTGACGTCACCGCGTCTCTGGCCATTCATACAGCTGGAGCCGGGGAACCCAGAAAGAAGACCGGGTAAAGATGGCCCCCCAGCGAGGGTCAGATAGCGCCAGATTGTCCGCCACAGTCATCCTTATTAAGCAACAACACTAAGGCTGCATTCACATGTCAGCTTATAATCGCGGGCAGAACCGCCGCGGTTCCGCCCGCGATTCGGAGATTTATTGCAAATCGCGGGACGCCTAGCGTTGCCCGTTGATTTGCAATAGCCCCCCAAACGCCGAGCGATGTTGCCGCGATTTACGCCCGCCGAATCGCGGCAACATCGCGCAAACAAAATCGCGGGACGCAATACGCTCCAAAGAAGCTCTTGTACTTTTTTGGAGCGTATTGCGTCCCGCGATTTTGTTTGCGCGATGTTGCCACGATTCGGCGGGCGTAAATCGCGGCAACATCGCTGGGTTTAAGCACCTTTCCACAGACCAGTCTGTCTGTGGGTCAGTGGGTGGTTGTTTGGGCGGTTAATGATGATTAATACTACACATTATTCCTGTGCTGATTTCTGATAGGTTCTCTTTTTTTCCGTTTTTTCATTCTTTTATGACCTGTTTCTCTTGCAGGTACTCGTCGGCTACCATGACATTGATTTTATATATTCTGACACAAACAGCGTTTGCGCTCAGCATATATGGATACCTTTGCTGATAGCAGCTGTGGTGATTTTCTGATTTTAGCACTGCAGTTAAAATCCTATTTTGGTATACGTGGATAGTGTCGTGTATACCCATCATTAAATTCAGTGGGTGGTTGTTTGGGCGGTTAATGATGAGTAATACTACACATTATTCCTGTGCTGATTTCTGATAGGTTCTCTTTTTTTCCGTTTTTTCATTCTTTTATGACCTGTTTCTCTTGCAGGTACTCGTCGGCTACCATGACATTGATTTTATATATTCTGACACAAACAGCGTTTGCGCTCAGCATATATGGATACCTTTGCTGATAGCAGCTGTGGTGATTTTCTGATTTTAGCACTGCAGTTAAAATCCTATTTTGGTATACGTGGATAGTGTCGTGTATACCCATCATTAAATTCAGTGGGTGGTTGTTTGGGCGGTTAATGATGAGTAATACTACGCATTATTCCTGTGCTGATTTCTGATAGGTTCTCTTTTTTTCTGTTTTTTCATTCTTTTATGACCTGTTTCTCTTGCAGGTACTCGTCGGCTACCATGACATTGATTTTATATATTCTGACACAAACAGTGTTTGCGCTCAGCATATATGGATACCTTTGCTGATAGCAGCTGTGGTGATTTTCTGATTTCAGCACTGCAGTTAAAATCCTATTTTGGTATACGTGGATAGTGTCGTGTATACCCATCATTAAATTCAGTGGGTGGTTGTTTGGGCGGTTAATGATGAGTAATATTACGCATTATTCCTGTGCTGATTTCTGATAGGTTCTCTTTTTTTCCATTTTTTCATTCTTTTATGACCTGTTTCTCTTGCAGGTACTCGTCGGCTACCATGACATTGATTTTATATATTCTGACACAAACAGTGTTTGCGCTCAGCATATATGGATACCTTTGCTGATAGCAGCTGTGGTGATTTTCTGATTTCAGCACTGCAGTTAAAATCCTATTTTGGTATACGTGGATAGTGTCGTGTATACCCATCATTAAATTCAGTGGGTGGTTGTTTGGGCGGTTAATGATGAGTAATACTACACATTATTCCTGTGCTGATTTCTGATAGGTTCTCTTTTTTTCCGTTTTTTCATTCTTTTATGACCTGTTTCTCTTGCAGGTACTCGTCGGCTACCATGACATTGATTTATATATTCTGACACAAACAGCGTTTGCGCTCAGCATATATGGATAACTTTGCTGATAGCAGCTGTGGTGATTTTCTGATTTCAGCACTGCAGTTAAAATCCTATTTTGGTATACGTAGATAGTGTCGTGTATACCCATCTTTAAATTCAGTGGGTGGTTGTTTGGGCGGTTAATGATGAGTAATACTACGCATTATTCCTGTGCTGATTTCTGATAGGTTCTCTTTTTTTCCGTTTTTTCATTCTTTTATGACCTGTTTCTCTTGCAGGTACTCATCGGCTACCATGACATTGATTTTATATATTCTGACACAAACAGTGTTTGCGCTCAGCATATATGGATACCTTTGCTGATAGCAGCTGTGGTGATTTTCTGATTTCAGCACTGCAGTTAAAATCCTATTTTGGTATACGTGGATAGTGTCGTGTATACCCATCATTAAATTCAGTGGGTGGTTGTTTGGGCGGTTAATGATGAGTAATACTACGCATTATTCCTGTGCTGATTTCTGATAGGTTCTCTTTTTTCTGTTTTTTCATTCTTTTATGACCTGTTTCTCTTGCAGGTACTCGTCGGCTACCATGACATTGATTTTATATATTCTGACACAAACAGTGTTTGCGCTCAGCATATATAGATACCTTTGCTGATAGCAGCTGTGGGGATTTTCTGATTTCAGCACTGCAGTTTAAATCCTATTTTGGTATACGGGGATAGTGTCGTGTATACCCATCATTAAATTCAGTGGGTGGTTGTTTGGGCGGTTAATGATGAGTAATACTACGCATTATTCCTGTGCTGATTTCTGATAGGTTCTCTTTTTTTCCGTTTTTTCATTCTTTTATGACCTGTTTCTCTTGCAGGTACTCGTCGGCTTCCATGACATTGATTTTATTTATTCTGACACAAACAGTGTTTGCGCTCAGCATATATGGATACCTTTGCTGATAGCAGCTGTGGTGATTTTCTGATTTCAGCACTGCAGTTAAAATCCTATTTTGGTATACATGGATAGTGTCGTGTATACCCATCATTAAATTCAGTGGGTGGTTGTTTGGGCGGTTAATGATGAGTAATACTACGCATTATTCCTGTGCTGATTTCTGATAGGTTCTCTTTTTTTCCGTTTTTTCATTCTTTTATGACCTGTTTCTCTTGCAGGTACTCGTCGGCTACCATGACATTGATTTTATATATTCTGACACAAACAGTGTTTGCGCTCAGCATATATGGATACCTTTGCTGATAGCAGCTGTGGTGATTTTCTGATTTCAGCACTGCAATTAAAATCCTATTTTGGTATACGTGGATAGTGTCGTGTATACCCATCATTAAATTCAGTGGGTGGTTGTTTGGGCGGTTAATGATGAGTAATACTACACATTATTCCTGTGCTGAATTCTGATAGGTTCTCTTTTTTCCCGTTTTTTCATTCTTTTATGACCTGTTTCTCTTGCAGGTACTCGTCGGCTACCATGACATTGATTTTATATATTCTGACACAAACAGTGTATGCGCTCAGCATATATGGATACCTTTGCTGATAGCAGCTGTGGTGATTTTCTGATTTCAGCACTGCAGTTAAAATCCTATTTTGGTATACGTGGATAGTGTCGTGTATACCCATCATTAAATTCAGTGGGTGGTTGTTTGGGCGGTTAATGATGAGTAATACTAAGCATTATTCCTGTGCTGATTTCTGATAGGTTCTCTTTTTTTCCGTTTTTTCATTCTTTTATGACCTGTTTCTTTTGCAGGTACTCGTTGGCTACCATGACATTGATTTTATTTATTCTGACACAAACAGTGTTTGCGCTCAGCATATATGGATACCTTTGCTGATAGCAGCTGTGGTGATTTTCTGATTTCAGCACTGCAGTTAAAATCCTATTTTGGTATACGTGGATAGTGTGGTGTATACCCATCATTAAATTCAGTGGGTGGTTGTTTGGGCGGTTAATGATGAGTAATACTACGCATTATTCCTGTGCTGATTTCTGATAAGTTCTCTTTTTTTCCGTTTTTTCATTCTTTTATGACCTGTTTCTCTTGCAGGTACTCGTCGGCTACCATGACATTGATTTTATATATTCTGACACAAACAGTGTTTGCGTTCAGCATATATGGATACCTTTGCTGATAGCAGCTGTGGTGATTTTCTGATTTCAGCACTGCAGTTAAAATCCTATTTTGGTATACGTGGATAGTGTCGTGTATACCCATCATTAAATTCAGTGGGTGGTTGTTTGGGCGGTTAATGATGAGTAATAATACACATTTTTCCTGTGCTGATTTCTGATAGGTTCTCTTTTTTTCCGTTTTTTCATTCTTTTATGACCTGTTTCTCTTGCAGGTACTTGTCGGCTACCATGACATTGATTTTATATATTCTGACACAAACAGTGTTTGCGCTCAGCATATATGGATACCTTTGCTGATAGCAGCTGTGGTGATTTTCTGATTTCAGCACTGCAGTTAAAATCCTATTTTGGTATACGTGGATAGTGTCGTGTATACCCATCATTAAATTCAGTGGGTGGTTGTTTGGGCGGTTAATGATGAGTAATACTACACATTATTCCTGTGCTGATTTCTGATAGGTTCTCTTTTTTTCAGTTTTTTCATTCTTTTATGACCTGTTTCTCTTGCAGGTACTCGTCGGCTACCATGACATTGATTTTATATATTCTGACACAAACAGTGTTTGCGTTCAGCATATATGGATACCTTTGCTGATAGCAGCTGTGGTGATTTTCTGATTTCAGCACTGCAGTTAAAATCCTATTTTGGTATACGTGGATAGTGTCGTGTATACCCATCATTAAATTCAGTGGGTGGTTGTTTGGGCGGTTAATGATGAGTAATACTACACATTATTCCTGTGCTGATTTCTGATAGGTTCTCTTTTTTCAGTTTTTTCATTCTTTTATGACCTGTTTCTCTTGCAGGTACTCGTCGGCTACCATGACATTGATTTTATATATTCTGACACAAACAGCGTTTGCGCTCAGCATATATGGATACCTTTGCTGATAGCAGCTGTGGTGATTTTCTGATTTCAGCACTGCAGTTAAAATCCTATTTTGGTATACGTGGATAGTGTCGTGTATACCCATCATTAAATTCAGTGGGTGGTTGTTTGGGCGGTTAATGATGAGTAATATTACGCATTATTCCTGTGCTGATTTCTGATAGGTTCTCTTTTTTTCCATTTTTTCATTCTTTTATGACCTATTTCTCTTGCAGGTACTCGTCGGCTACCATGACATTGATTTTATATATTCTGACACAAACAGTGTTTGCGCTCAGCATATATGGATACCTTTGCTGATAGCAGCTGTGGTGATTTTCTGATTTCAGCACTGCAGTTAAAATCCTATTTTGGTATACGTGGATAGTGTCGTGTATACCCATCATTAAATTCAGTGGGTGGTTGTTTGGGCGGTTAATGATGAGTAATACTACACATTATTCCTGTGCTGATTTCTGATAGGTTCTCTTTTTTTCCGTTTTTTCATTCTTTTATGACCTGTTTCTCTTGCAGGTACTCGTCGGCTACCATGACATTGATTTATATATTCTGACACAAACAGCGTTTGCGCTCAGCATATATGGATAACTTTGCTGATAGCAGCTGTGGTGATTTTCTGATTTCAGCACTGCAGTTAAAATCCTATTTTGGTATACGTGGATAGTGTCGTGTATACCCATCATTAAATTCAGTGGGTGGTTGTTTGGGCGGTTAATGATGAGTAATACTACGCATTATTCCTGTGCTGATTTCTGATAGGTTCTCTTTTTTCTGTTTTTTCATTCTTTTATGACCTGTTTCTCTTGCAGGTACTCGTCGGCTACCATGACATTGATTTTATATATTCTGACACAAACAGTGTTTGCGCTCAGCATATATAGATACCTTTGCTGATAGCAGCTGTGGGGATTTTCTGATTTCAGCACTGCAGTTTAAATCCTATTTTGGTATACGGGGATAGTGTCGTGTATACCCATCATTAAATTCAGTGGGTGGTTGTTTGGGCGGTTAATGATGAGTAATACTACGCATTATTCCTGTGCTGATTTCTGATAGGTTCTCTTTTTTTCCGTTTTTTCATTCTTTTATGACCTGTTTCTCTTGCAGGTACTCGTCGGCTTCCATGACATTGATTTTATTTATTCTGACACAAACAGTGTTTGCGCTCAGCATATATGGATACCTTTGCTGATAGCAGCTGTGGTGATTTTCTGATTTCAGCACTGCAGTTAAAATCCTATTTTGGTATACATGGATAGTGTCGTGTATACCCATCATTAAATTCAGTGGGTGGTTGTTTTGGCGGTTAATGATGAGTAATACTACGCATTATTCCTGTGCTGATTTCTGATAGGTTCTCTTTTTTTCCGTTTTTTCATTCTTTTATGACCTGTTTCTCTTGCAGGTACTCGTCGGCTACCATGACATTGATTTTATATATTCTGACACAAACAGTGTTTGCGCTCAGCATATATGGATACCTTTGCTGATAGCAGCTGTGGTGATTTTCTGATTTCAGCACTGCAGTTAAAATCCTATTTTGGTATACGTGGATAGTGTCGTGTATACCCATCATTAAATTCAGTGGGTGGTTGTTTGGGCGGTTAATGATGAGTAATACTACACATTATTCCTGTGCTGAATTCTGATAGGTTCTCTTTTTTCCCGTTTTTTCATTCTTTTATGACCTGTTTCTCTTGCAGGTACTCGTCGGCTACCATGACATTGATTTTATATATTCTGACACAAACAGTGTATGCGCTCAGCATATATGGATACCTTTGCTGATAGCAGCTGTGGTGATTTTCTGATTTCAGCACTGCAGTTAAAATCCTATTTTGGTATACGTGGATAGTGTCGTGTATACCCATCATTAAATTCAGTGGGTGGTTGTTTGGGCGGTTAATGATGAGTAATACTAAGCATTATTCCTGTGCTGATTTCTGATAGGTTCTCTTTTTTTCCGTTTTTTCATTCTTTTATGACCTGTTTCTTTTGCAGGTACTCGTTGGCTACCATGACATTGATTTTATTTATTCTGACACAAACAGTGTTTGCGCTCAGCATATATGGATACCTTTGCTGATAGCAGCTGTGGTGATTTTCTGATTTCAGCACTGCAGTTAAAATCCTATTTTGGTATACGTGGATAGTGTGGTGTATACCCATCATTAAATTCAGTGGGTGGTTGTTTGGGCGGTTAATGATGAGTAATACTACGCATTATTCCTGTGCTGATTTCTGATAAGTTCTCTTTTTTTCCGTTTTTTCATTCTTTTATGACCTGTTTCTCTTGCAGGTACTCGTCGGCTACCATGACATTGATTTTATATATTCTGACACAAACAGTGTTTGCGTTCAGCATATATGGATACCTTTGCTGATAGCAGCTGTGGTGATTTTCTGATTTCAGCACTGCAGTTAAAATCGTATTTTGGTATACGTGGATAGTGTCGTGTATACCCATCATTAAATTCAGTGGGTGGTTGTTTGGGCGGTTAATGATGAGTAATAATACACATTTTTCCTGTGCTGATTTCTGATAGGTTCTCTTTTTTTCCGTTTTTTCATTCTTTTATGACCTGTTTCTCTTGCAGGTACTTGTCGGCTACCATGACATTGATTTTATATATTCTGACACAAACAGTGTTTGCGCTCAGCATATATGGATACCTTTGCTGATAGCAGCTGTGGTGATTTTCTGATTTCAGCACTGCAGTTAAAATCCTATTTTGGTATACGTGGATAGTGTCGTGTATACCCATCATTAAATTCAGTGGGTGGTTGTTTGGGCGGTTAATGATGAGTAATACTACACATTATTCCTGTGCTGATTTCTGATAGGTTCTCTTTTTTTCAGTTTTTTCATTCTTTTATGACCTGTTTCTCTTGCAGGTACTCGTCGGCTACCATGACATTGATTTTATATATTCTGACACAAACAGTGTTTGCGTTCAGCATATATGGATACCTTTGCTGATAGCAGCTGTGGTGATTTTCTGATTTCAGCACTGCAGTTAAAATCCTATTTTGGTATACGTGGATAGTGTCGTGTATACCCATCATTAAATTCAGTGGGTGGTTGTTTGGGCGGTTAATGATGAGTAATACTACACATTATTCCTGTGCTGATTTCTGATAGGTTCTCTTTTTTCAGTTTTTTCATTCTTTTATGACCTGTTTCTCTTGCAGGTACTCGTCGGCTACCATGACATTGATTTTATATATTCTGACACAAACAGCGTTTGCGCTCAGCATATATGGATACCTTTGCTGATAGCAGCTGTGGTGATTTTCTGATTTCAGCACTGCAGTTAAAATCCTATTTTGGTATACGTGGATAGTGTTGTGTATACCCATCATTAAATTCAGTGGGTGGTTGTTTGGGCGGTTAATGATGAGTAATACTACGCATTATTCCTGTGCTGATTTCTGATAGGTTCTCTTTTTTTCCGTTTTTTCATTCTTTTATGACCTGTTTCTCTTGCAGGTACTCGTCGGCTACCATGACATTGATTTTATATATTCTGACACAAACAGTGTTTGCGCTCAGCATATATGGATACCTTTGCTGATAGCAGCTGTGGGGATTTTCTGATTTCAGCACTGCAGTTAAAATCCTATTTTGGTATACGTGGATATTGTCGTGTATACCCATCATTAAATTCAGTGGGTGGTTGTTTGGGCGGTTAATGATGAGTAATAATACACATTATTCCTGTGCTGATTTCTGATAGGTTCTCTTTTTTTCCGTTTTTTCATTCTTTTATGACCTGTTTCTCTTGCAGGTACTTGTCGGCTACCATGACATTGATTTTATATATTCTGACACAAACAGTGTTTGCGCTCAGCATATATGGATACCTTTGCTGATAGCAGCTGTGGTGATTTTCTGATTTCAGCACTGCAGTTAAAATCCTATTTTGGAATACGTGGATAGTGTCGTGTATACCCATCATTAAATTCAGTGGGTGGTTGTTTGGGCGGTTAATGATGAGTAATACTACACATTATTCCTGTGCTGATTTCTGATAGGTTCTCTTTTTTTCAGTTTTTTCATTCTTTTATGACCTGTTTCTCTTGCAGGTACTCGTCGGCTACCATGACATTGATTTTATATATTCTGACACAAACAGTGTTTGCGTTCAGCATATATGGATACCTTTGCTGATAGCAGCTGTGGTGATTTTCTGATTTCAGCACTGCAGTTAAAATCCTATTTTGGTATACGTGGATAGTGTCGTGTATACCCATCATTAAATTCAGTGGGTGGTTGTTTGGGCGGTTAATGATGAGTAATACTACACATTATTCCTGTGCTGATTTCTGATAGGTTCTCTTTTTTTCCGTTTTTTCATTCTTTTATGACCTGTTTCTCTTGCAGGTACTTGTCGGCTACATGACATTGATTTTATATATTCTGACACAAACAGTGTTTGCGCTCAGCATATATGGATACCTTTGCTGATAGCAGCTGTGGTGATTTTCTGATTTCAGCACTGCAGTTAAAATCCTATTTTGGTATACGTGGATAGTGTCGTGTATACCCATCATTAAATTCAGTGGGTGGTTGTTTGGGCGGTTAATGATGAGTAATACTACACATTATTCCTGTGCTGATTTCTGATAGGTTCTCTTTTTTTCAGTTTTTTCATTCTTTTATGACCTGTTTCTCTTGCAGGTACTCGTCGGCTACCATGACATTGATTTTATATATTCTGACACAAACAGCGTTTGCGCTCAGCATATATGGATACCTTTGCTGATAGCAGCTGTGGTGATTTTCTGATTTCAGCACTGCAGTTAAAATCCTATTTTGGTATACGTGGATAGTGTTGTGTATACCCATCATTAAATTCAGTGGGTGGTTGTTTGGGCGGTTAATGATGAGTAATACTACGCATTATTCCTGTGCTGATTTCTGATAGGTTCTCTTTTTTTCCGTTTTTTCATTCTTTTATGACCTGTTTCTCTTGCAGGTACTCGTCGGCTACCATGACATTGATTTTATATATTCTGACACAAACAGTGTTTGCGCTCAGCATATATGGATACCTTTGCTGATAGCAGCTGTGGTGATTTTCTGATTTCAGCACTGCAGTTAAAATCCTATTTTGGTATACGTGGATAGTGTCGTGTATACCCATCATTAAATTCAGTGGGTGGTTGTTTGGGCGGTTAATGATGAGTAATACTACGCATTATTCCTGTGCTGATTTCTGATAGGTTCTCTTTTTTTCCGTTTTTTCATTCTTTTATGACCTGTTTCTCTTGCAGGTACTTGTCGGCTACCATGACATTGATTTTATATATTCTGACACAAACAGTGTTTGCGCTCAGCATATATGGATACCTTTGCTGATAGCAGCTGTGGTGATTTTCTGATTTCAGCACTGCAGTTAAAATCCTATTTTGGTATACGTGGATAGTGTCGTGTATACCCATCATTAAATTCAGTGGGTGGTTGTTTGGGCGGTTAATGATGAGTAATACTACACATTATTCCTGTGCTGATTTCTGATAGGTTCTCTTTTTTTCAGTTTTTTCATTCTTTTATGACCTGTTTCTCTTGCAGGTACTCGTTGGCTACCATGACATTGATTTTATATATTCTGACACAAACAGCGTTTGCGCTCAGCATATATGGATACCTTTGCTGATAGCAGCTGTGGTGATTTTCTGATTTCAGCACTGCAGTTAAAATCCTATTTTGGTATACGTGGATAGTGTTGTGTATACCCATCATTAAATTCAGTGGGTGGTTGTTTCGGGCGGTTAATGATGAGTAATACTACGCATTATTCCTGTGCTGATTTCTGATAGGTTCTCTTTTTTTCCGTTTTTTCATTCTTTTATGACCTGTTTCTCTTGCAGGTACTCGTCGGCTACCATGACATTGATTTTATATATTCTGACACAAACAGTGTTTGCGCTCAGCATATATGGATACCTTTGCTGATAGCAGCTGTGGTGATTTTCTGATTTCAGCACTGCAGTTAAAATCCTATTTTGGTATACGTGGATAGTGTGGTGTATACCCATCATTAAATTCAGTGGGTGGTTGTTTGGGCGGTTAATGATGAGTAATACTACGCATTATTCCTGTGCTGATTTCTGATAGGTTCTCTTTTTTTCCGTTTTTTCATTCTTTTATGACCTGTTTCTCTTGCAGGTACTCGTCAGCTACCATGACATTGATTTTATATATTCTGACACAAACAGTGTTTGCGCTCAGCATATATGGATACCTTTGCTGATAGCAGCTGTGTTGATTTTCTGATTTCAGCACTGCAGTTAAAATCGTATTTTGGTATACGTGGATAGTGTCGTGTATACCCATCATTAAATTTAGTGGGTGGTTGTTTGGGCGTTTAATGATGAGTAATACTACTTATTATTCCTGTGCTGATTTCTGATAGGTTCTCTTTTTTTCAGTTTTTTCATTCTTTTATGACCTGTTTCTCTTGCAGGTACTCGTCGGCTACCATGACATTGATTTTATATATTCTGACACAAACAGCGTTTGCGCTCAGCATATATGGATACCTTTGCTGATAGCAGCTGTGGTGATTTTCTGATTTCAGCACTGCAGTTCCTATTTTGGTATACGTGGATAGTGTTGTGTATACCCATCATTAAATTCAGTGGGTGGTTGTTTGGGCGGTTAATGATGAGTAATACTACGCATTATTCCTGTGCTGATTTCTGATAGGTTCTCTTTTTTTCAGTTTTTTCATTCTTTTATGACCTGTTTCTCTTGCAGGTACTCGTCAGCTACCATGACATTGATTTTATATATTCTGACACAAACAGTGTTTGCGCTCAGCATATATGGATACCTTTGCTGATAGCAGCTGTGTTGATTTTCTGATTTCAGCACTGCAGTTAAAATCGTATTTTGGTATACGTGGATAGTGTCGTGTATACCCATCATTAAATTCAGTGGGTGGTTGTTTGGGCGTTTAATGATGAGTAATACTACTTATTATTCCTGTGCTGATTTCTGATAGGTTCTCTTTTTTTCAGTTTTTTCATTCTTTTATGACCTGTTTCTCTTGCAGGTACTCGTTGGCTACCATGACATTGATTTTATATATTCTGACACAAACAGCGTTTGCGCTCAGCATATATGGATACCTTTGCTGATAGCAGCTGTGGTGATTTTCTGATTTCAGCACTGCAGTTAAAATCCTATTTTGGTATACGTGGATAGTGTTGTGTATACCCATCATTAAATTCAGTGGGTGGTTGTTTCGGGCGGTTAATGATGAGTAATACTACGCATTATTCCTGTGCTGATTTCTGATAGGTTCTCTTTTTTTCCGTTTTTTCATTCTTTTATGACCTGTTTCTCTTGCAGGTACTCGTCGGCTACCATGACATTGATTTTATATATTCTGACACAAACAGTGTTTGCGCTCAGCATATATGGATACCTTTGCTGATAGCAGCTGTGGTGATTTTCTGATTTCAGCACTGCAGTTAAAATCCTATTTTGGTATACGTGGATAGTGTCGTGTATACCCATCATTAAATTCAGTGGGTGGTTGTTTGGGCGGTTAATGATGAGTAATACTACGCATTATTCCTGTGCTGATTTCTGATAGGTTCTCTTTTTTTCCGTTTTTTCATTCTTTTATGACCTGTTTCTCTTGCAGGTACTCGTCAGCTACCATGACATTGATTTTATATATTCTGACACAAACAGTGTTTGCGCTCAGCATATATGGATACCTTTGCTGATAGCAGCTGTGTTGATTTTCTGATTTCAGCACTGCAGTTAAAATCGTATTTTGGTATACGTGGATAGTGTCGTGTATACCCATCATTAAATTTAGTGGGTGGTTGTTTGGGCGTTTAATGATGAGTAATACTACTTATTATTCCTGTGCTGATTTCTGATAGGTTCTCTTTTTTTCAGTTTTTTCATTCTTTTATGACCTGTTTCTCTTGCAGGTACTCGTCGGCTACCATGACATTGATTTTATATATTCTGACACAAACAGCGTTTGCGCTCAGCATATATGGATACCTTTGCTGATAGCAGCTGTGGTGATTTTCTGATTTCAGCACTGCAGTTCCTATTTTGGTATACGTGGATAGTGTTGTGTATACCCATCATTAAATTCAGTGGGTGGTTGTTTGGGCGGTTAATGATGAGTAATACTACGCATTATTCCTGTGCTGATTTCTGATAGGTTCTCTTTTTTTCAGTTTTTTCATTCTTTTATGACCTGTTTCTCTTGCAGGTACTCGTCAGCTACCATGACATTGATTTTATATATTCTGACACAAACAGTGTTTGCGCTCAGCATATATGGATACCTTTGCTGATAGCAGCTGTGTTGATTTTCTGATTTCAGCACTGCAGTTAAAATCGTATTTTGGTATACGTGGATAGTGTCGTGTATACCCATCATTAAATTCAGTGGGTGGTTGTTTGGGCGTTTAATGATGAGTAATACTACTTATTATTCCTGTGCTGATTTCTGATAGGTTCTCTTTTTTTCAGGTTTTTCATTCTTTTATTACCTGTTTCTCTTGCAGGTACTCGTCGGCTACCATGACATTGATTTTATGTATTCTTTCACAAACAGTGTTTGCGCTCAGCATATATGGATACCTTTGCTGATAGCAGCTGTGGTGATTTTCTGATTTCAGCACTGCAGTTAAAATCCTATTTTGGTATACGTGGATAGTGTCGTGTATACCCATCATTAAATTCAGTGGGTGGTTGTTTGGGCGGTTAACGATGAGTAATACTACGCATTATTCCTGTGCTGATTTCTGATAGGTTCTCTTTTTTTCCGTTTTTTCATTCTTTTATGACCTGTTTCTCTTGCAGGTACTCGTCGGCTACCATGACATTGATATTATATATTCTGACACAAACAGTGTTTGCGCTCAGCATATATGGATACCTTTGCTGACAGCAGCTGTGGTGATTTTCTGATTTCAGCACTTCAGTTAAAATCCTATTTTGGTATACGTGGATAGTGTCGTGTATACCCATCATTAAATTCAGTGGGTGGTTGTTTGGTCGGTTAATGATGAGTAATACTACGCATTATTCCTGTGCTGATTTCTTAAAGGTTCTCTTTTTTTCCGTTTTTTCATTCTTTTATGACCTGTTTCTCTTGCAGGTACTCGTCGGCTACCATTGCATTGATTTTATATATTCTGACACAAACAGTGTTTGCGCTCAGCATATATGGATACCTTTGCTGATAGCAGCTGTGGTGATTTTCTGATTTCAGCACTGCAGTTAAAATCCTATTTTGGTATACGTGGAGAGTGTCGTGTATACCCATCATTAAATTCAGTGGGTGGTTGTTTGGGCGGTTAATGATGAGTAATTCTACGCATTATTCCTGTGCTGATTTCTGATAGGTTCTCTTTTTTTCAGTTTTTTCATTCTTTTATGACCTGTTTCTCTTGCAGGTACTCGTCGGCTACCATGACATTGATTTTATATATTCTGACACAAACAGTGTTTGCGTTCAGCATATATGGATACCTTTGCTGATAGCAGCTGTGGTGATTTTCTGATTTCAGCACTGCAGTTAAAATCCTATTTTGGTATACGTGGATAGTGTCGTATATACCCATCATTAAATTCAGTGGGTGGTTGTTTGGGCGGTTAATGATGAGTAATACTACACATTATTCCTGTGCTGATTTCTGATAGGTTCTCTTTTTTTCCGTTTTTTCATTCTTTTATGACCTGTTTCTCTTGCAGGTACTCGTCGGCTACCATGACATTGATTTTATATATTCTGACACAAACAGTGTTTGCGCTCAGCATATATGGATACCTTTGCTGATAGCAGCTGTGGTGATTTTCTGATTTCAGCACTGCAGTTAAAATCCTATTTTGGTATACGTGGATAGTGTCGTGTATGCCCATTATTAAATTCAGTGGGTGGTTGTTTGGGCGGGTAATGATGAGTAATACTACGCATTATTCCTGCGCTGATTTCTGATAGGTTCTCTTTTTTTCCGTTTTTTCATTCTTTTATGACCTGTTTCTCTTGCAGGTACTCGTCGGCTACCATGACATTGATTTTATGTATTCTTTCACAAACAGTGTTTGCGCTCAGCATATATGGATACCTTTGCTGATAGCAGCTGTGGTGATTTTCTGATTTTAGCACTGCAGTTAAAATCCTATTTTGGTATACGTGGATAGTGTCGTGTATACCCATCATTAAATTCAGTGGGTGGTTGTTTGGGCGGTTAATGATGAGTAATACTACACATTATTCCTGTGCTGATTTCTGATAGGTTCTCTTTTTTTCCGTTTTTTTATTCTTTTATGACCTGTTTCTCTTGCAGGTACTCGTCGGCTACCATGACATTGATTTTATGTATTTTGACACAAACAGCGTTTGCGCTCAGCATATATGGATACCTTTGCTGATAGCAGCTGTGGTGATTTTCTGATTTCAGCACTGCAGTTAAAATCCTATTTTGGTATACGTGGATAGTGTCGTGTATACCCATCATTAAATTCAGTGGGTGGTTGTTTTGGCGGTTAATGATGAGTAATACTACACATTATTCCTGTGCTGATTTCTAATAGGTTCTCTTTTTTTCCGTTTTTTCATTCTTTTATGACCTGTTTCTCTTGCAGGTACTCGTCGGCTACCATGACATTGATTTTATATATTCTGACACAAACAGCGTTTGCGCTCAGCGTATATGGATACCTTTGCTGATATTAGCTGTGGTGATTTTTTTATTTCAGCACTGCAGTTAAAATCCTATTTTGGTATACGTGGATAGTGTCGTGTATACCCATCATTAAATTCAGTGGGTGGTTGTTTGGGCGGTTAATGATGAGTAATACTACGCATTATTCCTGTGCTGATTTCTGATAGGTTCTCTTTTTTTCCGTTTTTTCATTCTTTTATGACCTGTTTCTCATGCAGGTACTCGTCGGCTACCATGACATTGATTTTATATATTCTGACACAAACAGTGTTTGCGCTCAGCATATATGGATACCTTTGCTGATAGCAGCTGTGGTGATTTTCTGATTTCAGCACTGCAGTTAAAATCCTATTTTGGTATACGTGGATAGTATCGTGTATACCCATCATTAAATTCAGTGGGTGGTTGTTTGGGCGGTTAATGATGAGTAATACTACGCATTATTCCTGTGCTGATTTCTGATAGGTTCTCCTTTTTTCCGTTTTTTCATTCTTTTATGACCTGTTTCTCTTGCAGGTACTCGTCGGCTACCATGACATTGATTTTATATATTCTGACACAAACAGTGTTTGCGCTCAGCATATATGGATACCTTTGCTGATAGCAGCTGTGGTGATTTTCTGATTTCAGCACTGCAGTTAAAATCCTATTTTGGTATACGTGGATAGTGTCGTGTATACCCATCATTAAATTCAGTGGGTGGTTGTTTGGGCGGTTAATGATGAGTAATACTACGCATTATTCCTGTGCTGATTTCTGATAGGTTCTCTTTTTTTCCGTTTTTTCATTCTTTTATGACCTGTTTCTCTTGCAGGTACTCGTCGGCTACCATGACATTGATTTTATATATTCTGACACAAACAGTGTTTGCGCTCAGCATATATGGATACCTTTGCTGACAGCAGCTGTGGTGATTTTCTGATTTCAGCACTGCAGTTAAAATCCTATTTTGGTATACGTGGATAGTGTCGTGTATACCCATCATTAAATTCAGTGGGTGGTTGTTTGGGCGGTTAATGATGAGTAATACTACGCATTATTCCTGTGCTGATTTCTGATAGGTTCTCTTTTTTTCCGTTTTTTCATTCTTTTATGACCTGTTTCTCTTGCAGGTACTCGTCGGCTACCATGACATTGATTTTATATATTCTGACACAAACAGTGTTTGCGCTCAGCATATATGGATACCTTTGCTGATAGCAGCTGTGGTGATTTTCTGATTTCAGCACTGCAGTTAAAATCCTATTTTGGTATACGTGGATAGTGTCGTGTATACCCATCATTAAATTCAGTGGGTGGTTGTTTGGGCGGTTAATGATGAGTAATACTACGCATTATTCCTGTGCTGATTTCTGATAGGTTCTCTTTTTTTCCGTTTTTTCATTCTTTTATGACCTGTTTCTCTTGCAGGTACTCGTCGGCTACCATGACATTGATTTTATATATTCTGACACAAACAGTGTTTGCGCTCAGCATATATGGATACCTTTGCTGATAGCAGCTGTGGTGATTTTCTGATTTCAGCACTGCAGTTAAAATCCTATTTTGGTATACGTGGATAGTGTCGTGTATACCCATCATTAAATTCAGTGGGTGGTTGTTTGGGCGGTTAACGATGAGTAATACTACGCATTATTCCTGTGCTGATTTCTGATAGGTTCTCTTTTTTTCCGTTTTTTCATTCTTTTATGACCTGTTTCTCTTGCAGGTACTCGTCGGCTACCATGACATTGATATTATATATTCTGACACAAACAGTGTTTGCGCTCAGCATATATGGATACCTTTGCTGACAGCAGCTGTGGTGATTTTCTGATTTCAGCACTTCAGTTAAAATCCTATTTTGGTATACGTGGATAGTGTCGTGTATACCCATCATTAAATTCAGTGGGTGGTTGTTTGGTCGGTTAATGATGAGTAATACTACGCATTATTCCTGTGCTGATTTCTTAAAGGTTCTCTTTTTTTCCGTTTTTTCATTCTTTTATGACCTGTTTCTCTTGCAGGTACTCGTCGGCTACCATTGCATTGATTTTATATATTCTGACACAAACAGTGTTTGCGCTCAGCATATATGGATACCTTTGCTGATAGCAGCTGTGGTGATTTTCTGATTTCAGCACTGCAGTTAAAATCCTATTTTGGTATACGTGGAGAGTGTCGTGTATACCCATCATTAAATTCAGTGGGTGGTTGTTTGGGCGGTTAATGATGAGTAATTCTACGCATTATTCCTGTGCTGATTTCTGATAGGTTCTCTTTTTTTCAGTTTTTTCATTCTTTTATGACCTGTTTCTCTTGCAGGTACTCGTCGGCTACCATGACATTGATTTTATATATTCTGACACAAACAGTGTTTGCGTTCAGCATATATGGATACCTTTGCTGATAGCAGCTGTGGTGATTTTCTGATTTCAGCACTGCAGTTAAAATCCTATTTTGGTATACGTGGATAGTGTCGTATATACCCATCATTAAATTCAGTGGGTGGTTGTTTGGGCGGTTAATGATGAGTAATACTACACATTATTCCTGTGCTGATTTCTGATAGGTTCTCTTTTTTTCCGTTTTTTCATTCTTTTATGACCTGTTTCTCTTGCAGGTACTCGTCGGCTACCATGACATTGATTTTATATATTCTGACACAAACAGTGTTTGCGCTCAGCATATATGGATACCTTTGCTGATAGCAGCTGTGGTGATTTTCTGATTTCAGCACTGCAGTTAAAATCCTATTTTGGTATACGTGGATAGTGTCGTGTATACCCATTATTAAATTCAGTGGGTGGTTGTTTGGGCGGGTAATGATGAGTAATACTACGCATTATTCCTGCGCTGATTTCTGATAGGTTCTCTTTTTTTCCGTTTTTTCATTCTTTTATGACCTGTTTCTCTTGCAGGTACTCGTCGGCTACCATGACATTGATTTTATGTATTCTTTCACAAACAGTGTTTGCGCTCAGCATATATGGATACCTTTGCTGATAGCAGCTGTGGTGATTTTCTGATTTTAGCACTGCAGTTAAAATCCTATTTTGGTATACGTGGATAGTGTCGTGTATACCCATCATTAAATTCAGTGGGTGGTTGTTTGGGCGGTTAATGATGAGTAATACTACACATTATTCCTGTGCTGATTTCTGATAGGTTCTCTTTTTTTCCGTTTTTTCATTCTTTTATGACCTGTTTCTCTTGCAGGTACTCGTCGGCTACCATGACATTGATTTTATATATTCTGACACAAACAGTGTTTGCGCTCAGCATATATGGATACCTTTGCTGATAGCAGCTGTGGTGATTTTCTGATTTCAGCACTGCAGTTAAAATCCTATTTTGGTATACGTGGATAGTGTCGTGTATGCCCATTATTAAATTCAGTGGGTGGTTGTTTGGGCGGGTAATGATGAGTAATACTACGCATTATTCCTGCGCTGATTTCTGATAGGTTCTCTTTTTTTCCGTTTTTTCATTCTTTTATGACCTGTTTCTCTTGCAGGTACTCGTCGGCTACCATGACATTGATTTTATGTATTCTTTCACAAACAGTGTTTGCGCTCAGCATATATGGATACCTTTGCTGATAGCAGCTGTGGTGATTTTCTGATTTTAGCACTGCAGTTAAAATCCTATTTTGGTATACGTGGATAGTGTCGTGTATACCCATCATTAAATTCAGTGGGTGGTTGTTTGGGCGGTTAATGATGAGTAATACTACACATTATTCCTGTGCTGATTTCTGATAGGTTCTCTTTTTTTCCGTTTTTTTATTCTTTTATGACCTGTTTCTCTTGCAGGTACTCGTCGGCTACCATGACATTGATTTTATGTATTTTGACACAAACAGCGTTTGCGCTCAGCATATATGGATACCTTTGCTGATAGCAGCTGTGGTGATTTTCTGATTTCAGCACTGCAGTTAAAATCCTATTTTGGTATACGTGGATAGTGTCGTGTATACCCATCATTAAATTCAGTGGGTGGTTGTTTTGGCGGTTAATGATGAGTAATACTACACATTATTCCTGTGCTGATTTCTAATAGGTTCTCTTTTTTTCCGTTTTTTCATTCTTTTATGACCTGTTTCTCTTGCAGGTACTCGTCGGCTACCATGACATTGATTTTATATATTCTGACACAAACAGCGTTTGCGCTCAGCGTATATGGATACCTTTGCTGATATTAGCTGTGGTGATTTTTTTATTTCAGCACTGCAGTTAAAATCCTATTTTGGTATACGTGGATAGTGTCGTGTATACCCATCATTAAATTCAGTGGGTGGTTGTTTGGGCGGTTAATGATGAGTAATACTACGCATTATTCCTGTGCTGATTTCTGATAGGTTCTCTTTTTTTCCGTTTTTTCATTCTTTTATGACCTGTTTCTCATGCAGGTACTCGTCGGCTACCATGACATTGATTTTATATATTCTGACACAAACAGTGTTTGCGCTCAGCATATATGGATACCTTTGCTGATAGCAGCTGTGGTGATTTTCTGATTTCAGCACTGCAGTTAAAATCCTATTTTGGTATACGTGGATAGTATCGTGTATACCCATCATTAAATTCAGTGGGTGGTTGTTTGGGCGGTTAATGATGAGTAATACTACGCATTATTCCTGTGCTGATTTCTGATAGGTTCTCCTTTTTTCCGTTTTTTCATTCTTTTATGACCTGTTTCTCTTGCAGGTACTCGTCGGCTACCATGACATTGATTTTATATATTCTGACACAAACAGTGTTTGCGCTCAGCATATATGGATACCTTTGCTGATAGCAGCTGTGGTGATTTTCTGATTTCAGCACTGCAGTTAAAATCCTATTTTGGTATACGTGGATAGTGTCGTGTATACCCATCATTAAATTCAGTGGGTGGTTGTTTGGGCGGTTAATGATGAGTAATACTACGCATTATTCCTGTGCTGATTTCTGATAGGTTCTCTTTTTTTCCGTTTTTTCATTCTTTTATGACCTGTTTCTCTTGCAGGTACTCGTCGGCTACCATGACATTGATTTTATATATTCTGACACAAACAGTGTTTGCGCTCAGCATATATGGATACCTTTGCTGACAGCAGCTGTGGTGATTTTCTGATTTCAGCACTGCAGTTAAAATCCTATTTTGGTATACGTGGATAGTGTCGTGTATACCCATCATTAAATTCAGTGGGTGGTTGTTTGGGCGGTTAATGATGAGTAATACTACGCATTATTCCTGTGCTGATTTCTGATAGGTTCTCTTTTTTTCCGTTTTTTCATTCTTTTATGACCTGTTTCTCTTGCAGGTACTCGTCGGCTACCATGACATTGATTTTATATATTCTGACACAAACAGTGTTTGCGCTCAGCATATATGGATACCTTTGCTGATAGCAGCTGTGGTGATTTTCTGATTTCAGCACTGCAGTTAAAATCCTATTTTGGTATACGTGGATAGTGTCGTGTATACCCATCATTAAATTCAGTGGGTGGTTGTTTGGGCGGTTAATGATGAGTAATACTACGCATTATTCCTGTGCTGATTTCTGATAGGTTCTCTTTTTTTCCGTTTTTTCATTCTTTTATGACCTGTTTCTCTTGCAGGTACTCGTCGGCTACCATGACATTGATTTTATATATTCTGACACAAACAGTGTTTGCGCTCAGCATATATGGATACCTTTGCTGATAGCAGCTGTGGTGATTTTCTGATTTCAGCACTGCAGTTAAAATCCTATTTTGGTATACGTGGATAGTGTCGTGTATACCCATCATTAAATTCAGTGGGTGGTTGTTTGGGCGGTTAACGATGAGTAATACTACGCATTATTCCTGTGCTGATTTCTGATAGGTTCTCTTTTTTTCCGTTTTTTCATTCTTTTATGACCTGTTTCTCTTGCAGGTACTCGTCGGCTACCATGACATTGATATTATATATTCTGACACAAACAGTGTTTGCGCTCAGCATATATGGATACCTTTGCTGACAGCAGCTGTGGTGATTTTCTGATTTCAGCACTTCAGTTAAAATCCTATTTTGGTATACGTGGATAGTGTCGTGTATACCCATCATTAAATTCAGTGGGTGGTTGTTTGGTCGGTTAATGATGAGTAATACTACGCATTATTCCTGTGCTGATTTCTTAAAGGTTCTCTTTTTTTCCGTTTTTTCATTCTTTTATGACCTGTTTCTCTTGCAGGTACTCGTCGGCTACCATTGCATTGATTTTATATATTCTGACACAAACAGTGTTTGCGCTCAGCATATATGGATACCTTTGCTGATAGCAGCTGTGGTGATTTTCTGATTTCAGCACTGCAGTTAAAATCCTATTTTGGTATACGTGGAGAGTGTCGTGTATACCCATCATTAAATTCAGTGGGTGGTTGTTTGGGCGGTTAATGATGAGTAATTCTACGCATTATTCCTGTGCTGATTTCTGATAGGTTCTCTTTTTTTCAGTTTTTTCATTCTTTAAGACCTGTTTCTCTTGCAGGTACTCGTCGGCTACCATGACATTGATTTTATATATTCTGACACAAACAGTGTTTGCGTTCAGCATATATGGATACCTTTGCTGATAGCAGCTGTGGTGATTTTCTGATTTCAGCACTGCAGTTAAAATCCTATTTTGGTATACGTGGATAGTGTCGTATATACCCATCATTAAATTCAGTGGGTGGTTGTTTGGGCGGTTAATGATGAGTAATACTACACATTATTCCTGTGCTGATTTCTGATAGGTTCTCTTTTTTTCCGTTTTTTCATTCTTTTATGACCTGTTTCTCTTGCAGGTACTCGTCGGCTACCATGACATTGATTTTATATATTCTGACACAAACAGTGTTTGCGCTCAGCATATATGGATACCTTTGCTGATAGCAGCTGTGGTGATTTTCTGATTTCAGCACTGCAGTTAAAATCCTATTTTGGTATACGTGGATAGTGTCGTGTATACCCATTATTAAATTCAGTGGGTGGTTGTTTGGGCGGGTAATGATGAGTAATACTACGCATTATTCCTGCGCTGATTTCTGATAGGTTCTCTTTTTTTCCGTTTTTTCATTCTTTTATGACCTGTTTCTCTTGCAGGTACTCGTCGGCTACCATGACATTGATTTTATGTATTCTTTCACAAACAGTGTTTGCGCTCAGCATATATGGATACCTTTGCTGATAGCAGCTGTGGTGATTTTCTGATTTTAGCACTGCAGTTAAAATCCTATTTTGGTATACGTGGATAGTGTCGTGTATACCCATCATTAAATTCAGTGGGTGGTTGTTTGGGCGGTTAATGATGAGTAATACTACACATTATTCCTGTGCTGATTTCTGATAGGTTCTCTTTTTTTCCGTTTTTTTATTCTTTTATGACCTGTTTCTCTTGCAGGTACTCGTCGGCTACCATGACATTGATTTTATGTATTTTGACACAAACAGCGTTTGCGCTCAGCATATATGGATACCTTTGCTGATAGCAGCTGTGGTGATTTTCTGATTTCAGCACTGCAGTTAAAATCCTATTTTGGTATACGTGGATAGTGTCGTGTATACCCATCATTAAATTCAGTGGGTGGTTGTTTTGGCGGTTAATGATGAGTAATACTACACATTATTCCTGTGCTGATTTCTAATAGGTTCTCTTTTTTTCAGTTTTTTCATTCTTTTATGACCTGTTTCTCTTGCAGGTACTCGTTGGCTACCATGACATTGATTTTATATATTCTGACACAAACAGTGTTTGCGCTCAGCATATATGGATACCTTTGCTGATAGCAGCTGTGTTGATTTTCTGATTTCAGCACTGCAGTTAAAATCGTATTTTGGTATACGTGGATAGTGTCGTGTATACCCATCATTAAATTCAGTGGGTGGTTGTTTGGGCGTTTAATGATGAGTAATACTACTTATTATTCCTGTGCTGATTTCTGATAGGTTCTCTTTTTTTCAGTTTTTTCATTCTTTTATGACCTGTTTCTCTTGCAGGTACTCGTTGGCTACCATGACATTGATTTTATATATTCTGACACAAACAGCGTTTGCGCTCAGCATATATGGATACCTTTGCTGATAGCAGCTGTGGTGATTTTCTGATTTCAGCACTGCAGTTAAAATCCTATTTTGGTATACGTGGATAGTGTTGTGTATACCCATCATTAAATTCAGTGGGTGGTTGTTTCGGGCGGTTAATGATGAGTAATACTACGCATTATTCCTGTGCTGATTTCTGATAGGTTCTCTTTTTTTCCGTTTTTTCATTCTTTTATGACCTGTTTCTCTTGCAGGTACTCGTCGGCTACCATGACATTGATTTTATATATTCTGACACAAACAGTGTTTGCGCTCAGCATATATGGATACCTTTGCTGATAGCAGCTGTGGTGATTTTCTGATTTCAGCACTGCAGTTAAAATCCTATTTTGGTATACGTGGATAGTGTCGTGTATACCCATCATTAAATTCAGTGGGTGGTTGTTTGGGCGGTTAATGATGAGTAATACTACGCATTATTCCTGTGCTGATTTCTGATAGGTTCTCTTTTTTTCCGTTTTTTCATTCTTTTATGACCTGTTTCTCTTGCAGGTACTCGTCAGCTACCATGACATTGATTTTATATATTCTGACACAAACAGTGTTTGCGCTCAGCATATATGGATACCTTTGCTGATAGCAGCTGTGTTGATTTTCTGATTTCAGCACTGCAGTTAAAATCGTATTTTGGTATACGTGGATAGTGTCGTGTATACCCATCATTAAATTTAGTGGGTGGTTGTTTGGGCGTTTAATGATGAGTAATACTACTTATTATTCCTGTGCTGATTTCTGATAGGTTCTCTTTTTTTCAGTTTTTTCATTCTTTTATGACCTGTTTCTCTTGCAGGTACTCGTCGGCTACCATGACATTGATTTTATATATTCTGACACAAACAGCGTTTGCGCTCAGCATATATGGATACCTTTGCTGATAGCAGCTGTGGTGATTTTCTGATTTCAGCACTGCAGTTCCTATTTTGGTATACGTGGATAGTGTTGTGTATACCCATCATTAAATTCAGTGGGTGGTTGTTTGGGCGGTTAATGATGAGTAATACTACGCATTATTCCTGTGCTGATTTCTGATAGGTTCTCTTTTTTTCAGTTTTTTCATTCTTTTATGACCTGTTTCTCTTGCAGGTACTCGTCAGCTACCATGACATTGATTTTATATATTCTGACACAAACAGTGTTTGCGCTCAGCATATATGGATACCTTTGCTGATAGCAGCTGTGTTGATTTTCTGATTTCAGCACTGCAGTTAAAATCGTATTTTGGTATACGTGGATAGTGTCGTGTATACCCATCATTAAATTCAGTGGGTGGTTGTTTGGGCGTTTAATGATGAGTAATACTACTTATTATTCCTGTGCTGATTTCTGATAGGTTCTCTTTTTTTCAGTTTTTTCATTCTTTTATGACCTGTTTCTCTTGCAGGTACTCGTTGGCTACCATGACATTGATTTTATATATTCTGACACAAACAGCGTTTGCGCTCAGCATATATGGATACCTTTGCTGATAGCAGCTGTGGTGATTTTCTGATTTCAGCACTGCAGTTAAAATCCTATTTTGGTATACGTGGATAGTGTTGTGTATACCCATCATTAAATTCAGTGGGTGGTTGTTTCGGGCGGTTAATGATGAGTAATACTACGCATTATTCCTGTGCTGATTTCTGATAGGTTCTCTTTTTTTCCGTTTTTTCATTCTTTTATGACCTGTTTCTCTTGCAGGTACTCGTCGGCTACCATGACATTGATTTTATATATTCTGACACAAACAGTGTTTGCGCTCAGCATATATGGATACCTTTGCTGATAGCAGCTGTGGTGATTTTCTGATTTCAGCACTGCAGTTAAAATCCTATTTTGGTATACGTGGATAGTGTCGTGTATACCCATCATTAAATTCAGTGGGTGGTTGTTTGGGCGGTTAATGATGAGTAATACTACGCATTATTCCTGTGCTGATTTCTGATAGGTTCTCTTTTTTTCCGTTTTTTCATTCTTTTATGACCTGTTTCTCTTGCAGGTACTCGTCAGCTACCATGACATTGATTTTATATATTCTGACACAAACAGTGTTTGCGCTCAGCATATATGGATACCTTTGCTGATAGCAGCTGTGTTGATTTTCTGATTTCAGCACTGCAGTTAAAATCGTATTTTGGTATACGTGGATAGTGTCGTGTATACCCATCATTAAATTTAGTGGGTGGTTGTTTGGGCGTTTAATGATGAGTAATACTACTTATTATTCCTGTGCTGATTTCTGATAGGTTCTCTTTTTTTCAGTTTTTTCATTCTTTTATGACCTGTTTCTCTTGCAGGTACTCGTCGGCTACCATGACATTGATTTTATATATTCTGACACAAACAGCGTTTGCGCTCAGCATATATGGATACCTTTGCTGATAGCAGCTGTGGTGATTTTCTGATTTCAGCACTGCAGTTCCTATTTTGGTATACGTGGATAGTGTTGTGTATACCCATCATTAAATTCAGTGGGTGGTTGTTTGGGCGGTTAATGATGAGTAATACTACGCATTATTCCTGTGCTGATTTCTGATAGGTTCTCTTTTTTTCAGTTTTTTCATTCTTTTATGACCTGTTTCTCTTGCAGGTACTCGTCAGCTACCATGACATTGATTTTATATATTCTGACACAAACAGTGTTTGCGCTCAGCATATATGGATACCTTTGCTGATAGCAGCTGTGTTGATTTTCTGATTTCAGCACTGCAGTTAAAATCGTATTTTGGTATACGTGGATAGTGTCGTGTATACCCATCATTAAATTCAGTGGGTGGTTGTTTGGGCGTTTAATGATGAGTAATACTACTTATTATTCCTGTGCTGATTTCTGATAGGTTCTCTTTTTTTCAGGTTTTTCATTCTTTTATTACCTGTTTCTCTTGCAGGTACTCGTCGGCTACCATGACATTGATTTTATATATTCTGACACAAGCAGTGTTTGCGCTCAGCATATATGGATACCTTTGCTGATAGCAGCTGTGGTGATTTTCTGATTTCAGCACTGCAGTTAAAATCCTATTTTGGTATACGTGGATAGTGTCGTGTATACCCATCATTAAATTCAGTGGGTGGTTGTTTGGGCGGTTAATGATGAGTAATACTACGCATTATTCCTGCGCTGATTTCTGATAGGTTCTCATTTTTTCCGTTTTTTCATTCTTTTATGACCTGTTTCTCTTGCAGGTACTCGTCGGCTACCATGACATTGATTTTATGTATTCTTTCACAAACAGTGTTTGCGCTCAGCATATATGGATACCTTTGCTGATAGCAGCTGTGGTGATTTTCTGATTTTAGCACTGCAGTTAAAATCCTATTTTGGTATACGTGGATAGTGTCGTGTATACCCATCATTAAATTCAGTGGGTGGTTGTTTGGGCGGTTAATGATGAGTAATACTACACATTATTCCTGTGCTGATTTCTGATAGGTTCTCTTTTTTTCCGTTTTTTCATTCTTTTATGACCTGTTTCTCTTGCAGGTACTCGTCGGCTACCATGACATTGATTTTATATATTTTGACACAAACAGCGTTTGCGCTCAGCATATATGGATTCCTTTGCTGATAGCAGCTGTGGTGATTTTCTGATTTCAGCACTGCAGTTAAAATCCTATTTTGGTATACGTGGATAGTGTCGTGTATACCCATCATTAAATTCAGTGGGTGGTTGTTTTGGCGGTTAATGATGAGTAATACTACACATTATTCCTGTGCTGATTTCTAATAGGTTCTCTTTTTTTCAGTTTTTTCATTCTTTTATGACCTGTTTCTCTTGCAGGTACTCGTCGGCTACCATGACATTGATTTTATATATTCTGACACAAACAGCGTTTGCGCTCAGCGTATATGGATACCTTTGCTGATATTAGCTGTGGTGATTTTTTTATTTCAGCACTGCAGTTAAAATCCTATTTTGGTATACGTGGATAGTGTCGTGTATACCCATCATTAAATTCAGTGGGTGGTTGTTTGGGCGGTTAATGATGAGTAATACTACGCATTATTCCTGTGCTGATTTCTGATAGGTTCTCTTTTTTTCCGTTTTTTCATTCTTTTATGACCTGTTTCTCTTGCAGGTACTCGTCGGCTACCATGACATTGATTTTATATATTCTGACACAAACAGTGTTTGCGCTCAGCATATATGGATACCTTTGCTGATAGCAGCTGTGGTGATTTTCTGATTTCAGCACTGCAGTTAAAATCCTATTTTGGTATACGTGGATAGTGTCGTGTATACCCATCATTAAATTCAGTGGGTGGTTGTTTGGGCGGTTAATGATGAGTAATACTACGCATTATTCCTGTGCTGATTTCTGATAGGTTCTCTTTTTTTCCGTTTTTTCATTCTTTTATGACCTGTTTCTCTTGCAGGTACTCGTCGGCTACCATGACATTGATTTTATATATTCTGACACAAACAGTGTTTGCGCTCAGCATATATGGATACCTTTGCTGATAGCAGCTGTGGTGATTTTCTGATTTCAGCACTGCAGTTAAAATCCTATTTTGGTATACGTGGATAGTGTCGTGTATACCCATCATTAAATTCAGTGGGTGGTTGTTTGGGCGGTTAACGATGAGTAATACTACGCATTATTCCTGTGCTGATTTCTGATAGGTTCTCTTTTTTTCCGTTTTTTCATTCTTTTATGACCTGTTTCTCTTGCAGGTACTCGTCGGCTACCATGACATTGATATTATATATTCTGACACAAACAGTGTTTGCGCTCAGCATATATGGATACCTTTGCTGACAGCAGCTGTGGTGATTTTCTGATTTCAGCACTTCAGTTAAAATCCTATTTTGGTATACGTGGATAGTGTCGTGTATACCCATCATTAAATTCAGTGGGTGGTTGTTTGGTCGGTTAATGATGAGTAATACTACGCATTATTCCTGTGCTGATTTCTTAAAGGTTCTCTTTTTTTCCGTTTTTTCATTCTTTTATGACCTGTTTCTCTTGCAGGTACTCGTCGGCTACCATTGCATTGATTTTATATATTCTGACACAAACAGTGTTTGCGCTCAGCATATATGGATACCTTTGCTGATAGCAGCTGTGGTGATTTTCTGATTTCAGCACTGCAGTTAAAATCCTATTTTGGTATACGTGGAGAGTGTCGTGTATACCCATCATTAAATTCAGTGGGTGGTTGTTTGGGCGGTTAATGATGAGTAATTCTACGCATTATTCCTGTGCTGATTTCTGATAGGTTCTCTTTTTTTCAGTTTTTTCATTCTTTTATGACCTGTTTCTCTTGCAGGTACTCGTCGGCTACCATGACATTGATTTTATATATTCTGACACAAACAGTGTTTGCGTTCAGCATATATGGATACCTTTGCTGATAGCAGCTGTGGTGATTTTCTGATTTCAGCACTGCAGTTAAAATCCTATTTTGGTATACGTGGATAGTGTCGTATATACCCATCATTAAATTCAGTGGGTGGTTGTTTGGGCGGTTAATGATGAGTAATACTACACATTATTCCTGTGCTGATTTCTGATAGGTTCTCTTTTTTTCCGTTTTTTCATTCTTTTATGACCTGTTTCTCTTGCAGGTACTCGTCGGCTACCATGACATTGATTTTATGTATTCTGACACAAACAGTGTTTGCGCTCAGCATATATGGATACCTTTGCTGATAGCAGCTGTGGTGATTTTCTGATTTCAGCACTGCAGTTAAAATCCTATTTTGGTATACGTGGATAGTGTCGTGTATGCCCATTATTAAATTCAGTGGGTGGTTGTTTGGGCGGGTAATGATGAGTAATACTACGCATTATTCCTGCGCTGATTTCTGATAGGTTCTCTTTTTTTCCGTTTTTTCATTCTTTTATGACCTGTTTCTCTTGCAGGTACTCGTCGGCTACCATGACATTGATTTTATGTATTCTTTCACAAACAGTGTTTGCGCTCAGCATATATGGATACCTTTGCTGATAGCAGCTGTGGTGATTTTCTGATTTTAGCACTGCAGTTAAAATCCTATTTTGGTATACGTGGATAGTGTCGTGTATACCCATCATTAAATTCAGTGGGTGGTTGTTTGGGCGGTTAATGATGAGTAATACTACACATTATTCCTGTGCTGATTTCTGATAGGTTCTCTTTTTTTCCGTTTTTTTATTCTTTTATGACCTGTTTCTCTTGCAGGTACTCGTCGGCTACCATGACATTGATTTTATGTATTTTGACACAAACAGCGTTTGCGCTCAGCATATATGGATACCTTTGCTGATAGCAGCTGTGGTGATTTTCTGATTTCAGCACTGCAGTTAAAATCCTATTTTGGTATACGTGGATAGTGTCGTGTATACCCATCATTAAATTCAGTGGGTGGTTGTTTTGGCGGTTAATGATGAGTAATACTACACATTATTCCTGTGCTGATTTCTAATAGGTTCTCTTTTTTTCCGTTTTTTCATTCTTTTATGACCTGTTTCTCTTGCAGGTACTCGTCGGCTACCATGACATTGATTTTATATATTCTGACACACACAGCGTTTGCGCTCAGCGTATATGGATACCTTTGCTGATATTAGCTGTGGTGATTTTTTTATTTCAGCACTGCAGTTAAAATCCTATTTTGGTATACGTGGATAGTGTCGTGTATACCCATCATTAAATTCAGTGGGTGGTTGTTTGGGCGGTTAATGATGAGTAATACTACGCATTATTCCTGTGCTGATTTCTGATAGGTTCTCTTTTTTTCCGTTTTTTCATTCTTTTATGACCTGTTTCTCATGCAGGTACTCGTCGGCTACCATGACATTGATTTTATATATTCTGACACAAACAGTGTTTGCGCTCAGCATATATGGATACCTTTGCTGATAGCAGCTGTGGTGATTTTCTGATTTCAGCACTGCAGTTAAAATCCTATTTTGGTATACGTGGATAGTATCGTGTATACCCATCATTAAATTCAGTGGGTGGTTGTTTGGGCGGTTAATGATGAGTAATACTACGCATTATTCCTGTGCTGATTTCTGATAGGTTCTCCTTTTTTCCGTTTTTTCATTCTTTTATGACCTGTTTCTCTTGCAGGTACTCGTCGGCTACCATGACATTGATTTTATATATTCTGACACAAACAGTGTTTGCGCTCAGCATATATGGATACCTTTGCTGATAGCAGCTGTGGTGATTTTCTGATTTCAGCACTGCAGTTAAAATCCTATTTTGGTATACGTGGATAGTGTCGTGTATACCCATCATTAAATTCAGTGGGTGGTTGTTTGGGCGGTTAATGATGAGTAATACTACGCATTATTCCTGTGCTGATTTCTGATAGGTTCTCTTTTTTTCCGTTTTTTCATTCTTTTATGACCTGTTTCTCTTGCAGGTACTCGTCGGCTACCATGACATTGATTTTATATATTCTGACACAAACAGTGTTTGCGCTCAGCATATATGGATACCTTTGCTGACAGCAGCTGTGGTGATTTTCTGATTTCAGCACTGCAGTTAAAATCCTATTTTGGTATACGTGGATAGTGTCGTGTATACCCATCATTAAATTCAGTGGGTGGTTGTTTGGGCGGTTAATGATGAGTAATACTACGCATTATTCCTGTGCTGATTTCTGATAGGTTCTCTTTTTTTCCGTTTTTTCATTCTTTTATGACCTGTTTCTCTTGCAGGTACTCGTCGGCTACCATGACATTGATTTTATATATTCTGACACAAACAGTGTTTGCGCTCAGCATATATGGATACCTTTGCTGATAGCAGCTGTGGTGATTTTCTGATTTCAGCACTGCAGTTAAAATCCTATTTTGGTATACGTGGATAGTGTCGTGTATACCCATCATTAAATTCAGTGGGTGGTTGTTTGGGCGGTTAATGATGAGTAATACTACGCATTATTCCTGTGCTGATTTCTGATAGGTTCTCTTTTTTTCCGTTTTTTCATTCTTTTATGACCTGTTTCTCTTGCAGGTACTCGTCGGCTACCATGACATTGATTTTATATATTCTGACACAAACAGTGTTTGCGCTCAGCATATATGGATACCTTTGCTGATAGCAGCTGTGGTGATTTTCTGATTTCAGCACTGCAGTTAAAATCCTATTTTGGTATACGTGGATAGTGTCGTGTATACCCATCATTAAATTCAGTGGGTGGTTGTTTGGGCGGTTAACGATGAGTAATACTACGCATTATTCCTGTGCTGATTTCTGATAGGTTCTCTTTTTTTCCGTTTTTTCATTCTTTTATGACCTGTTTCTCTTGCAGGTACTCGTCGGCTACCATGACATTGATATTATATATTCTGACACAAACAGTGTTTGCGCTCAGCATATATGGATACCTTTGCTGACAGCAGCTGTGGTGATTTTCTGATTTCAGCACTTCAGTTAAAATCCTATTTTGGTATACGTGGATAGTGTCGTGTATACCCATCATTAAATTCAGTGGGTGGTTGTTTGGTCGGTTAATGATGAGTAATACTACGCATTATTCCTGTGCTGATTTCTTAAAGGTTCTCTTTTTTTCCGTTTTTTCATTCTTTTATGACCTGTTTCTCTTGCAGGTACTCGTCGGCTACCATTGCATTGATTTTATATATTCTGACACAAACAGTGTTTGCGCTCAGCATATATGGATACCTTTGCTGATAGCAGCTGTGGTGATTTTCTGATTTCAGCACTGCAGTTAAAATCCTATTTTGGTATACGTGGAGAGTGTCGTGTATACCCATCATTAAATTCAGTGGGTGGTTGTTTGGGCGGTTAATGATGAGTAATTCTACGCATTATTCCTGTGCTGATTTCTGATAGGTTCTCTTTTTTTCAGTTTTTTCATTCTTTTATGACCTGTTTCTCTTGCAGGTACTCGTCGGCTACCATGACATTGATTTTATATATTCTGACACAAACAGTGTTTGCGTTCAGCATATATGGATACCTTTGCTGATAGCAGCTGTGGTGATTTTCTGATTTCAGCACTGCAGTTAAAATCCTATTTTGGTATACGTGGATAGTGTCGTATATACCCATCATTAAATTCAGTGGGTGGTTGTTTGGGCGGTTAATGATGAGTAATACTACACATTATTCCTGTGCTGATTTCTGATAGGTTCTCTTTTTTTCCGTTTTTTCATTCTTTTATGACCTGTTTCTCTTGCAGGTACTCGTCGGCTACCATGACATTGATTTTATATATTCTGACACAAACAGTGTTTGCGCTCAGCATATATGGATACCTTTGCTGATAGCAGCTGTGGTGATTTTCTGATTTCAGCACTGCAGTTAAAATCCTATTTTGGTATACGTGGATAGTGTCGTGTATACCCATTATTAAATTCAGTGGGTGGTTGTTTGGGCGGGTAATGATGAGTAATACTACGCATTATTCCTGCGCTGATTTCTGATAGGTTCTCTTTTTTTCCGTTTTTTCATTCTTTTATGACCTGTTTCTCTTGCAGGTACTCGTCGGCTACATGACATTGATTTTATGTATTCTTTCACAAACAGTGTTTGCGCTCAGCATATATGGATACCTTTGCTGATAGCAGCTGTGGTGATTTTCTGATTTTAGCACTGCAGTTAAAATCCTATTTTGGTATACGTGGATAGTGTCGTGTATACCCATCATTAAATTCAGTGGGTGGTTGTTTGGGCGGTTAATGATGAGTAATACTACACATTATTCCTGTGCTGATTTCTGATAGGTTCTCTTTTTTTCCGTTTTTTCATTCTTTTATGACCTGTTTCTCTTGCAGGTACTCGTCGGCTACCATGACATTGATTTTATATATTCTGACACAAACAGTGTTTGCGCTCAGCATATATGGATACCTTTGCTGATAGCAGCTGTGGTGATTTTCTGATTTCAGCACTGCAGTTAAAATCCTATTTTGGTATACGTGGATAGTGTCGTGTATGCCCATTATTAAATTCAGTGGGTGGTTGTTTGGGCGGGTAATGATGAGTAATACTACGCATTATTCCTGCGCTGATTTCTGATAGGTTCTCTTTTTTTCCGTTTTTTCATTCTTTTATGACCTGTTTCTCTTGCAGGTACTCGTCGGCTACCATGACATTGATTTTATGTATTCTTTCACAAACAGTGTTTGCGCTCAGCATATATGGATACCTTTGCTGATAGCAGCTGTGGTGATTTTCTGATTTTAGCACTGCAGTTAAAATCCTATTTTGGTATACGTGGATAGTGTCGTGTATACCCATCATTAAATTCAGTGGGTGGTTGTTTGGGCGGTTAATGATGAGTAATACTACACATTATTCCTGTGCTGATTTCTGATAGGTTCTCTTTTTTTCCGTTTTTTTATTCTTTTATGACCTGTTTCTCTTGCAGGTACTCGTCGGCTACCATGACATTGATTTTATGTATTTTGACACAAACAGCGTTTGCGCTCAGCATATATGGATACCTTTGCTGATAGCAGCTGTGGTGATTTTCTGATTTCAGCACTGCAGTTAAAATCCTATTTTGGTATACGTGGATAGTGTCGTGTATACCCATCATTAAATTCAGTGGGTGGTTGTTTTGGCGGTTAATGATGAGTAATACTACACATTATTCCTGTGCTGATTTCTAATAGGTTCTCTTTTTTTCCGTTTTTTCATTCTTTTATGACCTGTTTCTCTTGCAGGTACTCGTCGGCTACCATGACATTGATTTTATATATTCTGACACAAACAGCGTTTGCGCTCAGCGTATATGGATACCTTTGCTGATATTAGCTGTGGTGATTTTTTTATTTCAGCACTGCAGTTAAAATCCTATTTTGGTATACGTGGATAGTGTCGTGTATACCCATCATTAAATTCAGTGGGTGGTTGTTTGGGCGGTTAATGATGAGTAATACTACGCATTATTCCTGTGCTGATTTCTGATAGGTTCTCTTTTTTTCCGTTTTTTCATTCTTTTATGACCTGTTTCTCATGCAGGTACTCGTCGGCTACCATGACATTGATTTTATATATTCTGACACAAACAGTGTTTGCGCTCAGCATATATGGATACCTTTGCTGATAGCAGCTGTGGTGATTTTCTGATTTCAGCACTGCAGTTAAAATCCTATTTTGGTATACGTGGATAGTATCGTGTATACCCATCATTAAATTCAGTGGGTGGTTGTTTGGGCGGTTAATGATGAGTAATACTACGCATTATTCCTGTGCTGATTTCTGATAGGTTCTCCTTTTTTCCGTTTTTTCATTCTTTTATGACCTGTTTCTCTTGCAGGTACTCGTCGGCTACCATGACATTGATTTTATATATTCTGACACAAACAGTGTTTGCGCTCAGCATATATGGATACCTTTGCTGATAGCAGCTGTGGTGATTTTCTGATTTCAGCACTGCAGTTAAAATCCTATTTTGGTATACGTGGATAGTGTCGTGTATACCCATCATTAAATTCAGTGGGTGGTTGTTTGGGCGGTTAATGATGAGTAATACTACGCATTATTCCTGTGCTGATTTCTGATAGGTTCTCTTTTTTTCCGTTTTTTCATTCTTTTATGACCTGTTTCTCTTGCAGGTACTCGTCGGCTACCATGACATTGATTTTATATATTCTGACACAAACAGTGTTTGCGCTCAGCATATATGGATACCTTTGCTGACAGCAGCTGTGGTGATTTTCTGATTTCAGCACTGCAGTTAAAATCCTATTTTGGTATACGTGGATAGTGTCGTGTATACCCATCATTAAATTCAGTGGGTGGTTGTTTGGGCGGTTAATGATGAGTAATACTACGCATTATTCCTGTGCTGATTTCTGATAGGTTCTCTTTTTTTCCGTTTTTTCATTCTTTTATGACCTGTTTCTCTTGCAGGTACTCGTCGGCTACCATGACATTGATTTTATATATTCTGACACAAACAGTGTTTGCGCTCAGCATATATGGATACCTTTGCTGATAGCAGCTGTGGTGATTTTCTGATTTCAGCACTGCAGTTAAAATCCTATTTTGGTATACGTGGATAGTGTCGTGTATACCCATCATTAAATTCAGTGGGTGGTTGTTTGGGCGGTTAACGATGAGTAATACTACGCATTATTCCTGTGCTGATTTCTGATAGGTTCTCTTTTTTTCCGTTTTTTCATTCTTTTATGACCTGTTTCTCTTGCAGGTACTCGTCGGCTACCATGACATTGATATTATATATTCTGACACAAACAGTGTTTGCGCTCAGCATATATGGATACCTTTGCTGACAGCAGCTGTGGTGATTTTCTGATTTCAGCACTTCAGTTAAAATCCTATTTTGGTATACGTGGATAGTGTCGTGTATACCCATCATTAAATTCAGTGGGTGGTTGTTTGGTCGGTTAATGATGAGTAATACTACGCATTATTCCTGTGCTGATTTCTTAAAGGTTCTCTTTTTTTCCGTTTTTTCATTCTTTTATGACCTGTTTCTCTTGCAGGTACTCGTCGGCTACCATTGCATTGATTTTATATATTCTGACACAAACAGTGTTTGCGTTCAGCATATATGGATACCTTTGCTGATAGCAGCTGTGGTGATTTTCTGATTTCAGCACTGCAGTTAAAATCCTATTTTGGTATACGTGGATAGTGTCGTATATACCCATCATTAAATTCAGTGGGTGGTTGTTTGGGCGGTTAATGATGAGTAATACTACACATTATTCCTGTGCTGATTTCTGATAGGTTCTCTTTTTTTCCGTTTTTTCATTCTTTTATGACCTGTTTCTCTTGCAGGTACTCGTCGGCTACCATGACATTGATTTTATATATTCTGACACAAACAGTGTTTGCGCTCAGCATATATGGATACCTTTGCTGATAGCAGCTGTGGTGATTTTCTGATTTCAGCACTGCAGTTAAAATCCTATTTTGGTATACGTGGATAGTGTCGTGTATACCCATTATTAAATTCAGTGGGTGGTTGTTTGGGCGGGTAATGATGAGTAATACTACGCATTATTCCTGCGCTGATTTCTGATAGGTTCTCTTTTTTTCCGTTTTTTCATTCTTTTATGACCTGTTTCTCTTGCAGGTACTCGTCGGCTACCATGACATTGATTTTATGTATTCTTTCACAAACAGTGTTTGCGCTCAGCATATATGGATACCTTTGCTGATAGCAGCTGTGGTGATTTTCTGATTTTAGCACTGCAGTTAAAATCCTATTTTGGTATACGTGGATAGTGTCGTGTATACCCATCATTAAATTCAGTGGGTGGTTGTTTGGGCGGTTAATGATGAGTAATACTACACATTATTCCTGTGCTGATTTCTGATAGGTTCTCTTTTTTTCCGTTTTTTTATTCTTTTATGACCTGTTTCTCTTGCAGGTACTCGTCGGCTACCATGACATTGATTTTATGTATTTTGACACAAACAGCGTTTGCGCTCAGCATATATGGATACCTTTGCTGATAGCAGCTGTGGTGATTTTCTGATTTCAGCACTGCAGTTAAAATCCTATTTTGGTATACGTGGATAGTGTCGTGTATACCCATCATTAAATTCAGTGGGTGGTTGTTTTGGCGGTTAATGATGAGTAATACTACACATTATTCCTGTGCTGATTTCTAATAGGTTCTCTTTTTTTCAGTTTTTTCATTCTTTTATGACCTGTTTCTCTTGCAGGTACTCGTTGGCTACCATGACATTGATTTTATATATTCTGACACAAACAGTGTTTGCGCTCAGCATATATGGATACCTTTGCTGATAGCAGCTGTGTTGATTTTCTGATTTCAGCACTGCAGTTAAAATCGTATTTTGGTATACGTGGATAGTGTCGTGTATACCCATCATTAAATTCAGTGGGTGGTTGTTTGGGCGTTTAATGATGAGTAATACTACTTATTATTCCTGTGCTGATTTCTGATAGGTTCTCTTTTTTTCAGTTTTTTCATTCTTTTATGACCTGTTTCTCTTGCAGGTACTCGTTGGCTACCATGACATTGATTTTATATATTCTGACACAAACAGCGTTTGCGCTCAGCATATATGGATACCTTTGCTGATAGCAGCTGTGGTGATTTTCTGATTTCAGCACTGCAGTTAAAATCCTATTTTGGTATACGTGGATAGTGTTGTGTATACCCATCATTAAATTCAGTGGGTGGTTGTTTCGGGCGGTTAATGATGAGTAATACTACGCATTATTCCTGTGCTGATTTCTGATAGGTTCTCTTTTTTTCCGTTTTTTCATTCTTTTATGACCTGTTTCTCTTGCAGGTACTCGTCGGCTACCATGACATTGATTTTATATATTCTGACACAAACAGTGTTTGCGCTCAGCATATATGGATACCTTTGCTGATAGCAGCTGTGGTGATTTTCTGATTTCAGCACTGCAGTTAAAATCCTATTTTGGTATACGTGGATAGTGTCGTGTATACCCATCATTAAATTCAGTGGGTGGTTGTTTGGGCGGTTAATGATGAGTAATACTACGCATTATTCCTGTGCTGATTTCTGATAGGTTCTCTTTTTTTCCGTTTTTTCATTCTTTTATGACCTGTTTCTCTTGCAGGTACTCGTCAGCTACCATGACATTGATTTTATATATTCTGACACAAACAGTGTTTGCGCTCAGCATATATGGATACCTTTGCTGATAGCAGCTGTGTTGATTTTCTGATTTCAGCACTGCAGTTAAAATCGTATTTTGGTATACGTGGATAGTGTCGTGTATACCCATCATTAAATTTAGTGGGTGGTTGTTTGGGCGTTTAATGATGAGTAATACTACTTATTATTCCTGTGCTGATTTCTGATAGGTTCTCTTTTTTTCAGTTTTTTCATTCTTTTATGACCTGTTTCTCTTGCAGGTACTCGTCGGCTACCATGACATTGATTTTATATATTCTGACACAAACAGCGTTTGCGCTCAGCATATATGGATACCTTTGCTGATAGCAGCTGTGGTGATTTTCTGATTTCAGCACTGCAGTTCCTATTTTGGTATACGTGGATAGTGTTGTGTATACCCATCATTAAATTCAGTGGGTGGTTGTTTGGGCGGTTAATGATGAGTAATACTACGCATTATTCCTGTGCTGATTTCTGATAGGTTCTCTTTTTTTCAGTTTTTTCATTCTTTTATGACCTGTTTCTCTTGCAGGTACTCGTCAGCTACCATGACATTGATTTTATATATTCTGACACAAACAGTGTTTGCGCTCAGCATATATGGATACCTTTGCTGATAGCAGCTGTGTTGATTTTCTGATTTCAGCACTGCAGTTAAAATCGTATTTTGGTATACGTGGATAGTGTCGTGTATACCCATCATTAAATTCAGTGGGTGGTTGTTTGGGCGTTTAATGATGAGTAATACTACTTATTATTCCTGTGCTGATTTCTGATAGGTTCTCTTTTTTTCAGGTTTTTCATTCTTTTATGACCTGTTTCTCTTGCAGGTACTCGTCGGCTACCATGACATTGATTTTATGTATTCTTTCACAAACAGTGTTTGCGCTCAGCATATATGGATACCTTTGCTGATAGCAGCTGTGGTGATTTTCTGATTTTAGCACTGCAGTTAAAATCCTATTTTGGTATACGTGGATAGTGTCGTGTATACCCATCATTAAATTCAGTGGGTGGTTGTTTGGGCGGTTAATGATGAGTAATACTACACATTATTCCTGTGCTGATTTCTGATAGGTTCTCTTTTTTTCCGTTTTTTCATTCTTTTATGACCTGTTTCTCTTGCAGGTACTCGTCGGCTACCATGACATTGATTTTATATATTTTGACACAAACAGCGTTTGCGCTCAGCATATATGGATTCCTTTGCTGATAGCAGCTGTGGTGATTTTCTGATTTCAGCACTGCAGTTAAAATCCTATTTTGGTATACGTGGATAGTGTCGTGTATACCCATCATTAAATTCAGTGGGTGGTTGTTTTGGCGGTTAATGATGAGTAATACTACACATTATTCCTGTGCTGATTTCTAATAGGTTCTCTTTTTTTCAGTTTTTTCATTCTTTTATGACCTGTTTCTCTTGCAGGTACTCGTCGGCTACCATGACATTGATTTTATATATTCTGACACAAACAGCGTTTGCGCTCAGCGTATATGGATACCTTTGCTGATATTAGCTGTGGTGATTTTTTTATTTCAGCACTGCAGTTAAAATCCTATTTTGGTATACGTGGATAGTGTCGTGTATACCCATCATTAAATTCAGTGGGTGGTTGTTTGGGCGGTTAATGATGAGTAATACTACGCATTATTCCTGTGCTGATTTCTGATAGGTTCTCTTTTTTTCCGTTTTTTCATTCTTTTATGACCTGTTTCTCTTGCAGGTACTCGTCGGCTACCATGACATTGATTTTATATATTCTGACACAAACAGTGTTTGCGCTCAGCATATATGGATACCTTTGCTGATAGCAGCTGTGGTGATTTTCTGATTTCAGCACTGCAGTTAAAATCCTATTTTGGTATACGTGGATAGTGTCGTGTATACCCATCATTAAATTCAGTGGGTGGTTGTTTGGGCGGTTAATGATGAGTAATACTACGCATTATTCCTGTGCTGATTTCTGATAGGTTCTCTTTTTTTCCGTTTTTTCATTCTTTTATGACCTGTTTCTCTTGCAGGTACTCGTCGGCTACCATGACATTGATTTTATATATTCTGACACAAACAGTGTTTGCGCTCAGCATATATGGATACCTTTGCTGATAGCAGCTGTGGTGATTTTCTGATTTCAGCACTGCAGTTAAAATCCTATTTTGGTATACGTGGATAGTGTCGTGTATACCCATCATTAAATTCAGTGGGTGGTTGTTTGGGCGGTTAACGATGAGTAATACTACGCATTATTCCTGTGCTGATTTCTGATAGGTTCTCTTTTTTTCCGTTTTTTCATTCTTTTATGACCTGTTTCTCTTGCAGGTACTCGTCGGCTACCATGACATTGATATTATATATTCTGACACAAACAGTGTTTGCGCTCAGCATATATGGATACCTTTGCTGACAGCAGCTGTGGTGATTTTCTGATTTCAGCACTTCAGTTAAAATCCTATTTTGGTATACGTGGATAGTGTCGTGTATACCCATCATTAAATTCAGTGGGTGGTTGTTTGGTCGGTTAATGATGAGTAATACTACGCATTATTCCTGTGCTGATTTCTTAAAGGTTCTCTTTTTTTCCGTTTTTTCATTCTTTTATGACCTGTTTCTCTTGCAGGTACTCGTCGGCTACCATTGCATTGATTTTATATATTCTGACACAAACAGTGTTTGCGCTCAGCATATATGGATACCTTTGCTGATAGCAGCTGTGGTGATTTTCTGATTTCAGCACTGCAGTTAAAATCCTATTTTGGTATACGTGGAGAGTGTCGTGTATACCCATCATTAAATTCAGTGGGTGGTTGTTTGGGCGGTTAATGATGAGTAATTCTACGCATTATTCCTGTGCTGATTTCTGATAGGTTCTCTTTTTTTCAGTTTTTTCATTCTTTTATGACCTGTTTCTCTTGCAGGTACTCGTCGGCTACCATGACATTGATTTTATATATTCTGACACAAACAGTGTTTGCGTTCAGCATATATGGATACCTTTGCTGATAGCAGCTGTGGTGATTTTCTGATTTCAGCACTGCAGTTAAAATCCTATTTTGGTATACGTGGATAGTGTCGTATATACCCATCATTAAATTCAGTGGGTGGTTGTTTGGGCGGTTAATGATGAGTAATACTACACATTATTCCTGTGCTGATTTCTGATAGGTTCTCTTTTTTTCCGTTTTTTCATTCTTTTATGACCTGTTTCTCTTGCAGGTACTCGTCGGCTACCATGACATTGATTTTATATATTCTGACACAAACAGTGTTTGCGCTCAGCATATATGGATACCTTTGCTGATAGCAGCTGTGGTGATTTTCTGATTTCAGCACTGCAGTTAAAATCCTATTTTGGTATACGTGGATAGTGTCGTGTATGCCCATTATTAAATTCAGTGGGTGGTTGTTTGGGCGGGTAATGATGAGTAATACTACGCATTATTCCTGCGCTGATTTCTGATAGGTTCTCTTTTTTTCCGTTTTTTCATTCTTTTATGACCTGTTTCTCTTGCAGGTACTCGTCGGCTACCATGACATTGATTTTATGTATTCTTTCACAAACAGTGTTTGCGCTCAGCATATATGGATACCTTTGCTGATAGCAGCTGTGGTGATTTTCTGATTTTAGCACTGCAGTTAAAATCCTATTTTGGTATACGTGGATAGTGTCGTGTATACCCATCATTAAATTCAGTGGGTGGTTGTTTGGGCGGTTAATGATGAGTAATACTACACATTATTCCTGTGCTGATTTCTGATAGGTTCTCTTTTTTTCCGTTTTTTTATTCTTTTATGACCTGTTTCTCTTGCAGGTACTCGTCGGCTACCATGACATTGATTTTATGTATTTTGACACAAACAGCGTTTGCGCTCAGCATATATGGATACCTTTGCTGATAGCAGCTGTGGTGATTTTCTGATTTCAGCACTGCAGTTAAAATCCTATTTTGGTATACGTGGATAGTGTCGTGTATACCCATCATTAAATTCAGTGGGTGGTTGTTTTGGCGGTTAATGATGAGTAATACTACACATTATTCCTGTGCTGATTTCTAATAGGTTCTCTTTTTTTCCGTTTTTTCATTCTTTTATGACCTGTTTCTCTTGCAGGTACTCGTCGGCTACCATGACATTGATTTTATATATTCTGACACAAACAGCGTTTGCGCTCAGCGTATATGGATACCTTTGCTGATATTAGCTGTGGTGATTTTTTTATTTCAGCACTGCAGTTAAAATCCTATTTTGGTATACGTGGATAGTGTCGTGTATACCCATCATTAAATTCAGTGGGTGGTTGTTTGGGCGGTTAATGATGAGTAATACTACGCATTATTCCTGTGCTGATTTCTGATAGGTTCTCTTTTTTTCCGTTTTTTCATTCTTTTATGACCTGTTTCTCATGCAGGTACTCGTCGGCTACCATGACATTGATTTTATATATTCTGACACAAACAGTGTTTGCGCTCAGCATATATGGATACCTTTGCTGATAGCAGCTGTGGTGATTTTCTGATTTCAGCACTGCAGTTAAAATCCTATTTTGGTATACGTGGATAGTATCGTGTATACCCATCATTAAATTCAGTGGGTGGTTGTTTGGGCGGTTAATGATGAGTAATACTACGCATTATTCCTGTGCTGATTTCTGATAGGTTCTCCTTTTTTCCGTTTTTTCATTCTTTTATGACCTGTTTCTCTTGCAGGTACTCGTCGGCTACCATGACATTGATTTTATATATTCTGACACAAACAGTGTTTGCGCTCAGCATATATGGATACCTTTGCTGATAGCAGCTGTGGTGATTTTCTGATTTCAGCACTGCAGTTAAAATCCTATTTTGGTATACGTGGATAGTGTCGTGTATACCCATCATTAAATTCAGTGGGTGGTTGTTTGGGCGGTTAATGATGAGTAATACTACGCATTATTCCTGTGCTGATTTCTGATAGGTTCTCTTTTTTTCCGTTTTTTCATTCTTTTATGACCTGTTTCTCTTGCAGGTACTCGTCGGCTACCATGACATTGATTTTATATATTCTGACACAAACAGTGTTTGCGCTCAGCATATATGGATACCTTTGCTGACAGCAGCTGTGGTGATTTTCTGATTTCAGCACTGCAGTTAAAATCCTATTTTGGTATACGTGGATAGTGTCGTGTATACCCATCATTAAATTCAGTGGGTGGTTGTTTGGGCGGTTAATGATGAGTAATACTACGCATTATTCCTGTGCTGATTTCTGATAGGTTCTCTTTTTTTCCGTTTTTTCATTCTTTTATGACCTGTTTCTCTTGCAGGTACTCGTCGGCTACCATGACATTGATTTTATATATTCTGACACAAACAGTGTTTGCGCTCAGCATATATGGATACCTTTGCTGATAGCAGCTGTGGTGATTTTCTGATTTCAGCACTGCAGTTAAAATCCTATTTTGGTATACGTGGATAGTGTCGTGTATACCCATCATTAAATTCAGTGGGTGGTTGTTTGGGCGGTTAATGATGAGTAATACTACGCATTATTCCTGTGCTGATTTCTGATAGGTTCTCTTTTTTTCCGTTTTTTCATTCTTTTATGACCTGTTTCTCTTGCAGGTACTCGTCGGCTACCATGACATTGATTTTATATATTCTGACACAAACAGTGTTTGCGCTCAGCATATATGGATACCTTTGCTGATAGCAGCTGTGGTGATTTTCTGATTTCAGCACTGCAGTTAAAATCCTATTTTGGTATACGTGGATAGTGTCGTGTATACCCATCATTAAATTCAGTGGGTGGTTGTTTGGGCGGTTAACGATGAGTAATACTACGCATTATTCCTGTGCTGATTTCTGATAGGTTCTCTTTTTTTCCGTTTTTTCATTCTTTTATGACCTGTTTCTCTTGCAGGTACTCGTCGGCTACCATGACATTGATATTATATATTCTGACACAAACAGTGTTTGCGCTCAGCATATATGGATACCTTTGCTGACAGCAGCTGTGGTGATTTTCTGATTTCAGCACTTCAGTTAAAATCCTATTTTGGTATACGTGGATAGTGTCGTGTATACCCATCATTAAATTCAGTGGGTGGTTGTTTGGTCGGTTAATGATGAGTAATACTACGCATTATTCCTGTGCTGATTTCTTAAAGGTTCTCTTTTTTTCCGTTTTTTCATTCTTTTATGACCTGTTTCTCTTGCAGGTACTCGTCGGCTACCATTGCATTGATTTTATATATTCTGACACAAACAGTGTTTGCGCTCAGCATATATGGATACCTTTGCTGATAGCAGCTGTGGTGATTTTCTGATTTCAGCACTGCAGTTAAAATCCTATTTTGGTATACGTGGAGAGTGTCGTGTATACCCATCATTAAATTCAGTGGGTGGTTGTTTGGGCGGTTAATGATGAGTAATTCTACGCATTATTCCTGTGCTGATTTCTGATAGGTTCTCTTTTTTTCAGTTTTTTCATTCTTTTATGACCTGTTTCTCTTGCAGGTACTCGTCGGCTACCATGACATTGATTTTATATATTCTGACACAAACAGTGTTTGCGTTCAGCATATATGGATACCTTTGCTGATAGCAGCTGTGGTGATTTTCTGATTTCAGCACTGCAGTTAAAATCCTATTTTGGTATACGTGGATAGTGTCGTATATACCCATCATTAAATTCAGTGGGTGGTTGTTTGGGCGGTTAATGATGAGTAATACTACACATTATTCCTGTGCTGATTTCTGATAGGTTCTCTTTTTTTCCGTTTTTTCATTCTTTTATGACCTGTTTCTCTTGCAGGTACTCGTCGGCTACCATGACATTGATTTTATATATTCTGACACAAACAGTGTTTGCGCTCAGCATATATGGATACCTTTGCTGATAGCAGCTGTGGTGATTTTCTGATTTCAGCACTGCAGTTAAAATCCTATTTTGGTATACGTGGATAGTGTCGTGTATACCCATTATTAAATTCAGTGGGTGGTTGTTTGGGCGGGTAATGATGAGTAATACTACGCATTATTCCTGCGCTGATTTCTGATAGGTTCTCTTTTTTTCCGTTTTTTCATTCTTTTATGATCTGTTTCTCTTGCAGGTACTCGTCGGCTACCATGACATTGATTTTATGTATTCTTTCACAAACAGTGTTTGCGCTCAGCATATATGGATACCTTTGCTGATAGCAGCTGTGGTGATTTTCTGATTTTAGCACTGCAGTTAAAATCCTATTTTGGTATACGTGGATAGTGTCGTGTATACCCATCATTAAATTCAGTGGGTGGTTGTTTGGGCGGTTAATGATGAGTAATACTACACATTATTCCTGTGCTGATTTCTGATAGGTTCTCTTTTTTTCCGTTTTTTCATTCTTTTATGACCTGTTTCTCTTGCAGGTACTCGTCGGCTACCATGACATTGATTTTATATATTCTGACACAAACAGTGTTTGCGCTCAGCATATATGGATACCTTTGCTGATAGCAGCTGTGGTGATTTTCTGATTTCAGCACTGCAGTTAAAATCCTATTTTGGTATACGTGGATAGTGTCGTGTATGCCCATTATTAAATTCAGTGGGTGGTTGTTTGGGCGGGTAATGATGAGTAATACTACGCATTATTCCTGCGCTGATTTCTGATAGGTTCTCTTTTTTTCCGTTTTTTCATTCTTTTATGACCTGTTTCTCTTGCAGGTACTCGTCGGCTACCATGACATTGATTTTATATATTCTGACACAAACAGTGTTTGCGCTCAGCATATATGGATACCTTTGCTGATAGCAGCTGTGTTGATTTTCTGATTTCAGCACTGCAGTTAAAATCGTATTTTGGTATACGTGGATAGTGTCGTGTATACCCATCATTAAATTTAGTGGGTGGTTGTTTGGGCGTTTAATGATGAGTAATACTACTTATTATTCCTGTGCTGATTTCTGATAGGTTCTCTTTTTTTCAGTTTTTTCATTCTTTTATGACCTGTTTCTCTTGCAGGTACTCGTCGGCTACCATGACATTGATTTTATATATTCTGACACAAACAGCGTTTGCGCTCAGCATATATGGATACCTTTGCTGATAGCAGCTGTGGTGATTTTCTGATTTCAGCACTGCAGTTCCTATTTTGGTATACGTGGATAGTGTTGTGTATACCCATCATTAAATTCAGTGGGTGGTTGTTTGGGCGGTTAATGATGAGTAATACTACGCATTATTCCTGTGCTGATTTCTGATAGGTTCTCTTTTTTTCAGTTTTTTCATTCTTTTATGACCTGTTTCTCTTGCAGGTACTCGTCAGCTACCATGACATTGATTTTATATATTCTGACACAAACAGTGTTTGCGCTCAGCATATATGGATACCTTTGCTGATAGCAGCTGTGTTGATTTTCTGATTTCAGCACTGCAGTTAAAATCGTATTTTGGTAAACGTGGATAGTGTCGTGTATACCCATCATTAAATTCAGTGGGTGGTTGTTTGGGCGTTTAATGATGAGTAATACTACTTATTATTCCTGTGCTGATTTCTGATAGGTTCTCTTTTTTTCAGGTTTTTCATTCTTTTATTACCTGTTTCTCTTGCAGGTACTCGTCGGCTACCATGACATTGATTTTATATATTCTGACACAAGCAGTGTTTGCGCTCAGCATATATGGATACCTTTGCTGATAGCAGCTGTGGTGATTTTCTGATTTCAGCACTGCAGTTAAAATCCTATTTTGGTATACGTGGATAGTGTCGTGTATACCCATCATTAAATTCAGTGGGTGGTTGTTTGGGCGGTTAATGATGAGTAATACTACGCATTATTCCTGCGCTGATTTCTGATAGGTTCTCATTTTTTCCGTTTTTTCATTCTTTTATGACCTGTTTCTCTTGCAGGTACTCGTCGGCTACCATGACATTGATTTTATGTATTCTTTCACAAACAGTGTTTGCGCTCAGCATATATGGATACCTTTGCTGATAGCAGCTGTGGTGATTTTCTGATTTTAGCACTGCAGTTAAAATCCTATTTTGGTATACGTGGATAGTGTCGTGTATACCCATCATTAAATTCAGTGGGTGGTTGTTTGGGCGGTTAATGATGAGTAATACTACACATTATTCCTGTGCTGATTTCTGATAGGTTCTCTTTTTTTCCGTTTTTTCATTCTTTTATGACCTGTTTCTCTTGCAGGTACTCGTCGGCTACCATGACATTGATTTTATATATTTTGACACAAACAGCGTTTGCGCTCAGCATATATGGATTCCTTTGCTGATAGCAGCTGTGGTGATTTTCTGATTTCAGCACTGCAGTTAAAATCCTATTTTGGTATACGTGGATAGTGTCGTGTATACCCATCATTAAATTCAGTGGGTGGTTGTTTTGGCGGTTAATGATGAGTAATACTACACATTATTCCTGTGCTGATTTCTAATAGGTTCTCTTTTTTTCAGTTTTTTCATTCTTTTATGACCTGTTTCTCTTGCAGGTACTCGTCGGCTACCATGACATTGATTTTATATATTCTGACACAAACAGCGTTTGCGCTCAGCGTATATGGATACCTTTGCTGATATTAGCTGTGGTGATTTTTTTATTTCAGCACTGCAGTTAAAATCCTATTTTGGTATACGTGGATAGTGTCGTGTATACCCATCATTAAATTCAGTGGGTGGTTGTTTGGGCGGTTAATGATGAGTAATACTACGCATTATTCCTGTGCTGATTTCTGATAGGTTCTCTTTTTTTCCGTTTTTTCATTCTTTTATGACCTGTTTCTCTTGCAGGTACTCGTCGGCTACCATGACATTGATTTTATATATTCTGACACAAACAGTGTTTGCGCTCAGCATATATGGATACCTTTGCTGATAGCAGCTGTGGTGATTTTCTGATTTCAGCACTGCAGTTAAAATCCTATTTTGGTATACGTGGATAGTGTCGTGTATACCCATCATTAAATTCAGTGGGTGGTTGTTTGGGCGGTTAATGATGAGTAATACTACGCATTATTCCTGTGCTGATTTCTGATAGGTTCTCTTTTTTTCCGTTTTTTCATTCTTTTATGACCTGTTTCTCTTGCAGGTACTCGTCGGCTACCATGACATTGATTTTATATATTCTGACACAAACAGTGTTTGCGCTCAGCATATATGGATACCTTTGCTGATAGCAGCTGTGGTGATTTTCTGATTTCAGCACTGCAGTTAAAATCCTATTTTGGTATACGTGGATAGTGTCGTGTATACCCATCATTAAATTCAGTGGGTGGTTGTTTGGGCGGTTAACGATGAGTAATACTACGCATTATTCCTGTGCTGATTTCTGATAGGTTCTCTTTTTTCCGTTTTTTCATTCTTTTATGACCTGTTTCTCTTGCAGGTACTCGTCGGCTACCATGACATTGATATTATATATTCTGACACAAACAGTGTTTGCGCTCAGCATATATGGATACCTTTGCTGACAGCAGCTGTGGTGATTTTCTGATTTCAGCACTTCAGTTAAAATCCTATTTTGGTATACGTGGATAGTGTCGTGTATACCCATCATTAAATTCAGTGGGTGGTTGTTTGGTCGGTTAATGATGAGTAATACTACGCATTATTCCTGTGCTGATTTCTTAAAGGTTCTCTTTTTTTCCGTTTTTTCATTCTTTTATGACCTGTTTCTCTTGCAGGTACTCGTCGGCTACCATTGCATTGATTTTATATATTCTGACACAAACAGTGTTTGCGCTCAGCATATATGGATACCTTTGCTGATAGCAGCTGTGGTGATTTTCTGATTTCAGCACTGCAGTTAAAATCCTATTTTGGTATACGTGGAGAGTGTCGTGTATACCCATCATTAAATTCAGTGGGTGGTTGTTTGGGCGGTTAATGATGAGTAATTCTACGCATTATTCCTGTGCTGATTTCTGATAGGTTCTCTTTTTTTCAGTTTTTTCATTCTTTTATGACCTGTTTCTCTTGCAGGTACTCGTCGGCTACCATGACATTGATTTTATATATTCTGACACAAACAGTGTTTGCGTTCAGCATATATGGATACCTTTGCTGATAGCAGCTGTGGTGATTTTCTGATTTCAGCACTGCAGTTAAAATCCTATTTTGGTATACGTGGATAGTGTCGTATATACCCATCATTAAATTCAGTGGGTGGTTGTTTGGGCGGTTAATGATGAGTAATACTACACATTATTCCTGTGCTGATTTCTGATAGGTTCTCTTTTTTTCCGTTTTTTCATTCTTTTATGACCTGTTTCTCTTGCAGGTACTCGTCGGCTACCATGACATTGATTTTATATATTCTGACACAAACAGTGTTTGCGCTCAGCATATATGGATACCTTTGCTGATAGCAGCTGTGGTGATTTTCTGATTTCAGCACTGCAGTTAAAATCCTATTTTGGTATACGTGGATAGTGTCGTGTATGCCCATTATTAAATTCAGTGGGTGGTTGTTTGGGCGGGTAATGATGAGTAATACTACGCATTATTCCTGCGCTGATTTCTGATAGGTTCTCTTTTTTTCCGTTTTTTCATTCTTTTATGACCTGTTTCTCTTGCAGGTACTCGTCGGCTACCATGACATTGATTTTATGTATTCTTTCACAAACAGTGTTTGCGCTCAGCATATATGGATACCTTTGCTGATAGCAGCTGTGGTGATTTTCTGATTTTAGCACTGCAGTTAAAATCCTATTTTGGTATACGTGGATAGTGTCGTGTATACCCATCATTAAATTCAGTGGGTGGTTGTTTGGGCGGTTAATGATGAGTAATACTACACATTATTCCTGTGCTGATTTCTGATAGGTTCTCTTTTTTTCCGTTTTTTTATTCTTTTATGACCTGTTTCTCTTGCAGGTACTCGTCGGCTACCATGACATTGATTTTATGTATTTTGACACAAACAGCATTTGCGCTCAGCATATATGGATACCTTTGCTGATAGCAGCTGTGGTGATTTTCTGATTTCAGCACTGCAGTTAAAATCCTATTTTGGTATACGTGGATAGTGTCGTGTATACCCATCATTAAATTCAGTGGGTGGTTGTTTTGGCGGTTAATGATGAGTAATACTACACATTATTCCTGTGCTGATTTCTAATAGGTTCTCTTTTTTTCCGTTTTTTCATTCTTTTATGACCTGTTTCTCTTGCAGGTACTCGTCGGCTACCATGACATTGATTTTATATATTCTGACACAAACAGCGTTTGCGCTCAGCGTATATGGATACCTTTGCTGATATTAGCTGTGGTGATTTTTTTATTTCAGCACTGCAGTTAAAATCCTATTTTGGTATACGTGGATAGTGTCGTGTATACCCATCATTAAATTCAGTGGGTGGTTGTTTGGGCGGTTAATGATGAGTAATACTACGCATTATTCCTGTGCTGATTTCTGATAGGTTCTCTTTTTTTCCGTTTTTTCATTCTTTTATGACCTGTTTCTCATGCAGGTACTCGTCGGCTACCATGACATTGATTTTATATATTCTGACACAAACAGTGTTTGCGCTCAGCATATATGGATACCTTTGCTGATAGCAGCTGTGGTGATTTTCTGATTTCAGCACTGCAGTTAAAATCCTATTTTGGTATACGTGGATAGTATCGTGTATACCCATCATTAAATTCAGTGGGTGGTTGTTTGGGCGGTTAATGATGAGTAATACTACGCATTATTCCTGTGCTGATTTCTGATAGGTTCTCCTTTTTTCCGTTTTTTCATTCTTTTATGACCTGTTTCTCTTGCAGGTACTCGTCGGCTACCATGACATTGATTTTATATATTCTGACACAAACAGTGTTTGCGCTCAGCATATATGGATACCTTTGCTGATAGCAGCTGTGGTGATTTTCTGATTTCAGCACTGCAGTTAAAATCCTATTTTGGTATACGTGGATAGTGTCGTGTATACCCATCATTAAATTCAGTGGGTGGTTGTTTGGGCGGTTAATGATGAGTAATACTACGCATTATTCCTGTGCTGATTTCTGATAGGTTCTCTTTTTTTCCGTTTTTTCATTCTTTTATGACCTGTTTCTCTTGCAGGTACTCGTCGGCTACCATGACATTGATTTTATATATTCTGACACAAACAGTGTTTGCGCTCAGCATATATGGATACCTTTGCTGACAGCAGCTGTGGTGATTTTCTGATTTCAGCACTGCAGTTAAAATCCTATTTTGGTATACGTGGATAGTGTCGTGTATACCCATCATTAAATTCAGTGGGTGGTTGTTTGGGCGGTTAATGATGAGTAATACTACGCATTATTCCTGTGCTGATTTCTGATAGGTTCTCTTTTTTTCCGTTTTTTCATTCTTTTATGACCTGTTTCTCTTGCAGGTACTCGTCGGCTACCATGACATTGATTTTATATATTCTGACACAAACAGTGTTTGCGCTCAGCATATATGGATACCTTTGCTGATAGCAGCTGTGGTGATTTTCTGATTTCAGCACTGCAGTTAAAATCCTATTTTGGTATACGTGGATAGTGTCGTGTATACCCATCATTAAATTCAGTGGGTGGTTGTTTGGGCGGTTAATGATGAGTAATACTACGCATTATTCCTGTGCTGATTTCTGATAGGTTCTCTTTTTTTCCGTTTTTTCATTCTTTTATGACCTGTTTCTCTTGCAGGTACTCGTCGGCTACCATGACATTGATTTTATATATTCTGACACAAACAGTGTTTGCGCTCAGCATATATGGATACCTTTGCTGATAGCAGCTGTGGTGATTTTCTGATTTCAGCACTGCAGTTAAAATCCTATTTTGGTATACGTGGATAGTGTCGTGTATACCCATCATTAAATTCAGTGGGTGGTTGTTTGGGCGGTTAACGATGAGTAATACTACGCATTATTCCTGTGCTGATTTCTGATAGGTTCTCTTTTTTTCCGTTTTTTCATTCTTTTATGACCTGTTTCTCTTGCAGGTACTCGTCGGCTACCATGACATTGATATTATATATTCTGACACAAACAGTGTTTGCGCTCAGCATATATGGATACCTTTGCTGACAGCAGCTGTGGTGATTTTCTGATTTCAGCACTTCAGTTAAAATCCTATTTTGGTATACGTGGATAGTGTCGTGTATACCCATCATTAAATTCAGTGGGTGGTTGTTTGGTCGGTTAATGATGAGTAATACTACGCATTATTCCTGTGCTGATTTCTTAAAGGTTCTCTTTTTTTCCGTTTTTTCATTCTTTTATGACCTGTTTCTCTTGCAGGTACTCGTCGGCTACCATTGCATTGATTTTATATATTCTGACACAAACAGTGTTTGCGCTCAGCATATATGGATACCTTTGCTGATAGCAGCTGTGGTGATTTTCTGATTTCAGCACTGCAGTTAAAATCCTATTTTGGTATACGTGGAGAGTGTCGTGTATACCCATCATTAAATTCAGTGGGTGGTTGTTTGGGCGGTTAATGATGAGTAATTCTACGCATTATTCCTGTGCTGATTTCTGATAGGTTCTCTTTTTTTCAGTTTTTTCATTCTTTTATGACCTGTTTCTCTTGCAGGTACTCGTCGGCTACCATGACATTGATTTTATATATTCTGACACAAACAGTGTTTGCGTTCAGCATATATGGATACCTTTGCTGATAGCAGCTGTGGTGATTTTCTGATTTCAGCACTGCAGTTAAAATCCTATTTTGGTATACGTGGATAGTGTCGTATATACCCATCATTAAATTCAGTGGGTGGTTGTTTGGGCGGTTAATGATGAGTAATACTACACATTATTCCTGTGCTGATTTCTGATAGGTTCTCTTTTTTTCCGTTTTTTCATTCTTTTATGACCTGTTTCTCTTGCAGGTACTCGTCGGCTACCATGACATTGATTTTATATATTCTGACACAAACAGTGTTTGCGCTCAGCATATATGGATACCTTTGCTGATAGCAGCTGTGGTGATTTTCTGATTTCAGCACTGCAGTTAAAATCCTATTTTGGTATACGTGGATAGTGTCGTGTATACCCATTATTAAATTCAGTGGGTGGTTGTTTGGGCGGGTAATGATGAGTAATACTACGCATTATTCCTGCGCTGATTTCTGATAGGTTCTCTTTTTTTCCGTTTTTTCATTCTTTTATGACCTGTTTCTCTTGCAGGTACTCGTCGGCTACCATGACATTGATTTTATGTATTCTTTCACAAACAGTGTTTGCGCTCAGCATATATGGATACCTTTGCTGATAGCAGCTGTGGTGATTTTCTGATTTTAGCACTGCAGTTAAAATCCTATTTTGGTATACGTGGATAGTGTCGTGTATACCCATCATTAAATTCAGTGGGTGGTTGTTTGGGCGGTTAATGATGAGTAATACTACACATTATTCCTGTGCTGATTTCTGATAGGTTCTCTTTTTTTCCGTTTTTTCATTCTTTTATGACCTGTTTCTCTTGCAGGTACTCGTCGGCTACCATGACATTGATTTTATATATTCTGACACAAACAGTGTTTGCGCTCAGCATATATGGATACCTTTGCTGATAGCAGCTGTGGTGATTTTCTGATTTCAGCACTGCAGTTAAAATCCTATTTTGGTATACGTGGATAGTGTCGTGTATGCCCATTATTAAATTCAGTGGGTGGTTGTTTGGGCGGGTAATGATGAGTAATACTACGCATTATTCCTGCGCTGATTTCTGATAGGTTCTCTTTTTTTCCGTTTTTTCATTCTTTTATGACCTGTTTCTCTTGCAGGTACTCGTCGGCTACCATGACATTGATTTTATGTATTCTTTCACAAACAGTGTTTGCGCTCAGCATATATGGATACCTTTGCTGATAGCAGCTGTGGTGATTTTCTGATTTTAGCACTGCAGTTAAAATCCTATTTTGGTATACGTGGATAGTGTCGTGTATACCCATCATTAAATTCAGTGGGTGGTTGTTTGGGCGGTTAATGATGAGTAATACTACACATTATTCCTGTGCTGATTTCTGATAGGTTCTCTTTTTTTCCGTTTTTTTATTCTTTTATGACCTGTTTCTCTTGCAGGTACTCGTCGGCTACCATGACATTGATTTTATGTATTTTGACACAAACAGCGTTTGCGCTCAGCATATATGGATACCTTTGCTGATAGCAGCTGTGGTGATTTTCTGATTTCAGCACTGCAGTTAAAATCCTATTTTGGTATACGTGGATAGTGTCGTGTATACCCATCATTAAATTCAGTGGGTGGTTGTTTTGGCGGTTAATGATGAGTAATACTACACATTATTCCTGTGCTGATTTCTAATAGGTTCTCTTTTTTTCCGTTTTTTCATTCTTTTATGACCTGTTTCTCTTGCAGGTACTCGTCGGCTACCATGACATTGATTTTATATATTCTGACACAAACAGCGTTTGCGCTCAGCGTATATGGATACCTTTGCTGATATTAGCTGTGGTGATTTTTTTATTTCAGCACTGCAGTTAAAATCCTATTTTGGTATACGTGGATAGTGTCGTGTATACCCATCATTAAATTCAGTGGGTGGTTGTTTGGGCGGTTAATGATGAGTAATACTACGCATTATTCCTGTGCTGATTTCTGATAGGTTCTCTTTTTTTCCGTTTTTTCATTCTTTTATGACCTGTTTCTCATGCAGGTACTCGTCGGCTACCATGACATTGATTTTATATATTCTGACACAAACAGTGTTTGCGCTCAGCATATATGGATACCTTTGCTGATAGCAGCTGTGGTGATTTTCTGATTTCAGCACTGCAGTTAAAATCCTATTTTGGTATACGTGGATAGTATCGTGTATACCCATCATTAAATTCAGTGGGTGGTTGTTTGGGCGGTTAATGATGAGTAATACTACGCATTATTCCTGTGCTGATTTCTGATAGGTTCTCCTTTTTTCCGTTTTTTCATTCTTTTATGACCTGTTTCTCTTGCAGGTACTCGTCGGCTACCATGACATTGATTTTATATATTCTGACACAAACAGTGTTTGCGCTCAGCATATATGGATACCTTTGCTGATAGCAGCTGTGGTGATTTTCTGATTTCAGCACTGCAGTTAAAATCCTATTTTGGTATACGTGGATAGTGTCGTGTATACCCATCATTAAATTCAGTGGGTGGTTGTTTGGGCGGTTAATGATGAGTAATACTACGCATTATTCCTGTGCTGATTTCTGATAGGTTCTCTTTTTTTCCGTTTTTTCATTCTTTTATGACCTGTTTCTCTTGCAGGTACTCGTCGGCTACCATGACATTGATTTTATATATTCTGACACAAACAGTGTTTGCGCTCAGCATATATGGATACCTTTGCTGACAGCAGCTGTGGTGATTTTCTGATTTCAGCACTGCAGTTAAAATCCTATTTTGGTATACGTGGATAGTGTCGTGTATACCCATCATTAAATTCAGTGGGTGGTTGTTTGGGCGGTTAATGATGAGTAATACTACGCATTATTCCTGTGCTGATTTCTGATAGGTTCTCTTTTTTTCCGTTTTTTCATTCTTTTATGACCTGTTTCTCTTGCAGGTACTCGTCGGCTACCATGACATTGATTTTATATATTCTGACACAAACAGTGTTTGCGCTCAGCATATATGGATACCTTTGCTGATAGCAGCTGTGGTGATTTTCTGATTTCAGCACTGCAGTTAAAATCCTATTTTGGTATACGTGGATAGTGTCGTGTATACCCATCATTAAATTCAGTGGGTGGTTGTTTGGGCGGTTAACGATGAGTAATACTACGCATTATTCCTGTGCTGATTTCTGATAGGTTCTCTTTTTTTCCGTTTTTTCATTCTTTTATGACCTGTTTCTCTTGCAGGTACTCGTCGGCTACCATGACATTGATATTATATATTCTGACACAAACAGTGTTTGCGCTCAGCATATATGGATACCTTTGCTGACAGCAGCTGTGGTGATTTTCTGATTTCAGCACTTCAGTTAAAATCCTATTTTGGTATACGTGGATAGTGTCGTGTATACCCATCATTAAATTCAGTGGGTGGTTGTTTGGTCGGTTAATGATGAGTAATACTACGCATTATTCCTGTGCTGATTTCTTAAAGGTTCTCTTTTTTTCCGTTTTTTCATTCTTTTATGACCTGTTTCTCTTGCAGGTACTCGTCGGCTACCATTGCATTGATTTTATATATTCTGACACAAACAGTGTTTGCGCTCAGCATATATGGATACCTTTGCTGATAGCAGCTGTGGTGATTTTCTGATTTCAGCACTGCAGTTAAAATCCTATTTTGGTATACGTGGAGAGTGTCGTGTATACCCATCATTAAATTCAGTGGGTGGTTGTTTGGGCGGTTAATGATGAGTAATTCTACGCATTATTCCTGTGCTGATTTCTGATAGGTTCTCTTTTTTTCAGTTTTTTCATTCTTTAAGACCTGTTTCTCTTGCAGGTACTCGTCGGCTACCATGACATTGATTTTATATATTCTGACACAAACAGTGTTTGCGTTCAGCATATATGGATACCTTTGCTGATAGCAGCTGTGGTGATTTTCTGATTTCAGCACTGCAGTTAAAATCCTATTTTGGTATACGTGGATAGTGTCGTATATACCCATCATTAAATTCAGTGGGTGGTTGTTTGGGCGGTTAATGATGAGTAATACTACACATTATTCCTGTGCTGATTTCTGATAGGTTCTCTTTTTTTCCGTTTTTTCATTCTTTTATGACCTGTTTCTCTTGCAGGTACTCGTCGGCTACCATGACATTGATTTTATATATTCTGACACAAACAGTGTTTGCGCTCAGCATATATGGATACCTTTGCTGATAGCAGCTGTGGTGATTTTCTGATTTCAGCACTGCAGTTAAAATCCTATTTTGGTATACGTGGATAGTGTCGTGTATACCCATTATTAAATTCAGTGGGTGGTTGTTTGGGCGGGTAATGATGAGTAATACTACGCATTATTCCTGCGCTGATTTCTGATAGGTTCTCTTTTTTTCCGTTTTTTCATTCTTTTATGACCTGTTTCTCTTGCAGGTACTCGTCGGCTACCATGACATTGATTTTATGTATTCTTTCACAAACAGTGTTTGCGCTCAGCATATATGGATACCTTTGCTGATAGCAGCTGTGGTGATTTTCTGATTTTAGCACTGCAGTTAAAATCCTATTTTGGTATACGTGGATAGTGTCGTGTATACCCATCATTAAATTCAGTGGGTGGTTGTTTGGGCGGTTAATGATGAGTAATACTACACATTATTCCTGTGCTGATTTCTGATAGGTTCTCTTTTTTTCCGTTTTTTTATTCTTTTATGACCTGTTTCTCTTGCAGGTACTCGTCGGCTACCATGACATTGATTTTATGTATTTTGACACAAACAGCGTTTGCGCTCAGCATATATGGATACCTTTGCTGATAGCAGCTGTGGTGATTTTCTGATTTCAGCACTGCAGTTAAAATCCTATTTTGGTATACGTGGATAGTGTCGTGTATACCCATCATTAAATTCAGTGGGTGGTTGTTTTGGCGGTTAATGATGAGTAATACTACACATTATTCCTGTGCTGATTTCTAATAGGTTCTCTTTTTTTCAGTTTTTTCATTCTTTTATGACCTGTTTCTCTTGCAGGTACTCGTTGGCTACCATGACATTGATTTTATATATTCTGACACAAACAGTGTTTGCGCTCAGCATATATGGATACCTTTGCTGATAGCAGCTGTGTTGATTTTCTGATTTCAGCACTGCAGTTAAAATCGTATTTTGGTATACGTGGATAGTGTCGTGTATACCCATCATTAAATTCAGTGGGTGGTTGTTTGGGCGTTTAATGATGAGTAATACTACTTATTATTCCTGTGCTGATTTCTGATAGGTTCTCTTTTTTTCAGTTTTTTCATTCTTTTATGACCTGTTTCTCTTGCAGGTACTCGTTGGCTACCATGACATTGATTTTATATATTCTGACACAAACAGCGTTTGCGCTCAGCATATATGGATACCTTTGCTGATAGCAGCTGTGGTGATTTTCTGATTTCAGCACTGCAGTTAAAATCCTATTTTGGTATACGTGGATAGTGTTGTGTATACCCATCATTAAATTCAGTGGGTGGTTGTTTCGGGCGGTTAATGATGAGTAATACTACGCATTATTCCTGTGCTGATTTCTGATAGGTTCTCTTTTTTTCCGTTTTTTCATTCTTTTATGACCTGTTTCTCTTGCAGGTACTCGTCGGCTACCATGACATTGATTTTATATATTCTGACACAAACAGTGTTTGCGCTCAGCATATATGGATACCTTTGCTGATAGCAGCTGTGGTGATTTTCTGATTTCAGCACTGCAGTTAAAATCCTATTTTGGTATACGTGGATAGTGTCGTGTATACCCATCATTAAATTCAGTGGGTGGTTGTTTGGGCGGTTAATGATGAGTAATACTACGCATTATTCCTGTGCTGATTTCTGATAGGTTCTCTTTTTTTCCGTTTTTTCATTCTTTTATGACCTGTTTCTCTTGCAGGTACTCGTCAGCTACCATGACATTGATTTTATATATTCTGACACAAACAGTGTTTGCGCTCAGCATATATGGATACCTTTGCTGATAGCAGCTGTGTTGATTTTCTGATTTCAGCACTGCAGTTAAAATCGTATTTTGGTATACGTGGATAGTGTCGTGTATACCCATCATTAAATTTAGTGGGTGGTTGTTTGGGCGTTTAATGATGAGTAATACTACTTATTATTCCTGTGCTGATTTCTGATAGGTTCTCTTTTTTTCAGTTTTTTCATTCTTTTATGACCTGTTTCTCTTGCAGGTACTCGTCGGCTACCATGACATTGATTTTATATATTCTGACACAAACAGCGTTTGCGCTCAGCATATATGGATACCTTTGCTGATAGCAGCTGTGGTGATTTTCTGATTTCAGCACTGCAGTTCCTATTTTGGTATACGTGGATAGTGTTGTGTATACCCATCATTAAATTCAGTGGGTGGTTGTTTGGGCGGTTAATGATGAGTAATACTACGCATTATTCCTGTGCTGATTTCTGATAGGTTCTCTTTTTTTCAGTTTTTTCATTCTTTTATGACCTGTTTCTCTTGCAGGTACTCGTCAGCTACCATGACATTGATTTTATATATTCTGACACAAACAGTGTTTGCGCTCAGCATATATGGATACCTTTGCTGATAGCAGCTGTGTTGATTTTCTGATTTCAGCACTGCAGTTAAAATCGTATTTTGGTATACGTGGATAGTGTCGTGTATACCCATCATTAAATTCAGTGGGTGGTTGTTTGGGCGTTTAATGATGAGTAATACTACTTATTATTCCTGTGCTGATTTCTGATAGGTTCTCTTTTTTTCAGGTTTTTCATTCTTTTATTACCTGTTTCTCTTGCAGGTACTCGTCGGCTACCATGACATTGATTTTATATATTCTGACACAAGCAGTGTTTGCGCTCAGCATATATGGATACCTTTGCTGATAGCAGCTGTGGTGATTTTCTGATTTCAGCACTGCAGTTAAAATCCTATTTTGGTATACGTGGATAGTGTCGTGTATACCCATCATTAAATTCAGTGGGTGGTTGTTTGGGCGGTTAATGATGAGTAATACTACGCATTATTCCTGCGCTGATTTCTGATAGGTTCTCATTTTTTCCGTTTTTTCATTCTTTTATGACCTGTTTCTCTTGCAGGTACTCGTCGGCTACCATGACATTGATTTTATGTATTCTTTCACAAACAGTGTTTGCGCTCAGCATATATGGATACCTTTGCTGATAGCAGCTGTGGTGATTTTCTGATTTTAGCACTGCAGTTAAAATCCTATTTTGGTATACGTGGATAGTGTCGTGTATACCCATCATTAAATTCAGTGGGTGGTTGTTTGGGCGGTTAATGATGAGTAATACTACACATTATTCCTGTGCTGATTTCTGATAGGTTCTCTTTTTTTCCGTTTTTTCATTCTTTTATGACCTGTTTCTCTTGCAGGTACTCGTCGGCTACCATGACATTGATTTTATATATTTTGACACAAACAGCGTTTGCGCTCAGCATATATGGATTCCTTTGCTGATAGCAGCTGTGGTGATTTTCTGATTTCAGCACTGCAGTTAAAATCCTATTTTGGTATACGTGGATAGTGTCGTGTATACCCATCATTAAATTCAGTGGGTGGTTGTTTTGGCGGTTAATGATGAGTAATACTACACATTATTCCTGTGCTGATTTCTAATAGGTTCTCTTTTTTTCAGTTTTTTCATTCTTTTATGACCTGTTTCTCTTGCAGGTACTCGTCGGCTACCATGACATTGATTTTATATATTCTGACACAAACAGCGTTTGCGCTCAGCGTATATGGATACCTTTGCTGATATTAGCTGTGGTGATTTTTTTATTTCAGCACTGCAGTTAAAATCCTATTTTGGTATACGTGGATAGTGTCGTGTATACCCATCATTAAATTCAGTGGGTGGTTGTTTGGGCGGTTAATGATGAGTAATACTACACATTATTCCTGTGCTGATTTCTGATAGGTTCTCTTTTTTTCCGTTTTTTCATTCTTTTATGACCTGTTTCTCTTGCAGGTACTCGTCGGCTACCATGACATTGATTTTATATATTCTGACACAAACAGTGTTTGCGCTCAGCATATATGGATACCTTTGCTGACAGCAGCTGTGGTGATTTTCTGATTTCAGCACTGCAGTTAAAATCCTATTTTGGTATACGTGGATAGTGTCGTGTATACCCATCATTAAATTCAGTGGGTGGTTGTTTGGGCGGTTAATGATGAGTAATACTACGCATTATTCCTGTGCTGATTTCTGATAGGTTCTCTTTTTTTCCGTTTTTTCATTCTTTTATGACCTGTTTCTCTTGCAGGTACTCGTCGGCTACCATGACATTGATTTTATATATTCTGACACAAACAGTGTTTGCGCTCAGCATATATGGATACCTTTGCTGATAGCAGCTGTGGTGATTTTCTGATTTCAGCACTGCAGTTAAAATCCTATTTTGGTATACGTGGATAGTGTCGTGTATACCCATCATTAAATTCAGTGGGTGGTTGTTTGGGCGGTTAACGATGAGTAATACTACGCATTATTCCTGTGCTGATTTCTGATAGGTTCTCTTTTTTTCCGTTTTTTCATTCTTTTATGACCTGTTTCTCTTGCAGGTACTCGTCGGCTACCATGACATTGATATTATATATTCTGACACAAACAGTGTTTGCGCTCAGCATATATGGATACCTTTGCTGACAGCAGCTGTGGTGATTTTCTGATTTCAGCACTTCAGTTAAAATCCTATTTTGGTATACGTGGATAGTGTCGTGTATACCCATCATTAAATTCAGTGGGTGGTTGTTTGGTCGGTTAATGATGAGTAATACTACGCATTATTCCTGTGCTGATTTCTTAAAGGTTCTCTTTTTTTCCGTTTTTTCATTCTTTTATGACCTGTTTCTCTTGCAGGTACTCGTCGGCTACCATTGCATTGATTTTATATATTCTGACACAAACAGTGTTTGCGCTCAGCATATATGGATACCTTTGCTGATAGCAGCTGTGGTGATTTTCTGATTTCAGCACTGCAGTTAAAATCCTATTTTGGTATACGTGGAGAGTGTCGTGTATACCCATCATTAAATTCAGTGGGTGGTTGTTTGGGCGGTTAATGATGAGTAATACTACACATTATTCCTGTGCTGATTTCTGATAGGTTCTCTTTTTTTCCGTTTTTTTATTCTTTTATGACCTGTTTCTCTTGCAGGTACTCGTCGGCTACCATGACATTGATTTTATGTATTTTGACACAAACAGCGTTTGCGCTCAGCATATATGGATACCTTTGCTGATAGCAGCTGTGGTGATTTTCTGATTTCAGCACTGCAGTTAAAATCCTATTTTGGTATACGTGGATAGTGTCGTGTATACCCATCATTAAATTCAGTGGGTGGTTGTTTTGGCGGTTAATGATGAGTAATACTACACATTATTCCTGTGCTGATTTCTAATAGGTTCTCTTTTTTTCCGTTTTTTCATTCTTTTATGACCTGTTTCTCTTGCAGGTACTCGTCGGCTACCATGACATTGATTTTATATATTCTGACACAAACAGCGTTTGCGCTCAGCGTATATGGATACCTTTGCTGATATTAGCTGTGGTGATTTTTTTATTTCAGCACTGCAGTTAAAATCCTATTTTGGTATACGTGGATAGTGTCGTGTATACCCATCATTAAATTCAGTGGGTGGTTGTTTGGGCGGTTAATGATGAGTAATACTACGCATTATTCCTGTGCTGATTTCTGATAGGTTCTCTTTTTTTCCGTTTTTTCATTCTTTTATGACCTGTTTCTCATGCAGGTACTCGTCGGCTACCATGACATTGATTTTATATATTCTGACACAAACAGTGTTTGCGCTCAGCATATATGGATACCTTTGCTGATAGCAGCTGTGGTGATTTTCTGATTTCAGCACTGCAGTTAAAATCCTATTTTGGTATACGTGGATAGTATCGTGTATACCCATCATTAAATTCAGTGGGTGGTTGTTTGGGCGGTTAATGATGAGTAATACTACGCATTATTCCTGTGCTGATTTCTGATAGGTTCTCTTTTTTTCCGTTTTTTCATTCTTTTATGACCTGTTTCTCTTGCAGGTACTCGTCGGCTACCATGACATTGATTTTATATATTCTGACACAAACAGTGTTTGCGCTCAGCATATATGGATACCTTTGCTGACAGCAGCTGTGGTGATTTTCTGATTTCAGCACTTCAGTTAAAATCCTATTTTGGTATACGTGGATAGTGTCGTGTATACCCATCATTAAATTCAGTGGGTGGTTGTTTGGTCGGTTAATGATGAGTAATACTACGCATTATTCCTGTGCCGATTTCTTAAAGGTTCTCTTTTTTTCCATTTTTTCATTCTTTTATGACCTGTTTCTCTTGCAGGTACTCGTCGGCTACCATTGCATTGATTTTATATATTCTGACACAAACAGTGTTTGCGCTCAGCATATATGGATACCTTTGCTGATAGCAGCTGTGGTGATTTTCTGATTTCAGCACTGCAGTTAAAATCCTATTTTGGTATACGTGGATAGTGTCGTGTATACCCATCATTAAATTCAGTGGGTGGTTGTTTGGGCGGTTAATGATGAGTAATACTACGCATTATTCCTGTGCTGATTTCTGATAGGTTCTCTTTTTTTCCGTTTTTTCATTCTTTTATGACCTGTTTCTCTTGCAGGTACTCGTCGGCTACCATGACATTGATTTTATATATTCTGACACAAACAGTGTTTGCGCTCAGCATATATGGATACCTTTGCTGATAGCAGCTGTGGTGATTTTCTGATTTCAGCACTGCAGTTAAAATCCTATTTTGGTATACGTGGAGAGTGTCGTGTATACCCATCATTAAATTCAGTGGGTGGTTGTTTGGGCGGTTAATGATGAGTAATTCTACGCATTATTCCTGTGCTGATTTCTGATAGGTTCTCTTTTTTTCAGTTTTTTCATTCTTTAAGACCTGTTTCTCTTGCAGGTACTCGTCGGCTACCATGACATTGATTTTATATATTCTGACACAAACAGTGTTTGCGTTCAGCATATATGGATACCTTTGCTGATAGCAGCTGTGGTGATTTTCTGATTTCAGCACTGCAGTTAAAATCCTATTTTGGTATACGTGGATAGTGTCGTATATACCCATCATTAAATTCAGTGGGTGGTTGTTTGGGCGGTTAATGATGAGTAATACTACACATTATTCCTGTGCTGATTTCTGATAGGTTCTCTTTTTTTCCGTTTTTTCATTCTTTTATGACCTGTTTCTCTTGCAGGTACTCGTCGGCTACCATGACATTGATTTTATATATTCTGACACAAACAGTGTTTGCGCTCAGCATATATGGATACCTTTGCTGATAGCAGCTGTGGTGATTTTCTGATTTCAGCACTGCAGTTAAAATCCTATTTTGGTATACGTGGATAGTGTCGTGTATACCCATTATTAAATTCAGTGGGTGGTTGTTTGGGCGGGTAATGATGAGTAATACTACGCATTATTCCTGCGCTGATTTCTGATAGGTTCTCTTTTTTTCCGTTTTTTCATTCTTTTATGACCTGTTTCTCTTGCAGGTACTCGTCGGCTACCATGACATTGATTTTATGTATTCTTTCACAAACAGTGTTTGCGCTCAGCATATATGGATACCTTTGCTGATAGCAGCTGTGGTGATTTTCTGATTTTAGCACTGCAGTTAAAATCCTATTTTGGTATACGTGGATAGTGTCGTGTATACCCATCATTAAATTCAGTGGGTGGTTGTTTGGGCGGTTAATGATGAGTAATACTACACATTATTCCTGTGCTGATTTCTGATAGGTTCTCTTTTTTTCCGTTTTTTTATTCTTTTATGACCTGTTTCTCTTGCAGGTACTCGTCGGCTACCATGACATTGATTTTATGTATTTTGACACAAACAGCGTTTGCGCTCAGCATATATGGATACCTTTGCTGATAGCAGCTGTGGTGATTTTCTGATTTCAGCACTGCAGTTAAAATCCTATTTTGGTATACGTGGATAGTGTCGTGTATACCCATCATTAAATTCAGTGGGTGGTTGTTTTGGCGGTTAATGATGAGTAATACTACACATTATTCCTGTGCTGATTTCTAATAGGTTCTCTTTTTTTCCGTTTTTTCATTCTTTTATGACCTGTTTCTCTTGCAGGTACTCGTCGGCTACCATGACATTGATTTTATATATTCTGACACAAACAGCGTTTGCGCTCAGCGTATATGGATACCTTTGCTGATATTAGCTGTGGTGATTTTTTTATTTCAGCACTGCAGTTAAAATCCTATTTTGGTATACGTGGATAGTGTCGTGTATACCCATCATTAAATTCAGTGGGTGGTTGTTTGGGCGGTTAATGATGAGTAATACTACGCATTATTCCTGTGCTGATTTCTGATAGGTTCTCTTTTTTTCCGTTTTTTCATTCTTTTATGACCTGTTTCTCATGCAGGTACTCGTCGGCTACCATGACATTGATTTTATATATTCTGACACAAACAGTGTTTGCGCTCAGCATATATGGATACCTTTGCTGATAGCAGCTGTGGTGATTTTCTGATTTCAGCACTGCAGTTAAAATCCTATTTTGGTATACGTGGATAGTATCGTGTATACCCATCATTAAATTCAGTGGGTGGTTGTTTGGGCGGTTAATGATGAGTAATACTACGCATTATTCCTGTGCTGATTTCTGATAGGTTCTCTTTTTTTCCGTTTTTTCATTCTTTTATGACCTGTTTCTCTTGCAGGTACTCGTCGGCTACCATGACATTGATTTTATATATTCTGACACAAACAGTGTTTGCGCTCAGCATATATGGATACCTTTGCTGACAGCAGCTGTGGTGATTTTCTGATTTCAGCACTTCAGTTAAAATCCTATTTTGGTATACGTGGATAGTGTCGTGTATACCCATCATTAAATTCAGTGGGTGGTTGTTTGGTCGGTTAATGATGAGTAATACTACGCATTATTCCTGTGCCGATTTCTTAAAGGTTCTCTTTTTTTCCATTTTTTCATTCTTTTATGACCTGTTTCTCTTGCAGGTACTCGTCGGCTACCATTGCATTGATTTTATATATTCTGACACAAACAGTGTTTGCGCTCAGCATATATGGATACCTTTGCTGATAGCAGCTGTGGTGATTTTCTGATTTTAGCACTGCAGTTAAAATCCTATTTTGGTATACGTGGATAGTGTCGTGTATACCCATCATTAAATTCAGTGGGTGGTTGTTTGGGCGGTTAATGATGAGTAATACTACACATTATTCCTGTGCTGATTTCTGATAGGTTCTCTTTTTTTCCGTTTTTTTATTCTTTTATGACCTGTTTCTCTTGCAGGTACTCGTCGGCTACCATGACATTGATTTTATGTATTTTGACACAAACAGCGTTTGCGCTCAGCATATATGGATACCTTTGCTGATAGCAGCTGTGGTGATTTTCTGATTTCAGCACTGCAGTTAAAATCCTATTTTGGTATACGTGGATAGTGTCGTGTATACCCATCATTAAATTCAGTGGGTGGTTGTTTTGGCGGTTAATGATGAGTAATACTACACATTATTCCTGTGCTGATTTCTAATAGGTTCTCTTTTTTTCCGTTTTTTCATTCTTTTATGACCTGTTTCTCTTGCAGGTACTCGTCGGCTACCATGACATTGATTTTATATATTCTGACACAAACAGCGTTTGCGCTCAGCGTATATGGATACCTTTGCTGATATTAGCTGTGGTGATTTTTTTATTTCAGCACTGCAGTTAAAATCCTATTTTGGTATACGTGGATAGTGTCGTGTATACCCATCATTAAATTCAGTGGGTGGTTGTTTGGGCGGTTAATGATGAGTAATACTACGCATTATTCCTGTGCTGATTTCTGATAGGTTCTCTTTTTTTCCGTTTTTTCATTCTTTTATGACCTGTTTCTCATGCAGGTACTCGTCGGCTACCATGACATTGATTTTATATATTCTGACACAAACAGTGTTTGCGCTCAGCATATATGGATACCTTTGCTGATAGCAGCTGTGGTGATTTTCTGATTTCAGCACTGCAGTTAAAATCCTATTTTGGTATACGTGGATAGTATCGTGTATACCCATCATTAAATTCAGTGGGTGGTTGTTTGGGCGGTTAATGATGAGTAATACTACGCATTATTCCTGTGCTGATTTCTGATAGGTTCTCTTTTTTTCCGTTTTTTCATTCTTTTATGACCTGTTTCTCTTGCAGGTACTCGTCGGCTACCATGACATTGATTTTATATATTCTGACACAAACAGTGTTTGCGCTCAGCATATATGGATACCTTTGCTGACAGCAGCTGTGGTGATTTTCTGATTTCAGCACTTCAGTTAAAATCCTATTTTGGTATACGTGGATAGTGTCGTGTATACCCATCATTAAATTCAGTGGGTGGTTGTTTGGTCGGTTAATGATGAGTAATACTACGCATTATTCCTGTGCCGATTTCTTAAAGGTTCTCTTTTTTTCCATTTTTTCATTCTTTTATGACCTGTTTCTCTTGCAGGTACTCGTCGGCTACCATTGCATTGATTTTATATATTCTGACACAAACAGTGTTTGCGCTCAGCATATATGGATACCTTTGCTGATAGCAGCTGTGGTGATTTTCTGATTTCAGCACTGCAGTTAAAATCCTATTTTGGTATACGTGGATAGTGTCGTGTATACCCATCATTAAATTCAGTGGGTGGTTGTTTGGGCGGTTAATGATGAGTAATACTACGCATTATTCCTGTGCTGATTTCTGATAGGTTCTCTTTTTTTCCGTTTTTTCATTCTTTTATGACCTGTTTCTCTTGCAGGTACTCGTCGGCTACCATGACATTGATTTTATATATTCTGACACAAACAGTGTTTGCGCTCAGCATATATGGATACCTTTGCTGATAGCAGCTGTGGTGATTTTCTGATTTCAGCACTGCAGTTAAAATCCTATTTTGGTATACGTGGATAGTGTCGTGTATACCCATCATTAAATTCAGTGGGTGGTTGTTTGGGCGGTTAATGATGAGTAATACTACGCATTATTCCTGTGCTGATTTCTTAAAGGTTCTCTTTTTTTCCGTTTTTTCATTCTTTTATGACCTGTTTCTCTTGCAGGTACTCGTCGGCTACCATTGCATTGATTTTATATATTCTGACACAAACAGTGTTTGCGCTCAGCATATATGGATACCTTTGCTGATAGCAGCTGTGGTGATTTTCTGATTTCAGCACTGCAGTTAAAATCCTATTTTGGTATACGTGGATAGTGTCGTGTATACCCATCATTAAATTCAGTGGGTGGTTGTTTGGGCGGTTAATGATGAGTAATACTACACATTATTCCTGTGCTGATTTCTGATAGGTTCTCTTTTTTTCAGTTTTTTCATTCTTTTATGACCTGTTTCTCTTGCAGGTACTTGTCGGCTACCATGACATTGATTTTATATATTCTGACACAAACAGTGTTTGCGCTCAGCATATATGATACCTTTGCTGATAGCAGCTGTGGTGATTTTCTGATTTCAGCACTGCAGTTAAAATCCTATTTTGGTATACGTGCATAGTGTCGTGTATACCCATCATTAAATTCAGTGGGTGGTTGTTTGGGCGGTTAATGATGAGTAATACTACACATTATTCCTGTGCTGATTTCTAATAGGTTCTCTTTTTTTCCGTTTTTTCATTCTTTTATGACCTGTTTCTCTTGCAGGTACTCGTCGGCTACCATGACATTGATTTTATATATTCTGACACAAACAGCGTTTGCGCTCAGCGTATATGGATACCTTTGCTGATATTAGCTGTGGTGATTTTTTTATTTCAGCACTGCAGTTAAAATCCTATTTTGGTATACGTGGATAGTGTCGTGTATACCCATCATTAAATTCAGTGGGTGGTTGTTTGGGCGGTTAATGATGAGTAATACTACGCATTATTCCTGTGCTGATTTCTGATAGGTTCTCTTTTTTTCCGTTTTTTCATTCTTTTATGACCTGTTTCTCATGCAGGTACTCGTCGGCTACCATGACATTGATTTTATATATTCTGACACAAACAGTGTTTGCGCTCAGCATATATGGATACCTTTGCTGATAGCAGCTGTGGTGATTTTCTGATTTCAGCACTGCAGTTAAAATCCTATTTTGGTATACGTGGATAGTATCGTGTATACCCATCATTAAATTCAGTGGGTGGTTGTTTGGGCGGTTAATGATGAGTAATACTACGCATTATTCCTGTGCTGATTTCTGATAGGTTCTCCTTTTTTCCGTTTTTTCATTCTTTTATGACCTGTTTCTCTTGCAGGTACTCGTCGGCTACCATGACATTGATTTTATATATTCTGACACAAACAGTGTTTGCGCTCAGCATATATGGATACCTTTGCTGATAGCAGCTGTGGTGATTTTCTGATTTCAGCACTGCAGTTAAAATCCTATTTTGGTATACGTGGATAGTGTCGTGTATACCCATCATTAAATTCAGTGGGTGGTTGTTTGGGCGGTTAATGATGAGTAATACTACGCATTATTCCTGTGCTGATTTCTGATAGGTTCTCTTTTTTTCCGTTTTTTCATTCTTTTATGACCTGTTTCTCTTGCAGGTACTCGTCGGCTACCATGACATTGATTTTATATATTCTGACACAAACAGTGTTTGCGCTCAGCATATATGGATACCTTTGCTGACAGCAGCTGTGGTGATTTTCTGATTTCAGCACTGCAGTTAAAATCCTATTTTGGTATACGTGGATAGTGTCGTGTATACCCATCATTAAATTCAGTGGGTGGTTGTTTGGGCGGTTAATGATGAGTAATACTACGCATTATTCCTGTGCTGATTTCTGATAGGTTCTCTTTTTTTCCGTTTTTTCATTCTTTTATGACCTGTTTCTCTTGCAGGTACTCGTCGGCTACCATGACATTGATTTTATATATTCTGACACAAACAGTGTTTGCGCTCAGCATATATGGATACCTTTGCTGATAGCAGCTGTGGTGATTTTCTGATTTCAGCACTGCAGTTAAAATCCTATTTTGGTATACGTGGATAGTGTCGTGTATACCCATCATTAAATTCAGTGGGTGGTTGTTTGGGCGGTTAATGATGAGTAATACTACGCATTATTCCTGTGCTGATTTCTGATAGGTTCTCTTTTTTTCCGTTTTTTCATTCTTTTATGACCTGTTTCTCTTGCAGGTACTCGTCGGCTACCATGACATTGATTTTATATATTCTGACACAAACAGTGTTTGCGCTCAGCATATATGGATACCTTTGCTGATAGCAGCTGTGGTGATTTTCTGATTTCAGCACTGCAGTTAAAATCCTATTTTGGTATACGTGGATAGTATCGTGTATACCCATCATTAAATTCAGTGGGTGGTTGTTTGGGCGGTTAATGATGAGTAATACTACGCATTATTCCTGTGCTGATTTCTGATAGGTTCTCCTTTTTTCCGTTTTTTCATTCTTTTATGACCTGTTTCTCTTGCAGGTACTCGTCGGCTACCATGACATTGATTTTATATATTCTGACACAAACAGTGTTTGCGCTCAGCATATATGGATACCTTTGCTGATAGCAGCTGTGGTGATTTTCTGATTTCAGCACTGCAGTTAAAATCCTATTTTGGTATACGTGGATAGTGTCGTGTATACCCATCATTAAATTCAGTGGGTGGTTGTTTGGGCGGTTAATGATGAGTAATACTACGCATTATTCCTGTGCTGATTTCTGATAGGTTCTCTTTTTTTCCGTTTTTTCATTCTTTTATGACCTGTTTCTCTTGCAGGTACTCGTCGGCTACCATGACATTGATTTTATATATTCTGACACAAACAGTGTTTGCGCTCAGCATATATGGATACCTTTGCTGACAGCAGCTGTGGTGATTTTCTGATTTCAGCACTGCAGTTAAAATCCTATTTTGGTATACGTGGATAGTGTCGTGTATACCCATCATTAAATTCAGTGGGTGGTTGTTTGGGCGGTTAATGATGAGTAATACTACGCATTATTCCTGTGCTGATTTCTGATAGGTTCTCTTTTTTTCCGTTTTTTCATTCTTTTATGACCTGTTTCTCTTGCAGGTACTCGTCGGCTACCATGACATTGATTTTATATATTCTGACACAAACAGTGTTTGCGCTCAGCATATATGGATACCTTTGCTGATAGCAGCTGTGGTGATTTTCTGATTTCAGCACTGCAGTTAAAATCCTATTTTGGTATACGTGGATAGTGTCGTGTATACCCATCATTAAATTCAGTGGGTGGTTGTTTGGGCGGTTAATGATGAGTAATACTACGCATTATTCCTGTGCTGATTTCTGATAGGTTCTCTTTTTTTCCGTTTTTTCATTCTTTTATGACCTGTTTCTCTTGCAGGTACTCGTCGGCTACCATGACATTGATTTTATATATTCTGACACAAACAGTGTTTGCGCTCAGCATATATGGATACCTTTGCTGATAGCAGCTGTGGTGATTTTCTGATTTCAGCACTGCAGTTAAAATCCTATTTTGGTATACGTGGATAGTGTCGTGTATACCCATCATTAAATTCAGTGGGTGGTTGTTTGGGCGGTTAACGATGAGTAATACTACGCATTATTCCTGTGCTGATTTCTGATAGGTTCTCTTTTTTTCCGTTTTTTCATTCTTTTATGACCTGTTTCTCTTGCAGGTACTCGTCGGCTACCATGACATTGATATTATATATTCTGACACAAACAGTGTTTGCGCTCAGCATATATGGATACCTTTGCTGACAGCAGCTGTGGTGATTTTCTGATTTCAGCACTTCAGTTAAAATCCTATTTTGGTATACGTGGATAGTGTCGTGTATACCCATCATTAAATTCAGTGGGTGGTTGTTTGGTCGGTTAATGATGAGTAATACTACGCATTATTCCTGTGCTGATTTCTTAAAGGTTCTCTTTTTTTCCGTTTTTTCATTCTTTTATGACCTGTTTCTCTTGCAGGTACTCGTCGGCTACCATTGCATTGATTTTATATATTCTGACACAAACAGTGTTTGCGCTCAGCATATATGGATACCTTTGCTGATAGCAGCTGTGGTGATTTTCTGATTTCAGCACTGCAGTTAAAATCCTATTTTGGTATACGTGGAGAGTGTCGTGTATACCCATCATTAAATTCAGTGGGTGGTTGTTTGGGCGGTTAATGATGAGTAATTCTACGCATTATTCCTGTGCTGATTTCTGATAGGTTCTCTTTTTTTCAGTTTTTTCATTCTTTTATGACCTGTTTCTCTTGCAGGTACTCGTCGGCTACCATGACATTGATTTTATATATTCTGACACAAACAGTGTTTGCGTTCAGCATATATGGATACCTTTGCTGATAGCAGCTGTGGTGATTTTCTGATTTCAGCACTGCAGTTAAAATCCTATTTTGGTATACGTGGATAGTGTCGTATATACCCATCATTAAATTCAGTGGGTGGTTGTTTGGGCGGTTAATGATGAGTAATACTACACATTATTCCTGTGCTGATTTCTGATAGGTTCTCTTTTTTTCCGTTTTTTCATTCTTTTATGACCTGTTTCTCTTGCAGGTACTCGTCGGCTACCATGACATTGATTTTATATATTCTGACACAAACAGTGTTTGCGCTCAGCATATATGGATACCTTTGCTGATAGCAGCTGTGGTGATTTTCTGATTTCAGCACTGCAGTTAAAATCCTATTTTGGTATACGTGGATAGTGTCGTGTATACCCATTATTAAATTCAGTGGGTGGTTGTTTGGGCGGGTAATGATGAGTAATACTACGCATTATTCCTGCGCTGATTTCTGATAGGTTCTCTTTTTTTCCGTTTTTTCATTCTTTTATGACCTGTTTCTCTTGCAGGTACTCGTCGGCTACCATGACATTGATTTTATGTATTCTTTCACAAACAGTGTTTGCGCTCAGCATATATGGATACCTTTGCTGATAGCAGCTGTGGTGATTTTCTGATTTTAGCACTGCAGTTAAAATCCTATTTTGGTGTACGTGGATAGTGTCGTGTATACCCATCATTAAATTCAGTGGGTGGTTGTTTGGGCGGTTAATGATGAGTAATACTACACATTATTCCTGTGCTGATTTCTGATAGGTTCTCTTTTTTTCCGTTTTTTTATTCTTTTATGACCTGTTTCTCTTGCAGGTACTCGTCGGCTACCATGACATTGATTTTATGTATTTTGACACAAACAGCGTTTGCGCTCAGCATATATGGATACCTTTGCTGATAGCAGCTGTGGTGATTTTCTGATTTCAGCACTGCAGTTAAAATCCTATTTTGGTATACGTGGATAGTGTCGTGTATACCCATCATTAAATTCAGTGGGTGGTTGTTTTGGCGGTTAATGATGAGTAATACTACACATTATTCCTGTGCTGATTTCTAATAGGTTCTCTTTTTTTCCGTTTTTTCATTCTTTTATGACCTGTTTCTCTTGCAGGTACTCGTCGGCTACCATGACATTGATTTTATATATTCTGACACAAACAGCGTTTGCGCTCAGCGTATATGGATACCTTTGCTGATATTAGCTGTGGTGATTTTTTTATTTCAGCACTGCAGTTAAAATCCTATTTTGGTATACGTGGATAGTGTCGTGTATACCCATCATTAAATTCAGTGGGTGGTTGTTTGGGCGGTTAATGATGAGTAATACTACGCATTATTCCTGTGCTGATTTCTGATAGGTTCTCTTTTTTTCCGTTTTTTCATTCTTTTATGACCTGTTTCTCATGCAGGTACTCGTCGGCTACCATGACATTGATTTTATATATTCTGACACAAACAGTGTTTGCGCTCAGCATATATGGATACCTTTGCTGATAGCAGCTGTGGTGATTTTCTGATTTCAGCACTGCAGTTAAAATCCTATTTTGGTATACGTGGATAGTATCGTGTATACCCATCATTAAATTCAGTGGGTGGTTGTTTGGGCGGTTAATGATGAGTAATACTACGCATTATTCCTGTGCTGATTTCTGATAGGTTCTCTTTTTTTCCGTTTTTTCATTCTTTTATGACCTGTTTCTCTTGCAGGTACTCGTCGGCTACCATGACATTGATTTTATATATTCTGACACAAACAGTGTTTGCGCTCAGCATATATGGATACCTTTGCTGACAGCAGCTGTGGTGATTTTCTGATTTCAGCACTTCAGTTAAAATCCTATTTTGGTATACGTGGATAGTGTCGTGTATACCCATCATTAAATTCAGTGGGTGGTTGTTTGGTCGGTTAATGATGAGTAATACTACGCATTATTCCTGTGCCGATTTCTTAAAGGTTCTCTTTTTTTCCATTTTTTCATTCTTTTATGACCTGTTTCTCTTGCAGGTACTCGTCGGCTACCATTGCATTGATTTTATATATTCTGACACAAACAGTGTTTGCGCTCAGCATATATGGATACCTTTGCTGATAGCAGCTGTGGTGATTTTCTGATTTCAGCACTGCAGTTAAAATCCTATTTTGGTATACGTGGATAGTGTCGTGTATACCCATCATTAAATTCAGTGGGTGGTTGTTTGGGCGGTTAATGATGAGTAATACTACGCATTATTCCTGTGCTGATTTCTGATAGGTTCTCTTTTTTTCCGTTTTTTCATTCTTTTATGACCTGTTTCTCTTGCAGGTACTCGTCGGCTACCATGACATTGATTTTATATATTCTGACACAAACAGTGTTTGCGCTCAGCATATATGGATACCTTTGCTGATAGCAGCTGTGGTGATTTTCTGATTTCAGCACTGCAGTTAAAATCCTATTTTGGTATACGTGGATAGTGTCGTGTATACCCATCATTAAATTCAGTGGGTGGTTGTTTGGGCGGTTAATGATGAGTAATACTACGCATTATTCCTGTGCTGATTTCTTAAAGGTTCTCTTTTTTTCCGTTTTTTCATTCTTTTATGACCTGTTTCTCTTGCAGGTACTCGTCGGCTACCATTGCATTGATTTTATATATTCTGACACAAACAGTGTTTGCGCTCAGCATATATGGATACCTTTGCTGATAGCAGCTGTGGTGATTTTCTGATTTCAGCACTGCAGTTAAAATCCTATTTTGGTATACGTGGATAGTGTCGTGTATACCCATCATTAAATTCAGTGGGTGGTTGTTTGGGCGGTTAATGATGAGTAATTCTACGCATTATTCCTGTGCTGATTTCTGATAGGTTCTCTTTTTTTCCGTTTTTTCATTCTTTTATGACCTGTTTCTCTTGCAGGTACTCGTCGGCTACCATGACATTGATTTTATATATTCTGACACAAACAGTGTTTGCGCTCAGCATATATGGATACCTTTGCTGATAGCAGCTGTGGTGATTTTCTGATTTCAGCACTGCAGTTAAAATCCTATTTTGGTATACGTGGATAGTGTCGTGTATACCCATCATTAAATTCAGTGGGTGGTTGTTTGGGCGGTTAATGATGAGTAATACTACACATTATTCCTGTGCTGATTTCTGATAGGTTCTCTTTTTTTCAGTTTTTTCATTCTTTTATGACCTGTTTCTCTTGCAGGTACTTGTCGGCTACCATGACATTGATTTTATATATTCTGACACAAACAGTGTTTGCGCCCAGCATATATGATACCTTTGCTGATAGCAGCTGTGGTGATTTTCTGATTTCAGCACTGCAGTTAAAATCCTATTTTGGTATACGTGCATAGTGTCGTGTATACCCATCATTAAATTCAGTGGGTGGTTGTTTGGGCGGTTAATGATGAGTAATACTACACATTATTCCTGTGCTGATTTCTGATAGGTTCTCTTTTTTTCAGTTTTTTCATTCTTTTATGACCTGTTTTTTTTGCAGGTACTCGTCAGCTACCATGACATTGATTTTATATATTCTGACACAAACAGCGTTTGCGCTCAGCATATATGGATACCTTTGCTGATAGCAGCTGTGGTGATTTTCTGATTTCAGCACTGCAGTTAAAATCCTATTTTGGTATACGTGGATAGTGTCGTGTATACCCATCATTAAATTCAGTGGGTGGTTGTTTGGGCGGTTAATGATGAGTAATACTACGCATTATTCCTGTGCTGATTTCTGATAGGTTCTCTTTTTTTCCGTTTTTTCATTCTTTTATGACCTGTTTCTCTTGCAGGTACTCGTCGGCTACCATGACATTGATTTTATATATTCTGACACAAACAGTGTTTGCGCTCAGCATATATGGACACCTTTGCTGATAGCAGCTGTGGTGATTTTCTGATTTCAGCACTGCAGTTAAAATCCTATTTTGGTATACGTGGATAGTGTCGTGTATACCCATTATTAAATTCAGTGGGTGGTTGTTTGGGCGGTTAATGATGAGTAATACTACGCATTATTCCTGCGCTGATTTCTGATAGGTTCTCTTTTTTTCCGTTTTTTCATTCTTTTATGACCTGTTTCTCTTGCAGGTACTCGTCGGCTACCATGACATTGATTTTATGTATTCTGTGTTTGCGCTCAGCATATATGGATACCTTTGCTGATAGCAGCTGTGGTGATTTTCTGATTTTAGCACTGCAGTTAAAATCCTATTTTGGTATACGTGGATAGTGTCGTGTATACCCATCATTAAATTCAGTGGGTGGTTGTTTGGGCGGTTAATGATGAGTAATACTACACATTATTCCTGTGCTGATTTCTGATAGGTTCTCTTTTTTTCCGTTTTTTTATTCTTTTATGACCTGTTTCTCTTGCAGGTACTCGTCGGCTACCATGACATTGATTTTATGTATTTTGACACAAACAGCGTTTGCGCTCAGCATATATGGATACCTTTGCTGATAGCAGCTGTGGTGATTTTCTGATTTCAGCACTGCAGTTAAAATCCTATTTTGGTATACGTGGATAGTGTCGTGTATACCCATCATTAAATTCAGTGGGTGGTTGTTTTGGCGGTTAATGATGAGTAATACTACACATTATTCCTGTGCTGATTTCTAATAGGTTCTCTTTTTTTCCGTTTTTTCATTCTTTTATGACCTGTTTCTCTTGCAGGTACTCGTCGGCTACCATGACATTGATTTTATATATTCTGACACAAACAGCGTTTGCGCTCAGCGTATATGGATACCTTTGCTGATATTAGCTGTGGTGATTTTTTTATTTCAGCACTGCAGTTAAAATCCTATTTTGGTATACGTGGATAGTGTCGTGTATACCCATCATTAAATTCAGTGGGTGGTTGTTTGGGCGGTTAATGATGAGTAATACTACGCATTATTCCTGTGCTGATTTCTGATAGGTTCTCTTTTTTTCCGTTTTTTCATTCTTTTATGACCTGTTTCTCTTGCAGGTACTCGTCGGCTACCATGACATTGATTTTATATATTCTGACACAAACAGTGTTTGCGCTCAGCATATATGGATACCTTTGCTGATAGCAGCTGTGGTGATTTTCTGATTTCAGCACTGCAGTTAAAATCCTATTTTGGTATACGTGGATAGTGTCGTGTATACCCATCATTAAATTCAGTGGGTGGTTGTTTGGGCGGTTAATGATGAGTAATACTACGCATTATTCCTGCGCTGATTTCTGATAGGTTCTCTTTTTTTCCGTTTTTTCATTCTTTTATGACCTGTTTCTCTTGCAGGTACTCGTCGGCTACCATGACATTGATTTTATATATTCTGACACAAACAGTGTTTGCGCTCAGCATATATGGATACCTTTGCTGATAGCAGCTGTGGTGATTTTCTGATTTCAGCACTGCAGTTAAAATCCTATTTTGGTATACGTGGATAGTGTCATGTATACCCATCATTAAATTCAGTGGGTGGTTGTTTGGGCGGTTAATGATGAGTAATACTACGCATTATTCCTGTGCTGATTTCTGATAGGTTCTCTTTTTTTCCGTTTTTTCATTCTTTTATGACCTGTTTCTCTTGCAGGTACTCGTCGGCTACCATGACATTGATTTTATATATTCTGACACAAACAGTGTTTGCGCTCAGCATATATGGATACCTTTGCTGATAGCAGCTGTGGTGATTTTCTGATTTCAGCACTGCAGTTAAAATCCTATTTTGGTATACGTGGATAGTGTCGTGTATACCCATCATTAAATTCAGTGGGTGGTTGTTTGGGCGGTTAATGATGAGTAATACTACGCATTATTCCTGTGCTGATTTCTGATAGGTTCTCTTTTTTTCCGTTTTTTCATTCTTTTATGACCTGTTTCTCTTGCAGGTACTCGTCGGCTACCATGACATTGATTTTATATATTCTGACACAAACAGTGTTTGCGCTCAGCATATATGGATACCTTTGCTGACAGCAGCTGTGGTGATTTTCTGATTTCAGCACTTCTGTTAAAATCCTATTTTGGTATACGTGGATAGTGTCGTGTATACCCATCATTAAATTCAGTGGGTGGTTGTTTGGTCGGTTAATGATGAGTAATACTACGCATTATTCCTGTGCTGATTTCTTAAAGGTTCTCTTTTTTTCCGTTTTTTCATTCTTTTATGACCTGTTTCTCTTGCAGGTACTCGTCGGCTACCATTGCATTGATTTTATATATTCTGACACAAACAGTGTTTGCGCTCAGCATATATGGATACCTTTGCTGATAGCAGCTGTGGTGATTTTCTGATTTCAGCACTGCAGTTAAAATCCTATTTTGGTATACGTGGAGAGTGTCGTGTATACCCATCATTAAATTCAGTGGGTGGTTGTTTGGGCGGTTAATAATGAGTAATTCTACGCATTATTCCTGTGCTGATTTCTGATAGGTTCTCTTTTTTTCCGTTTTTTCATTCTTTTATGACCTGTTTCTCTTGCAGGTACTCGTCGGCTACCATGACATTGATTTTATATATTCTGACACAAACAGTGTTTGCGCTCAGCATATATGGATACCTTTGCTGATAGCAGCTGTGGTGATTTTCTGATTTCAGCACTGCAGTTAAAATCCTATTTTGGTATACGTGGATAGTGTCGTGTATACCCATCATTAAATTCAGTGGGTGGTTGTTTGGGCGGTTAATGATGAGTAATACTACACATTATTCCTGTGCTGATTTCTGATAGGTTCTCTTTTTTTCAGTTTTTTCATTCTTTTATGACCTGTTTCTCTTGCAGGTACTTGTCGGCTACCATGACATTGATTTTATATATTCTGACACAAACAGTGTTTGCGCTCAGCATATATGATACCTTTGCTGATAGCAGCTGTGGTGATTTTCTGATTTCAGCACTGCAGTTAAAATCCTATTTTGGTATACGTGCATAGTGTCGTGTATACCCATCATTAAATTCAGTGGGTGGTTGTTTGGGCGGTTAATGATGAGTAATACTACACATTATTCCTGTGCTGATTTCTGATAGGTTCTCTTTTTTTCAGTTTTTTCATTCTTTTATGACCTGTTTTTTTTGCAGGTACTCGTCAGCTACCATGACATTGATTTTATATATTCTGACACAAACAGCGTTTGCGCTCAGCATATATGGATACCTTTGCTGATAGCAGCTGTGGTGATTTTCTGATTTCAGCACTGCAGTTAAAATCCTATTTTGGTATACGTGGATAGTGTCGTGTATACCCATCATTAAATTCAGTGGGTGGTTGTTTGGGCGGTTAATGATGAGTAATACTACGCATTATTCCTGTGCTGATTTCTGATAGGTTCTCTTTTTTTCCGTTTTTTCATTCTTTTATGACCTGTTTCTCTTGCAGGTACTCGTCGGCTACCATGACATTGATTTTATATATTCTGACACAAACAGTGTTTGCGCTCAGCATATATGGACACCTTTGCTGATAGCAGCTGTGGTGATTTTCTGATTTCAGCACTGCAGTTAAAATCCTATTTTGGTATACGTGGATAGTGTCGTGTATACCCATTATTAAATTCAGTGGGTGGTTGTTTGGGCGGTTAATGATGAGTAATACTACGCATTATTCCTGCGCTGATTTCTGATAGGTTCTCTTTTTTTCCGTTTTTTCATTCTTTTATGACCTGTTTCTCTTGCAGGTACTCGTCGGCTACCATGACATTGATTTTATGTATTCTGTGTTTGCGCTCAGCATATATGGATACCTTTGCTGATAGCAGCTGTGGTGATTTTCTGATTTTAGCACTGCAGTTAAAATCCTATTTTGGTATACGTGGATAGTGTCGTGTATACCCATCATTAAATTCAGTGGGTGGTTGTTTGGGCGGTTAATGATGAGTAATACTACACATTATTCCTGTGCTGATTTCTGATAGGTTCTCTTTTTTTCCGTTTTTTTATTCTTTTATGACCTGTTTCTCTTGCAGGTACTCGTCGGCTACCATGACATTGATTTTATGTATTTTGACACAAACAGCGTTTGCGCTCAGCATATATGGATACCTTTGCTGATAGCAGCTGTGGTGATTTTCTGATTTCAGCACTGCAGTTAAAATCCTATTTTGGTATACGTGGATAGTGTCGTGTATACCCATCATTAAATTCAGTGGGTGGTTGTTTTGGCGGTTAATGATGAGTAATACTACACATTATTCCTGTGCTGATTTCTAATAGGTTCTCTTTTTTTCCGTTTTTTCATTCTTTTATGACCTGTTTCTCTTGCAGGTACTCGTCGGCTACCATGACATTGATTTTATATATTCTGACACAAACAGCGTTTGCGCTCAGCGTATATGGATACCTTTGCTGATATTAGCTGTGGTGATTTTTTTATTTCAGCACTGCAGTTAAAATCCTATTTTGGTATACGTGGATAGTGTCGTGTATACCCATCATTAAATTCAGTGGGTGGTTGTTTGGGCGGTTAATGATGAGTAATACTACGCATTATTCCTGTGCTGATTTCTGATAGGTTCTCTTTTTTTCCGTTTTTTCATTCTTTTATGACCTGTTTCTCTTGCAGGTACTCGTCGGCTACCATGACATTGATTTTATATATTCTGACACAAACAGTGTTTGCGCTCAGCATATATGGATACCTTTGCTGATAGCAGCTGTGGTGATTTTCTGATTTCAGCACTGCAGTTAAAATCCTATTTTGGTATACGTGGATAGTGTCGTGTATACCCATCATTAAATTCAGTGGGTGGTTGTTTGGGCGGTTAATGATGAGTAATACTACGCATTATTCCTGCGCTGATTTCTGATAGGTTCTCTTTTTTTCCGTTTTTTCATTCTTTTATGACCTGTTTCTCTTGCAGGTACTCGTCGGCTACCATGACATTGATTTTATATATTCTGACACAAACAGTGTTTGCGCTCAGCATATATGGATACCTTTGCTGATAGCAGCTGTGGTGATTTTCTGATTTCAGCACTGCAGTTAAAATCCTATTTTGGTATACGTGGATAGTGTCATGTATACCCATCATTAAATTCAGTGGGTGGTTGTTTGGGCGGTTAATGATGAGTAATACTACGCATTATTCCTGTGCTGATTTCTGATAGGTTCTCTTTTTTTCCGTTTTTTCATTCTTTTATGACCTGTTTCTCTTGCAGGTACTCGTCGGCTACCATGACATTGATTTTATATATTCTGACACAAACAGTGTTTGCGCTCAGCATATATGGATACCTTTGCTGATAGCAGCTGTGGTGATTTTCTGATTTCAGCACTGCAGTTAAAATCCTATTTTGGTATACGTGGATAGTGTCGTGTATACCCATCATTAAATTCAGTGGGTGGTTGTTTGGGCGGTTAATGATGAGTAATACTACGCATTATTCCTGTGCTGATTTCTGATAGGTTCTCTTTTTTTCCGTTTTTTCATTCTTTTATGACCTGTTTCTCTTGCAGGTACTCGTCGGCTACCATGACATTGATTTTATATATTCTGACACAAACAGTGTTTGCGCTCAGCATATATGGATACCTTTGCTGACAGCAGCTGTGGTGATTTTCTGATTTCAGCACTTCTGTTAAAATCCTATTTTGGTATACGTGGATAGTGTCGTGTATACCCATCATTAAATTCAGTGGGTGGTTGTTTGGTCGGTTAATGATGAGTAATACTACGCATTATTCCTGTGCTGATTTCTTAAAGGTTCTCTTTTTTTCCGTTTTTTCATTCTTTTATGACCTGTTTCTCTTGCAGGTACTCGTCGGCTACCATTGCATTGATTTTATATATTCTGACACAAACAGTGTTTGCGCTCAGCATATATGGATACCTTTGCTGATAGCAGCTGTGGTGATTTTCTGATTTCAGCACTGCAGTTAAAATCCTATTTTGGTATACGTGGAGAGTGTCGTGTATACCCATCATTAAATTCAGTGGGTGGTTGTTTGGGCGGTTAATAATGAGTAATTCTACGCATTATTCCTGTGCTGATTTCTGATAGGTTCTCTTTTTTTCCGTTTTTTCATTCTTTTATGACCTGTTTCTCTTGCAGGTACTCGTCGGCTACCATGACATTGATTTTATATATTCTGACACAAACAGTGTTTGCGCTCAGCATATATGGATACCTTTGCTGATAGCAGCTGTGTTGATTTTCTGATTTCAGCACTGCAGTTAAAATCCTATTTTGGTATACGTGGATAGTGTCGTGTATACCTATCATTAAATTCAGTGGGTGGTTGTTTGGGCGGTTAATTATGAGTAATACTACACATTATTCCTGTGCTGATTTCTGATAGGTTCTCTTTTTTTCAGTTTTTTCATTCTTTTATGACCTGTTTCTCTTGCAGGTACTCGTCGGCTACCATGACATTGATTTTATATATTCTGACACAAACAGTGTTTGCGCTCAGCATATATGGATACCTTTGCTGATAGCAGCTGTGGTGATTTTCTGATTTCAGCACTGCAGTTAAAATCCTATTTTGGTATACGTGGATACTGTCGTGTATACCCATCATTAAATTCAGTGGGTGGTTGTTTGGGCGGTTAATGATGAGTAATACTACGCATTATTCCTGTGCTGATTTCTGATAGGTTCTCTTTTTTTCCGTTTTTTCATTCTTTTATGACCTGTTTCTCTTGCAGGTACTTGTCGGCTACCATGACATTGATTTTATATATTCTGACACAAACAGTGTTTGCGCTCAGCATATATGGATACCTTTGCTGATAGCAGCTGTGGCGATTTTCTGATTTCAGCACTGCAGTTAAAATCCTATTTTGGTATACGTGGATAGTGTCGTGTATACCCATCATTAAATTCAGTGGGTGGTTGTTTGGGCGGTTAATGATGAGTAATACTACGCATTATTCCTGTGCTGATTTCTGATAGGTTCTCTTTTTTTCCGTTTTTTCATTCTTTTATGACCTGTTTCTCTTGCAGGTACTCGTCGGCTACCATGACATTGATTTTATATATTCTGACACAAACAGTGTTTGCGCTCAGCATATATGGATACCTTTGCTGACAGCAGCTGTGATGATTTTCTGATTTCAGCACTTCAGTTAAAATCCTGTTTTGGTATACGTGGATAGTGTCGTATATACCCATCATTAAATTCAGTGGGTGGTTGTTTGGTCGGTTAATGATGAGTAATACTACGCATTATTCCTGTGCTGATTTCTTAAAGGTTCTCTTTTTTTCTGTTTTTTCATTCTTTTATGACCTGTTTCTCTTGCAGGTACTCGTCGGCTACCATTGCATTGATTTTATATATTCTGACACAAACAGTGTTTGCGCTCAGCATATATGGATACCTTTGCTGATAGCAGCTGTGGTGATTTTCTGATTTCAGCACTGCAGTTAAAATCCTATTTTGGTATACGTGGATAGTGTCGTGTATACCCATCATTAAATTCAGTGGGTGGTTGTTTGGGCGGTTAATGATGAGTAATTCTACGCATTATTCCTGTGCTGATTTCTGATAGGTTCTCTTTTTTTCTGTTTTTTCATTCTTTTATGACCTGTTTCTCTTGCAGGTACTCGTCGGCTACCATGACATTGATTTTATATATTCTGACACGAACAGTGTTTGCGCTCAGCATATATGGATACCTTGCTGATAGCAGCTGTGTTGATTTTCTGATTTCAGCACTGCAGTTAAAATCCTATTTTGGTATACGTGGATAGTGTCGTGTATACCTATCATTAAATTCAGTGGGTGGTTGTTTGGGCGGTTAATTATGAGTAATACTACACATTATTCCTGTGCTGATTTCTGATAGGTTCTCTTTTTTTCCGTTTTTTCATTCTTTTATGACCTGTTTCTCTTGCAGGTACTCGTCGGCTACCATGACATTGATTTTATATATTCTGACACAAACAGTGTTTGCGCTCAGCATATATAGATACCTTTGCTGATAGCAGCTGTGGTGATTTTCTGATTTCAGCACTGCAGTTAAAATCTTATTTTGGTATACGTGGATAGTGTCGTGTATACCCATCATTAAATTCAGTGGGTGGTTGTTTGGGCGGTTAATGATGAGTAATACTACGCATTATTCCTGTGCTGATTTCTGATAGGTTCTCTTTTTTTTCAGGTTTTTCATTCTTTTATGACCTGTTTCTCTTGCAGGTACTCGTCGGCTACCATGACATTGATTTTATATATTCTGACACAAACAGTGTTTGCGCTCAGCATTTATGGATACCTTTGCTGATAGCAGCTGTGGTGATTTTCTGATTTCAGCACTGTAGTTAAAATCCTATTTTGGTATACGTGGATAGTGTCGTGTATACCCATCATTAAATTCAGTGGGTGGTTGTTTGGGCGGTTAATGATGAGTAATACTACACATTATTCCTGTGCTGATTTCTGATAGGTTCTCTTTTTTCCGTTTTTTCATTCTTTTATGACCTGTTTCTCTTGCAGGTACTCGTCGGCTACCATGACATTGATTTTATATATTCTGACACAAACAGTGTTTGCGCTCAGCATATATGGATACCTTTGCTGACAGCAGCTGTGGTGATTTTCTGATTTCAGCACTTCAGTTAAAATCCTATTTTGGTATACGTGGATAGTGTCGTGTATACCCATCATTAAATTCAGTGGGTGGTTGTTTGGTCGGTTAATGATGAGTAATACTACGCATTATTCCTGTGCTGATTTCTTAAAGGTTCTCTTTTTTTCCGTTTTTTCATTCTTTTATGACCTGTTTCTCTTGCAGGTACTCGTCGGCTACCATGACATTGATTTTATATATTCTGACACAAACAGTGTTTGCGCTCAGCATATATAGATACCTTTGCTGATTGCAGCTGTGGTGATTTTCTGATTTCAGCACTGCAGTTAAAATCTTATTTTGGTATACGTGGATAGTGTCGTGTATACCCATCATTAAATTCAGTGGGTGGTTGTTTGGGCGGTTAATGATGAGTAATACTACACATTATTCCTGTGCTGATTTCTGATAGGTTCTCTTTTTTTCCGTTTTTTTATTCTTTTATGACCTGTTTCTCTTGCAGGTACTCGTCGGCTACCATGACATTGATTTTATGTATTTTGACACAAACAGCGTTTGCGCTCAGCATATATGGATACCTTTGCTGATAGCAGCTGTGGTGATTTTCTGATTTCCGCACTGCAGTTAAAATCCTATTTTGGTATACGTGGATAGTGTCGTGTATACCCATCATTAAATTCAGTGGGTGGTTGTTTTGGCGGTTAATGATGAGTAATACTACACATTATTCCTGTGCTGATTTCTAATAGGTTCTCTTTTTTTCCGTTTTTTCATTCTTTTATGACCTGTTTCTCTTGCAGGTACTCGTCGGCTACCATGACATTGATTTTATATATTCTGACACAAACAGCGTTTGCGCTCAGCGTATATGGATACCTTTGCTGATATTAGCTGTGGTGATTTTTTTATTTCAGCACTGCAGTTAAAATCCTATTTTGGTATACGTGGATAGTGTCGTGTATACCCATCATTAAATTCAGTGGGTGGTTGTTTGGGCGGTTAATGATGAGTAATACTACGCATTATTCCTGTGCTGATTTCTGATAGGTTCTCTTTTTTTCCGTTTTTTCATTCTTTTATGACCTGTTTCTCTTGCAGGTACTCGTCGGCTACCATGACATTGATTTTATATATTCTGACACAAACAGTGTTGCGCTCAGCATATATGGATACCTTTGCTGATAGCAGCTGTGGTGATTTTCTGATTTCAGCACTGCAGTTAAAATCCTATTTTGGTATACGTGGATAGTGTCGTGTATACCCATCATTAAATTCAGTGGGTGGTTGTTTGGGCGGTTAATGATGAGTAATACTACGCATTATTCCTGTGCTGATTTCTGATAGGTTCTCTTTTTTTCCGTTTTTTCATTCTTTTATGACCTGTTTCTCTTGCAGGTACTCGTCGGCTACCATGACATTGATTTTATATATTCTGACACAAACAGTGTTTGCGCTCAGCATATATAGATACCTTTGCTGATAGCAGCTGTGGTGATTTTCTGATTTCAGCACTGCAGTTAAAATCTTATTTTGGTATACGTGGATAGTGTCGTGTATACCCATCATTAAATTCAGTGGGTGGTTGTTTGGGCGGTTAATGATGAGTAATACTATGCATTATTCCTGTGCTGATTTCTGATAGGTTCTCTTTTTTTCAGTTTTTTCATTCTTTTATGACCTGTTTCTCTTGCAGGTACTCGTCAGCTACGATGACATTGATTTTATTTATTCTGACACAAACAGTGTTTGCGCTCAGCATATATGGATACCTTTGCTGACAGCAGCTGTGGTTATTTTCTGATTTCAGCACTTCAGTTAAAATCCCATTTTGGTATACGTGGATAGTGTCGTGTATACCCATCATTAAATTCAGTGGGTGGTTGTTTGGGCGGTTAATGATGAGTAATACTACGCATTATTCCTGTGCTGATTTCTGATAGGTTCTCTTTTTTTCCGTTTGTTCATTCTTTTATGACCTGTTTCTCTTGCAGGTACTCGTCGGCTACCATGACATTGATTTTATATATTCTGACACAAACAGTGTTTGCGCTCAGCATATATGGATACCTTTGCTGATAGAAGCTGTGGTGATTTTCTGATTTCAGCACTGCAGTTAAAATCCTATTTTGGTATACGTGGATAGTGTCGTGTATACCCATAATTAAATTCAGTGGGTGGTTGTTTGGGCGGTTAATGATGAGTAATACTACTTATTATTCCTGTGCTGATTTCTGATAGGTTCTCTTTTTTTTCAGGTTTTTCATTCTTTTATGACCTGTTTCTCTTGCAGGTACTCGTCGGCTACCATGACATTGATTTTATATATTCTGACACAAACAGTGTTTGCGCTCAGCATTTATGGATACCTTTGCTGATAGCAGCTGTGGTGATTTTCTGATTTCAGCACTGTAGTTAAAATCCTATTTTGGTATACGTGGATAGTGTCGTGTATACCCATCATTAAATTCAGTGGGTGGTTGTTTGGGCGGTTAATGATGAGTAATACTACACATTATTCCTGTGCTGATTTCTGATAGGTTCTCTTTTTTCCGTTTTTTCATTCTTTTATGACCTGTTTCTCTTGCAGGTACTCGTCGGCTACCATGACATTGATTTTATATATTCTGACACAAACAGTGTTTGCGCTCAGCATATATGGATACCTTTGCTGACAGCAGCTGTGGTGATTTTCTGATTTCAGCACTTCAGTTAAAATCCTATTTTGGTATACGTGGATAGTGTCGTGTATACCCATCATTAAATTCAGTGGGTGGTTGTTTGGTCGGTTAATGATGAGTAATACTACGCATTATTCCTGTGCTGATTTCTTAAAGGTTCTCTTTTTTTCCGTTTTTTCATTCTTTTATGACCTGTTTCTCTTGCAGGTACTCGTCGGCTACCATGACATTGATTTTATATATTCTGACACAAACAGTGTTTGCGCTCAGCATATATAGATACCTTTGCTGATTGCAGCTGTGGTGATTTTCTGATTTCAGCACTGCAGTTAAAATCTTATTTTGGTATACGTGGATAGTGTCGTGTATACCCATCATTAAATTCAGTGGGTGGTTGTTTGGGCGGTTAATGATGAGTAATACTACACATTATTCCTGTGCTGATTTCTGATAGGTTCTCTTTTTTTCCGTTTTTTTATTCTTTTATGACCTGTTTCTCTTGCAGGTACTCGAAAAAAGAATTGGGAGGGGCGTATGTAGGGGACTTTTTAGCAGGGTGCCAACATGAAACAATGTATTAGAAGCATGTAATATAAAAAATATATAATTTTTATTGAGAAGACAAATAATTAAAAGATGTAAACTGTATTTCGACAGAGAAATCAGTATTACAGCAGAGATTGGTTTATAAAATCATATGCGTGTTGACATTACAGTTGCATAAATGCAGTACATTGTATTCTACACAGGGGTCTTTTCATAGCAGTTTGTAGACCCTATTACCAGCCAGAAGAATGTCCTGGTTAGCATCTGTGTAGAGATGAATGATGCCCAGAACTGTAGCCCGACATGTTTCGCGGCAAAAGCCGCTTCCTCAGGGGCAGTTGAGGGATTGCACAAACATCAATACAATAACTAGAAAAAAAGAACAGTGTAAGTGACATGTAAATCACAGTACATAGAATCATATATATATCATACCTTGCATATATATTTTATAACATTTACAATGAGAAAATGCATTACAAACTAGTTGGTCATGGAGAGAGAGTCTGGATATATATCACACCTGGGAAGAAGGCAATTATCTGCACCGCAAGCCTGGAGTCAGGACCGCAAGGTAGGTATGTCCCCCCCGGGGGCGAGCACGGGAGCCAACCAAAGACAAAGCGGTTATTCAAACAGGTCTAAGTCTAAGAGAATATATAAAGAAAGTAAGTATAGACACATAAGTAGTATTGTTCCCAATGGGGATTATTTAAGCAAGGAATTTAATCAAATGTGAATGGGTATACGGTTGTTAAACCAACCATGTGTATAATATAAACATTAATCAAGAGCCTTACCTAAGTCGCTTGGAATGATCTCTTGAGGGCAGGGATCGGGGTAGTGGAGACCAAGTTCCCAGAGGAGGAACCAAAGCGGTCCGTAACACGGCCAAATAGGGAAGGTGCCAAAATGGCGTCCTCCGTGGCTACAAGATAAATTAAATAGTAAGGGGTAATAGGAGATGGCTAATGATTAGCACATAGGTTACATATAAATGAAAGGAAGGGGGGGGGGGCCTTGCTTTTATATGTTTTGCAGAATACATAGGCTGCCATATATCGGTGGTGGTCAATTGACATCAATTATACAACAATATAATGAAGGAGGTTGTGATAAAGATATGGGGGCAGCAGACTTCATTCATGTAGATGAAGATATAGCTGATCGCCAAACATGGAAGCCTAGCATATATAGGAAAATAATACAAAGGATAGTCCAATAGAAAGCAAAATTATATACCTGGTGTTGGTGGAAACAGCGTCTCCCGTCCCTGCTGATGCAGTGGGAATCACTGAGTCCCGCCGTTTTGTTGAGAAGGCTCCACCCCGGCAGCGTCATGACATCACGACGCTGCTCGAAGCTGGCGCCGTGAGTGCGCGCGCACGTAATGCGCGCATGCGCACTGTCCAGTTAGGCCGGACCTCATCCAAAGGAGGGTCGCGCCATATTGGACACACCAGCCCACCCCTAAGGGGGGGGGGCTGAGACACGGCGTCACGTACTCGCCCCGGGGGAAGAAAAAACCCGAAGCAATCCAAGGCGTCAGCTGACAGTGACAGCCAACCAAGACTGCCGGGCAGAAAAGTGCTGTTACCCAGGCAACCAAGCGCTCAAAAGCCCCATGGCCAACTATATATACATACATATCTATTTAGCAATGACTTGCAATGTATTTAATACATAAAATTTAAAACATAATATATATGGATGTATAATTATATGAAATTTCAAATAATGATAGTATATTTTCGGACAATTGTCTCGAACACGGAATACTGGGGATCCATGTGGATATCCCAGCATTTCGTGTGTTTAAAGACTATCTGAGACAATGGATAAAAGGGGAAGTGGGTAGAAGACAGTTTTACAAGATAACAATGGGAGGGGTCGGGGTTTAGGAGAAAAGATGGAGCCGGGGGGGGGGGGGGGGGAAAGGGAAAAAGGAAACAGAAAAGATGGAATAAGGGGGGGGGGAAGGGTTTTAGCAGAAAAAGGGTAACATGTAAACATTACCAGTGGGCACAACATATCATAGGAAAGGTTTATAAGAGTGAGCCTCATTCAAACCTGGTAAGTTGATAGCATTGAGTCTTTCTATCCAAATGGTCTCTCGCTGTAAGATTCGACGATCCCAGTCTCCCCCCCTTGGGTCCGGGGGAATAATCTCCAGGACCCTGAAGGAGACACAGGAATTGTCGAATCTATGATGTAGACCTATATGGCGCGTCACAGGGGTGAGGATCTTTCCTCCACCCGAGTAATAGATATGATCTCCTATTCTCTGGCCAAATTGTCTAATGGTTTTCCCGACATAGAAAGCCGAGCATTGACAGTTCATGAGATAAACAACTCCGCGTGTGGTGCAGTCGGCCCGCCCACGGAGTTTATGTTTCTCGCCACTAGGCAGATGAGTAACCGGACCCTCCTTGACCCATGGACAGCGGGAGCAGCCACCACATTGGTATGTTCCCGGGGTATTAGGGGGGTGCGGCGGCTCATCTGTGTAATGGCTTTTGATTAACAAGTCTTTTAAGGAGGTAGCTCTCCTAAAAACCAACTCAGGATGTGGCTTTATATATTTTGATAATGTTTGCTCTTCAGCTAGGAGGTGCCAGTATTTTTGGACAATGGAACGTAACTGATGTGTATTGTCAGAGAATTGGGTAATTAACCTAACTGTTTGTGTGGAAGTAATATCTTTCTTTTTATGTAATAGATCCTTTCTTTGAAGTGTTTTTACTTTGTTAAAGGCTTTTCTGAGGATAGTTCGAGAGTATCCTCGAACCAATAATCTCTGTTGGAGTTTCTTGGCCTCTATATAGAAATCCTTGTCCAACGAGCAATTTTTTCTTAAGCGCAAATATTGCGCATAAGGTATGCTCTTCTTCAGAGAAATAGGGTGTGCGCTGGACGCATGTAAGAGCATGTTTCCTGCAGTAGGTTTCCTGTATAGGCTGGTAGTGATATAACCTTCAGTATCTTTTTTAATCACAACATCCAGGAAAACAATGTATTCCGAATGAATGCTGTGTGTAAACTTAAGGTTGAAGGGGTTATTGTCTAAAGATATAAGCATATTATTTAATTCCTCTCTTGAACCAGTCCATACAAGGAATAAATCGTCTATATAGCGAAACCAACACATAATGTACTCAAGCCAAGGAGCATAGATGTCGCTGGAAAAAATATATCTTTCCCAGTCGCCAAGGAACATGTTCGCATATGACGGTGCGCAGCATGTTCCCATGGCGACTCCTTGTATTTGTAAATACATAGAATCCATAAATGTAAAAAAGTTGCGTGTTAGAATGAATTTTAACAGGGAAAGGATAAAGTTGTTATGAGGCCATGTAGATCTATCCTGTTGATGTAAAAATGAACTAACCGACCGGATGCCCGCCTCGTGCGGTATGCTTGAGTACAGAGCCTCAATGTCTACCGCAACGAGGAGGGCATCCGGGGGTGTTTGTATATCCTCAATGTGTCTGAGTAAGTCAGGAGTGTCCTGTATATATGAAGGCAGTGCCTGTACAAAGGGACGCAGAAAAAAATCCACGTATTTACTCGCGTTCTCGGAAATTGATCCAATCCCGGAAACAATGGGTCTTCCGGGAGGTTTCTCCCTATTCTTATGCACCTTAGGCAGTGTATATAGTGTAGGTATTCTAGGATGTTTTACAACCAAAAACTCATAGGTATCTTTGTCGATGATGCCTGCCAAAAAGGCATCAAGGCAGAGATTTTGCAATTCCTTTTGAAAGTCAATTACAACATCAGGGTGAATCGGGGTATACCATTGTTGATTACTGAGCACCTCCAAGCACATTTCTTGGTATTGGTGATGGGACATTACTACAACGTTTCCCCCTTTATCAGAGGGTTTTATAACGAAATTGGGATTTTTTTGTAATTGTTTAAGAGCCACATCCTGACTTGGTGTAAGATTCTTGATTGTGGATTGCCAACGTGTGCGCTTTAAATCGCGCACAGTTTGGCAAACAAATGACCAAATGTTAGGACAGATGGATAGGTCTGGAAAGCGTTTGGATTTTGACTTGAAAGTTTTTTTAGGAGGCAATATAGGAATAGTTTCAATGGGATCAGGTTGAGAATCTGGTGGGTCAGTAGACCCCTCCTCATACAGAAGCATGAGGTCTCTTAGGGCGCGGAACTCATCCATAGTGAAGTGTTTAATCTGCTCCGTAAGGTCTAATTCGAGTTTCTTTTGTTGGCGGGTTTGATCAAACATGTATTTATAAGTTAAGTTACGTGCGAACATATAGATGTCCTTAATCGTATCAAAAACATCTATCTGTTGCGATGGACAAAAGCCCAGACCCAGTTGGAGAACATCGATCTGGTCAGGTGAGAGTGGGAAGTGGGTAAGGTTGATTATATTGAGTGAACTGGAGTGACTGTTTAGGGAAGTGTAGGTGGTGTTGGGGTTTGTGAGACAAACCCCTTGAGTTTCGTTTGTTTCTTGACTTTGGGAATTGCTCCCAATTGTGAACCTAAAAAACCATCGTCAGTAGTGGGGTTAAGTGATTTAGTGGTGGAAGGATGAGTGAGAATTTTTTGTAATGCGGGAGTGAGGTCGCTCGTGTCAGTGTGCTGTGTGGAAAGACGTCTTTTACCGTTCGGATTTCCCGGTGAATGCCCACCACCATTTAAAGTGCGTTTCTTAGCGCGGGTGCGCGGAACGTTCAAACGTGCTTTAGCCTGTGGATACATGGAAACAATGTTAGACGAATCAGACTCAGGATAATCATCAGTATAGTTTTGAGGACCTAGATTGCTAGGTTTCTTGGGATTACCAGTAAATCTGGGGATCCAATTATAGGCATGACCACCCATATGGGCAAGTTTATCTCGATTAAACTTTGACTGTTTTTTGAAAAATATATCTTGGTTGATTTTTTCCAGTTGCAATTTTATCTCTTGCCATTTGGAAGAAAAATCTTGGTGTTCCATGACATGTTTGTACTGAGTGTTGAGGTTGCCAATCTCAACATTCAGCGCATCCATGTCCGATTTGTATTGAGTTACCAAGATGGTCATGAGTGCTTTACTGCAGTCATCTAGAGCTGATTCCCAGCTCTTTTTGAATGAGTCTGAAGGGTTTTTGATAGTAGGAAATGTATGGAGCCTCAATCCCTTGGGATTCAGGTTCTCTTTGATATACTTTTCAAAAAAACTAATGTGCCAATGAAGATGAGATTTACGTTTCAACAATCCGAACATTTTTTGGCAATAGATCTTAAGTTCCTCTATATCCCTATGATTGGAAGTGTAACCCGACTGGATTTGAGACATAAAATCTACCCATTCTTCGCCAAGAAGATCCATTATCACAAATACAGTAACAAGAAAAAAATTATAGTAAAAGTAAGTAGTGAAAATTAGGGGGGCTGTCAAGGAAGGATTGGTTACGCCCACGGTGTGTTATCCACCTATTGAACATACAAACAAAGGAACAGACCCAAATTTAAAGATTGCATAAAGAAAGGAAGAAAAGGCACCACGTCCCAAATAATGCGTAGAAGAAAAAAGAATTGGGAGGGGCGTATGTAGGGGACTTTTTAGCAGGGTGCCAACATGAAACAATGTATTAGAAGCATGTAATATAAAAAATATATAATTTTTATTGAGAAGACAAATAATTAAAAGATGTAAACTGTATTTCGACAGAGAAATCAGTATTACAGCAGAGATTGGTTTATAAAATCATATGCGTGTTGACATTACAGTTGCATAAATGCAGTACATTGTATTCTACACAGGGGTCTTTTCATAGCAGTTTGTAGACCCTATTACCAGCCAGAAGAATGTCCTGGTTAGCATCTGTGTAGAGATGAATGATGCCCAGAACTGTAGCCCGACATGTTTCGCGGCAAAAGCCGCTTCCTCAGGGGCAGTTGAGGGATTGCACAAACATCAATACAATAACTAGAAAAAAAGAACAGTGTAAGTGACATGTAAATCACAGTACATAGAATCATATATATATCATACCTTGCATATATATTTTATAACATTTACAATGAGAAAATGCATTACAAACTAGTTTTGGCGATCAGCTATATCTTCATCTACATGAATGAAGTCTGCTGCCCCCATATCTTTATCACAACCTCCTTCATTATATTGTTGTATAATTGATGTCAATTGACCACCACCGATATATGGCAGCCTATGTATTCTGCAAAACATATAAAAGCAAGGCCCCCCCCCCCCTTCCTTTCATTTATATGTAACCTATGTGCTAATCATTAGCCATCTCCTATTACCCCTTACTATTTAATTTATCTTGTAGCCACGGAGGACGCCATTTTGGCACCTTCCCTATTTGGCCGTGTTACGGACCGCTTTGGTTCCTCCTCTGGGAACTTGGTCTCCACTACCCCGATCCCTGCCCTCAAGAGATCATTCCAAGCGACTTAGGTAAGGCTCTTGATTAATGTTTATATTATACACATGGTTGGTTTAACAACCGTATACCCATTCACATTTGATTAAATTCCTTGCTTAAATAATCCCCATTGGGAACAATACTACTTATGTGTCTATACTTACTTTCTTTATATATTCTCTTAGACTTAGACCTGTTTGAATAACCGCTTTGTCTTTGGTTGGCTCCCGTGCTCGCCCCCGGGGGGGACATACCTACCTTGCGGTCCTGACTCCAGGCTTGCGGTGCAGATAATTGCCTTCTTCCCAGGTGTGATATATATCCAGACTCTCTCTCCATGACCAACTAGTTTGTAATGCATTTTCTCATTGTAAATGTTATAAAATATATATGCAAGGTACGATATATATATGATTCTATGTACTGTGATTTACATGTCACTTACACTGTTCTTTTTTTCTAGTTATTGTATTGATGTTTGTGCAATCCCTCAACTGCCCCTGAGGAAGCGGCTTTTGCCGCGAAACATGTCGGGCTACAGTTCTGGGCATCATTCATCTCTACACAGATGCTAACCAGGACATTCTTCTGGCTGGTAATAGGGTCTACAAACTGCTATGAAAAGACCCCTGTGTAGAATACAATGTACTGCATTTATGCAACTGTAATGTCAACACGCATATGATTTTATAAACCAATCTCTGCTGTAATACTGATTTCTCTGTCGAAATACAGTTTACATCTTTTAATTATTTGTCTTCTCAATAAAAATTATATATTTTTTATATTACATGCTTCTAATACATTGTTTCATGTTGGCACCCTGCTAAAAAGTCCCCTACATACGCCCCTCCCAATTCTTTTTTCTTCTACGCATTATTTGGGACGTGGTGCCTTTTCTTCCTTTCTTTATGCAATCTTTAAATTTGGGTCTGTTCCTTTGTTTGTATGTTCAATAGGTGGATAACACACCGTGGGCGTAACCAATCCTTCCTTGACAGCCCCCCTAATTTTCACTACTTACTTTTACTATAAATTTTTTTCTTGTTACTGTATTTGTGATAATGGATCTTCTTGGCGAAGAATGGGTAGATTTTATGTCTCAAATCCAGTCGGGTTACACTTCCAATCATAGGGATATAGAGGAACTTAAGATCTATTGCCAAAAAATGTTCGGATTGTTGAAACGTAAATCTCATCTTCATTGGCACATTAGTTTTTTTGAAAAGTATATCAAAGAGAACCTGAATCCCAAGGGATTGAGGCTCCATACATTTCCTACTATCAAAAACCCTTCAGACTCATTCAAAAAGAGCTGGGAATCAGCTCTAGATGACTGCAGTAAAGCACTCATGACCATCTTGGTAACTCAATACAAATCGGACATGGATGCGCTGAATGTTGAGATTGGCAACCTCAACACTCAGTACAAACATGTCATGGAACACCAAGATTTTTCTTCCAAATGGCAAGAGATAAAATTGCAACTGGAAAAAATCAACCAAGATATATTTTTCAAAAAACAGTCAAAGTTTAATCGAGATAAACTTGCCCATATGGGTGGTCATGCCTATAATTGGATCCCCAGATTTACTGGTAATCCCAAGAAACCTAGCAATCTAGGTCCTCAAAACTATACTGATGATTATCCTGAGTCTGATTCGTCTAACATTGTTTCCATGTATCCACAGGCTAAAGCACGTTTGAACGTTCCGCGCACCCGCGCTAAGAAACGCACTTTAAATGGTGGTGGGCATTCACCGGGAAATCCGAACGGTAAAAGACGTCTTTCCACACAGCACACTGACACGAGCGACCTCACTCCCGCATTACAAAAAATTCTCACTCATCCTTCCACCACTAAATCACTTAACCCCACTACTGACGATGGTTTTTTAGGTTCACAATTGGGAGCAATTCCCAAAGTCAAGAAACAAACGAAACTCAAGGGGTTTGTCTCACAAACCCCAACACCACCTACACTTCCCTAAACAGTCACTCCAGTTCACTCAATATAATCAACCTTACCCACTTCCCACTCTCACCTGACCAGATCGATGTTCTCCAACTGGGTCTGGGCTTTTGTCCATCGCAACAGATAGATGTTTTTGATACGATTAAGGACATCTATATGTTCGCACGTAACTTAACTTATAAATACATGTTTGATCAAACCCGCCAACAAAAGAAACTCGAATTAGACCTTACGGAGCAGATTAAACACTTCACTATGGATGAGTTCCGCGCCCTAAGAGACCTCATGCTTCTGTATGAGGAGGGGTCTACTGACCCACCAGATTCTCAACCTGATCCCATTGAAACTATTCCTATATTGCCTCCTAAAAAAACTTTCAAGTCAAAATCCAAACGCTTTCCAGACCTATCCATCTGTCCTAACATTTGGTCATTTGTTTGCCAAACTGTGCGCGATTTAAAGCGCACACGTTGGCAATCCACAATCAAGAATCTTACACCAAGTCAGGATGTGGCTCTTAAACAATTACAAAAAAATCCCAATTTCGTTATAAAACCCTCTGATAAAGGGGGAAACGTTGTAGTAATGTCCCATCACCAATACCAAGAAATGTGCTTGGAGGTGCTCAGTAATCAACAATGGTATACCCCGATTCACCCTGATGTTGTAATTGACTTTCAAAAGGAATTGCAAAATCTCTGCCTTGATGCCTTTTTGGCAGGCATCATCGACAAAGATACCTATGAGTTTTTGGTTGTAAAACATCCTAGAATACCTACACTATATACACTGCCTAAGGTGCATAAGAATAGGGAGAAACCTCCCGGAAGACCCATTGTTTCCGGGATTGGATCAATTTCCGAGAACGCGAGTAAATACGTGGATTTTTTTCTGCGTCCCTTTGTACAGGCACTGCCTTCATATATACAGGACACTCCTGACTTACTCAGACACATTGAGGATATACAAACACCCCCGGATGCCCTCCTCGTTGCGGTAGACATTGAGGCTCTGTACTCAAGCATACCGCACGAGGCGGGCATCCGGTCGGTTAGTTCATTTTTACATCAACAGGATAGATCTACATGGCCTCATAACAACTTTATCCTTTCCCTGTTAAAATTCATTCTAACACGCAACTTTTTTACATTTATGGATTCTATGTATTTACAAATACAAGGAGTCGCCATGGGAACATGCTGCGCACCGTCATATGCGAACATGTTCCTTGGCGACTGGGAAAGATATATTTTTTCCAGCGACATCTATGCTCCTTGGCTTGAGTACATTATGTGTTGGTTTCGCTATATAGACGATTTATTCCTTGTATGGACTGGTTCAAGAGAGGAATTAAATAATATGCTTATATCTTTAGACAATAACCCCTTCAACCTTAAGTTTACACACAGCATTCATTCGGAATACATTGTTTTCCTGGATGTTGTGATTAAAAAAGATACTGAAGGTTATATCACTACCAGCCTATACAGGAAACCTACTGCAGGAAACATGCTCTTACATGCGTCCAGCGCACACCCTATTTCTCTGAAGAAGAGCATACCTTATGCGCAATATTTGCGCTTAAGAAAAAATTGCTCGTTGGACAAGGATTTCTATATAGAGGCCAAGAAACTCCAACAGAGATTATTGGTTCGAGGATACTCTCGAACTATCCTCAGAAAAGCCTTTAACAAAGTAAAAACACTTCAAAGAAAGGATCTATTACATAAAAAGAAAGATATTACTTCCACACAAACAGTTAGGTTAATTACCCAATTCTCTGACAATACACATCAGTTACGTTCCATTGTCCAAAAATACTGGCACCTCCTAGCTGAAGAGCAAGCATTATCAAAATATATAAAGCCACATCCTGAGTTGGTTTTTAGGAGAGCTACCTCCTTAAAAGACTTGTTAATCAAAAGCCATTACACAGATGAGCCGCCGCACCCCCCTAATACCCCGGGAACATACCAATGTGGTGGCTGCTCCCGCTGTCCATGGGTCAAGGAGGGTCCGGTTACTCATCTGCCTAGTGGCGAGAAACATAAACTCCGTGGGCGGGCCGACTGCACCACACGCGGAGTTGTTTATCTCATGAACTGTCAATGCTCGGCTTTCTATGTCGGGAAAACCATTAGACAATTTGGCCAGAGAATAGGAGATCATATCTATTACTCGGGTGGAGGAAAGATCCTCACCCCTGTGACGCGCCATATAGGTCTACATCATAGATTCGACAATTCCTGTGTCTCCTTCAGGGTCCTGGAGATTATTCCCCCGGACCCAAGGGGGGGAGACTGGGATCGTCGAATCTTACAGCGAGAGACCATTTGGATAGAAAGACTCAATGCTATCAACTTACCAGGTTTGAATGAGGCTCACTCTTATAAACCTTTCCTATGATATGTTGTGCCCACTGGTAATGTTTACATGTTACCCTTTTTCTGCTAAAACCCTTCCCCCCCCCCTTATTCCATCTTTTCTGTTTCCTTTTTCCCTTTCCCCCCCCCCCCCCCCCGGCTCCATCTTTTCTCCTAAACCCCGACCCCTCCCATTGTTATCTTGTAAAACTGTCTTCTACCCACTTCCCCTTTTATCCATTGTCTCAGATAGTCTTTAAACACACGAAATGCTGGGATATCCACATGGATCCCCAGTATTCCGTGTTCGAGACAATTGTCCGAAAATATACTATCATTATTTGAAATTTCATATAATTATACATCCATATATATTATGTTTTAAATTTTATGTATTAAATACATTGCAAGTCATTGCTAAATAGATATGTATGTATATATAGTTGGCCATGGGGCTTTTGAGCGCTTGGTTGCCTGGGTAACAGCACTTTTCTGCCCGGCAGTCTTGGTTGGCTGTCACTGTCAGCTGACGCCTTGGATTGCTTCGGGTTTTTTCTTCCCCCGGGGCGAGTACGTGACGCCGTGTCTCAGCCCCCCCCCCTTAGGGGTGGGCTGGTGTGTCCAATATGGCGCGACCCTCCTTTGGATGAGGTCCGGCCTAACTGGACAGTGCGCATGCGCGCATTACGTGCGCGCGCACTCACGGCGCCAGCTTCGAGCAGCGTCGTGATGTCATGACGCTGCCGGGGTGGAGCCTTCTCAACAAAACGGCGGGACTCAGTGATTCCCACTGCATCAGCAGGGACGGGAGACGCTGTTTCCACCAACACCAGGTATATAATTTTGCTTTCTATTGGACTATCCTTTGTATTATTTTCCTATATATGCTAGGCTTCCATGTTTGGCGATCAGCTATATCTTCATCTACATGAATGAAGTCTGCTGCCCCCATATCTTTATCACAACCTCCTTCATTATATTGTTGTATAATTGATGTCAATTGACCACCACCGATATATGGCAGCCTATGTATTCTGCAAAACATATAAAAGCAAGGCCCCCCCCCCTTCCTTTCATTTATATGTAACCTATGTGCTAATCATTAGCCATCTCCTATTACCCCTTACTATTTAATTTATCTTGTAGCCACGGAGGACGCCATTTTGGCACCTTCCCTATTTGGCCGTGTTACGGACCGCTTTGGTTCCTCCTCTGGGAACTTGGTCTCCACTACCCCGATCCCTGCCCTCAAGAGATCATTCCAAGCGACTTAGGTAAGGCTCTTGATTAATGTTTATATTATACACATGGTTGGTTTAACAACCGTATACCCATTCACATTTGATTAAATTCCTTGCTTAAATAATCCCCATTGGGAACAATACTACTTATGTGTCTATACTTACTTTCTTTATATATTCTCTTAGACTTAGACCTGTTTGAATAACCGCTTTGTCTTTGGTTGGCTCCCGTGCTCGCCCCCGGGGGGGACATACCTACCTTGCGGTCCTGACTCCAGGCTTGCGGTGCAGATAATTGCCTTCTTCCCAGGTGTGATATATATCCAGACTCTCTCTCCATGACCAACTAGTTTGTAATGCATTTTCTCATTGTAAATGTTATAAAATATATATGCAAGGTATGATATATATATGATTCTATGTACTGTGATTTACATGTCACTTACACTGTTCTTTTTTTCTAGTTATTGTATTGATGTTTGTGCAATCCCTCAACTGCCCCTGAGGAAGCGGCTTTTGCCGCGAAACATGTCGGGCTACAGTTCTGGGCATCATTCATCTCTACACAGATGCTAACCAGGACATTCTTCTGGCTGGTAATAGGGTCTACAAACTGCTATGAAAAGACCCCTGTGTAGAATACAATGTACTGCATTTATGCAACTGTAATGTCAACACGCATATGATTTTATAAACCAATCTCTGCTGTAATACTGATTTCTCTGTCGAAATACAGTTTACATCTTTTAATTATTTGTCTTCTCAATAAAAATTATATATTTTTTATATTACATGCTTCTAATACATTGTTTCATGTTGGCACCCTGCTAAAAAGTCCCCTACATACGCCCCTCCCAATTCTTTTTTCTTCTACGCATTATTTGGGACGTGGTGCCTTTTCTTCCTTTCTTTATGCAATCTTTAAATTTGGGTCTGTTCCTTTGTTTGTCTTGCAGGTACTCGTCGGCTACCATGACATTGATTTTATGTATTTTGACACAAACAGCGTTTGCGCTCAGCATATATGGATACCTTTGCTGATAGCAGCTGTGGTGATTTTCTGATTTCAGCACTGCAGTTAAAATCCTATTTTGGTATACGTGGATAGTGTCGTGTATACCCATCATTAAATTCAGTGGGTGGTTGTTTTGGCGGTTAATGATGAGTAATACTACACATTATTCCTGTGCTGATTTCTAATAGGTTCTCTTTTTTTCCGTTTTTTCATTCTTTTATGACCTGTTTCTCTTGCAGGTACTCGTCGGCTACCATGACATTGATTTTATATATTCTGACACAAACAGCGTTTGCGCTCAGCGTATATGGATACCTTTGCTGATATTAGCTGTGGTGATTTTTTTATTTCAGCACTGCAGTTAAAATCCTATTTTGGTATACGTGGATAGTGTCGTGTATACCCATCATTAAATTCAGTGGGTGGTTGTTTGGGCGGTTAATGATGAGTAATACTACGCATTATTCCTGTGCTGATTTCTGATAGGTTCTCTTTTTTTCCGTTTTTTCATTCTTTTATGACCTGTTTCTCTTGCAGGTACTCGTCGGCTACCATGACATTGATTTTATATATTCTGACACAAACAGTGTTTGCGCTCAGCATATATAGATACCTTTGCTGATTGCAGCTGTGGTGATTTTCTGATTTCAGCACTGCAGTTAAAATCTTATTTTGGTATACGTGGATAGTGTCGTGTATACCCATCATTAAATTCAGTGGGTGGTTGTTTGGGCGGTTAATGATGAGTAATACTACACATTATTCCTGTGCTGATTTCTGATAGGTTCTCTTTTTTTCCGTTTTTTTATTCTTTTATGACCTGTTTCTCTTGCAGGTACTCGTCGGCTACCATGACATTGATTTTATGTATTTTGACACAAACAGCGTTTGCGCTCAGCATATATGGATACCTTTGCTGATAGCAGCTGTGGTGATTTTCTGATTTCAGCACTGCAGTTAAAATCCTATTTTGGTATACGTGGATAGTGTCGTGTATACCCATCATTAAATTCAGTGGGTGGTTGTTTTGGCGGTTAATGATGAGTAATACTACACATTATTCCTGTGCTGATTTCTAATAGGTTCTCTTTTTTTCCGTTTTTTCATTCTTTTATGACCTGTTTCTCTTGCAGGTACTCGTCGGCTACCATGACATTGATTTTATATATTCTGACACAAACAGCGTTTGCGCTCAGCGTATATGGATACCTTTGCTGATATTAGCTGTGGTGATTTTTTTATTTCAGCACTGCAGTTAAAATCCTATTTTGGTATACGTGGATAGTGTCGTGTATACCCATCATTAAATTCAGTGGGTGGTTGTTTGGGCGGTTAATGATGAGTAATACTACGCATTATTCCTGTGCTGATTTCTGATAGGTTCTCTTTTTTTCCGTTTTTTCATTCTTTTATGACCTGTTTCTCTTGCAGGTACTCGTCGGCTACCATGACATTGATTTTATATATTCTGACACAAACAGTGTTTGCGCTCAGCATATATGGATACCTTTGCTGATAGCAGCTGTGGTGATTTTCTGATTTCAGCACTGCAGTTAAAATCCTATTTTGGTATACGTGGATAGTGTCGTGTATACCCATCATTAAATTCAGTGGGTGGTTGTTTGGGCGGTTAATGATGAGTAATACTACGCATTATTCCTGTGCTGATTTCTGATAGGTTCTCTTTTTTTCCGTTTTTTCATTCTTTTATGACCTGTTTCTCTTGCAGGTACTCGTCGGCTACCATGACATTGATTTTATATATTCTGACACAAACAGTGTTTGCGCTCAGCATATATGGATACCTTTGCTGATAGCAGCTGTGGTGATTTTCTGATTTCAGCACTGCAGTTAAAATCCTATTTTGGTATACGTGGATAGTGTCATGTATACCCATCATTAAATTCAGTGGGTGGTTGTTTGGGCGGTTAATGATGAGTAATACTACGCATTATTCCTGTGCTGATTTCTGATAGGTTCTCTTTTTTTCAGTTTTTTCATTCTTTTATGACCTGTTTCTCTTGCAGGTACTCGTCGGCTACCATGACATTGATTTTATATATTCTGACACAAACAGTGTTTGCGCTCAGCATATATGGATACCTTTGCTGACAGCAGCTGTGGTGATTTTCTGATTTCAGCACTTCAGTTAAAATCCTATTTTGGTATACGTGGATAGTGTCGTGTATACCCATCATTAAATTCAGTGGGTGGTTGTTTGGTCGGTTAATGATGAGTAATACTACGCATTATTCCTGTGCTGATTTCTTAAAGGTTCTCTTTTTTTCCGTTTTTTCATTCTTTTATGACCTGTTTCTCTTGCAGGTACTCGTCAGCTACCATTGCATTGATTTTATATATTCTGACACAAACAGTGTTTGCGCTCAGCATATATGGATACCTTTGCTGATAGCAGCTGTGGTGATTTTCTGATTTCAGCACTGCAGTTAAAATCCTATTTTGGTATACGTGGATAGTGTCGTGTATACCCATCATTAAATTCAGTGGGTGGTTGTTTGGGCGGTTAATGATGAGTAATACTACGCATTATTCCTGTGCTGATTTCTGATAGGTTCTCTTTTTTTCCGTTTTTTCATTCTTTTATGACCTGTTTCTCTTGCAGGTACTCGTCGGCTACCATGACATTGATTTTATATATTCTGACACAAACAGTGTTTGCGCTCAGCATATATGGATACCTTTGCTGATAGCAGCTGTGGTGATTTTCTGATTTCAGCACTGCAGTTAAAATCCTATTTTGGTATACGTGGATAGTGTCGTGTATACCCATCATTAAATTCAGTGGGTGGTTGTTTGGGCGGTTAATGATGAGTAATACTACGCATTATTCCTGTGCTGATTTCTGATAGGTTCTCTTTTTTTCAGTTTTTTCATTCTTTTATGACCTGTTTCTCTTGCAGGTACTCGTCGGCTACCATGACATTGATTTTATATATTCTGACACAAACAGTGTTTGCGCTCAGCATATATGGATACCTTTGCTGACAGCAGCTGTGGTGATTATCTGATTTCAGCACTTCAGTTAAAATCCTATTTTGGTATACGTGGATAGTGTCGTGTATACCCATCATTAAATTCAGTGGGTGGTTGTTTGGGCGGTTAATGATGAGTAATACTACGCATTATTCCTGTGCTGATTTCTGATAGGTTCTCTTTTTTTCCGTTTTTTCATTCTTTTATGACCTGTTTCTCTTGCAGGTACTCGTCGGCTACCATGACATTGATTTTATATATTCTGACACAAACAGTGTTTGCGCTCAGTATATATGGATACCTTTGCTGATAGCAGCTGTGGTGATTTTCTGATTTCAGCACTGCAGTTAAAATCCTATTTTGGTATACGTGGATAGTGTCGTGTATACCCATCATTAAATTCAGTGGGTGGTTGTTTGGGCGGTTAATGATGAGTAATTCTACGCATTATTCCTGTGCTGATTTCTGATAGGTTCTCTTTTTTCCATTTTTTCATTCTTTTATGACCTGTTTCTCTTGCAGGTACTCGTCAGCTACCATGACATTGATTTTATATATTCTGACACAAACAGTGTTTGCGCTCAGCATATATGGATACCTTTGCTGATAGCAGCTGTGGTGATTTTCTGATTTCAGCACTGCAGTTAAAATCCTATTTTTTTATACGTGGATAGTGTCATGTATACCCATCATTAAATTCAGTGGGTGGTTGTTTGGGCGGTTAATGATGAGTAATTCTATGCATTATTCCTGTGCTGATTTCTGATAGGTTCTCTTTTTTTCCGTTTTTTCATTCTTTTATGACCTGTTTCTCTTGCAGGTACTCGTCGGCTACCATGACATTGATTTTATATATTCTGACACAAACAGTGTTTGCGCTCAGCATATATGGATACCTTTGCTGATAGCAGCTGTGGTGATTTTCTGATTTCAGCACTGCAGTTAAAATCCTATTTTGGTATACGTGGATAGTGTCGTGTATACCCATCATTAAGTTCAGTGGGTGGTTGTTTGGGCGGTTAATGATGAGTAATACTACGCATTATTCCTGTGCTGATTTCTGATAGGTTCTCTTTTTTTCCGTTTTTCATTCTTTTATGACCTGTTTCTCTTGCAGGTACTCGTCGGCTACCATGACATTGATTTTATATATTCTGACACAAACAGTGTTTGCGCTCAGCATATATGGATACCTTTGCTGATAGCAGCTGTGGTGATTTTCTGATTTCAGCACTGCTGTTAAAATCCTATTTTGGTATACGTGGATAGTGTCGTGTATACCCATCATTAAATTCAGTGGGTGGTTGTTTGGGCGGTTAATGATGAGTAATACTACGCATTATTCCTGTGCTGATTTCTGATAGGTTCTCTTTTTTTCAGTTTTTTCATTCTTTTATGACCTGTTTCTCTTGCAGGTACTTGTCGGCTACCATGACATTGATTTTATATATTATGACACAAACAGTGTTTGCGCTCAGCATATATGGATACCTTTGCTGATAGCAGCTGTGGTGATTTTCTGATTTCAGCACTGCAGTTAAAATCCTATTTTGGTATACGTGGATAGTGTCGTGTATACCCATCATTAAATTCAGTGGGTGGTTGTTTGGTCAGTTATTTTTTTCAAAAACAGTGAGGTTCATTGAAACTTTTGGTACAATACAAAAATAGACCGTGCATTGAAACTTCGATCAGATTCATAACACACAGAAGTAAAAAAAAATACAAATATACACAGTGATTAACACTTAGAAACAGAACAGACATAGTAAAAATAAGGCAGTAGTCAGTTACTTTCTTTCGGCCCAACACTCGAGCAGACAATATTAGGTCAATTGGGGCGGTCAGCATAAAATAGTTACCCACTGCACTACTGAGCTGTGTCAGGGCACTGCACCCACTTGTCCCAAATCTTGTTGAACTTCTGGGGGCACCCCCTATGTTTATATAAAAGTCTATGAAATGGGATGACACTATTAATTTCCTTAATCCACAATCCTAGAGTAGGAGGAGTAGGTCTCATCCACCGCCTGGCTATCAATTTACGCGCTATAAACAAAGTTTCCTGAAGAAATATGACAGTGGATTTGGGCATCTCTCCATCCGGATAGACCCCCAGGAGACACTCTTTAGGGGAGAGCTGTAGAGGAGACCCCATTTTGTCGTGCAGAAATGTGACTACCTGTTGCCATAGAGTCTGTAGTTGGGGACAGCTCCACAATAGGTGAAAGAAGGAAGCATCAGGGTCTGCACACATAGGACAAGAGGGGACCAAGTCAGGGTGATATTTGGACAGTCTGAGCGGGGTGAGATAAGCCTGGTGTATTATAAAGGTCTGGGTAAGGCGATCCGACAGTTTTGGCGACACTCTGCGGCACGTCTCCAGGGCATCCTCCCATTCCTCATCCTCCATGGCCCCCACATTGCGCTCCCAGCGGGTCTTAAGTGCATAAGCTAAAGTGGTCGAGGAAGGCGTGTGGAGCTCAGAGTAGAACATGGAAATGAGGTGACTGGGTTCTGTACTTTTAACAATCTCAAGGGTGGTGACCGATTCTATCTCAGGAGGGCCGTCAGGGAATTGAGATCTATAAGCATGGGAGAGCTGTAAGTATCTGTAGTGCATGGGGCCCTGGAGCGCAAACTGGTCTTGCAGGGTCTCGTAAGACCGCAGACCAGTGGTCGTGGAGATATGGCTAAGGAGGAGAATACCCCTCCCACTCCATATCGACAGGTCAGGGATGGAGAGGAACTCACGCAATGTACTATTATGCCACAGAGGGGTGAGTGTGTGGAACGGAGGGCACCGAAGCCTGGACGCTACCACCTCCCAGATCCGACAATAGTGATATAGGAGAGATCTGGGGCACAGGGGCTCCGGCGAGCCCCTGACGCCCCTAAGGATAACTAGGAGGGGGTCCCCGAGGGGATGAGCCCACCCAGGGCAGAGCAGGGTCAAGAAGCGTTCTCTATCCGTTTTATCAATGTGAAAGAACTGGGACAACTGAGCTGCCAGATAGTACAGATTAAAATCCGGCAGGGCCAACCCCCCTAGATTTGTAGGATTTTTGAGTTTGCGCCAGGAGATCTTGTGCCGGTTAGCACCCCAAACAAAGGTCTTGAGGAGTGATTCCATCTGCTTAAACAGCCTGAGTGGCAGATATATAGGAGAATGCCATACAACATAGAGAATTTTGGGAAGAAGAATCATTTTAATTAAATTGACCCTACCCATCACTCCCAGAGGTAATTTGGACCATACTTGAATTTTGGCCTTAAGCAGAGGGAACAAGGGTTGAACGTTATCCGGGACATAATCTGCTGAGCTAGCTGTCACTTGAATCCCTAAGTATTTAATGCGGGATACACATTGTAGGGCCGGGTTTGCGGGGGCGATCGCCTGCGGGCTCTCGTCAAGCGGGAGAATTTGTGACTTATCCCAGTTTATCTGAAAACCGGAGAACCGTCCGTACCGTTCAATTAAAGAAAGGGCTGTGAGCAGGGATTCTCGAGAGTCTTCCAAATATAACAAAGTGTCATCAGCATACATGCTGATTTTCTCCTCCAGCGGTCCCTTACGTAGGCCACGAATCCCGGGATGTGCTCTAATGGCCATCGCCAGGGGCTCCGCGGCCAGGGCATACAGCAGGGGGGAGAGGGGGCACCCCTGTCGAGTGCCACGGGATAAAGGGAAGGCGGTCGACTGCCAGCCGTTGGCCAGGACCCTAGCTACCGGGGCGCTATATAGAAGTTTGACCCACTTAATAAAATTAGGTCCAAAGCCGTATCGGTCCAGACAGGTCCATAGAAATGGCCACTCTACCGAGTCGAATGCTTTAGCCGTGTCCAAGGAGACCACCACCCTGCCGCCCATTCCGTCGTGTTGTGCCTGGAGATTCATAAATAACCGGCGAAGGTTAAATGAGGTGTTCCTCCCAGGCATGAACCCGGCCTGGTCCGAGTGTATGAGTGAAAGGATCACCTTGTTAAGACGGAGGGATAAAATTTTCGCAAGGATTTTAGTGTCTACTGGGAGCAAAGAGATGGGACGGTAAGACTCTGGGGCGTGCAAGTCCTTGCCCGGCTTGGGGATGAGCACAATTAGCGCCTCCCGCATAGAAGGGGGCAGGGCTGCATCCTTGAACAGAGATTGAAACAAAGCCAATAATTTAGGAGAAAGGAGTTCCGAATATTGGGAGAAGAATTCAATCGGGAGGCCGTCCAGGCCGGGGGCCTTAGATCTAGGGAACTCGGACACGGCTGCTGCAATCTCCTCCACAGAAATGGGTGCCTCGAGGGTCGCCAACTGGTCGGGTGTCAATGTGGGAAAGGCAATAGAGTCCAGAAAGTCATGCATGTCAGTGCAGTCAGCGGGGGCCCTAGAGGTGTAAAGTGTACTAAAAAATGATCGGAAACACTGTGTCACCGCAGCAGGATCGGTGATCTCATTACCCAGGTCATCCTTCAAAGTTATAACTACCGGGGGCCTATCCTCACAATGAACTAAATATGCGAGGAGTTTCCCCGCCCGCTCTCCATGTGCAAACAGATTCTGCTTCTGAAAAAACATCTTAGATTTCGCCTTCTCATATTCAAGTTGGGAAAGGACTTTAGAGGTCAATTTATACTGGGATTCATGCGTCGGAGTCGGGTCCGCCATAAAGGCCTGTTCAGCTTCAAGCAGATTCGCCGTTGCCCTGGAGATCTCCTCAGCAGCCCGCGCTCTAACAGCTTTAATTTTGGAAATCATAGTGGATCTGGCGAACAGTTTAAATGCCTCCCACACTGCAGCCGGGGAGGCAGTGCCCTCATTATCAGAAAAGAATTGTGTCCGGGTCCCCTCAATGTCATTACCATCAGACACCAAGGGGAGCCAGGCGGGATTCAGGCGCCAGGCCGGGGGAGGTCTATTGCAGGGCAAGGACAACAGTATCCAATAAGGGCAGTGATCAGACAGAGTCCGTGGGGCGAAGCCTGCCGCCAGTAACCTGGGGAGCAGGGTTCGAGACATCAATATCAGATCAATGCGTGACATAGAATGGTGTGCAGCCGAGAAACAGGAGTACGCATGCTGAGCGGGGTACTTGCTGCGCCAGGAGTCGGTCAAACCAAAGCTCTCCACCAATCGGGAGAACCTGGTCGGGGACGACCCCGGCGGCGCCTGAGAGGCGCCACCGGATCTATCCAGACCCGAGTCCAGCACATTGTTAAAGTCGCCCAGCCAGATCACCGGGGCCCCCGGGCATTGTGCCATAAACGCCAATCCCTCCATTATAACCACAGCAGAGTAAGGGGGGGGCACATAGAAAGCCATCAGAAGCATCAATTCCCCATAGACTGACGTTTTAAGGAAGACATATCTACCCATTGGGTCAACCTGAGATCCTAGGAGCTGGAAATGCATCGATTTGGCCACCAGAAGCGCCACACCCCTGGAGTGCGAGCTATATGCAGAGTGATGTACCCAGCCAACCCAAGGCCGTTTGAGAGACTGCTGTACGCGGCCCTCCAAATGTGTCTCCACCAGTACTATGTCAGCCCGGACACGGCGTAGGACATTAAAGACAGCCGTCCGTTTAATCTTATCGCGCGTACCCCTGACATTCCACGTCAACAATTTCAATGCGGCCATGGCAGGGGTAATACGGAGCGTGGAGCAGAGGCTCCCAGGATCTCAGGCAATAAGGCCACAGAACTAACAATTCCACGGTCATACACTAACATTAATAAACGGCAGTAAAAGAGCAGGCAGTTATTACTTGAGGTCAATGTGCATAGAACAGAAACAGTATAGAGATTGTACCAATTATAAACTGTAAACAATGGTAATACCCCAAACCCCCCTCCCTGCCCTGCACCAACCCCAACTTGTGCGGGCATGTTCCCAAACAAGTGCCTCAACCAGAACAGGCCCACATGCGACTGGTAAAAAGCAAGATCAGAAGGCCAGGGACCCCCAGGATAATCAACAAAAATACAGCAAAATACAACTAGGACAAACAAGGGGGCCCGGAGGCCCAGGTCCAGCAAAAGTCGCAGGGGGCAACAGGGGAGTTGGGCACAAACACACGCCTGAGCGGGTGTAGGGGGCGAAAACCAACAGGTGTATCGCTGGGTAGCAAAACCTATGGGCAGGTGGAAATCCATAGGAAGAGAACAGAAAAATCAGTTCCATCTGTGGAGCTAGGGCGCTCCGCCGGTCAAACACAGGAGCAGTGGGTCAGGGAAATGAGGGGGGGGGGGAAAGGGGGGTACAAAGTCTTGAGTTCCGCAGGATCTACAAAGCCCCCCCCACCTCAGCAGCAGCACAAGGCACAGGCAAACATGGAGAAAGTGTCATGAAGTCGCCAGGGCAAGGTGGTCAGGCTCTAGCTTCCAGTCCTTCTAGCCAGGAGATGGCGGCCTCCGGATCCTCAAAGAAGTGGGCTCGGTCCTCACCCTCCACTCTAAGACGGGCCGGGTACAACATAGAGTATTTGATATTCTTGATACGCAGCCTGCGTTTGACCTCCAAAAAGCTCTTGCGGCGCCTCCTGGACCTCAGCAGAGAAGTTGGGGAAAATCGCTATTTTGTGATTTCCAAATGGAATGTTCCCCTTAACTCTGGCCAGGCGCAATATGGCATCTCTGTCCCGATAGTTCAGGAATTTAGCGATGAATGTGCGGGGGGGTGCACCCTGAGGGGGGGATGCCCCGAGAGGCGATGTGCACGTTCCACAACAAAAGTGGGTGAAAAGGATTCTCTGCCATATGTTTGAGTGAGCAATTGTTCCAAATAAGATGAGGGGTCTGCACCTTCAGAGCCCTCCGGGAGGCCAATGAACCGCAAGTTACAGCGGCGCAGCCTATTCTCCATGTCATCTTGTTTTTGAAGGATAAGGTGTACTTGTTGCTGCAGCCTGTCTGAGGAGCTTTGCAATGGGGGGAGGGAGTCCTCCACCTCGCTGATTCTGTGTTCAGCCTCACCAACTCTGTCCCTTAGCTTCTGCATATCCTGACGCATCAGTGATATATCTACCTTCACCTCCTCGATTTTAGTCGTCAGCATGGTCTGGCAGGTGGCAATCGCTTCCAATACCTTGGATGTAGCAGGGCTCTCCGGCTCCTCCACCACGAGCGACGGGCCGGCGCCATCTTGGATCGGGGCCTCCTTCTCTAGCCTCCGGAATGCAGCCAGTTTTGCCGCAGCTTCCGAGCCTTTCTTCGGCGGAGACATGCGGAGGTCAGTGCCGCGGGTGTGCGGGAGGTGAAGGGAGGATTATCGTGCCCGGAGTGCTGCAGGATTAGCGGTAAAGGAGATCGGTCCGGCGGAGCTCCTCTCACACACGTCCTCTCACATGCTGCGCCAGGCCACGCCCCGTTTGGTCAGTTATTGATGAGTAATACTACACATTATTCCTGTGCTGATTTCTGATAGGTTCTCTTTTTTTCCGTTTTTTCATTCTTTTATGACCTGTTTCTCTTGCAGGTACTCGTCGGCTACCATGACATTGATTTTATATATTCTGACACAAACAGCGTTTGCGCTCAGCATATATGGATACCTTTGCTGATAGCAGCTGTGGTGATTTTCTGATTTCAGCACTGCAGTTAAAATCCTATTTTGGTATACGTGGATAGTGTCGTGTATACCCATCATTAAATTCAGTGGGTGGTTGTTTTGGCGGTTAATGATGAGTAATACTACACATTATTCCTGTGCTGATTTCTAATAGGTTCTCTTTTTTTTCAGTTTTTTCATTCTTTTATGACCTGTTTCTCTTGCAGGTACTCGTCGGCTACCATGACATTGATTTTATATATTCTGACACAAACAGCGTTTGCGCTCAGCATATATGGATACCTTTGCTGATAGCAGCTGTGGTGATTTTTTGATTTCAGCACTGCAGTTAAAATCCTATTTTGGTATACGTGGATAGTGTCGTGTATACCCATCATTAAATTCAGTGGGTGGTTGTTTGGGCGGTTAATGATGAGTAATACTACGCATTATTCCTGTGCTGATTTCTGATAGGTTCTCTTTTTTTCCGTTTTTCATTCTTTTATGACCTGTTTCTCTTGCAGGTACTCGTCGGCTACCATGACATTGATTTTATATATTCTGACACAAACAGTGTTTGCGCTCAGCATATATGGATACCTTTGCTAATAGCAGCTGTGGTGATTTTCTGATTTCAGCACTGCAGTTAAAATCCTATTTTGGTATACGTGGATAGTGTCGTGTATACCCATCATTAAATTCAGTGGGTGGTTGTTTGGGCAGTTAATGATGAGTAATACTACGCATTATTCCTCTGCTGATTTCTGATAGGTTCTCTTTTTTTCCGTTTTTTCATTCTTTTATGACCTGTTTCTCTTGCAGGTACTCGTCGGCTACCATGACATTGATTTTATATATTATGACACAAACAGTGTTTGCGCTCAGCATATATGGATACCTTTGCTGACAGCAGCTGTGGTGATTTTCTGATTTCAGCACTTCAGTTAAAATCCTATTTTGGTATACGTGGATAGTGTCGTGTATACCCATCATTAAATTCAGTGGGTGGTTGTTTGGTCGGTTAATGATGAGTAATACTACACATTATTCCTGTGCTGATTTCTGATAGGTTCTCTTTTTTTCCGTTTTTTCATTCTTTTATGACCTGTTTCTCTTGCAGGTACTCGTCGGCTACCATGACATTGATTTTATATAATCTGACACAAACAGTGTTTGCGCTCAGCATATATGGATACCTTTGCTGATAGCAGCTGTGGTGATTTTATGATTTCAGCACTGCAGTTAAAATCCTTTTTTGGTATACGTGGATAGTATCGTGTATACCCATCATTAAATTCAGTGGGTGGTTGTTTGGGCGGTTAATGATGAGTAATACTACACATTATTCCTGTGCTGATTTCTGATAGGTTCTCTTTTTTTCCGTTTTTTCATTCTTTTATGACCTGTTTCTCTTGCAGGTACTCGTCGGCTACCATGACATTGATTTTATATATTCTGACACAAACAGTGTTTGCGCTCAGTATATATGGATACCTTTGCTGATAGCAGCTGTGGTGATTTTCTGATTTCAGCACTGCAGTTAAAATCCTATTTTGGTATACGTGGATAGTGTCGTGTATACCCATCATTAAATTCAGTGGGTGGTTGTTTGGGCGGTTAATGATGAGTAATACTACGCATTATTCCTGTGCTGATTTCTGATAGGTTCTCTTTTTTTCCGTTTTTCATTCTTTTATGACCTGTTTCTCTTGCAGGTACTCGTCGGCTACCATGACATTGATTTTATATATTCTGACACAAACAGTGTTTGCGCTCAGCATATATGGATACCTTTGCTGATAGCAGCTGTGGTGATTTTCTGATTTCAGCACTGCAGTTAAAATCCTATTTTGGTATACGTGGATAGTGTCGTGTATACCCATCATTAAATTCAGTGGGTGGTTGTTTTGGCGGTTAATGATGAGTAATACTACACATTATTCCTGTGCTGATTTCTAATAGGTTCTCTTTTTTTTCCGTTTTTTCATTCTTTTTTGACCTGTTTCTCTTGCAGGTACTCGTCGGCTACCATGACATTGATTTTATATATTCTGACACAAACAGTGTTTGCGCTCAGTATATATGGATACCTTTGCTGATAGCAGCTGTGGTGATTTTCTGATTTCAGCACTGCAGTTAAAATCCTATTTTGGTATACGTGGATAGTGTCGTGTATACCCATCATTAAATTCAGTGGGTGGTTGTTTGGGCGGTTAATGATGAGTAATACTAAGCATTATTCCTGTGCTGATTTCTGATAGGTTCTCTTTTTTTCCGTTTTTCATTCTTTTATGACCTGTTTCTCTTGCAGGTACTCGTCGGCTACCATGACATTGATTTTATATATTCTGACACAAACAGTGTTTGCGCTCAGCATATATGGATACCTTTGCTGATAGCAGCTGTGGTGATTTTCTGATTTCAGCACTGCTGTTAAAATCCTATTTTGGTATACGTGGATAGTGTCGTGTATACCCATCATTACATTCAGTGGGTGGTTGTTTGGGCGGTTAATGATGAGTAATACTACGCATTATTCCTGTGCTGATTTCTGATAGGTTCTCTTTTTTTCCGTTTTTTCATTCTTTTATGACCTGTTTCTCTTGCAGGTACTCGTCGGCTACCATGACATTGATTTTATATATTATGACACAAACAGTGTTTGCGCTCAGCATATATGGATACCTTTGCTGACAGCAGCTGTGGTGATTTTCTGATTTCAGCACTTCAGTTAAAATCCTATTTTGGTATACGTGGATAGTGTCGTGTATACCCATCATTAAGTTCAGTGGGTGGTTGTTTGGTCGGTTAATGATGAGTAATACTACACATTATTCCTGTGCTGATTTCTGATAGTTTCCCTTTTTTTCCGTTCTTTCATTCTTTTATGACCTGTTTCTCTTGCAGGTACTCGTCGGCTACCATGACATTGATTTTATATACTCTGACACAAACAGTGTTTGCGCTCAGCATATATGGTTACCTTTGCTGATAGCAGCTGTGGTGATTTTCTGATTTCAGTACTGCAGTTAAAATCCTATTTTGGTATACGTGGATAGTGTCGTGTATACCCATCATTAAATTCAGTGGGTGGTTGTTTGGGCGGTTAATGATGAGTAATACTACGCATTATTCCTGTGCTGATTTCTGATAGGTTCTCTTTTTTCCGTTTTTTTCATTCTTTTATGACCTGTTTCTCTTGCAGGTACTCGTCGGCTACCCTGACATTGATTTTATATATTCTGACACAAACAGTGTTTGCGCTCAGCATATATGGATACCTTTGCTGATAGCAGCTGTGGTGATTTTCTGATTTCAGCACTGCAGTTAAAATCCTATTTTGGTATACGTGGATAGTGTCGTGTATACCCATCATTAAATTCAGTGGGTGGTTGTTTGGGCGGTTAATGATGAGTAATTCTACGCATTATTCCTGTGCTGATTTCTGATAGGTTCTCTTTTATTCCGTTTTTTCATTCTTTTATGACCTGTTTCTCTTGCAGGTACTCGTCGGCTACCATGACATTGATTTTATATATTCTGACACAAACAGTGTTTGCGCTCAGCATATATGGATACCTTTGCTGATAGCAGCTGTGGTGATTTTCTGATTTCAGCATTGCAGTTAAAATCCTATTTTGGTATACGTGGATAGTGTTGTGTATACCCATCATTAAATTCAGTGGGTGGTTGTTTGGGCGGTTAATGATGAGTAATACTACGCATTATTCCTGTGCTGATTTCTGATAGGTTCTCTTTTTTTCCGTTTTTTCATTCTTTTATGACCTGTTTCTCTTGCAGGTACTCGTCGGCTACCATGACATTGATTTTATATATTCTGACACAAACAGTGTTTGCGCTCAGCATATATGGATACCTTTGCTGATAGCAGCTGTGGTGATTTTATGATTTCAGCACTGCAGTTAAAATCCGTTTTTGGTATACGTGGATAGTATCGTGTATACCCATCATTAAATTCAGTGGGTGGTTGTTTGGGCGGTTAATGATGAGTAATACTATGCATTATTCCTGTGCTGATTTCTGATAGGTTCTCTTTTTTTCCGTTTTTCATTCTTTTATGACCTGTTTCTCTTGCAGGTACTCGTTGGCTACCATGACATTGATTTTATATATTCTGACACAAACAGTGTTTGCGCTCAGCATATATGGATACCTTTGCTGATAGCAGCTGTTGTGATTTTCTGATTTCAGTACTGCAGTTAAAATCCTATTTTGGTATACGTGGATAGTATCGTTTATACCCATCATTAAATTCAGTGGGTGGTTGTTTGGGCGGTTAATGATGAGTAATACTATGCATTATTCCTGTGCTGATTTCTGATAGGTTCTCTTTTTTTCCGTTTTTTCATTCTTTTATGAACTGTTTCTCTTGCAGGTACTCGTCGGCTACCATGACATTGATTTTATATACTCTGACACAAACAGTGTTTGCGCTCAGCATATATGGTTACCTTTGCTGATAGCAGCTGTGGTGATTTTCTGATTTCAGTACTGCAGTTAAAATCCTATTTTGGTATACGTGGATAGTGTCGTGTATACCCATCATTAAATTCAGTGGGTGGTTGTTTGGGCGGTTAATGATGAGTAATACTACGCATTATTCCTGTGCTGATTTCTGATAGGTTCTCTTTTTTTCCGTTTTTTTCATTCTTTTATGACCTGTTTCTCTTGCAGGTACTCGTCGGCTACCATGACATTGATTTTATATATTCTGACACAAACAGTGTTTGCGCTCAGCATATATGGATACCTTTGCTGATAGCAGCTGTGGTGATTTTATGATTTCAGCACTGCAGTTAAAATCCGTTTTTGGTATACGTGGATAGTGTCGTGTATACCCATCATTAAATTCAGTGGGTGGTTGTTTGGTCGGTTAATGATGAGTAATACTACACATTATTCCTGTGCTGATTTCTGATAGGTTCTCTTTTTTTCCGTTTTTTCATTCTTTTATGACCTGTTTCTCTTGCAGGTACTCGTCGGCTACCATGACATTGATTTTATATAATCTGACACAAACAGTGTTTGCGCTCAGCATATATGGATACCTTTGCTGATAGCAGCTGTGGTGATTTTATGATTTCAGCACTGCAGTTAAAATCCTTTTTTGGTATACGTGGATAGTATCGTGTATACCCATCATTAAATTCAGTGGGTGGTTGTTTGGGCGGTTAATGATGAGTAATACTACACATTATTCCTGTGCTGATTTCTGATAGGTTCTCTTTTTTTCCGTTTTTTCATTCTTTTATGACCTGTTTCTCTTGCAGGTACTCGTCGGCTACCATGACATTGATTTTATATATTCTGACACAAACAGTGTTTGCGCTCAGTATATATGGATACCTTTGCTGATAGCAGCTGTGGTGATTTTCTGATTTCAGCACTGCAGTTAAAATCCTATTTTGGTATACGTGGATAGTGTCGTGTATACCCATCATTAAATTCAGTGGGTGGTTGTTTGGGCGGTTAATGATGAGTAATACTACGCATTATTCCTGTGCTGATTTCTGATAGGTTCTCTTTTTTTCCGTTTTTCATTCTTTTATGACCTGTTTCTCTTGCAGGTACTCGTCGGCTACCATGACATTGATTTTATATATTCTGACACAAACAGTGTTTGCGCTCAGCATATATGGATACCTTTGCTGATAGCAGCTGTGGTGATTTTCTGATTTCAGCACTGCAGTTAAAATCCTATTTTGGTATACGTGGATAGTGTCGTGTATACCCATCATTAAATTCAGTGGGTGGTTGTTTTGGCGGTTAATGATGAGTAATACTACACATTATTCCTGTGCTGATTTCTAATAGGTTCTCTTTTTTTTCCGTTTTTTCATTCTTTTTTGACCTGTTTCTCTTGCAGGTACTCGTCGGCTACCATGACATTGATTTTATATATTCTGACACAAACAGTGTTTGCGCTCAGTATATATGGATACCTTTGCTGATAGCAGCTGTGGTGATTTTCTGATTTCAGCACTGCAGTTAAAATCCTATTTTGGTATACGTGGATAGTGTCGTGTATACCCATCATTAAATTCAGTGGGTGGTTGTTTGGGCGGTTAATGATGAGTAATACTAAGCATTATTCCTGTGCTGATTTCTGATAGGTTCTCTTTTTTTCCGTTTTTCATTCTTTTATGACCTGTTTCTCTTGCAGGTACTCGTCGGCTACCATGACATTGATTTTATATATTCTGACACAAACAGTGTTTGCGCTCAGCATATATGGATACCTTTGCTGATAGCAGCTGTGGTGATTTTCTGATTTCAGCACTGCTGTTAAAATCCTATTTTGGTATACGTGGATAGTGTCGTGTATACCCATCATTACATTCAGTGGGTGGTTGTTTGGGCGGTTAATGATGAGTAATACTACGCATTATTCCTGTGCTGATTTCTGATAGGTTCTCTTTTTTTCCGTTTTTTCATTCTTTTATGACCTGTTTCTCTTGCAGGTACTCGTCGGCTACCATGACATTGATTTTATATATTATGACACAAACAGTGTTTGCGCTCAGCATATATGGATACCTTTGCTGACAGCAGCTGTGGTGATTTTCTGATTTCAGCACTTCAGTTAAAATCCTATTTTGGTATACGTGGATAGTGTCGTGTATACCCATCATTAAGTTCAGTGGGTGGTTGTTTGGTCGGTTAATGATGAGTAATACTACACATTATTCCTGTGCTGATTTCTGATAGTTTCCCTTTTTTTCCGTTCTTTCATTCTTTTATGACCTGTTTCTCTTGCAGGTACTCGTCGGCTACCATGACATTGATTTTATATACTCTGACACAAACAGTGTTTGCGCTCAGCATATATGGTTACCTTTGCTGATAGCAGCTGTGGTGATTTTCTGATTTCAGTACTGCAGTTAAAATCCTATTTTGGTATACGTGGATAGTGTCGTGTATACCCATCATTAAATTCAGTGGGTGGTTGTTTGGGCGGTTAATGATGAGTAATACTACGCATTATTCCTGTGCTGATTTCTGATAGGTTCTCTTTTTTCCGTTTTTTTCATTCTTTTATGACCTGTTTCTCTTGCAGGTACTCGTCGGCTACCCTGACATTGATTTTATATATTCTGACACAAACAGTGTTTGCGCTCAGCATATATGGATACCTTTGCTGATAGCAGCTGTGGTGATTTTCTGATTTCAGCACTGCAGTTAAAATCCTATTTTGGTATACGTGGATAGTGTCGTGTATACCCATCATTAAATTCAGTGGGTGGTTGTTTGGGCGGTTAATGATGAGTAATTCTACGCATTATTCCTGTGCTGATTTCTGATAGGTTCTCTTTTATTCCGTTTTTTCATTCTTTTATGACCTGTTTCTCTTGCAGGTACTCGTCGGCTACCATGACATTGATTTTATATATTCTGACACAAACAGTGTTTGCGCTCAGCATATATGGATACCTTTGCTGATAGCAGCTGTGGTGATTTTCTGATTTCAGCATTGCAGTTAAAATCCTATTTTGGTATACGTGGATAGTGTTGTGTATACCCATCATTAAATTCAGTGGGTGGTTGTTTGGGCGGTTAATGATGAGTAATACTACGCATTATTCCTGTGCTGATTTCTGATAGGTTCTCTTTTTTTCCGTTTTTTCATTCTTTTATGACCTGTTTCTCTTGCAGGTACTCGTCGGCTACCATGACATTGATTTTATATATTCTGACACAAACAGTGTTTGCGCTCAGCATATATGGATACCTTTGCTGATAGCAGCTGTGGTGATTTTATGATTTCAGCACTGCAGTTAAAATCCGTTTTTGGTATACGTGGATAGTATCGTGTATACCCATCATTAAATTCAGTGGGTGGTTGTTTGGGCGGTTAATGATGAGTAATACTATGCATTATTCCTGTGCTGATTTCTGATAGGTTCTCTTTTTTTCCGTTTTTCATTCTTTTATGACCTGTTTCTCTTGCAGGTACTCGTTGGCTACCATGACATTGATTTTATATATTCTGACACAAACAGTGTTTGCGCTCAGCATATATGGATACCTTTGCTGATAGCAGCTGTTGTGATTTTCTGATTTCAGTACTGCAGTTAAAATCCTATTTTGGTATACGTGGATAGTATCGTTTATACCCATCATTAAATTCAGTGGGTGGTTGTTTGGGCGGTTAATGATGAGTAATACTATGCATTATTCCTGTGCTGATTTCTGATAGGTTCTCTTTTTTTCCGTTTTTTCATTCTTTTATGAACTGTTTCTCTTGCAGGTACTCGTCGGCTACCATGACATTGATTTTATATACTCTGACACAAACAGTGTTTGCGCTCAGCATATATGGTTACCTTTGCTGATAGCAGCTGTGGTGATTTTCTGATTTCAGTACTGCAGTTAAAATCCTATTTTGGTATACGTGGATAGTGTCGTGTATACCCATCATTAAATTCAGTGGGTGGTTGTTTGGGCGGTTAATGATGAGTAATACTACGCATTATTCCTGTGCTGATTTCTGATAGGTTCTCTTTTTTTCCGTTTTTTTCATTCTTTTATGACCTGTTTCTCTTGCAGGTACTCGTCGGCTACCATGACATTGATTTTATATATTCTGACACAAACAGTGTTTGCGCTCAGCATATATGGATACCTTTGCTGATAGCAGCTGTGGTGATTTTATGATTTCAGCACTGCAGTTAAAATCCGTTTTTGGTATACGTGGATAGTATCGTGTATACCCATCATTAAATTCAGTGGGTGGTTGTTTGGGCGGTTAATGATGAGTAATACTACACATTATTCCTGTGCTGATTTCTGATAGTTTCCCTTTTTTTCCGTTCTTTCATTCTTTTATGACCTGTTTCTCTTGCAGGTACTCGTCGGCTACCATGACATTGATTTTATATACTCTGACACAAACAGTGTTTGCGCTCAGCATATATGGTTACCTTTGCTGATAGCAGCTGTGGTGATTTTCTGATTTCAGTACTGCAGTTAAAATCCTATTTTGGTATACGTGGATAGTGTCGTGTATACCCATCATTAAATTCAGTGGGTGGTTGTTTGGGCGGTTAATGATGAGTAATACTACGCATTATTCCTGTGCTGATTTCTGATAGGTTCTCTTTTTTTCCGTTTTTTTCATTCTTTTATGACCTGTTTCTCTTGCAGGTACTCGTCGGCTACCATGACATTGATTTTATATATTCTGACACAAACAGTGTTTGCGCTCAGCATATATGGATACCTTTGCTGATAGCAGCTGTGGTGATTTTCTGATTTCAGCACTGCAGTTAAAATCCTATTTTGGTATACGTGGATAGTGTCGTGTATACCCATCATTAAATTCAGTGGGTGGTTGTTTGGGCGGTTAATGATGAGTAATTCTACGCATTATTCCTGTGCTGATTTCTGATAGGTTCTCTTTTATTCCGTTTTTTCATTCTTTTATGACCTGTTTCTCTTGCAGGTACTCGTCGGCTACCATGACATTGATTTTATATATTCTGACACAAACAGTGTTTGCGCTCAGCATATATGGATACCTTTGCTGATAGCAGCTGTGGTGATTTTCTGATTTCAGCATTGCAGTTAAAATCCTATTTTGGTATACGTGGATAGTGTCGTGTATACCCATCATTAAATTCAGTGGGTGGTTGTTTGGGCGGTTAATGATGAGTAATACTACGCATTATTCCTGTGCTGATTTCTGATAGGTTCTCTTTTTTTCCGTTTTTTCATTCTTTTATGACCTGTTTCTCTTGCAGGTACTCGTCGGCTACCATGACATTGATTTTATATATTCTGACACAAACAGTGTTTGCGCTCAGCATATATGGATACCTTTGCTGATAGCAGCTGTGGTGATTTTATGATTTCAGCACTGCAGTTAAAATCCATTTTTGGTATACGTGGATAGTATCGTGTATACCCATCATTAAATTCAGTGGGTGGTTGTTTGGGCGGTTAATGATGAGTAATACTATGCATTATTCCTGTGCTGATTTCTGATAGGTTCTCTTTTTTTCCGTTTTTCATTCTTTTATGACCTGTTTCTCTTGCAGGTACTCGTTGGCTACCATGACATTGATTTTATATATTCTGACACAAACAGTGTTTGCGCTCAGCATATATGGATACCTTTGCTGATAGCAGCTGTTGTGATTTTCTGATTTCAGTACTGCAGTTAAAATCCTATTTTGGTATACGTGGATAGTATCGTTTATACCCATCATTAAATTCAGTGGGTGGTTGTTTGGGCGGTTAATGATGAGTAATACTATGCATTATTCCTGTGCTGATTTCTGATAGGTTCTCTTTTTTTCCGTTTTTTCATTCTTTTATGAACTGTTTCTCTTGCAGGTACTCGTCGGCTACCATGACATTGATTTTATATATTCTGACACTAACAGTGTTTGCGCTCAGCATATATGGATACCTTTGCTGATAGCAGCTGTGGTGATTTTCTGATTTCAGCACTGCAGTTAAAATCCTATTTTGGTATACGTGGATAGTGTCGTGTATACCCATGATTAAATTCAGTGGGTGGTTGTTTGGGCGGTTAATGATGAGTAATACTACGCATTATTCCTGTGCTGATTTCTGATAGGTTCCCTTTTTTTTCCGTTCAGCCCACAGGCTGCATGAAAAAAAAAAACGGAAAATTTATATCAAATACTTACCGTAATTTTCCTTTCCTGATGGACTCCATGGCAGCATACGTTTGGGTAGCCCCGCCTCCACTCCTACCCTATAGGACCCCACTCCCATAAATCCTTGCTCCCTTTCAGCATCTGTGTTCTGTAACTAGCCTACTCAGGAACTGGGAGGAGACTCCTGCTGCCATGGAGTGCATCAGGAAAGGAAAATTACGGTAACTATTTGATATAAATTTTCCGTTTTCCTGACAGACTCCATGGCAGCATACGTTTGGGAAATAACTCGCCAAAACACAATTGGGTGGGCAGATGCTGATAAATTTTAATTAACACCTGCAACAGATAACACTTGAGCACCAAAACCAACAGAAGAAAGAGCCGCCGGCTCAACACAATAATGTGACATAAATGTATGAATGGACGACCAAGACGCTGCTCTGCAGACCACATCCGGAGCGACATGTCTTGAAGCTGCCCATGAAGTAGCGACACCACGCGTAGTATGTGCAGTCACCGCTTTAGGAGGAACCAGGCCCTTCTCTCTATAAGCCCACTGAATCGCCTCTACTATCCAGGAGGCAACTGATCTTAAAGAAGCACGCATACCTTTGTTCTTCCCAGACAATAGGACAAAGAGATAATCTGTCTTCCGGAAAGAGGCTGTAGCTTCCAAGTACTGTCTGAGCGTGTTGCCCACATCCAGAGGATGGACTTCCGGAGGTTCGGCCGATGAATTGAAAGTAGGGAGAACAATTTCTTGGTTCTCATGAAAGACCGACGTGACTTTAGGCCTTGCTCCCAGCATTGGAATGAAGACAACTCTATCCGGGAAAAAAGTCAGAAAAGGTTCCTTACTTCCCAGACTTTGGATCTCTGACACCCTTTTAGCAGATGTGATGGCCACCAGAAAGACCATTTTGAGGGTGAGATGTTTCACTGATATAGGCTCTTCTGGATTCAAGCCAACTGAGGACAGAAAATCAAGAACCAAAGGCATGTCCCACTTGGGGAATCTCAGCTTCTTCTGTGGCCTTAGTCTTACTGCCCCTTTGAAAAATTGCCTGATCAAAGGATGTGAAGCCCAGGAAATGCCTGTGAAAGCAGATATGGCTGAGACTTGGACTCGCAGGGCGCTCACTGAAAGAGGCAACTCCAATCCTGACTGGAGAAAAGATAGAATATCCTGCACGGAAGGAGATGACCAGGACTTTCCTTTGGACTCCAGGAAAGAAGTAAACCTAGCCCAAATCCTTTCATAGGTTTTATTCGTGCTTTGTCTTCTAGCACTCAAAAGAGTTGGTATGGCTACTTCCGGACATCCTAATGCTTCCAGCCTTCCCCTCTCAAAAACCAGACCCAAAGGTGCAGACGGGCTGGGCATGGGTGAAGGATGGAACCCTGGGACAGCAGATCCGCCCTGAGAGGTAGAGGGACTGGGTCGCGGTAGCTCAGCTGGAATAATAGGGGAAACCACGGTCTGTTGGGCCAAAATGGAATTACTGCAACCACTTTGACTGGCTCCATCTTGACTCTCTGCAAGAATTGAAAGATGACTGGAACTGGGGGAAAGGCATAAGCCTTGTGAAACCTCCAGCAATCTGTCAGGGCATCCACCCCGAATGCTCTGGGATCTCTGTTCCTCGAGTAAAACTTCTGCAACTTCCTGTTGTTGAAGGAGGCAAATAGATCCACCTCTGGGATGAACTCCAAGGACAGGATCCAGTTGAACACATCCTCGTGGAGAGACCACTCGTTGTTGTTGAGTTGTGTTCTCGAGAGGAAATCCGCTTGTGTGTTCTGAGCCCCTGGTATGTAAACTGCTGACAGATGGACCAGGTTTCTCTGAGCCCAGGTCATTATTGGCTCTACTTCCCGAAGCAGGGATGCACTGCGAGTTCCGCCTTGTCTTCTCACATAGGCTACTGCAGTCGTGTTGTCTAACCTCAGCATGACTGAGGTGCCCCGAATGAGGTGGCCGAAGGCTAGTAACACTTGAAAGGCCGCTCGTAGTTCCAAGATGTTGGACACAGTCTGGCGAGACCAAAAGTCCCATTTCCCTTGTGCCATCTCTGTTCCGCAATGACCGCCCCAGCCGGTGTTGCTGGCGTCTGATGTCACTATCACCCAAGATATGGGGGCTATGGAGTGACAATTGCGCAAATTCTTCAGCTGTAGCCACCAAGGAAGCCAGCTCTTCATGGTTGCGGTTATCACTATTCGCTGAGAATTGCTGACTCCGTTCCATTGCTGAAGAAAACCCCTCTGAAAAGGCCTCATCTTCCAGAGAGCCCACTTCACCATAGGGGCTGCTGACACCATGGTGCCAATTAACCTTAGGCATTGCTTTGCTGTGAGACGGGATGCCGACAAAGCCAGAGACACTCTGTCCCTGATTACCGGAATCTTTTCTTCTGGCAGAGAGATGGTACTGTTTTTGGTGTTGAACAGCGCACCCAAAAAGACCAGGGACTGAGTGGGAATCAGATGGCTCTTTTCTCTGTTCAAGATCCAGCCGAACCTCTCTAGAGACGAGATGACCAGAGCTAGATGTTCCAGGATGACAGACTTGTCTTGGGCCAGAAGAAGGAGATCGTCCAGATAATGAAAAAGACGGACCTCTCTCAGTCTTATCAAGGCTACCACCGCTAATAAGACCTTCGAAAAGGTACGAGGCGATGTGGAAAGCCCGAAGGGGAGACATACAAATTGTAGATGACGCTGGCCGACCGAGAATCTCAGATATTGCTGAAACTCTGTTGCCACTGGCACGTGGAAGTATGCATCCTTCAGGTCTACTGAGACCATCCAATCTCCCGGTTGAACGGCTTGCTGAATGGAGAATAGAGTCTCCATCTTGAATTTTTCTCCTTTGATGAAGCGATTCAAGTGCGTCAGATCTATCACTGGTCTCCAGGCACCGCTCTTCTTGCGCACCATGAACAGAGGAGAGTACACTCCGAGTCTTCTTTCGGATTCTGGCACTGGAACCACTGCTCCTTGAGTGACTAGCGAGTCTACGTAAGATAAGAGAATCTCTCTTTTGTCGCCTGACCGAGGAAGGGAGGTAGGAAAAAATCTGTCTCCGGGAATACTGGTGAAGGTCCAAGAATGACCTGCAGAGACCCTGTTGACGACCCAAGTATCCCGGATTGAGGCCGCCCAGACCTGCCGAAAGTGAAAGAGACGACTTCCCACCTGACTGGCCTGAGCGGGCCCAATCTCAAAAGGACTTCGTCGTATCTCTATCCCCAGACGGATTGCTCTTGGGGCCTTTCCGAAAGGAAGACTGCCTGGATTTCCAGTTTCTTCCAAACTCCCTTCCTGGCCTATAGCTACGTGCCTCCCTGGCACGATCAGAGTTTTGTTTTCTAAGAGGTAGCCTCTTTTGACCAAGAAGACGCCTATCCTGGGGAAGAAAGCCCGACTTACCACCAGTCACCTTAGAGATAGCGCTATCTAACTTATTCCCAAAGAGGGAAGAACCTTCAAAGGGAATGCGGCACCACACCTGCTTAGAGGCAGGATCAGCCAACCAAGGGCGTAACCAAAGTGCACGCTTTGCTGTAACAGATGATAGCATCCCTCGTGCTAACAGACGTATAATATCAATGGACGCCTCCCACAGGAAGGCTGAGGCCAGTTTTAGCTCCTGGATAGGAGAATTCTTGGCTGCATCCTCAGAGAAACTTCTGAGGGAATCATCAACATTGTCCACCAATACTTCCATGGCTTTGGACAGGGATGCCGAGGCTAGGGCCGGTTTACAAGCAGCTCCCACTGAAAGATAGACACGCTTCAGATCAGTGTCAATTCTTCTGTCGAGGGGATCCTTAAAGGAAACCGTATCCTCAAGAGGCAAAGTGACGTGCTTCACCAGCCTCATAACAGCCGCATCCACCAAAGGAGGAGATTCCAGGTGTTTGACCTCTGATTCCTTGAAAGAGTTTGGCCAATTTTGAGACCATGGAGTTTTTCCTCTCCACCTTGCTCCACTCTTCCGTTATAATTTCTCCTAATTCAGGGATGAATGGGAAATTCAGCCACTCCTTGTTCAGCTGCTTAAAATATTTTCTCTGCTTGGGGGCGGAGACCACTGGGTCTTCCCAGTTCAAGGTTTCTCTAACGGCTTTCACTAACGGTGGAACCAAGTTGAAAGAGAATCCCAAACTAGGTTCATCTTGGTCAGAATCGCTGTCAGACTCGAACACTGAGGGATGGCTGGGTTCAGACGATTCAAGGACCCGTCCACCAGAAGATTCTCTAACAGGAGAGACAGATGGTTCTGGTACTGGAGACTGCCGCATATTAAGATCAGCCAGGGAGTCCTTGACTATGCGCTTGACCATGGACTCAAGTTGTCGGTCAGAGCTTCCCCTTTCACCCGCTGCTCGGGAATAACAGGAGTCGCATAGCGATTTTCCGTCCAGCAGACGAATACCACAGCCCCAGCATTTTGTCTCACCGGATTGGCGTGAAGACCTCGCTGGTGACTGGTCTTTACTGCGGTGCCTGGTCTTGGAAGGGGAGCCATGTTTGGAGGAAGAGCGAGGATGCTGCGTTTTCGCATAGCGATCTTCTCGCGTGCCTAGAGGCTGTTCGGGCCTAGAGGAGGAGCTGCAAGAGAGACATACAGAGGAATGCAGAAATAAGAGTGACCAAATGACCTGCGCCCCTCCCCCCCCCACTCCAGCCCTATGCTTACCTAAGAGAGGGCTGGTCGCAGGGGAGCGGTGAAGTATCCATCTGCAAGGCACCAGGTACACTGGAATAGACAGACGCAAATATAGCAAAAACTGGCAAGGTGCTAGCAAGCCCCCCCTCCATGAGCCTCACATACCTGGAAGTCGCAGGGATAAAATACAGGAACGCTGCAGTCTACAGTCAGTCCCACCAAATGTGGGACTGACAGCTGTTTAAATTTGGCGCCGTCAATGACGTCAGCGCCGTGTCTATTGCGCATGCGAGAACCAAGCCTCATTCTCGTCCGGCCGGCGCGCATGCGCAGAACGGTCGAGAATACCGAGGATGGAACGCACAGCGTTCCACAGCGTAGACAGAGCACACAGAGCCTCCCGGACCACCAGGAAGTAAAATGAAAGGTAAGGGGCCGCACACTATTCCACCAGGGAAGTTTAAACAAATAAATAAATACGCTTGCCAACACAAGGGACACCATAGGGGAAAAGTACTTACCCATCCTGGACGCTTACCACTAGACACCAGGGAAACACCAGTCAGCAATCAGGAAACAGACTCCATGGCTGGGGCAATACAATGAGGCCACCCGCAGCAGCCGGGCTCATCGGCCATGCCATACGGCCTGCTTAGTCAGGCATCTAAGGCTCCTCTTCAGCTTGCCCACCCCGTACCCCGCAGCAGCAAGGGCTTATCGGGGACTCAAATCTTGCTGACTCCAACGTCCCTGTGTCCTTTTTCTTTTAAAAAAAAACAAAAATGTAGGAATTCAGCACCAAACAGGTGCAGGAGGAGGACAAAAAAAGAACACGGATGCTGAAAGGGAGCAAGGATTTATGGGATTGGGGTCCTATAGGGTAGGAGTGGAGGCAGGGCTACCCAAACGTATGCTGCCATGGAGTCTGTCAGGAAAAAACCTATATGCCAAACAAGGACCAGCAATGTACTGGTACGTTGCTGGACTTTGAGTGGTTATACCAGGATGATGCCTGCAGATTTAGGCATCATCTTGGTATCGTTTTTTACAGCCAGCGGTCGTCTTACATGTAAAAGCAATCCTAGCAGGTAATTGGCCGCTAGACTGCTTTTACATGCAGTGGGAGGGGACTCCCCCCCCCCCCCACCGCCGCCTTCCGTGGTTTTTCTCGGGCTCTCCTGTCCCATCGGTAAACCCGAGAGTGCAGCCGGTGGTTCAATTATCTAACCACAGAGCTAATTGGAGATGAGACTGGCTCCAATCATCTCTATGGCCTAAGATACCGGAAGCTACGAGCATTTCATGACTTCTGTTTCGCCAGAAATAAACAGGGCCATTGGGAAATTGGGAAAGTATTTTATCACACCAATTTTGGTGTGGTCAGATGCGTTAAGGTCAGAGGAGTGATCTAGAGTCTAAAAGACCCCAATTTTTTTAAAAAAGAGTACCTGTCACTACAGATTGCTATCATAGGGGATATTTAAATTCACTGTGATAACAATAAAAATGATTAAAAAAAAAAAAATGAAAGGAAAGGTGTCAAAATAACATAAAAAAGCAAAATTAAAAAAAAAAAAATCAACCCCTTCCCTTTCCCCCCGTGCTTGCGCGCAATGGCGCACCCAAGCCTTGGTCTAGTGTCATATGTAAACCGCAATTGCAGCATGCATGTGAGGTATCGCCGCGAACGCCAGGTCGAGTGCAGTAATTCTTGCAGTAGACCTCCTCTGTAAGTCTAAAGTGGTAACCTGTAGAGAGACTTTTAAAGGTTTTTAAAAATGTACGTACATTGTTGCCGCTGCGCAGGCGTGCGCAATTTTTAAAGCATGTCGTGTTTGGTATCTATGTACTCGGCATAAGATCATCTTTTAAATTTTACCAAAAAAATTGGAATTATATAGTGTATTTGTGCAATAAATTAAAAAACATTTATTTTTTTCGCAAAAATTGCGTTTGGAAAATCTGTGCGCAAATACCGTGTGACAAAAAAATTTGCAACATCCACCATTTTATTCTATAGGGCCTCTGCTTTAAAGAAATATACAATGTTTGGGGGTTCAAAGTAATTTTCTAGTAAAAAAAAAAATATTTTTTCATGTAAACAAAAAGGCACAGAAAAGGCTTGGTTTTCAAGTGGTTAGAAGAGTGGGTGATGTGTGGATAAGATTGAGCATAAAATGCCGGGACAGTTCAAACACCCCCCAAATGACCCCTTTTTGAAAAGTAGACACCCAGCTATTTTCTGAGAGGCATGGTGAGTCCATGGAGTATTTTATATTTTGCCACAAGTTTCGGGAAAATTATTATTATTTTTTTTTTGTTGTTTTTTTACAGAAAGTTGTCACTAAATGATATATTGCTCACGCAAGCCATGGGAATATGTGAAATGACACCCCAAAATACATTCTTTTGCTTCTCCTGAGTACAGGGATACCACATGTGTGAGACTTTTTGGGAGCCCAGCTGCGTACGCGACCTTGAAAACCAATCCCCATCTTCAGGTTTTCTAATGGCGTAAATTGCTGATTTTACGCCTGACTACCTGTCACAGTTTCAGAGGCCCTGAAATTTCAAGATAGCACAAAACCCCCCCAAATGACCCCATTTTGCAAAGTAGACACTCCCAGCTATTGGCTGAGAAGCATGGTGAGTCCATGGAATAGTTTATATTTTGCCACAAGTTTCGGGAAATGTTTTTCTTTTTTTTTTTTACACAAAGTTATCAATAAATGATATAATGCTCACACATGCCATGGGTATATGTGAAATGACACCCCAAAATACATTCTGCTGCTTCTCCTGAGTACAGGGATACCCCATGTGTGAGACTTTAGCTGCGTACAGGACCCGGAAAAGCAATCCGCACCTTCTGGCTTTCTAAGGGCGTAAATTGTTGATCTCACTCCTTACTACCTATCACACTTTTGAAGTCCATAAAAAGCCAAGATGGCACAAAACCCCCCCAAATGACCCCATTTTGCAAAGTAGACACTCCAATCTATTTGCTGAGAGGCATGGTGAGTATTTTGCAGCTCTCATTTTTTTCGGAAAATGAAGAAAATACAGGAAAATGCATTTTTCTTCCTCTTTTTTCAATTTCCAAAACTTTGTGACAAAAAGTGAGATCTGCAAAACGCTCAACATGCCTCTCTGCAAATAGCTTAGGGTGTCTACTTTCCGAAAAGGGGTCATTTGGGGGGGGGGGGGCAGGGGGGGTTGTGCTGTCTTGGCATTTCATGGCCTCCGAAACTGTGATAGGTAGTCAGGAGTGAAATCAACAATTTACGCCCTTGGAAAGCCTGAAAGTGGGGACTGGTTTTTGGGGACCTGTACTCGGCTAGACTGCAAAAAAGTCTCACACATGGGGTATCCCTGTACTCAGGAGAAGCAGCAGAATGTATTTTTCCCGGAACTTGTGGCAAAATATAAAATATTCCATGGACTCACCATGCCTCTCAGCAAATAGCTTGGGGTGTCTACTTTCCAAAATGGGGTCATTTTGGGGGGGTTTGTGCTATCTTGGAATTTTAGGGCCTCCGAAACTGTGACAGGTAGTGCAGAGGTGACATGCACAATTTACGCCATTAGAAAACCTGAGAGTGTTGATTGGTTTTCGCGGTCCTGTACACAGCTAGGCTCCCAAAAAGTCTCACACATGGGGCATCCCCATACTCAGGAGAAGTGGCAGAATGTATTTTGGGGTGTCATTCCACATATACCCCTGTCATGTGTGAGAATTTTATCTTTTAGTGACAACGTTGTGTAAAAAAAAAAATAAAAAAAAAAATAGTAATTTTCCCAAAACTTGTGGTAAAATATAAAATATTCCATGGACTCACCATGCCTCTCAGCAAACAGCTCGGGGTGTCTGCTTTCCAAAATGGGGTCATTTGGGGGGGTTTTGTGGTATCTTGACATTTCAGGGCCTCCTAAACCGTTAGAGGTAGTGAGAAAATGCAATGAAAAATGTGCGCCCTTTGAAATTCTGATGGTGGTGATTTGTTTTCGGGCTCTCGTACACAGCTAGGCTCCCAAAAAGTCTCACATATGTGGTATCCCTTTACTCAGGGGAAGCAGCATAATATATTTTGGGGTGTAATTACACATATACCCTTGGCATGTGTGAGCAATATATCATTTCAATGACAACTTTGTGTAAAAAAAAAAAAAAAAAAAAATTTTTTTAGTCATTTTTCAAACACCTGTGACAAAAAATGAAATATTCAATGAGCTCAACATGCCTCTCAGAACATTCCTTAGGATGTCTACTTTCCAAAAAGTGGTAGTTTGGGGGGGTTTTGTACTGCCCCGCCATTTTAGCACTTCATGAAATGAGATATTAAAAAAGAATAGCGCAACCACGCAAAAGAAATGACTATTAAATCTGGAGACAATCCATAAATAAAAATGGGGATTTAGTCCCACCATATGGCCATATCGTGTTCAAGCCCACCACTGCGTCAAAGTACCCCATTATCAGTGGGTCCTACACTATCCATAAAAAAGGGGTGAATCCAGCCTCTCCAACCCTTGGAGACAACACTCCTTGCTGGGATGGATGTGCTAATGCACTACAAAAGACTCCTCCTATATCTACTTGATGGTGGACTCTGATAGAGTACAGGTGTGTGTGGGGGGATGCTCAACCTCAGAAGTCTGGTCAGACAGAATACATAATAAACAAGCAAAAAAATGGGGGAGCAAACCCTGAACATGTATATCTAAAGCCGGTGCAGCTATGGACCAAGCAACATGTTTATTATGTATTCGGTTTGACCAGACTTCTGAGGTTGAGCATCCCCCCACACACACCTGTACTCTATCAGAGTCCACCATCAAGTAGATATAGGAGGAGTCCTTTGTAGTGCATTAGCACGTCCATCCCAGCAAGGAGTGTTATCTCCAAGGGTTGGAGAGGCTGGATTCACCCCTTTTTTATGGATAGTGTAGGACCCACTGACAATGGGGTACTTTGACGCAGTGGTGGGCTTGAGCACGATATGGCCATATGGTGGGACCAAATCCCCATTTTTATTTATGGATTGTCTCCATATTTAATAGTCATTTCTTTTGCATGGTTGCGCTATTCTTTTTTTAATATACATGTTGCTTGGTCCATAGTGTAAGATCCTGGTACTTTCAGTACCTTTCTAGCCTCTTACTTCCGCATTGCGTTCCACCATTCAGGTAGGTGGAACGCATATAGCTGCATGTCTCTTTAACATCTGATGATGTCATCACTAGGCGCCGCTCTGAGCGGCTATTTCAACCGACGCTGTGCACTCACAAGGTGTTCGTGCAACCGCTCGTTATACATGCCTGTCTGACGCTGCCGAATCCTCCAGCTATCTTCCCCATACCTGGATTGACCGGACCCTTGCTACCTGATCCTTTACCTCGCTACCTGATCCTTTACCTCGCTTACCAGCTAGTAATAAGTACCCCGCAGGGGATCCCTTCCTATCTAGTCACATGCTATCTATTCCTGCATATTAAGAACTGTTGCTAACTTTAGGATATATGCACTACACTATCTAATACCTGCATCGTTACCTAGATTGCTAGCTCTTGAGTCTACTACCACCTGTGACTTATATCCTTGCATTAACTTAGCATCTCCTGTACACTTCATCTGCTATCATCTACCACCTGTTACTTGTACATGATTGCTAACCCTCCTGCATACTATCTGTCACCATCTGCTATCGCTCCTGCAACATTACTACCTGAGTGCCTATCATTAATTGCTATCACTACTCAAGCCTATTCCTTCAGTATATCACCTCAATACTATTGCATAGATATCTATCACTCCAGCAACATCTTATCTGAGTGTTTGTGTATGTGCATACTGAAGCAGGCTGAGCCACTATGATGAGTCAGGAGAGTTGGATAAGGTGATTCAACACATCTCTACAAGACTACTGAGTGGAAATTCTGCAGCTGCAAATCCAGTTCACTAAATCAAACCAGAGCGTTACAGATTGCACGAACCAGAAAAAATGGATTCAGCAGAATTAGCCACTCATGTGATGCACCTAACACAAAAGGTAGATGCATTAATTGTTTCCCTTACCAAAGTGCAAAAAGAAAATCAGACTTTGAGACAGCAGATAGCCCGTGTATCACAGCTCACTGCTGCTCAACCCCGTGAGCCCAAAATAAACCCTCCACAAGTGTTTATAGGTGATCGGAAAAAATTTCGTGAATTTAAAAACGCATGTCAATTGCTTTTTAATTTAAAACCTCGTACTTACAATACAGACCAAATTAAAGTCTGCACCACTATCTCATATATGTCAGGTGATCCACGGGCTTGGGCAGACTCTCTCTTTGAGAAAAATGACCCTCTTCTCAACTCCTATCCTGCGTTCCTAGCAGAACTCTCTAGCCTGTATGAAGACCCAAATAGGCAGAGTACTGCTGACAGCCAATTGAGGGCTTTAAAACAGGGAAGGAGACCTGTTGAAGACTTCGTAGCAGAGTTCAAGAGATGGACCCTTGATTCAGGGTGGAATGATGCATCTCTACGAACCCAGTTCAGGCTCGGGTTATCCGAAGCCGTTAAAGACGAGCTCGCCCGAGCGGATTTACCTGGCACCTTGGATGCCTTAATACAACTCAGCATCAATATTGACAGACGTTTACGAGAAAGGAAGGCTGAGAAAATGGGAGTACCATTACCCAATCCTTCTCGGTTTTCGTCCTCTGACCCTACTCCTATGGAGGTAGGAATCATACGCCCACCATTATCGTCTGTTGAACAAGCCAGGAGAAAATCTCAAAATCTCTGCATGTATTGCGCTTCTGCTGATCATCTGATAAGCGTCTGTCTCCTTGTCCGCAAAAAAGAGGGTGAGTGTTCACATGTATTACTGGGGGGATTAACGACTTCTTTTTCTAATCCCTATCTTTTCATTCATTTGATCTTACAGTGGGACCAAAATAGAATCACTTCCAAGGCTATGATCGACACAGGATCTTGTGGGAACTACATTGACACTAGTTTTGTTGCTTTGAATAAAATACCTATTATTTCAAAACCTATTCCTGTCTCTGTTAGTTTAATTAACGATATTCCGTTATCTTCTGGTCCAATTACCAATCAAACACAAGCACTTCTTGTTACTACTAACGAGTCTCATGTTGAGACCACCACCTTTGATGTATTACCTTCACCACATTTTTCCATTATTTTGGGGCTTCCCTGGTTACACATACATCAACCAAACATTGATTGGAAAACGCGGAGACTAACCTTCCCCTCTCACTATTGCGAGACCACGTGTAACCTCCAATCTTATAAAAAAAAATCCTGTCCATGGTGTCAGATGAAATCACACCACCACCATGCTATCAGGATCTATCTGAAGTCTTCCTTGAGAAAAATGCTCAAGTATTGCCTCCCCATAGGGACTATGATTGTTCTATTGATCTACTCCCTAACAGTAAACTACCTTTCGGACATGTTTATCCTCTATCTCAGGATGAACTTTCTCATCTTAAGGAATACTTGGATGAGAATTTAGCGAAAGGGTTTATTAGACCCTCTACTTCTTCCACAGCTGCAGGACTTTTCTTTGTCCGCAATAAGGATCTAAGTCTCAGGCCTATCATTGACTATAGGCAGTTAAATACTATCACGATAAAGGATCGCTATCCTTTACCTCTCATTCCAGAACTCATTGAACAAGTGCGCGGAGCCACCTACTTTTCAATGTTGGACCTAAAAGGGGCATACAATCTCATCCGCATTCGTAATGGGGAAGAGTGGAAGACGGCTTTCAGAACTAGATACGGACTATTTGAATATCTGGTGATGCCCTTTGGATTGTGTAATGCTCCCGCAGCATTCCAGCGGTTTATAAATGACATCTTCAGAGACCTACTCGATGTTTGTGTTGTGGTATATCTGGATGATATACTCATTTACTCTCAATCCTTGTCTGAACATGTAAGACATGTAAGACTTGTGTTGTCCAGATTACTCGCACACAATTTATATGTAAAGCTGAAGAAATGCCTATTTCATAAGGAAGAAGTATTATTCCTAGGATACATCATATCAAAGAATGGTATCAAGATGGATATGAGCAAGATATCGTGTATTCTGGATTGGCCTGTACCAACAACTCGTAAGGCATTACAACGATTCCTTGGGTTCTCAAACTTTTATAGGAAGTTCATCAAGAACTTCTCTTCTATTGTAAGACCGCTCACACAACTCACAAGTGTGAAAAAAACATACAAATGGTCTGAAGAAGCAAATAAAGCTTTCCGCTTGTTAAAATCAAGCTTCACTTCTGCTCCCATACTACGCCATCCAGACCCATCCCTCCAATACATCCTAGAGGTGGATGCGTCAAATATGGCTGTAGGAGCAGTTCTTTCCCAACGACCAACGAATACTTCACCACTCCACCCAGTTGCCTTCTTCTCTAAAGCACTAAGTAGCCCAGAGGTGAACTACCCAGTGGGTGAAAAAGAGCTGCTTGCCATAAAACTGGCACTTGAAAATTGGCGACATTTACTTGAAGGTACCCGGTTGCCAATACTCATATATACAGATCATAAGAATCTCCAATACCTTCAGACCAACAAGACCCTTTCCCATCGGCAGGTACGTTGGTCATTATTCTTCCTAAGATTCAATTTCTTAGTGACCTACACACCTGCAGATAAAAACAAGAAGGCGGATGCGTTATCACGGTTAACCGAAGATAACTGTGCTGAAATCCCTTCACTTCCTATAATACCCCATGATCGTATTATTGGTGTTGTTCGTTCCTTAAAGGAAGAGATTCTGCACAGTCTAGGACTGGATTCACCACCACCACAACTAAGTGCTGATGCAGAAGGCTTCCTCTACTTTGACAACAAACTCTACATACCTCCTGGTATGCGTACTAAAATCTTGGAACTATCACATGACGTACCTATGGCAGGACATATGGGTATGACTAAGACATTTAATTTGCTCACCAGGCAATTTTGGTGGCCTGGAATGAAGACGTCTGTACAGAAATTTGTTTCCTCATGTGACATCTGTGCAAGGTCCAAAATTGACACTACAAAACCATCTGGTCTACTTTGCAGTCTACCAATACCCAAAGTTCCATGGGAAGTTGTGTCTCTAGACTTCATAGTAGAATTACCACCTTCCAAAGGATTTACTACCATCCTAGTGTCAGTGGACCATCTGACAAAGATGGCACATTTCATTCCTATTCGCAGACTACCTTCATCTAAGGAAACAGCGGAATTACTAGTGAAACATGTGTTCAAACTACATGGAATTCCAAAGACTCTTTTATCTGACCGGGGTTCACAGTTCATCTCTAAGTTTTGGCAAGCTCTATGTCGTATACTACGTATTGAGCAGAAACTTACTTCCCCTTATCACCCACAGACCAATGGACAAACTGAAAGAGTCAACCAGTGTATTGAACAATATTTGCGTTGCTACACCTCATACCTACAGGATGATTGGGTGGACCTCCTCCCTTTGGCGGAATGTGCTTATAATAATGCAACCCACAGTACTACTAAGCAAAGTCCGTTCTACCTAAACTATGGGTTTCATCCCACACTTCTTCCACCACGCATCCTACCATCAAGTAATCCAGTAGCCTCTGACTATCTCACCCAAATAAAAGACTCTCTGGATTTACTCAACACCACCATCTCACATGCTCATAGCCAACAAAAAAGGTACTACGACCTTCGTAGAAGACCTTCTCCTCAATATACTATTGGGGATCTTGTTTGGCTATCTACAAAAAACTTGAGGTTGAAAATCCCCAGTAAAAAGCTTGGACCTCTGTTTTTGGGACCTTTCCCAATCGAGAAACTCATTGGAACAGCTGCAGTTCGACTCACTTTACCAGCAGATCTTAAGATACACCCCATTTTCCACGTATCTCTACTAAAGCCACATATACCCAACCAAGGAATTAGACCTACCATCTCGCCTCCACCTCCAGTACAAGTTGAAGGGGGAGAAGAATTTGAGATTAGGGAGATTTTGGATTCTCGTATCCACAGAGGAAAACTCCAATATCTCATCAGATGGAAAAACTATGGACCCCAAGACGACACCTGGTTGGACGCTTCTGACGTTCACGCATCCAGGCTTATACGAAGGTTCCACTCCAAATACCCTGAGAGACCAGTGCTATAGGCCTTCTGGAGCCGGCCTTATGGGGGGGGGGGGGGTACTGTAAGATCCTGGTACTTTCAGTACCTTTCTAGCCTCTTACTTCCGCATTGCATTCCACCATTCAGGTAGGTGGAACGCATATAGCTGCATGTCTCTTTAACATCTGATGATGTCATCACTAGGCGCCGCTCTGAGCGGCTATTTCAACCGACGCTGTGCACTCACAAAGTGTTCGTGCAACCGCTCGTTATACATGCCTGTCTGACGCTGCCGAATCCTCCAGCTATCTTCCCCATACCTGGATTGACCGGAGCCTCGCTACCTGATCCTTTACCTCGCTACCTGATCCTTTACCTCGCTTACCAGCTAGTGATAAGTACCCCGCAGGGGATCCCTTCCTATCTAGTCACATGCTATCTATTCCTGCATATTAAGAACTGTTGCTAACTTTAGGATAGATGCACTACAATATCTATCACCTGCATCGTTACCTAGATTGCTAGCTCTTGAGCCTACTACCACCTGTGACTTATATCCTTGCATTAACTTAGCATCTCCTGTACACTTCATCTGCTATCGTCTACCACCTGTTACTTGTACATGATTGCTAACCCTCCTGCATACTATCTGTCACCATCTGCTATCGCTCCTGCAACATTACTACCTGAGTGCCTATCATTAATTGCTATCACTACTCAAGCCTATTCCTTCAGTATATCACCTCAATACTATTGCATAGATATCTATCACTCCAGCAACATCTTATCTGAGTGTTTGTGTATGTGCATACTGAAGCAGGCTGAGCCACTATGATGAGTCAGGAGAGTTGGATAAGGTGATTCAACACATCTCTACAAGACTACTGAGTGGAAATTCTGCAGCTGCAAATCCAGTTCACATAGCTGCACCGGCTTTAGATATACATGTTCAGGGTTTGCTCCCCCAATTTTTTGCTTGTTTATTATGTATTCGGTTTGACCAGACTTCTACGGTTGAGCATCCCCCCACACACACCTGTACTCTATCAGAGTCCACCATCAAGTAGATATAGGAGGAGTCCTTTGTAGTGCATTAGCACGTCCATCCCAGCAAGGAGTGTTGCCTCCAAGGGTTGGAGAGGCTGGATTCACCCCTTTTTTATGGATAGTGTAGGACGCACTGATAATGGGGTACTTTGACGCAGTGGTGGGCTTGAGCACGATATGGCCATATGGTGGGACCAAATCCCCATTTTTATTTATGGATTGTCTCCATATTTAATAGTCATTTCTTTTGCATGGTTGCGCTATTCTTTTTTTAATATACATGTTGCTTGGTCCATAGCTTTAGATATACATGTTCAGGGTTTGCTCCCCCAATTTTTTTGCTTGTTTATTATGTATTCGGTTTGACCAGACTTCTGAGGTTGAGCATCCCCCCACACACACCTGTACTCTATCAGAGTCCACCATCAAGTAGATATAGGAGGAGTCCTTTGTAGTGAATTAGCACGTCCACCCAGCAAGGAGTGTTGCCTCCAAGGGTTGGAGAGGCTGGATTCACCCCTTTTTTATGGATAGTGTAGGACCCACTGATAATGGGGTACTTTGACGCAGTGGTGGGCTTGAGCACGATATGGCCATATGGTGGGACCAAATCCCCATTTTTATTTATGGATTGTCTCCATATTTAATAGTCATTTCTTTTGCATGGTTGCGCTATTCTTTTTTTAATATACATGTTGCTTGGTCCATAGCTGCACCGGCTTTAGATATACATGTTCAGGGTTTGCTCCCCCAATTTTTTGCTTGTTTATTATGTATTCGGTTTGACCAGACTTCTGAGGTTGAGCATCCCCCCACACACACCTGTACTCTATCAGAGTCCACCATCAAGTAGATATAGGAGGAGTCCTTTGTAGTGCATTAGCACGTCCATCCCAGCAAGGAGTGTTGTCTCCAAGGGTTGGAGAGGCTGGATTCACCCCTTTTTTATGGATAGTGTAGGACCCACTGATAATGGGGTACTTTGACGCAGTGGTGGGCTTGAGCACGATATGGCCATATGGTGGGACCAAATCCCCATTTTTATTTATGGATTGTCTCCATATTTAATAGTCATTTCTTTTGCATGGTTGCGCTATTCTTTTTTTAATATACATGTTGCTTGGTCCATAGCTGCACCGGCTTTAGATATACATGTTCAGGGTTTGCTTCCCCAATTTTTTGCTTGTTTATTATGTATTCGGTTTGACCAGACTTCTGAGGTTGAGCATCCCCCCACACACACCTGTACTCTGTCAGAGTCCACCATCAAGTAGATATAGGAGGAGTCCTCTGTAGTGCATTAGCACGTCCATCCCAGCAAGGAGTGTTGTTTTCAAGGGTTGGAGAGGCTGGATTCACCCCTTTTTTATGGATAGTGTAGGACCCACTGATAATGGGGTACTTTGACGCAGTGGTGGGCTTGAGCACGATATGGCCATATGGTGGGACCAAATCCCCATTTTTATTTATGGATTGTCTCCATATTTAATAGTCATTTCTTTTGCATGGTTGCGCTATTCTTTTTTTAATATACATGTTGCTTGGTCCATAGCTGCACCGGCTTTAGATATACATGTTCAGGGTTTGCTTCCCCAATTTTTTGCTTGTTTATTATGTATTCGGTTTGACCAGACTTCTGAGGTTGAGCATCCCCCCACACACACCTGTACTCTATCAGAGTCCACCATCAAGTAGATATAGGAGGAGTCCTTTGTAGTGCATTAGCACGTCCATCCCAGCAAGGAGTGTTGTCTCCAAGGGTTGGAGAGGCTGGATTCACCCCTTTTTTATGGATAGTGTAGGACCCACTGATAATGGGGTACTTTGACGCAGTGGTGGGCTTGAGCACGATATGGCCATATGGTGGGACCAAATCCCCATTTTTATTTATGGATTGTCTCCATATTTAATAGTCATTTCTTTTGCATGGTTGCGCTATTCTTTTTTTAATATACATGTTTCTTGGTCCATAGCTGCACCGGCTTTAGATATACATGTTCAGGGTTTGCTCCCCCAATTTTTTGCTTGTTTATTATGTATTCGGTTTGACCAGACTTCTGAGGTTGAGCATCCCCCCACACACACCTGTACTCTGTCAGAGTCCACCATCAAGTAGATATAGGAGGAGTCCTCTGTAGTGCATTAGCACGTCCATCCCAGCAAGGAGTGTTGTCTCCAAGGGTTGGAGAGGCTGGATTCACCCCTTTTTTATGGATAGTGTAGGACCCACTGATAATGGGGTACTTTGACGCAGTGGTGGGCTTGAGCATGATATGGCCATATGGTGGGACCAAATCCCCATTTTTATTTATGGATTGTCTCCATATTTAAAAGTCATTTCTTTTGCATGGTTGCGCTATTCTTTTTTTAATATGAAATGAGATAGGCAGTCAGAAATTAAAGCTGCGTAAATTTCAGTATTTACACCATAGTTTGTAGACGCTATAACTTTTGCGCAAACCAAAAAAAATACGCTCATTGAATTTTTTTTGTCAAAGACATGTAGCTAAATATATTTTGGCCAAAAAAAAATACATAAATTGAGTATATTGGATATTTTTTAAAAGACAAAGTTGAAAATGTCATTTTTTTGCAAAATTTTCGCTCTTTCTTTATTAATATCGCAAAAAATAAAAAGCGCAGAGGTGATCAAATACCACCAAAAGAAAGCTCTGTTTGTGGGAAAAAAAGGACGTAAATTTCGTTTGGGTACCACATTGCATGACCGCACAATTGTCAGTTAAATTCACGAAGTGCCAAGTTGAAAAAAGGGGTCTGGTCAGGAAGGGGGTAAAATCTTCCGGGGCTTAAGTGGTTAAAATCATTTTTTTTTTGCTGGAAAATTACTTTTTTTTTTTAAACTCTTTTTTTATTTCAAAATGTGCAAAACAAAACAACATACAGTACATACATACAAGTATAAAAATAAAAAACAAACAAAAATATACCAAATTAGCATATCGATATGGTCTGGTCTTTTATAATATTTAACACAAAAAGACCAATCAAGCTCATATCCAAACCAGATGAAATAAATAATAACCATAAATAAATAACTGCCATATTTTGGTGTGTTCATCTTATCTTAGTAAAGCCCCGTACACACGTACCGATTGCCGGCCGTAAATACCACCATCAAGTAGATATAGGAGGAGTCCTTTGTAGTGCATTAGCACGTCCATCCCAGCAAGGAGTGTTGTCTCCAAGGGTTGGAGAGGCTGGATTCACCCCTTTTTTATGGATAGTGTAGGACCCACTGATAATGGGGTACTTTGACGCAGTGGTGGGCTTGAGCACGATATGGCCATATGGTGGGACCAAATCCCCATTTTTATTTATGGATTGTCTCCATATTTAATAGTCATTTCTTTTGCATGGTTGCGCTATTCTTTTTTTAATATACATGTTTCTTGGTCCATAGCTGCACCGGCTTTAGATATACATGTTCAGGGTTTGCTCCCCCAATTTTTTGCTTGTTTATTATGTATTCGGTTTGACCAGACTTCTTAAGGTTGAGCATCCCCCCACACACACCTGTACTCTGTCAGAGTCCACCATCAAGTAGATATAGGAGGAGTCCTCTGTAGTGCATTAGCACGTCCATCCCAGCAAGGAGTGTTGTCTCCAAGGGTTGGAGAGGCTGGATTCACCCCTTTTTTATGGATAGTGTAGGACCCACTGATAATGGGGTACTTTGACGCAGTGGTGGGCTTGAGCATGATATGGCCATATGGTGGGACCAAATCCCCATTTTTATTTATGGATTGTCTCCATATTTAAAAGTCATTTCTTTTGCATGGTTGCGCTATTCTTTTTTTAATATGAAATGAGATAGGCAGTCAGAAATTAAAGCTGCGTAAATTTCAGTATTTACACCATAGTTTGTAGACGCTATAACTTTTGCGCAAACCAATAAAAATACGCTCATTGAATTTTTTTTTGTCAAAGACATGTAGCTAAATATATTTTGGCCAAAAAAAAATACATAAATTGAGTATATTGGATATTTTTTAAAAGACAAAGTTGAAAATGTCATTTTTTTGCAAAATTTTCGCTCTTTTTTTATTAATATCGCAAAAAATAAAAAGCGCAGAGGTGATCAAATACCACCAAAAGAAAGCTCTGTTTGTGGGAAAAAAAGGACGTAAATTTCGTTTGGGTACCACATTGCATGACCGCACAATTGTCAGTTAAATTCACGAAGTGCCAAGTTGAAAAAAGGGGTCTGGTCAGGAAGGGGGTAAAATCTTCCGGGGCTTAAGTGGTTAAAATCATTTTTTTTTTGCTGGAAAATTACTTTTTTTTTTTTAAACTCTTTTTTTATTTCAAAATGTGCAAAACAAAACAACATACAGTACATACATACAAGTATAAAAATAAAAAACAAACAAAAATATACCAAATTAGCATATCGATATGGTCTGGTCTTTTATAATATTTAACACAAAAAGACCAATCAAGCTCATATCCAAACCAGATGAAATAAATAATAACCATAAATAAATAACTGCCATATTTTGGTGTGTTCATCTTATCTTAGTAAAGCCCCGTACACACGTACCGATTGCCGGCCGTAAATATTCGGACGACCACCGATCGGCCGATTGTAGGCTTGTTAGTATGATGCTTCCAACAGCCGACAGCGCATTTTCGGCCGAACAGAATCTGTCGTGCAGGCATTAAAATTTTTGTTGGCCAACACCAGAACGGCCGATTGTTCGCCAGTCAGTACAGATTTCGGCCGACAGACAGCAGATTAGCAAGACTGGGCATGCTCAGAAAAGAAAAAAGACAAGGAAAGTTAACCATCACATGACATCACTTCTGCAGTCGGCTGTTGTTGGCCGACAAAATTCGTGCGCAGTCTTTTGCAGTTTTCAACAGACACGACAGCCCTGGACAAAAGACGGCCGATCGTTCGGCCGACGATCAATACGTGTGTACGGGGCTTAACTCTAAAGCTGGTCATAGGATGCATAAATACAAACTTACCTACATCCCATAGCCAGACATTCAAACACCCCCAGTTAACAAGTGGTCAACGTTGAAAAGCACCAAGCATCCCATATCATCTTATATTTCCTTGGACATCCCCTATTCACATAAAGAACCTTTTCATAAGGCAAAATCTAATTAACTGCTAATAACCAATTCCTTACAGTTGGAGGAATAGCTTGGATCCACTTCAAAGTAATAACTTTCCTTGCCAAAAAAAAGTGTTTCTCTAAGCATAATCCTTTGGTGTCTAGACCAATGTTTCTGAACCTTTTTTCAGTCAAGGCACCCTTTACAATTATGGACAGTCTTGAGGCACCCCATTTTAAAATGATTCTAATAGCTTTACATAATTCAGCAACATCCACATGTAGGAGGTGGTTTATTCTTCCACAGAAAATAAACTTTTGCACACTGGTACTGACTAGTATTCCAATGTTTCTCTTCTCCCTCAGTTTCTTTCCATCAGTTAGCTAATGTCACCCCAGTGCTGAGGGAAAGGGGGAACAGGAGGGTCAATCAAGGATGCTGTGGAGGCACCAGACATCCTCCTTATTAACTGACGTCATTGGTCGTTAGGATGCCAGTGTCGAGAAAGGCGTAATGGTGCATAATATGAAAACCTGTGGCTTTGTGTAGCTAAAAGGCAGGCTTGATACACCTGCTGGCATGTATACAATTTTTGGTAAATTTTTTGGGTATTTTGCCAAGGCACCCCTAAAGAAACCTCAAGGCACACCAGGGTGCCTGGGCACCCTGGTTGAAAAAGGCTGGTCTAGACCATACCTTTTCATCCAGAATACCAAGCAGGCAAACCTCTGGAGTCAGAGGTACAGGTGTAGCTCATACCGAAGATAATATTTCGACCACTCTCTGCCAATATCTGACTATCACTGGACATTGCCAAATAGGGCAGGGCCATGAGGGCAGATTTCTGCCAGTTTATCTTCAGTCCCGTGTAGGAAACAAACATTTCTATAATATGCATGGCCGCAGCCAGGGTATCATGGGAGTGATTAAAATATAATATGATATCGTCTGCATACAGACCAACCACATCAGTCCTACCTGCCTGGGTAATGCCTACAAGAGAGGAGGACTGCCACAGCTTAAGGGCCAGGGCCTCTATGGATACTGCAAATAAAAGCAGAGACAAGGGGCATCCCTGCCGGGTGCCCCTATAAAGCTGTATTGAATCAGATAAAAGTCCATTAACCAAAAGTTGAGAAGAGGGATTAGCATACAGTTTGGCAATCCATGTACAAAAATTCTCTCCAAAACAAAATGCCTTCAGTGTCACCTGCAAAAAAGGCCATTCAATAAAATCAAAAGCTTTCGCAGTATCCAACGAGGCCATTGCACATGAGTCTGGCAAATGGTTCCTAAGTTGAACTATAAGTTGTGTCCTTTCGGAGATTTATAGAAGTGGATTTCCCTGGCATAAAGCCAGTTTGATCCGGGCAGTGGCGGCTGGTGCTCAAAATTTTTTTTTTTGGGGGGGGGGGGGGGGGGCGCAAACAGAAAAATGTAATAGGCATTGCTTTGCGGCAAAAAACGCTGTAAAAAATTGCATGATTTTGAGGTCGCAAAAGTGTGAAAGGGGCCTTCAGTAATTAAGGTATAGTGTGCTCCCTTTCAATGCAGAGAGACCAGCGTGCCCCCTTTCAATGTAGAGTGACCAGCGTGCCCCCTTTCAATGCAGAGAGACCAGCGTGTCCCCTTTCAATGCAGAGAGACCAGCGTGCTGCCTTTCAAAGCAGAGAGACCAGCGTGCCCCCTTTTAATGCAGAGAGACCAGCGTGCCCCCTTTCAATGCACATTGACCAGCGTGCCCCCTTTCAATGCACGGTGACCAGCGTGCCCCCTTTCAATGCACAGTGACCAGCGTGCCCCCTTTCAATGCACAGTGACCAGCATGCCCCCTTTCAATGCACAGTGACCAGTGCGCCCCCTTTCAATGCACAGTGACCAGCGTGCCCACTTTCAATGCACAGTGACCAGTGCGCCCCCTTTCAATGCACAGTGACCAGCGTGCCCACTTTCAATGCAGAGAGACCAGCGTGCCCCCTTTCAATGCAGAGAGACCAGCGTGCCCCCTTTCAATGCAGAGATGCCAGTGTGCCCCTTTTCAATGCAGAGAGACCAGCGTGCCCCCTTTCAGTGCAGAGAGACCAGCGTGCCCCCTTTCAAAGCAGAGAGACCAGCGTGCCCCCTTTCAATGCAGAGAGACCAGCGTGCCCCCTTTCAATGAATGGTGATCAGCGTGCCCCTTTCAATGCACAGTGACCAGCGTGCCCCCTTTCAATGCACAGTGACCAGCGTGCCCCCTTTTAATGCAGTGACCAGCGTGCCCCCTTTCAATGCACAGTGACCAGTGTGCCCCCTTTCAATGCACAGTGACCAGTGTGCCCCCTTCAAAACAGTGACCAGCGTGCCCCCTTCAATGCAGTGACCAGCATACATGCCCCCTTCAATGCAGTGACCAGCGCACATGCCCCATTCAATGCAGAGACCAGCATGCGTGCCCCCTTCAATGCAGTGACCACCATACATGCCCCCTTCAATGCAGTGACCAGCGTACATGCCCCCTTCAATGCAGGGACCAGCGTGCATGCCCCCTTCAATGCAGAGACCAGCGTACATGCCCCCTTCAATGCAGTGACCAGCGTACATGCCCCCTTCAATGCAGTAACCAGCGTACATGCCCCTTCAATGCAGTGACCAGCGTACATGCCCCCTTCAATGCAGTGACCAGTGTGCGTGCCTCCTTCAATGCAGTGACCAGCGTACATGCCCCCTTCAATGCAGTGACCAGCGTGCATGCCCCCTTCAATGCAGTGACCAGCGTGCATGCCCCCTTCAATGCAGTGACCACCGTACATGCCCCCTTCAATGCAGTGACCAGTGTACATGCCCCCTTCAATGCAGTGACCAGCGTGCGTGCCCCCTTTAATGCAGAGACCAGCGTGCGTGCCCCCTTCAATGCAGAGACCAGCGTGCGTGCCCCCTTCAATGCAGTGTGGCCCTGAGACCAGTGCACTTACTTGGATCAGCAGCAGCGGCGGAAGCTTCCCTCAGTCCCCTAGCGCGTCTCCTCGAGTCCTCCTGCTCCCGCCTCGGCCAATGGCATGGGGTTTGCCTTGCGGCCAATCAGGAATCAGGTATAAGACCCGCTCCCTGATTGGCCAGGAGGAGGATCCGTGTGACAATAGCGAATTTTCAGTCGCTATTGTCACACAATGGGTGGTCCCGGGGCGCACTGCTCTGCGCCCCGGGTCCACCCTTTGCTGCAGCCTATTAGAGCCTCTGGCTCTAATCAGGTGATGCAAAAAAAAAAAAAAGCCCCATTGAACTCCATGCGTCCGGCGCCCCGCATGTAGATTAGGGGGCCGGATGCATGGATAGGGGGGGCGGCGCCCCTGCGCCCCCAACACACCGGCCGCCACTGTCTACGGGCCAGGATCTTAGTGAGGATTTTATAATCTATATTTAATAAAGATATAGGCCTATATGAGGAACAGTTAAGTCTTTCGGGTTTCGGGATAACCACTACCGTAGCCGAGTACATGGACTTTGGAAGACCCCCTTCTCGAAAGGCGGTTGCAAACACCTGGGTCAATATAGGTGCAAGAATGTCAATATATTGACTATATACCTCTAATGGGAGACCATCAGGTCCTGATGCCTTCCCTGCAGCTAAACTCGCTATCGCCTCTCTCACCTCCTCCTCAGTTGGATTCCTATCTAACAGCTCAACCTGTTCAGTTGTCAATGTTGGGAACTGTAAATCACCAAGATAGGCAGATATCTCACTTGTACTATATGTAAGAGAGGTGGCCTACATACTGTATTAGTATAAAATGCATGGAAGCAAGACAAAATGCCTGCCACGTCTCTCACACCTGTACCATCAGAGCGTTTTTATATAGGTGATCACTAGACTGGCATTTTGTTGTTTTCCCATATGGGCCAACAAGTGACTTGAGTAGTTGCCTTGCTCAAAATACTTTTGCTGCAAATAAAAATGTTTACGTTTAGCATTAGCTGACATATGTGCAGTGTATAGCCTAGCTGAAATCTCCCATTTGGCTCTAGTAGGTTCTGATGGGGAAGCCAAAAATGCTGCCTCAGCAGTTCTACATTTCCCCTCCAACTCCTCGGTCTCATGTCTGGTCACTCGTTTAATATAGGAAATGGTAGACCTGAGGGCCCCCCGCAGGTATGCCTTGAGGGTATCCCAAAAAAATCAAATCCCTAGTGGGACCATGTGCCTCCAGGAATACCTGCAATTGCTCCGGAATATGGTCGTGAAAACCAATCTGGGACAACCAAAATGGTTGAAATTTTCAGGTTTGTCTCAAGCCCGCAATACCAGTCGCAAGAGCAACTACTAATGGTGAGTGGTCAGACACCCCTCAAGTTAAATAATCAATAGACACCACTCTGGGAACAATTTTTCATTTCCCAGAGCCAAGTCTATCCTAGACAGACAGCCCCTACCTGGAATATCCCAGCAATCGGCCCTTGTATGGGGATTAAGAGTTCGCCACAAATCTCACCATCCAAACTCTTCCGCAAGCAGACGAAACGTAGGGGGTTGCTGCGAATGGAGAGGAGGACCACATCTATCCAGTTGTGATTCTAATAAAAGATTAAAATCCCCAAAACACAGAACCACAGCTTCTGGGTAAGAGCTTGCAAACATCATGGCCTCTTTAACGATATGCAACGTAGCAAGAGAAGGGTTATATATTCCCAAAATAACAAAAGGCATATCATACAATTGAGCCCGCACAAATACATATCGTCAGTCAGGGTCGCTTTTATAGTTACATAGTTAGTGAGGTTGAAAAAAGACATCAGTCCATCCAGTTCATCCTATGATGTGTGTGTGTGTTTGCTGTTAACTGTACATTGTATACCCCTCTATGTTGTGGTCTTTAAGGTGCCCGTCTAATAGTTTTTTGAAACTATCGATGCTCCCTGCTGATACAACTGCTTGTGGAAGAGAACTCCACATCCTTACTGCTCTTACAGTGAAGAACTCCCTACGTATTTTAAGGTTAAACTGTTTTTCCTCTAGTTTTAGCGAGTGGCCACGTGTCTTATTGTATTCCCTTTCTCTGAATAGTTTGTTCCTTATGCTAGGGTCGCCAGTACAGTATTTGTACACTAATATTCTGTTTAATACAGTCCCATGAAACAGACCTATGGACTAAAAGTGAGACCCCCCTGGAGTATGCAGAATAATTAGAGTGTATTGACCATTGAATCCAAGGTTTACATAGTTGATTAACAGTGTCAGGAACCAGATGTGTCTCTTGAAAACCTATGATCTGGGCCTTCGACTGGAGAACAGCAGTAAACACTTGAGATCTTTTCTGAGGGGTACCCAAGCCCCTGACATTCCAGGTGATAAAGTTACATTGGACGGCCATCTTGTGAAAAATAGGGGAACTCCAAAGAGGAATCAACATCTGCACTGAGCTCCCAAACCCTTACCGCAGAAAGGCTTCTAACATTATGCATCCATACAATTAGCAAGGTCAATTGAGCACACCAAAAAATGAGACAACCATATATATATATATATATATATATATATATACCCAAACTTTAAGCAAAGTGACATAAAAAGAAAAAAACACTGGGGCATTGCCTGCTCACAGCAACATTGTATGCCAAGGCAATTTGTGGGTGCAGCCGCCACACGTGCTCTTAATAAAGCTAAATCAATCCATATGAGGGATCTATCAAAAATGGTAGCCCGCAAAAAGGAAAATAAAAGTGCTGGCCACAGTACATTAACAAAGTATCATCAGAGAAAATTTGCAGCAAGTATTGCAAGCTGAAAAAATGTTTCTGGTCACAACATAATTAGATCTAAAATCAATGGTGGCATCCCTTAGAGTGAAGCCAGTCTTGTACCGCTTCAGGTGTGTTAAAGAAAAGCGTTTTTCCATCAACTACGCGCAGGGTATGCCATTGAGTAGATAATGTGACGGCCTTTTAGCTTCCTTTTAACTTCAATAAAAGTGGCTCTCAATTTTTGCAGTTCCACCGAGAAATCGGGAAAGAAAGAAACGTGCATTTTTTATATTGAATATGGCCCTTTTGCCTGGCTTTACGCAGTATAAGGTCACAGTCTCTGCAGTTTAACAAGCGGGCCAAAAGGGGCCTTGGTGGAGCCCCTGGAACAGGGGGCCTTGCAGGTACTCTATGGGCCCTCTCCACTGCAAAAGCTGAAGAAAAGGTAGTGTCTGGGAACAGAGTTTTGATCCAAGATTCCACAAAATCACCAGGATTTTGCCCCTCAACCCGCTCCGGTAAACCAACAAGTCTAATATTGACAAAGAAATACTTATTACTAAATATAAGATTGCGCTAAACTAAAACACTATTGTGATCATGATCAATATAGTGCAAAAATGCAAAATAACAATTTATAGTGATACAATGCAAAACCAATAAACCGACAAATCAAGTGAAACATATCATTCCAAAGTGTCCATAGCACAGTCCATAGTGTGTAACAACGGATATCCAGATAATGATGAACACTTGTTATGTAGATTGGATAGCAATATACACCTCCACCAGATCACCCAGAGTGTATATGTGCTTACCAGAAGCTGTGGACCCCTTATTACAGGGGGTCAATAAGGCGGATATAATCACAGACACCAGGCATCAGAAAGAGGCACCGTCTCCACGTATTCACAGATGATCCCACTAAGATAACCTGGGAAATGGGCTCCCAAACAGCATAACCAGGAAAAACAAAAATGGTCTCGATAGTGAAGTACGTTTAAACAATACGATTTTTATTCAGAGATGGATGCACTTACATATAGTAGGTGAAAGCAGGACATATAATATCGCGCGGTCTCCAGTTCACGAACGCCTTCCACGTTCCATGTGCGTGTCACCAGGAGCCGGAAGTAAGTTGGCGCAGTCACAGGTCCTTGCGTCCCCACGCGTTTCGTCAGTACGTTGACTGACGTCATCAGGGTCAAGCTCCCTTCATCACCTTATCATTTTTCAAGTCTAATATTATTAATTATTATAATAATACTTATTATTTTACCCCTATTGCAATTACTTTAACCAATCCCCCTGTGGCTCCCCCTGCAGCAGCTCAAAGTTAGGTGGGAGGGAGGGAAAGGAGGAGAAGCCAGCTGTGCTGCAGGGGGAGCCACTGGGGGATCTGTTTCAAGGATTGAAATGTAGTCTATTCATAAATACACTGAACAAAAATATAAACACAACACTTTTGTTTTTGCCCCCATTTTTCATGAGCTGAACTCAAAGATCTAAGACTTTTTCTATGTACACAAAAGGCCTATTTCTCTCAAATAGTGTTCACAAATCTGTCTAAGGCTGGCCATACATTATACAATTTTCTGTACAATTTTCTTGAAATTTACCTTCAACTATGTAGTGCAAAGGCCTGTCTAATTGTAAACAAGTGAAAGTGTTTCGTTTTGACCCTATATTATGTGGTTTTTGGTAAATCTAACCGAAAATTGTACAACAAAATTGAACATGTATGAGCAGCCTAAATCTGTGTTAGTGAGCACTTCTCCTTTGCCGAGATAATCCGTCCACCTCACAGGTGTGGCATATCAAGATGCTGATTAGACAGCATGATTATTGCACAGGTGTGCCTTAGGCTGGTCACAATGAAAGGCCACTCTAAAATGTGCAGTTTTGTCACACAGCACAATGTCACAGATGTTGGAAGTTTTGAGGGAGCGCGCAATTGGCATACTGACTGCAGGAATGTCCACCAGAACTTTTGCCCATGAATTGAATGTTCATTTCTCTACCATAAGCCATCTCCAAAGGCGTTTCAGAGAATTTGGCAGTACATCCAACCGGCCTCACAACCACAGACCACGTGTAACCACACCAGCCCAGGACCCCCACATCTGGCATCTTCACCTCCAAGATCATCCGAGACCAGCTACCCGGACAGCTGCTGCAACAATCGGTTTGCATAACCAAAGAATTTCTGCACAAACTGTCAGATACCGTCTCAGGGAAGCTCATCTGCATGCTTGTCATCCTCATCGGGGTCTCCACCTGACTGCAGTTCAGCGTTGTAACCGACTTGAGTGGGCAAATGCTCACATTCAATGGTGTCATGAATGAATCACGGTTTTCACTGTACAGGGCAGATGACAAACAGCGTGTATGGCGTTGTGTGGGTGAGCGGTTTGCCGATATCAATGTTGTGGATCGAGTGGCCCATGGTGGCGGTGGGGTTATGGTATGGCAAGGCGTATGTTATGGACAACGAAAACAAGTGCATTTTATTGATTGCATTTTGAATGCAAAGAGATACCGTGACGAGGTCCTGAGGCCCGTTATTGTGCCATTCATCCACGACCATCACCTCATGTTACAGCATAATAATGCACGGCCCCATGTTGCAAGGATCTGCACACAATTCCTGGAAGCTAAAAACATCCCAATTCTTGCATGGCCAGTATGCTCACCGGACATGTCACATTGAGCATGTTTGGGATGCTCTGGATCGGCATATACGACAGCGTGTTCCAGGTCCTGCCAATATCCAGCAACTTCGCACAGCCATTGAAGAGGAGTGGACCAACATTCCACAGACCACAATCAACAACCTGATCAACTCTATGCGAAGGAGATGTGTTGCACTGCGTGAGGCAAATGTTGGTCACACCAGATAATGACTGGTTTTCGGACCCCCCCAGTACAGTAAAACTGCACATTTTAGAGTGATCTTTATTGTGGCACTGTACACTTCTTAACTCTGCACTCTGTACACAGGACACTCCTTAACTCTACACTCTGTACACAGTACGCTCCTTAACGCTACACTCTGTACACAGTACGATCCTTAACTCTGCACTCTGTACACAGTACGCTCCTTAACTCTACACTCTGTACACAGTACGATCCTTAACTCTGCACTCTGTACACAGTACATTCCTTAACTCTACATTCTGTACACAGTACGCTCCTTAACTCTGCACTCTGTACACAGTACGCTTCTTAACTCTGCACTCTGTACGTAGTGCACTCCCTAACTGCAGTCTGTACATAGTATACTCCTTAACTCTGCACTCTGTACACAATACACTCCTTAATTCTGAACTCTGTACACATTACACTCCTTAACTCTGCACTTTGTACACAGTACACTTCTTAACTCTGCACTCTGTACACAGTACACTCCTTAACTCTGCAATCTGTACACAGTACACTCCTTAACTCTGCACTCTGTACACAGTACACTTCTTAACTCTGCACTCTGTACACTGTACACTTTTTAATTCTACACTCTGTGCACAGTACGCTTCTTAACTCTGCACTCTGTACACAGTAAACTTCTTAACTCTGCACTCTGTACGTAGTGCACTCCCTAACTGCAGTCTGTACACAGTACACTCCTTAACTCTGCCACTCTGTACACAATACACTCCTTAAATTCTGCACTCTGTACACATTACACTCCTTAACTCTGCACTTTGTACACAGTACACTCCTTAACTCTGCACTCTGTACACAGTACACTTCTTAACTCTGCACTCTGTACACAGTACACTTCTTAACTCTACACTCTGTACACAGTACGCTCCTTAACTTTGCACTATGTACACAGTACACTCCTTAACTCTGCCACTCTGTACACAATACACTCCTTAATTCTGCACTCTGTACACTTTACACTCCTTAACTCTGCACTTTGTACACAGTACACTCCTTAACTCTGCACTCTGTACACAGTACACTTCTTAACTCTACACTCTGTACACAGTACGCTCCTTAACTTTGCACTCTGTACACAGTACGCTTCCTAACTCTGTACGTAGCACACTCCTGAACTCTGCATACATAATTTTACAGTTTTTGAGGTCAACTATAATGCTGACGCGGCCCTCTATGAAATTGAGTTTGACAAGCCTGATGTAGACCCTTTTTGTTCTGCAGCTGCACCAGACGATCTCCAAATACAGAGACAGTATCAATCTACAAAATATAAAATAGGGAGCACTTTTAGAGTAGCCACTTGTGTAATTCCAAGTTGAAACAATGTAATTTTCTGAATGTTTTCATTAGCTGTCACTTGCTTGACACAGGAGAGCATTCAGGCTTGTACAGTAGAGCTCTGCAGTTAAGATTCTGAGTCCCCAGTCCTTGATTTTTACAACTTTGTTTCAGCTGATGACTGCAGAGGATAACTAAACAGCTTTTTTGCGAAATCAAAAAAAAAAAAGGAGGGGGGAATGTTTGGGACTTTGCATGAGACACACGGTGGGATAAGCCGTGGGTCTCCATCCCTATTCAATAGAATTGGAAGAGAAGGTTAGGACTTTGAATGAGAGATATGACCAGGTAAACAGGAGACAATAAAACCATTTATTGTACATACACTTAAGGAACCATAACATACAAGTAGTGATGTCGCGAACCTAAAATTCGCCGTTCGCGAACAGCGAACGCGAACTTCGGCAAATGTTCGCGAACCGGCGAACCGGGCGAACCGCCATAGACTTCAATAGGCAGGCGAATTTTAAAACACACAGGGACTCTTTCTGGCAACAATAGTGATGGAAAAGTTGTTTCAAGGGGACTAACACCTGGACTGTGGCATGCCGGAGAGGGATCACGCAAAAAAAAGTTCTTAAAAATTATAATTTTTTGATAGAGAGCCAATTATTGGAAAAATTAAAAAAAAATAAAAATAAAACATTTCTTTGGATTTAGCATCTGGGGGGTCTAAAAAGTGTACCTGTGAAGTTTCAGCTCTGTAGCATGTCCAGAACCCCTAAAAAACAGCATTTTTCTTATATTTTCAGGAATACGGCTTCTCTGCGGCTGGCTTTTTCTCTTGCAGGCATTTATCGGGCATTTTTTTAGGCAGGCATGGCATTTTTTGTATTTAGTGTCTGGGGGGTCTAAAAAGTGTACCTGTCAAGTTTCAGCTCTGTAGCATGTCCAGAACCCCTAAAAAACAGCATTTTTCTTATATTTTCAGGAATACGGCTTCTCTGCGGCTGGCTTTTTCTCTTGCAGGCATTTAGCGGGCATTTTTTTAGGCAGGCATGTCATTTTTTGTATTTAGTGTCTGGGGGGTCTAAAAAGTGTACCTGTCAAGTTTCAGCTCTGTAGCATGTCCAGAACCCCTAAAAAACAGCATTTTTCTTATATTTTCAGGAATACGGCTTCTCTGCGGCTGGCTTTTTCTCTTGCAGGCATTTAGCGGGCATTTTTTTAGGCAGGCATGTCATTTTTTGTATTTAGTGTCTGGGGGGTCTAAAAGGTGTACCTGTCAAGTTTCAGCTCTGTAGCATGTCCAGAACCCCTAAAAAACAGCATTTTTATTATATTTTCAGTAATACGGCTTCTCTGCGGCTGGCTTTTTCTCTTGCAGGCATTTATCGGGCATTTTTTTAGGCAGGCATGTCATTTTTTGTATTCAGTGTCTGGGGGGTCTAAAAAGTGTACCTGTCAAGTTTCAGCTCTGTAGCATGTCCAGAACCCCTAAAAAACAGCATTTTTCTTATATTTTCAGGAATACGGCTTCTCTGCGGCTGGCTTTTCCTCTTGCAGGCATTTATCGGGCATTTTTTTAGGCAGGCATGTCATTTTTTGTATTTAGTGTCTGGGGGGTCTAAAAAGTGTACCTGTCAAGTTTCAGCTCTGTAGCATGTCCAGAACCCCTAAAAAACAGCATTTTTCTTATATTTTCAGGAATACGGCTTCTCTGCGGCTGGCTTTTTTTCTTGCAGGCATTTAGCGGGCATTTTTTTAGGCAGGCATGTCATTTTTTGTATTCAGTGTCTGGGGGGTCTAAAAAGTGTACCTGTCAAGTTTCAGCTCTGTAGCATGTCCAGAACCCCTAAAAAACAGCATTTTTCTTATATTTTCAGGAATACGGCTTCTCTGCGGCTGGCTTTTTCTCTTGCAGGCATATATATCAGTGGTGGGTGGGCAGTGGCACAGTACACTCTCTGTGGACCTGACAGCAGTCACTGGCACCCAGGCAACTGCAATTTTAAAAAAATATATTTTATTTTACTTTGCAAGCTGCTGTGCCACCTTATATATCAGTGGTGGGTGGGCAGTGGCACAGTACACTCTCTGTGGACCTGACAGCAGTCACTGGCACCCAGGCAACTGCAATTAAAAAATATATATATTTTTTTTTACTTTGCAAGCTGCTGTGCCACCTTATATATCAGTGGTGGGTGGGCACACAGTGGCACTGCAGTGGGCACAGTACACTCTGTGGACCTGACAGTAACTGGCAGCCCAGGCAACTGCAATAATAAAAAATATTTTTTTTTTTCAATTTATTGCAACAAGATGCTGTGCCACCGTATATATATCAGTGGTGGGCAGTGCACTGCAGTGGGTACAGTGCACTCTGTGGACCTGACACAGCACTCACTGCAATTATGACAGAGGAAAAAAAAATATTTTTTAAAATGCAAGGTACTGTGCCTGTGCCACCCGAAATGAGTGTGGTGTGCACACAGTACAGTCTGTGGTGGGTCTGTGGCCTCTCACACACAGCGGGCAGGCAACTGCAGTGTACAATAGATATATATAGATATATATATAAGGAAAAAACTCTATTACCTTACCAGCCCTTAAAAGGGCTTTTGGGGACACTATATATATATATATATGTATATATATAAATAAAAAAAATCCTCAATTACCAGCCCTTAAAAGGGCTTTTGGGGACGCTAGGTATATATATATATATATATATATATATATATATATATATATATATATATATATATATATATATAAAAAAAAAACACAAATACCAGCCCTTAGAAGGGCTTTTTGGGGTGCTGATATTACAGCAGTAGTGGACCAAGAACACTGCAAGACCAGGAACACTGACTAACTGTCCCTAGCTTAACAGCAGCAGCAGCAGCAGCTCTCTCCCTACTCTCACTACACACACTGCTTCAGAATGATCTAAGATGGATGCTGCCCTTGCTTATTTATAGGAGGTGGGAGGGTGTGGGAGGGAGGTATGCTGATTGGCTGGAAATGTGTCTGCTGACTGTAAAGTTCAGGGTCAAAGTTTGCCTCAATGATGTCTTATGGGGGGCGGACCGAACATCGCATATGTTCGCCGGCAGCGGCGAACGCGAACATGCTAAGTTCGCCGGGAACTGTTCGCCGGCGAACAGTTCTATACATCTCTACATACAAGGTCCAGTGTTCATAAAAACAAAATTGGCAATTTTCAAGAGTAGAATAATGGTATGTATGTGCAACATCAATAGGCTCATAAATCCAACCATAGTATAGTATGTATATGACATCAAGAAATTCTCAACGCGTTTCGTGGATCGTATGTACCACTTCATCAGGAGTAAATGTCTAGCCATGTCTATAAAAGATATTTGAGTATATATAAGGAAATGGCAACAAAAATGATGTATGAAAACTGGGCAGAGGGAGGGGGAAAGAATTCCCCAGATGCATTGACTCACGTTGCAAACCAAGTGGACACAGGCATCGGTGGTGAAGCATGGCTCGGAATGTCTCCCACGGGAGCTGTGGAAACATAGGGCAGGCAGGCCAGGACGGGCACGCCCCGCATGGGATGAGTAAACTGGAGTGGAAGCAGTGCATATAAGCAGCGACAAAAAATATATTGTATGTATCCAACAAAACGTAGAGTAGTATCTATAATGAAAACATAGAAGCAAAAATAGGGTATATTAAAATATATAATGGTGCTGCTTATAGAGTAGAGAAATAATAATGATAATGAATAAAATGGGAGCTGAAGTGTGGTAATAGTCCACCAAGGTATGCTGAAATAAAAGTGATGGATACCACCTTGGAAGGTGACAGATAGGACAAGATGAGGGGATGTGGCCCAGATATGGTTAGATCAAGAAATAGGGATAGTGAACTCCATGAGTGTGTGGGAAAATAAGGGAGTGTGAAATAGATGCAGACATAGTGCTGAAGAAGGTGTGGGGAAAAAACGTACCAAAGGGTGAGATAGAATGAAGGAGGATGAGGACAATACCGAAAATAAAATGTTGACTGCTCCCATGCATGTGAAGCAACCGCTGAAAGCCGCCCTGCACTAAGATCCCAGCGTCACGCTTGTGCATAGGCAGGAGCACCACGGAGAAGGTAACGTAAGGAACAAACCACTCCGTGGGCTTCCTAAAAGGCACTGAGGATGGAACAGGAGCGTCGGCGTGGTGGCGCCAAAATGACGTCACCCGCCGGTGCTAGGCGTGGCGCCGATGCACAGTGGCCCCGCCCCCCCTCGCGCCATGGAAGGCAGAGGGAGAAAGGGAGGACGCCCGCTGCACATCGCAGCTCCCAGGAATCCAACCGGTTGCCAAGCAAACCACACGGGTCCATGTGCACCTGAGTGCAGCACAAGATTGCTGCAAAAAAATATTGATAAAAATATTGTTGCATGAATATATATGGTACTACGTGTAAAAAACAAATGAATAAGTATATATACACCCCCCATTGGTCGCGCGGGGATTTTTCATAGCATGTTGGGCAAGGGAGTGGGTAGGCCAAGTACATGCAGTAAAATAATATATATACCCCTTAAACCACAGTCATATCCCTCCATCCCCAAATGCACACAAACAAAAAAAAGGAGGGGGGAATGTTTGGGACTTTGCATGAGACACACGGTGGGATAAGCCGTGCGTCTCCATCCCTATTCAATAGAATTGGAAGAGAAGGTTGGGACTTTGAATGAGAGATATGACCAGGTAAACAGGAGACAATAAAACCATTTATTGTACATACACTTAAGGAACCATAACATACAAGATAATAACACAATAATTGAAATGATGAGTAATAAATGACCCCAGGTCCAGTGTTCAAAAAAAACAAAATTGGCAATTTTCAAGAGTAGAATAATGGTATGTATTTGCAACATCAATAGGCTCATAAATCCAACCGTAGTATAGTATCTATGTATATGACATCAAGAAATTCTCAACGGGTTTCATGGATCGTATGTACCACTTCATCAGGAGTAAATGTCTAGCCATGTCTATAAAAGATATATGAGTATATATAAGAAAATGGCAACAAAAATGATGCATGAAAACTGGGCAGAGGGAGGGGGAAAGAATTCCCCAGATGCATTGACTCACGTTGCAAACCAAGTGGACACAGGCATTGGTGGTGAAGCATGGCTCGGAATGTCTCCCACGGGAGCTGAGGGAACATAGGGCAGGCAGACAAGGACGGGCGCGCCACGCATGGGATGAGTAAACTGGAGTAGATAGAGTGGAAGCAATGCATATAAGCAGCCTTCCATGGCGCGGGGGATCGGGGGGGCGGGGCCGCTGTGCATCCGCGCCACGCCTAGCACCGGCGGGTGATGTCATTTTGGCGGCACCACGCCGACGCTCCTGTTCCATCCTCAGTGCATTTTAGGAAGCCCACGGAGAGGTTTGTTCCTTACGTTACCTTCTCCGTGGTGCTCCTGCCTATGCACATGCGTGACGCTGGGATCTTAGTGTGGGGCGGCTTTCGGCGGTTGCTTCACATGCATGGGAGCAGTCAACATTTTATTTTCGGTATTGTCCTCATCCTCCTTCATTCTATCTCACCTCACGCGTTGCTGTACATTGCTAGTGATTGATCTCTGCTCAGAATAAAAGCCATTTACAGCCACACTCTGATATCTATTCTTTAGCCAACTGCATATCTACTAAATCACCCAAGGGTTAAAGTGGTGTTCTGCCCCCCCCCCCCCCAGCAAAAAATGAAAAGTCAGCAGCTACACATACTATAGCTGCTGACTTTTAATATTACGACACTTACCTGTCCTGGAATCCAGCGATGTCGGCACCCCAGCTGCTGTTTCCTTTGGCTCTTGGGTGCTGCCACCACCATTTCTGTAAGGGAAACAAACAGTTAAGCCTTGGGGCTTTACAGCCGGTTCCCTACTGCACATGCGCAAAGCATGCTGCATTTTCTAAATGGCCCAGCGGTGGGGGAAGAAGGAGAGGGGCCGAACTGCCGAGTGATCACGCCGCAGTGTGATCTCAAAGAAGTAGGAACACGTTGTCAGGGAAGACGTGCCCGTACAGGTGGAGGTTTGTGGTGCATATATACGTGCATGCGCAAGCCAGAAACTGTTCAGGCAAAACATGGTTGTGGACCAGGGAATGAGCAGAGGCGAAAGTGCATGCGTACTCGCGCATATGCGCGCACTCGCAAATGCACGCACGCACCTTTCACTAATGCTCAGGTGGGCTATTTAAACTGCAGTATAGACTTGTTGCTGTTTATTCTGCAGCTTCATGTGTTGTACCTGTTTCCTGTGCTGACCTCTGATTCTGATCTGTCTTCTCCTGACTTACATTTGTCTGCTTAATACCCCGACCTTGGTTTGTTTTTGGATTATTCTTCTGCCTGCTGTTTCTGCTCGGTCTACCTGAATGTTACTGACCCGGCTCAACTGACTCTGCAACCGCACTTCCAGTCTGCTTCAGCTGCTTCTTCAGTGTGTTCTATGCCAGTGATAGGGAAACCCCAAAACTCAAGGGGTTTCAGTAACGTTGACTGCTGAAGCCGAATTTAAAAGAAAAACATTTATTTTACAAGCATGCAGGGAGAGCAACAAGCAATACAGAGTATTGTTTCAAAAATGGCTGCTCTACTGACTAAGGGTTTTCTATTACAATTTATACATTCTAAAGTGGGTGGAACCTAGCTATCTAGTTTCGTTAAAGTCACATATGAGTCTTTGGTAACATCCTTTGATATGCGGATGGACATTTTAACATAGACGTGTAACTTCCAAAGCTTGTTGGCTAAACAGGTCTTCAAGGGTCGAGATAGCAATCTTAACAGCTGGAGCTGTAAATGGCTTTTGAATACAACAGCTGTTATACAATAGGACTTCTCACAATATATATATATCTTCAATATATCTGCCTAATAATTATAAATCCATGTTTCATTATCAAATAAATATTTGATAAATAAAATGGCTGTTCCCTTTTCCCCATCCCCAGTGTACCTACCACCAGCCTGTATGCTGCACATTCTTCTGCTGAATGCTGCCATGCGGATTACTGGACTGATTGCAGGCACTCCTACGTCTCCGTGTTCTTGTGGCTGCTGTCTCCATACCAGTAACCCCCGAGCCGGTGCTGTACGAGAGGCTCTACTCTACACGTCAGGCTCACTGACAGGTACGTGACAGACGTACCTGTCAAAAACAGGTACCTGCTCCCCCCAAAAGGTGCCAAATGTGGCACTGGAGGGTGGGTGGGGAGAAGTCAGATAAGCGGAGCTTCCACTTTTGGATGGAACTCAGCTTGTACAACTTTTTTTTTAGATCATTAAGTGGGACAACATCCAATAGTTTTTAAATTCAAGAAATCAAGGCAATGTCCACCTGGCACAAAACACTGGTCTCTGTGGGCCGCCATCGCTTACTTAACAATATCAGTTGTCACAAAATAAGAAGAGCACATTAAACCCTTCACTGCACAGCCATTCATCCCCTATTCAGTTATTTTAGAATTTCACAGCGGTGTCTCAATTCTTGTTTTTCATTGTGTCGTCCAGAACCCATGCCAGAGCCGAATTCCTCACTTGTTTTTCCCTACTGAGTCTGTTTACACTCAGAGCTCATCAGTGGGCCAAGGTTAACCAGACTGGACACTCCAAGCCTGAGGACAAATACCCGAGGTTGTGTTTGTGGCAGAATCTGTGCAGAAAGATTATTATTAGAGATTATTTCCAAGACACAGAGCATGAGAAGATGCAGTGACAGAACAGGAATGCCTCAACGTATTACCCATCCTGGCGTGTCACGTGTCAGAGCGAGACGCTGTTTTTATATATTTCAGTGTAATTAACATAATATTCATGGTGAAAACAGATTTGTTGTAATAACTAGTTATAAAACCATCACAACAATCTAATGAGATGACCAGTCTAGCTGCTGCAGAGTGGAAAATTTTTAGACTCCTCCTATGGGTTCCCACATTTCTCAACTGCCTGAAATAGGAACCTATAGTGGTTCAATGCCGCACCCCGACCTTCTCCAAGGTATAAGAAGTGTAGCAGGGTGCTGGTAAAACAACTCCAAACGACAGGGAAAGTGGTTGATGGAATCTACAATTCTCCACGGTTTCTTAGATATTTTGATCTAAGGTAAAATCAGCGAAGACGTTATGGTAAAGAGTGCTAGTTCTTTACCCTTTATTAGTAAAGTCTGTTCCGGGGCTGGTTTTACTGGGAATCTGATAGTGCTCTGGGTAGGACAGATTCCCAATTCTGTGGACCACAGTTTTGGCACTTTTCCACTGCAAGTACCGGCTCGGCTCCACTCAGCCCTGCTTGGCTCGGTTTGGTTTTCCACTGCATGGTACCACATGGTACGGTGTTGGAACGGTTCGATACGGTTTGGTATGGTTTGCTTTTCCACTAAAGTAGTAAGTGGGTGGGATAACAACAATTCTCTGACCAATCAGTGGCTAGTAGTGGCAAACAGTCAAGGCGGCATGCAAAGGATTGTGGGATATGGTACCGGTACGGCCCTCTTGGAACTACAACCGAGGTGGTACTGTTTAGGCGAGCCATACCATTTGGTTCCATGTAGTGGAAAAGCGCCGCCGTACCGTACCGAACTGTTCCAACACCGTACCATGTGGTACCATGCAGTGGAAAAGCGCAAAAGCGAGCTGAACCGTTCGGTTCCATGCAGTGGAAAAGCGCCATTAGATGGTCTCTGGCTAGACCTTGATTAACCGGTTGCCGACTGTGCACAGTATATTTACTGCGGCAGTCAGCCCCGGCCAGGCAGAGTGACGTAGATCTACGTCGCTCGCCTGTCACTGGGATTTGAGCCAATAGCGGGCGAGCACACGCCCGCTGAGGCGCGCGCCTGCCTCGGCTCATTCAGGGAGGAGTGCGGGCGTGTGACCGGCGGACCCGATGTCCGCCGGTCACGCTACGATCGTCGGTAGAGCGGGAGAAAGGCAGAGCGGCTTATGTAAACAAGCCGCCTGTCATTCTCCCCTGTGTAAAAATGGAGATCAGACGGTTCTACTATGTAGAACCGTTGATCTCTGATTTTACACTAGTAGCCATGTCCCACTACAGTTAGAATCACGCCCCTAGGACACACTTAACCCCTCCCTGTCCAATACAGTTAACCCCTTCCCTGCCAGTGTCATTTTTACAGTTACAGTGCATATGTATAGCACTGATTACTGCAGTAATGTCACTGGTACCCCCAAAAGTGTCAAAAATGTCAGTCAAGGGTCCGATCTGTCCGCCACAATGTCGCAGTACCGCAAAAAAAATCGCAGATCGCCACCATTACTCGTTAAAAAAAAAAAACACCAAAAATGACAAAAATCTTTCCCTTTGTTAGTAAACGCGATAACTTTTGCGCAAACCAATCAAAATACGCTTTTTGCGATTTTTTTTACCAAACATATGTAGCATAAAACAATTTGGCCGAAAATGTTAAAAAATTTTGATTTTTACATTTTTTTTGGGGGGAATTTCATATAAAAAAAAGTGAAAAATATTGTTATTTTTGCAAAATTTACGCTCTTTTTATGTTTATAGCGCATGATCAAAAAATCGCACAGGTGATCAAATACCACCAAAAGAAAGCTCTGTTTGTGGGAAAAAAAGGACGTGAAATTCGTTTAGGTACAGCGTCGCGCGACCGCACAATTGTCCGTTAAAGTCAAAAATCGCAAAAAAACCCTGGTCAGGAAGGGGGTAAAATCCTCCGGGGCTTAAGTGGTTAGGGCAGCTGGACCTGGATCTCAGCGAGAGTGTGGATGTCTCCATTAGAGGAAACAAATGGGAGCATGGCTGCTTGTCCCTGAAAACTTGGATATTAACGTTTGTTCTGGAAGGGACACTTGCCTTTGAACAAAGACTTTAAATATCTATGGACACAGTAAGGCTCAACTGATTGGATTAAACATGACATTTTCAAAAGAAACTGTGAGCGTGTCCCTGCCTTGAGTCTGATCCCCTACAGAAGTAAAGAGCGACCTCAGCCCCAACTCCTCCAGATAGCCACACCCTTTGACTCGCTTCGCCCCACCCCACCCCACTGGGGCTTAGCCATAGAGGTATACTATATTTCCAAAAGTATTGGGATGCCTGCCTTTACACACACGTGAACTTTAATGGCATCCCAGTCTTAGTCCGTAGGGTTCAATATTGAGTTGGCCCACCCTTTGCAGCTATAACAGCTTCAACTCTTCTGGGAAGGCTGTCCACAAGGTTTAGGAGTGCGTCTATGGGGATGTTTGACCATTCTTCCAGATGTGCATTTGTGAGGTCAGGCACTGCTGTTGGACAAGAAGGCCTGGCTCACAGTCTCCGCTCTAATTCATCCCAAAGGTGTTCTATCGGGGTGAGGTGAGTCAAGTTCCTCCACCCCAAATTCGCTCACCCATGTCTTTATGGACCTTGCTTTGTGCACTGGTTCGCAGTCATGTTGGAAAATGAAGGGGCAATCCCCAAACTGTTCCCACAAAATTGGGAGCATGAAATTGTCCAAAATGTCTTGGTATGCTGACGCCTTGAGAGTTCCCTTCACTGGAACTAAGAGGCCAAGCCCAAGCCCTGAAAAACAACCCCACACCATAATCCCCCCTCTACCAAATGATTTGGACTAGTGCGCAAAGCAAGGTCCATAAAGATATGGATGAGCGAGTTTGGGGTGGAGGAACTTTACTGGCCTGCACAGAGTCCCGACCTCAACCCGATAAAACACCTTTGGGATGAATGATAGCGGAGACTGAGAGCCAGGCCTTCTCGTCCAACATCAGTGCCTGACCTCACAAATGCTCTTCTGGAAGAATGGCCAAACATTCCCATAGACACACTCCTAAATCTTGTGGTCCAACTGGTCCAAATTCCCATCCTTGTGGACCACCTTCCCAGAAGAGTTGAAGCTGTTTTAGCTGCAAAGGGTGGGCCAACTCAATATTCAACCCTACAGACTAAGACTGGGATTCCATTACATTTCATGTGTGTGTAAATGCAGGCGTCACAATACTTTTGGTAATATAGTGTGTGTGTGTGTGTGTGTGTATATATATATTGTTTGGGGGTTCTATGCAATTTTCTAGCAAACAAAATTACATTTTTACATGGCGTAGAGAAGTGTCACAATTGTGTTAGGCCCCTTTCACACTTGTGCGACTTAAAAGTCGCGCGATTTTACTGCAATTTTGATGCGTTTTTGACTGGACTTGAAGCAATTCCTATGTCTTTGGACCTCAACACGCATTAAAATCGGCCAAAAGTAGTGCAGGGACTACTTTGAAGTCGTTGCGGCTTTGCAGTTCCAAATCACAGGACAAGTCGCACAAGTGTGACAGGGGATCACACTTGTGGAGAACCCTGCATTCACTATATCTGGTCTCCCACCGTACACAGTACACAGAACATGGAAATGCAATTATTTTAATAAATATAAACCTTATATAAACCTTATTTGTATACCTGTTATAGCTGCAAAGGGTGGGCCAACTCAATATTGAACCCTACGGAGTAAGACTGGGATGCCATTAAAGTTCATGTGTGTGTAATAGCAGGCGTCCCAATACTTTTGGTAATATAGTGTATTTACTGACTGAAATAGGAAAGGAGGACAACTTCAAAAGCGTTAGCCTCAGTTCACATATGTGCAGGCTGTTAGTGCTGCATGTAAAGCAGCTTATTAATTTCAATGGGCTTCCATACCTGCAAGAAATGCAGAGTAAGAAGTCCCTGAACCTTTTTTGAAATTGTTCCATACCGAAACGCATAGTAATGCAACACCATGTAGTTTGGCCTAAGTGAAAATGCACCATGGTTGCTGATGTGTGGGGGTGCCAATGAAAACTAACAGTCTCTGCAGGCCTTCTAAAGTGCAGCGCGTTTCTCTGCCAGTCAGGAAAGCATGCAATTTTAATTCAATATCCCTTTATTATAATTTTTTCAAAATGACAATGCAACAAAAAAAAAAAACCATACTAGCAACCATAATAGCAACGTACATACAATTAAAGGCACACAATTTTGCATGCATTCCCAGTACGCAGAGAGAGACCCCTAAAGGTCTATTTTTTTAAATAAATGTGTATGTCACAGCATTCACAGAACCATCACAAATAATCCCCATAATGTGTCTAGTATATTTATTTCCTATGATCTTCGGCTCCATCTAGGTGTCATAATGCTGTATTGAACTGATGGAGAAATACTGCTACATAGCCACTAGATGGAGCTGACAATCAGAGAAAATAAAATGTTGGACACAGTACAGGTATTATTCTCAGTAATCCAGTGGTGTAGCGTGGGTTGTCAGTGCCCTGGGCAAGGAAAGTAATTTGCGCCCCCTACACAAATCTACTAGACCACTACACTGACACCTACACTGACCTACCTTATTTCTACACTAAACTACCTGTTTACTATACTCACACCTACACAGACCTACCTGACCACTACACTGACCAACCTGATCACTACACTGACCTACCTAATTACTATACTGACACAATTACACAGAATGAAATGAATGGGCTGCCTACATGCAGAACACAGGTAGCAATGTTATAAAGCTAGCCGCATATCCTTCACAGCACAATCCTGTCATTACAATAGTGTTCTCAGTCCCCCTGCACATCACAACCCCCCCCCCCCCCCCTTCACATTACTGTCCTCAGCCCACCTTCATATCTCCCCGTCCCCTCAAATCCTTGTCATCACCCCCCCCTTTAGATTTCTATCCTTATGCCTCTTTATATCATGCTCCTCCTCCTTCACATTTCTGTCCTCAGCCCCCCTCTGCATTCCTGTCCTTAGCCCCTTTATGTCACCTCCCTTCCGCCTTTACATTCCTGTCCTCACCCCCCTACCTCTTTACATTCCTTTCCTCATCCCCAGTACCCCTTTACATTCCTTTCCTCATCCCCAGTACCCCTTTACATTCCTGTCCTCACCCCCCACCCCTTTACATTCCTGTCCTCATCCCCAGTAGCCCTTTACATTCCTGTCCTCACCCCCCCACCCCTTTACATTCCTGTCCCCACTACCCCTTTACTTTCCTTTCCCCCACTACCCCTTTACTTTCCTGTCCCCCACTACCCCTTTACTTTCCTGTTCCCCACTACCCCTTTACTTTCCTGTCCCCCACTACCCCGTTACATTCCTGTCCCCCACTACCCCAACTTTCCTGTCCCCCACTACCCCTTTACATTCCATACCCCCACTACCCCCTTACATTCCTGTCCCCACTACCCCTTTACATTCCTGTTCCCCACTACCCCTTTACTTTCCTGTGCCCCACTACCCCTTTACTTTCCTGTCCCCCACTACCCCTTTACTTTCCTGTCCCCCACTACCCCTTTACTTTCCTGTTCCCCACTACCCCTTTACTCTCCTGTCCCCCACTACCCCTTTACTTTCCTGTCCCCCACTACCCCAACTTTCCTGTCCCCCACTACCCCTTTACATTCCATACCCCCACTACCCCTTTACATTCCTGTACCCCACTACCCCTTTACATTCCTGTCCCCACTACCCCTTTACATTCCTGTCCCCCATAACCCCTTTACATTCCTGTACCCCACTCAGTGTTGCCAACCTCCCGGAGGAAAATTTACTGGCAAAACGTCCAAAATTTACGGACGGCACCAATTTTTTACTGGCATTGCAAAAATCTACATAAACAGGCTGTTTTCAGTGCTAAACCGTGCAAATATCAATACTCAAACTATAAACATGTAGATAGTGCTATTAGCAATGTGTTTAGGTTAAAAAAAAGTCAAAAACCATATTTCTCCATTAACATGGAGAGGTGAAGGGGGCACAGGAGCAGGACACTGATGTCCTCTGCCCCCGGGCCCCGATTCCTCTCTCTACTACTCCAGTCTGCAGTGCGCTGCTAGCTGTCGGACTCGGGGGGGGGGGGGGGTGAGAAAGAAAACCAACGGAGCTTCCCCTTTTTAGGTGGAGCTCTGCTTTAAATAACTGTTGGTTGCAAGTTGAGGTAGTACATCCACTGGAAAATAGAGAACTGTCCATTGCATTACAATTAGTGGTGCTACAATTGGCTGTGCTATTCCCCCTAGTGGTGCTGCCCATACCTTGGATCAGAAAGGTCCATATTTAGAGTCCAATTATCTGGCTGCCCATAATCAATCGAGTCCCAATAAAGGTTGACACTGCCAGTTAAATGGTTACATACTTTAATCACTAATATGCTCACAACTTTCTTCCCATGGTGGACTGCACCATAAGGAATGATTGCAGAGTGCCAGCCACACATTGCCCCCCAATGATTGCAGACTGAGTGCCAGCCACACATTGCCCCCCAATGATTGCAGACTGAGTGTCAGCCACACATTGCCCCCCAATGATTGCAGACTGAGTGCCAGCCACACATTGCCCCCAGTGATCGCAGAGTGCCAGCCACACATTGCCCCCAATGATCGCAGAGTGCCAGCCACACATTGCCCCCCATTGATCGCAGAGTGCCAGCCACACATTGCCCCCAATGATCGCAGAGTGCCAGCCACACATTGCCCCCAATGATCGCAGAGTGCCAGCCACACATTGCCCCCAATAATCGCAGAGTGCCAGCCACACATTGCCCCCAATGATCGCAGAGTGCCAGCCACACATTGCCCCCAATGATTGCAGAGTGCCAGCCACACATTGCCCCCAATGATCGCAGAGTGCCAGCCACACATTGCCCCCAATGATCGCAGAGTGCCAGCCACACATTGCCCCCAATGATTGCAGAGTGCCAGCCACACATTGACCCCAATGATTGCAGAGTGCCAGCCACAGCATTGCCCCCAATGATCGCAGAGTGCCAGCCACACATTGCCCCCAATGATCGCAGAGTGCCAGCCACACATTGCCCCCAATGATCGCAGAGTGCCAGCCACACATTGCCCCCAATGATTGCAGAGTGCCAGCCACACATTGCCCCCAATGATCACAGAGTGCCAGCCACACATTGCCCCCAATGATCGCAGAGTGCCAGCCACACATTGCCCCCAATGATTGCAGAGTGCCAGCCACACATTGCCCCCAATGATTGCAGAGTGCCAGCCACACATTGACCCCAATAATCGCAGAGTGCCAGCCACACATTGCCCCCAATGATCGCAGAGTGCCAGCCACACATTGCCCCCAATGATCGCAGAGTGCCAGCCACACATTGCCCCCAATGATTGCAGAGCGCCAGCCACAGCATTGCCCCCAATGATCGCAGAGTGCCAGCCACACATTGCCCCCAATGATCGCAGAGTGCCAGCCACACATTGACCCCAATGATTGCAGAGTGCCAGCCACACATTGCCCCCAATGATCGCAGAGTGCCAGCCACACATTGCCCCAATGATTGCAGAGTGCCAGCCACACATTGCCCCCAATGATCGCAGAGTGCCAGCCACACATTGCCCCCAATGATTGCAGAGTGCCAGCGATCCCCCCGCACTTACCTTTCTCGCAGTCGCAGCTTCTCTTCAGTCCCCGGCTCCCCGCGGCGCCTCCTCCTCGTCCAATGGCACAGTGTTTGCCTTTCGGCCAATCAGGAAGCGGGAGGACCCACTCCCTGATTGGCCAGGAGGAGGATCCGTGTGACAATAGCGAATTCTCATTCGCTATTGTCACAGAATGGGCGAGTCTCCGTCCAAGTCCACACACAGTCCACACGCTGCACGCACTCACTGTCAGCGCCAGCGGCCGGCGGGAAAACTTGAATGACGGCGGGGGCGGAGGCAGGGGCGGGCGCAGGTGGACCTGCTGCATTGATCTCTGCGAGAGAACTCGGAGTCAGTCGGGAATCTTCGGAACTGCGCGCCGCACATCTACGGGCGGTTGGCAACACTGACCCCACTACCCCTTTACTTTCCTGTCCCCCACTACCCCTTTACATTCCTGTACCCCACTACCCCTTTACTTTCCTGTCCCCCACTACCCCTTTACATTCCTGTCCCCACTACCCCTTTACATTCCTGTCCTCAGCTTTACCCCATCTACAGATTCCTGTCCTCAGCTCCCCCCCACCCCTCAGCTCCCTGTCCTCAGCTCCCTCCCATCTTCAGGTTCCAGTCCTCGGCTCCCCCTTCACAGCACCCTCAGCTTCCTCCATAATCCACATTACTCACAGAGCGGACAGCAGCTGGACAGCTCCACATGGACAGCAGCAAGCATGAAGCTGACATCAGAAGCAGGACAGCTCTGGAAGGAGGGCGGGATAAGCATAACTTTTCCAGGTAACCAGCTTGTGATTGGTTGCTAGCAACCAATCACCTGCGGGTTAACTTGAAGTCCCGCCCTCGATACTTGCTCTGATATCAGCCTCCTGCCTCCCGCCGTCCATGCAGGGCTTGTTCAGGATGGCTGAGTGGGCTACTAAATGGCAGCGTGACACTGCGCCCCCCCAGATTTTGTGCCCGGTGCGGCTGGCCCCCCCAGCACCCCCAACGCTACGCCACTGCAGTAATCACAGTGTTTTCTCTTAAAATCCCCTTAAAGTGGGCTTGTCAGAATTAAACAAAACAATAGGGTCAATTAAGGGCAATTAATCGAGGTGCCACATTAGTTCTACTAAGGTCTACACCAACTTACAGTATTTTGAAAAAATATAAGCAAATATTGCAGCTTTTCTTTTTTTCCCCAGAGAAATAGAGTTTAAAACAGTTCATGATTTACATTCTCCAGCGAATGGATAGCAATATCACTGGTCTTTAGTAAATAAATACATTACATTTTCTGTGATGTCACCAGTTTTTAAAGAATGGATACGCTGCAGACCTTCCCTCAAAAGTGAGAGTGCAACAACTATTCCTCTTTCCCACCCCTTAACTCTTAGGCCCCTTTCACACAGGCGATCCGATCCGATCCACCTGTCAGTTTTTCAGGCGGACCTGATCGGATGCTCCATGCATCCATGCTGACACCTGCTGCTATCAGATCTGACCCTGTCCGTGAAATCCGGACGGATGGAAACCCCATTTTCCATCCGTCTGGAGGATCGGATTGGATGGAATCGGATGAGAACGGACAGGCGGTCTGTTCTCATCCGATCTCCCCATAGAGGACAGCGGGGATGTGACAGCTCCGTCTATGCACACAGAGCAGAGACGGAGCTGTCATCCGCCTGCTCAGCGGGGATCGGCGGATCGATCCCCCGCTGAGCAGACTGAACTCTGTCGGGCAGGGTTACTAAACTCAGGAGCCTGCATTCACTATGTCTGGTCTCCCACACTACACAGAACATGGAAATGCAATTATTTAAGTATAAATAGACTGCTAAATACCTTTTCTCATCAGCAGTATATAGCAGTCTTGTGACTTCGATCAGTGTCTGCAGGGCTTTTTTTCTCTGAGAATAGGCGCAGGAACTCCCTCTTCTAAATTACTTTGTGTCTCCGCTCCCTACCCACCTCCGAGCACTAACTCTTGGTTCCACCCCTTCCAACCTCTGAGCACTGAACCTTGGTTCCACCCCCTACCCAGCTTCCAGTACAGCCTATTTTAGAGAATATAGAGCCAAGTATAATTTTGTATTGAAACGTATGGATTTAGGTTATGATAACAAGAAAAGCAATAAAATAGATCCCCCACAGCCAGCAGCAATAGACCCCCCCAGCAGTAATAGACCCCCAGCAGCAGCAAAAGATCTCCCAGCAGCCAACATCAATAGATTCTCTAGCAGCCAGCAACATTAGACCCCTCCCTAAACAGTAGATCCCTTCTAGCAACAAGTAACCCTCAGTATCAAACAATCCTCCACCAGCAACAAAAGATTGCCATGCAAAAATAGATCCCCTCCAGCAACAATAGATCTCCCAGCAGCCAGCATCAGTAGATCCTCCAGCACCCATTGGAGGTGCCGGAACTGCGTTCCCCCGCGTTCCTGCTGAAAAAATGCCCTGAGTGTCTGTATTAAGCTTGTAGGAGGAGTTTTCATTCTCCTTGGACTGTCCTATAAGGCTGCAGGACCCCTAACCCTCTGTGTGGAAAGTGCTGATTGGCCCTGAGCTGATCACATTCACTTTCAGGAAACTAAAAACTCTCTAGCAATACACACCAAACTGAGCAGGTGCAGAGTGACTCCAAAGGCTCTGTCCTATCCGGAGATGGATTGGGGACCGTAGAAGAAGGGGAGGATCAGAGAAGGCAGGATCAAACAGCCTTTTTACACAATGTAGAGGATTAACCCTGTAGGTTCCACAGTGAGTATATCAAGAATGCTTTACTGCATATACACACTGATTTTACTGTTGTGGTTTCAGTAACACTTTGTATTACAGAGTATGTTCCTTTTGACAGGTACCTACACCCACTTCCCCAATTCTCACCTAGGCAAGAATGACGTACGCTAAGGCACACCACTGCCCACAGCTTCCTGGGAAATGTCCCACATCCCAGGAGAATGCAGGACCAGTCTCCCAGAAATGCACCATCTCACGAATGCGCAGTGAAAAGCTGTCTATTAAGTCACAGCCAGTTCCCATATCCAAGATGGCGGTGCCAGGGATCTGCTGTGGTAAAAGGCTCGCTGGGCGCTGGTAAGTACCCGACTTTTAAAAATCAGCAGCTACAGCATTTGTAATTAAAAAAAAAAAGACTGAGGTTTTTTTTTTTTTTTTTTTTTACTGAATAGACTGCATTCTCTGTGATTTCACATGCCACAAAGGAATGCCCATAGAATGAAAAAACCCTGTAAATGCAGGGGAAGCTTGGTAACTCTTACGTCATTGTTTCACAGTGGTAAGTCTTCAAGGCAGCTGTAGGCATCTTGTCTCATGAAACATGGTCTAATTGGACTGGCAATGAGATGCAAAAGGCCTTTAAGGCCAGGCTAGTGGTTTTCTGGTGTGCTTACTAATGCCCCTAGGACTTCTATATACATCTGGGAGAAGTGTCCAGCAGTCCTGTCTCTGGAATGGCATAAAGAGAGTTGTGAGCTAGATGTACAAAGCCTAATGGCAAAGCCACAGCCCTCTTAGTGAGTACTAATGACCCTGGGAAGAGAGAGAGTAACATCAGGGAGCTGGGATCCAACATTGGGGTGCTCCCAAGGAGAATAGAGAGGTATTCAATTTTTTTTTTAAATCATACTTGCCTAGATGGATGTAGCATCTGTTCCCCACCGGCTCTAAGACTGAGCGATCAAACACTGCCGGTCACTCGGTTCTCAGTGCTTCGTGAGCAGAGAGCTGGTGGTGACTGTCAGTCACTATGGGCCTGATTCATAGTACGGCGAATTGGCGTTTCGGCGGGATTTTGCGAACCAGCAAATTTTTAAGTCTGAAATTGGTATTCAAAGAACGGCGGGTGGAAAATAACGCCAACTGTGAGATTCATTAAGATCAACTAATGTCAGGACTGGACTTAAAAACAGTCCAGCTAAAAGGTGGACTAATTTTTTCAAAATCACAAAATATGGCAGGAAAAAAATAAAAAATGTGTGGGAAAGATGTGTTATATGATTTTGAGCTAAACTGCTTTCAAACTGTGTGAAAATGTTAAGTAGAAAAAAAGATATTAATAAAAGTGTAAATTGCAAAAATAGCTCCAGAGTCAATTTCTGGCAGATAGCCCATGTGAGCATGCTCCAAACCAAAAACTAGGCTGAAAATAACGTTTTTGAAAACGTTAGTGGGAGTTTTATTGAATTTGCGGCAAATACCGCCGCAAATTCGCGGTAAAACGGCGCTATTCCGGCGCTAATAAATTTTTATTTTTTTTTTAATTTTTTTTTTTTATTATTTTTTATGCACATATCTATGTATGTCTATATATATATATATGAATCACAAAAATATATATATATATATATCTATACATAAATATATATATATATATATATATATATATATATATGTGTGTGTATGTATATATATATATATATATATATATCAACACACACATATATATATATATATATATATATATATATATATATATAGATACCCAAAAAATAATTATATGTATATATATATATATATATATATATATATATGTTTTTTATTTATTGATTTGCCTATGTGTATATATATATATATATATATATATATATATGAAAAGGAACACTAACACGGCTCCTCTCCGAAAATTAAACATTGTATATGTGTGAAATTAATATATTTTTGGGTTGGTTAGATATAGAAAGTAGCAATAATATATGTTTTTTTGCATATGTATATATATATATATATATATATATATATATATATATATATATATATGCAAAAAACAATATATTATTGTTACTTCCTACATCTAACCAACCCCAAAAATATATTAGTTTCACACATATACAATGTTTCATTTTTGGGGAGAAGCCGTATTAGTGTTGCTTGTCATATATAACAACATACAGTTGTAGGTAGTTCAGGGATTCGAACACCCAAATACACTGTTGCAAGGCAGCGGTGCTAACCACTTAACTACCTAAAGCTAATGACATTTGTTTCAAAGCATGTGTGATTTGTACTTTAAAAAAAAAAAATTATATATATATATATATATATATATATATATATTCTATTTAGACCCAATTCAAGCTCAAATAATTTTTATTTATTAAAATTTTTTGATGGACTAATTTAATCAAACTATATTAATTTTTAGAGCCCATTCACATTAGCGCGACTTGTCAGGCGACTTGTCAGCCTGACAAGTCGCGGTATGTCACGGTCCATTGAGTAGTACAGGACCCGTTCTAATAGGAGCGACACAAGTCACTACGACTTAGAAAAAGGGTCCTGTACTACTTTGGGGCGACCTCGGAGCGACTTGAATAGACTTCCAGTATGTGAAGTCTCTGCAAGTCGCGGTGCACGCGACTTCACAGGTCACCCCCCGAAGTCGTGTCGCCTCAATGTGAATGGGCTCTTAAGGTGCCAGTGCATGTATGCTTGGTATAAAGATAACAAGAAACAAAAAAAAAAAAAAAACCTCAGAGACCACAATTCCCAAATAATTAACCTAGTTTAGTAAAACTGTATATAATCAACAAATTTTTAAAAATAATCCTGCATGCTGGAAATTATATATAGGTGTTTAAAACATTTATTTCTGTGAAAAATTAGTATTTTAAACTTAAATTGATAGGCTAAGAAACTATCAGTGGCATATATTATGAAATAAATGTAACAAAGTGATTATGTTTGTGTAAATTGTGTTTTGCAAAAATGTTGCAAATATGTATTGAGCTTGAGCTTGATCTTGATCTTGATTAAATAAACTGACCAAAATATCCAAGTGGTTAGCACAGCTGCCTTGCAACAATGTATTTGGGTGTTCAAATCCCTGAACTACCTACAACTGTCTGTTGTTATTTATGACAAGCAACACCCCAAAAATAAAACATTGTATATGTGTGAAATTATTATATTTGTTGAGTGGGGAGCCATATTAGTGTTGCTTCCTATATAGAGCCACATTACACTCTGAAAAATAGCAGTGTTTGAGCTTGCAAATCTGAGAATTTGCAAATTGATTGAACATATGCAGTGCAACCCCAGAACTCAGAATTCAACAACCCAAAAAAAGATATGTAGATATATATATATATAAAAAATTACTACATCAAGTCAACACACATAGGAAATGCTTTCAATAATCTCAGAATGAGCACAAAGTGGCTTTTTCATTTAGACTAATGGGCCATACACACTATAAGATTTTCTGAAGATTTTTTCCTTTAGATTTACCAAAACCAGATAATATGAGGTCAAACCTAAACACTTTCAATTTGTATGCAATCTGGCAGGCCCTTGCACTACATAGAAAAGGTAAATCTGAAGGAAAAAGTCTTCAGAAAACCCTATAGTGTGTATGGCCATACATGATCCAATTTACTTACAATTTTCTGTCCAATTTTCTTGAAATTTACCTTCAAGTATGTAGTACAAAGGCCTGCCTAATTGGATACAAGTGAAAGTGTTTTTTAGCTTTGACATCACATTATGTGGTTTGTGGTTAATCTATCAGAAAATTGTACAACAAAAATTGAACATGTATGGCCATACACACTATAAGATTTTCCGAAGACTTTTTCCTTCAGATTTACCTTTTCTATGTAGTGCAAGGGCCTGCCAGATTGCATACAAATTGAAAGTGTTTAGGTTTGACCTCATATTATCTGGTTTTGGTAAATCTAAAGGAAAAAGTCTTCAGAAAATCTTAAGCCCCGTACACACATACTGATCGTCGGCCGAACGATCGGCTGTCTTTTGTCCAGGGCTGTCCTGTCTGTTGAAAACTGCAAAAGACTGCACACGAATTTTGTCGGCCAACAACAGACGACTGCAGAAGTGATGTCATGTGATGGTTAACTTTCCCTGTGTTTTTTCTTTTCTGAGCATGCCCAGTCTTGCAAATCAGCCGATTGTCGGCCGAATTCTGTACTGACTGGCGAACAATCGGCCGTTCTGGTGTTGGCCAACAAAAATTTTAATGCCTGCACGACAGATTCTGTTCGGCCGAAAATGCGCTGTCGGCTGTCGGAAGCATCATACTAACAAGCCTACAATCGGCTGATCAGTCGTCGGCCGAATATTTACGGCCGAAGATCGGTACGTGTGTACGAGGCATTATAGTGTGTATGGCCCATTAAGCTGGCCATACATGTTCAACTTTTGTTGTACAATTTTCTGGTAGATCTACCACAAACCACATAATGTGAGGTCAAAGCTAAAAAAACACATTCACTTGTATCTAATTAGGCAGGCCTTTGTACTACATACTTGAAGGTAAATTTCAAGAAAATTGGACAGAAAATTGTAAGAAAATTGGAACATGTATGGCCAGCCTTAAGCCTCGTACACACGTACCGATTGTCGGCCGTAAATATTCGGCCGACGACCGATCGGCCGATTGTAGGCTTGTTAGTATGATGCTTCCGACAGCCGACATCGCATTTTCGGCCGAACAGAATCTGTCGTGCAGGCATTAAAATTTTTGTTGGCCAACACCAGAACGGCCGATTGTTCGCCAGTCAGTACAGAATCCGGCCGCCAATCAGCAGATTTGCAAGACTGAGCATGCTCAGAAAAGAAAAAACACACGGAAAGTTAACCATCACATGACATCACTTCTGCAGTCGTCTGTTGTTGGCCGACAAAATTCGTGTGCAGTCTTTTGCAGTTTTCAACAGACAGGACAGCCCTGGACAAAAGACGGCCGATCGGTCGGCCGACGATCGGTACGTGTGTACGAGGCATTAGTCTAAATGAAAAAGCCACTTTGTGCTCATGCTGAGATTATTGAAAGCATTTCTTATGTGTGTTGACTTGTAAGAAACTTGGATCATGGATGGCCAGCCAAACACTCATTCATTAGTGAACTGGTGATTTTGGTTTAGGAACCAACAGACCCAATTAATTACTTTGCTGGGCGTTTCCTATACTGGGTGGGTGTAGTTTAACCAAGGTTATATAAAGGGATGTATGAGATCATATCATTTGGCCTGTGGAAGGGCCACATGTCTTTATGGCTTGCTTCTGTTAGGCATTATGCTGCCTGAAAGGAGTGGAGTTGATACCAGGAGAAGATGGAGCGAGAAGGAATACAGAACACCCTTCGTTTTCAGGTTCTGCCTGGTTATATTTGTAAAGTGAGCTTGGAATTTCTGGTGCAGGACTTACTGCAGAAGTCGGTCGGAGTGGAGTTGCGACATATTTTTTGTATTCAGGATCATGCAGCACCCAGGTATTATGATGTTTCCTTTGTGCACAGTTCCCTTTGCATGGATGTTTTTGAAAAGTGCAGGGAATTGGAAAAAGCAGATAATGAATCAATAAGACCTTTTATGGTGGAACCCCTGTATGCCATGGAGGAGAAGCCACTGGTTGTTCATCTTTTCAATCCTTTCACGGATATTGCTTTAGTTGTTGCTTTTTTGAGAAGGTACTGCTCTTCAGTGAAGGGGGGCTTCAGGCTGACTAACCGTTTAGGGATCTTTAATAGCAAATTAAAGTTCTTTGTTAAACTGAAGGTGGAACCAGGAGGGATTGGTGGGGTGTGTCACCCACCGGCCAACTTTTCAATAGCAGGCAACAGAGGCTTTCTCTTTTATCCTGGTCAGCCTGCATATTGCAGGAAGTGTTTTTCATTTGGGCACACCAGGGAAGACTGTAATGTAGAAAAGCGTTGCCGGAACTGCGGTGAAGATGAGCATGAAGCCGGGGCTTGTCTGGTAAAGCGTGTTTGTGATGTTTGTGGTCAGCGTGACCACACAGTAAAAAATTGCTCAAAGGTCAGGAGGGCCTTTGTCTCATATGCTGAGGCTGTTAAGCGCACCTCTGAGAGTGGATGACCAGTGTCCACACAGGTGCTGTCTGACTCCCCGGAAAGACAGGAAGAGGAAGTGGAGATTGAAGATAAGGAAAGTGGGCACCTGGAAGTGGAAGAGAGGGCAGAAGAGCCAACTACTAGCGCTGAGCCAGTACTTGTGGAGGATGGGGTGGAGGTGGAGAGGGAGGTGGAAGAGCCCATGGAAAACCTAACAGCAGCTTTGCAGTGGGAACCGGAGGTACAGGATGCACAAGAGGTGGAGGAGATGGAAACAATGGGGGCTAAGACAAAGGTGGACTCTTTGGACAGCCCCAAGCAGAAGAAGGCAAAAAAATTTAAGGTAGAGACACCTGGGTTTGAAATAAGTAACCCTTTTGAGGTCCTGGCAGTGTTGGGCGCTGAAGTAGAGAAGGAGTCATCACCCTTGAGTCCTGGGTCACTTGATTCTTTCCAGCCACCTAGCCTGGATTTTTTGGATGATGAAAGTGTTGTCACTTTGAACAATGTATGTCATTTTTCTGGCACAGGTGATGAGACTGGGGGTAAATAACGCACATTATGTGAATGAGCATTAAGTTTGTGTCCCTCAATGTGAGGGGTTTTGGGTCTCCTGCTAGGCAAGCAGTTATTCTTGAAGATCTGAAAGTTAATGGAGGAGACATTTATTGCCTGCAGGAATGTTTCTTTAATCGGCCGCCAAAACTTCCGGACTGGGTAGTGGATTATATCTGGTCGCCAGTTGGGGACAATAGGAATGCTGGGGTGGGTATTATCATCGCAAATAGGAACATTCACATCATATCACACGTTGTGTTAGTGCCTGGAAGACTACTTATGGCAGATTTAGTTTTGTTTAACCAGAAATTTTGATTATTTAATTTATATGCTCCCGCGAATAGACGGGACCGTCCTGAAGTATTTGAGGTGTTGAAATTACATGCAGTGGGGAGGAGGCCTTGTGTGATTATGGGTGACTTTAATACAATCCGGTTTTTGAAAGATCGAGTGGGAACAGTGGATGCTAAGCTGAATGCTAATAGCGCTATTTTGAATAGCATAATTCAGGATTTACATCTTAATGATGCACATATCGTTCTGGATTTGGTGGACCCCTACTTCACTTTTTTTTCTGAGTGGGCGAGCCAAGTCCAGAATTGATTTATGTTTGTTTTCAGAGGCTTTAAAATGCTCTGATGTCAGGCATAGACCGGTAGTTTTTTCTGACCATGTTGCAGTATATGTGGATTTGTGTGTGAGGGGTGACATTAACTTAGGGTCGGGAATATGGAAATTAAATAGCTTACTGTTGCAGAATGAGCATGTTAAAGCCCAATTTAATAAATTGTATAATAGATGGGTCCATAGGAAAAAGGACTTTAATGATATTTTGGGGTGGTGGGATTGGATTAAAAAGAAAATTAAGGTTTTTTTTTTTTAAAAAAAAGCAGGGATAAAAATATCAGTGAAAAGAGGAGATATATTAGTTTGCAAGCCAGGTTGGCTACATTATATTCATTTAGGAATATGGGTTTTGACATGGCAGAGGAAATTGAGCATGTTAGGGGAATAATTAAGGAAGTATTAACCAGAAGGGGAAAACAAATTATTTTTCAAGCAAAAGTTAAATATTTGGAGCAGGATGAAAAATGCTCTAGGTTTTTCTTTAAGAAGGCTTGTGGTGAGAAAGGGGTGTTTGAGGCAGTGTATGATGAGGAAGGAAATGAATGTAAAGGGGATGATGTGTTGGATTGTATGACTGATTTTTATGAAAGGCTTCATAAAGGAGTGTGTGTAGATGAGTCTGATTCAAGAGTGTTTGATATGTTGGAAGATAATCTAGATGAGGATGATAGGGTTTTTTTACAGAAAGAGGTGGAAGAGGCTGAAGTTTGGGAAGCAGTTGCAAGTATGGCGGCGAATAAAACCCCGGGGGGTGATGGCTTACCCAGTGAGTTCTTTAAAATGTATTGGGATATTGTTAAGGGGGAAGTAGTAGAGGTGTTTAGGTGTATAATGGGCAAAGGTACCTTGTCTGAATCTATGAAAATGGGGGTGGTGGTCTTCATTTATAAAAAGGGAGATAGAAAAGATGTTTGGAATTGGAGGCCTATTTCTTTATTAAATTCTGACTATAAAGTTTTTGCAAAAATGATTGCCAGGCGATTGTCTAGAGTAATTAGTAAGATGGTAAGTGTGACGCAGACTTGTGCTGTGCCAGGTCGAAGAAGCTCAGAAAATGTAATCTTAATTAGGGATATAATTATTTTTTGTAAAGACAGGAATAGCTCGATTATCCTGACGTCTTTTGATTTAGAAAAGGCTTTCGATAAAGCCAATCATGTCTTTTTGTGGGAGGATTTAAAGCGGATGGGTGTGCCACAGCATCTGGTTAAAGTATTGAAGGGTCTGTATTGGGGAATTAGTAGTCAGGTTTTAGTTAATGGAAGGTTGGGGCGGGCTTTTTTTATTTAATCAGGGGTGAGACAAGGGTGTCCCTTGTCCCCTATTCTTTTCATTTGTTTTATTGATCCACTGTTGAGGATGATTCAGAGAGATAAGGTTGTGAGGGGCTTTTTGGTGCCTGGTAGTGGAGGGGGGACGGTGAAATGTTTGGGTTATATGGATGATGTGGTGGTAGTATGTCAGTCGGTAGTTGGTGTAAAGAGGGTGAAGCTGCTTTTGTCTATTTTTTGTATATGCGCAGGAATGAGTGTGAATTGGAGTAAGTGTAGCATGGGTGTGTATGGGAGACATGTGGAAAGTGTGGATGATCAGATTGGGAGAGCGGAGGATGGAGTAAGGATTCTTGGTATTTTTTTTGATCAAAGAATGAAGGGGGAAGTGAGTTGGAATGAAGTAGGAGAAAAGGTGACTAAGAAGTTGAGGTTTTGGTGTCTGCGAAAGCTATCAGTTTATGGGAAAGTATTAGTTATTAAGGCTGTAATCTTACCTTTGATTTTATATACAAGTACTATTTTTCCTCCTGGGGAGATAAGAGTAAGGAAAATTAATAAACTATTGTTTACCTTTCTGTGGGGGTCCAAAGTAGAAAGAGTGAAGAGGGAGTATGTGTGTAGGCAGGAATGTAATGGTGGTTTAAGTTTTCCGAATGTGAGAGTATTTTTGTTATTGCAGTATTGGTTTTGTGTGGTGAGGATTTTGGAGAATGGTGGGTTGTGTGCTGGGATGGTTGCATTTATGGGGGGTTGGTTTTTTAGGAGGTGGGGGTGGTTGGAAAGGGACTCAAGGTTGCCGGTTGCCTTTGTAGTGGCACGTGACTACTGGATATTAGAGAAGTTTAGGGTGGAATTTAGGTTGGCTGAATTAGGAGAAAAGGAAAGAGATAAAGTGAGGGTGAAAAAATGGTTGTTTGAGAGGGAGAATGTATGTAACCTTAAAGAAGTGAATGCATCAGTGGCTGGTGAAGTATGGAAGAAAATGAATGTGTATGGTGTGACTAATGTGCAGAGAGAGATAGTTTGGATGAGTCTGCATGAATGCTTAGCTACAAGGTGGTTTATGAGGGGAAGGGATTTGTGTGTGTCTGATATATGTCCAAGAGAGAATTGTGGAGGTGTAGAAGATTGTGAACATGTGTTTTGGGGGTGTGAATTTGCGAAAGAGGTGATTAATAGGAGTCAGGACCTGGTGAAGGAAATGATAGGGGTGAGGGTGAGTGGATGGAAAATGATAAAGTATGGGTTGGGGACTCTAGGAAAAGGTAAACAGAAGCTACCTTGGCTACTGTTATGTGCCCTAAAGGAGGTATTGTGGGAGGCACGTAATTTGTATGCGTATAAATATGTTTCACTAAGTAGCAAACAATGTATAGGTTTATGGCTAAGTAAGCTGTATTTCTTTTATATGCTGGATAAAAAAAGAGAGGAGATAGATGCCGAGGGCATCTGGAAGTTTAAGAAATGGAGAGTACTAATTAAAAGCTAAGTCTATACCACGATGATGTATGACATTGTTGGAGATATTTAATGAGCACCAAGCTGAATAGTCTCTGGATGGAAATTACTGAAGTGGTATAAAAGAAAAAAAAAAAAAAAAATTTGCTTTTGGGGGTGGGGGGGGGGGGGTTTGCTGGCATGCCTAAAGATCCATATTGCAGTAAGTGTATTCTGTTGGATGAATACTTTTCATGCTCTAACTGTTTGGTATAGTTTTTGCAAAGTGTGTCTTTATGTACTCTATACATGTTTTTTTTTTATTTTCATGCCTCTGTGTAGCTGTATGTTCTAGTGATTTGATGGTATTTAAATGGAAAGACAGGCTCATGCAAATAATTAACATAAAAGTATGTTGGGTATGTTTTATGCTTAATACTAAGGTGTCTACAACTTATTTTGCTTGACTTTTGGATATTGTAAGCTCTATCTATCCATCATATGTTGTGTCTTTGCACTGTAATTTGAATAAAAATTACTTGATTTGGGGGTTTTGGGCGGGGGGGGGGGGGCATTGCACATTTCACATTGCACATTGCACATGCTTGCTTGAGTGATTACTGATGTTTTATACATGTTCAATAAAGCTTATTCATTTGTACACAGCTCCTGGTTTTTTGTTTTCTTTTCTTCATATTTGTCTAGATGTAATTCAGATATCTTTTGTGTCTATTGAATGTAATCCATTTCTTGTATTTTTTGTGTGTGTGCAATGGCAGTACAGTATGAACTTGGGTAGGGTTTCTCCATTTACTCCAGCGGGGTGTGTGTGTGGGGGGGGTGTGTGGTGTGTGTGTGTGTGTGTGTGGGGGGGGGGTGGTGTGTGTGTGTGTGTGTGGGGGGGGGGGGTGTGTGTGTGTGGGGGGGGTGGTGTGTGTGGGGGGGTGGTGTGTGTGTGTGTGTGTGTGTGTGTGTGTGTGTGTGTGTGGGTGGTGTGTGTGGGTGGTGTGTGTGTGGGGGGGTGGTGTGTGTGTGTGTGTGTGTGTGTGTGGGGGGGGGGGTGGTGTGTGTGTGTGTGTGGGGGGGGTGGTGTGTGTGTGTGTGTGGGGGGGGGTGGTGTGTGTGTGTGGGGGGGGGTGGTGTGTGTGTGTGTGTGTGGGGGGGGGGGGTGGTGTGGGTGTGTGTGTGTGTGTGTGTGGTGTGGGGGGTGGTGTGTGTGTGGGGGGTGGTGTGTGTGTGTGTGGGGGGTGGTGTGTGTGTGGGGGGGGGTGGGGGTGTGGGGGGGGGGGTGGTGTGTGTGTGTGTGTGTGTGTGTGTGTGGGGGGGGGTGGTGTGTGTGTGGTGGTGTGTGGGGGGGCTAAATTGTAAGAAAAAATTAAAGTGTTTATGTATATATTGAGCTAAAAATATATAAATTAAGGAATAATACAAAATTTCCATTCAGTCGCTGTGGATGAATGTAACCAAAACATTTAATAAAAAAATCACTAAAAATGATTACTAAATAAAAGATTGCTACAGCGCTCACTCACCTTTTTAGTTGGCTTAGGTCAGTGATGATGAACCTTGGCAACACAGGTGTTTTGTAACATTTCTAATGATGATGCTCACCTACACTGCAGAGTACATGAGCGTTTTGGGAAATGTAGGGCAAAAACATCTTGGGGGGGGGGGGGGTTAAGGGTTACCATCACTGGCCTAGGTAAAACATTTCCAATACATTTTAGTTGTCTGTGTGCGCCATTTTTAAAATAAAGCAAAATCTCTTTACAATAAATTGCAAATGGCACATTGGCGTTCGCCCTGGACCAGAAATGACACCAAATTGGCTTGCACACATTCCAGCAAGTGGTCACAATCAACTGGCTAATCATGGTGAGGGCCACTTTCAGCTGTGAAGAAATGGCATTCATATGCAAAGTAAGTGTGTGTGTGTGTGGGGGGGGGGTCTGTGCTTGTAATCAGAGCATTGATTACCAGTGCAGACCCTTGGGGGATGCCACTAGAGCCACCAGGGATGCCCACCCATGCCACCATTGATGCCAATCAGTGCTCAGGGAACCTGTTAGTGCCCTCCTCATCAGTGCTGCCCATCATTACCATCTTTCAGTGCTGCCCACCAGTGCCAATCATTGCCCATCAGTGCCACCTATCAATGCCCATCAATGCTGCATATCAGTGCCACCTATCTATCTATCAGTGCTGCATATTAGTGTCTCATCAGTGCCTGCCAGCGCAGCCTCATCAATGCTCGTCAGTGCAACAAAAAACATATTGATTTACCAAATTTTATTACATAAACAAAAACACATTATTTTAGGGGTCAAACATTTAGGTCTTCTTTTTGCCAATAGAAAAAAAACCTTGCAGTGAACAAATACCACCAAAAGAAAGCACTATTTTTTATGAAAATACTGTCATACATTTGTGTTAGGTACAGGGTTGCATGACCGCACAATTGTCATTCAAAATGCAATAGTATAAAAAGCTGAAAATTGGGTAATCATGCTCAGCTCAATGGTTTAGTGGTTAGTGTTCCTGGCTATAAACACTGAGAGCATGAGTTCAAATCCCAAGTGTGCCATCACCTTCTTAAATTTTAGACAGCTATAAATAAATACTGAAACTTGGCAAATGCATAATTGCACCCTGCACATATGCATGTTTGTTTCTTGAATATACAAGGCCATTGACATGCAATTTTAGGTGATGTAGCCAATGTATTACTATGTGGCCAAAAAAAATTATGGCACACAGGGTGTTATCATGGTTGGGCCTTGAACTCATGACCTAGCAATCTTTGGCTGTGAGCTTAGCCCACTACACCAAAGTGCTGAATACAATCAGATATGCCTGAAAGTTTCAGATGAATAAAGAATGAAGACTGCTAATTAGAAAGCTGTGTAGTCTGCTATTAGAAAATCTAAAGGTTAAAACACATAAGATACATAACTATACCTTAAAATTAAAATAAACCATAATAAATGACATTGCTGTGTAATAGTGATTCAGAATAGACAAATTTCCTTTTATGAAAAACACAAAGGGAATTTGGCTAACTCCAAACTCAAATTCAGCCTAAGTTAACTCCAAACCCGAATTCAGTCTAAGTTAACTCCAACTCCGAATTCATTAAAGCATCTAGTTGATGGTTTAACTCCAGCCACTTACCTAATTAGGATGCAATGAGTTTAGGCTGGAGTTATTTCTGGAGAAGTGAGCAGCTCTACTCCAAACTTATACTGAATTAGGCTATGTCTCTGCTCACTGAAGCGCTGGTTGTGGAAGGGCGGGAGTGGTGTAGCGGTCAGAGGAGTAGGGGACCGCAATGCAGAATTCAAGTACGGTACAGCAGACAGAGAGGCTGAAGCAGATACCGGCTTTATTAACCAACAGAGTATAATGGCCGGAGAATGATGTTAACAGTAATAACTTAACAATAATTACATAGGTTTACAGCAAAGTTAACTGCAACGTGATACTTAAAATGGCGCTCCCGCCAACGCACACACAGAAATACAGGCTACTCTGCTATATGATCTTATCTGATTCCCGCTAACCAGGACACGTTGCTGCAACGCTTTGTCTACAGAAACCTGCTCTATGCCCTGCCACAGGTTAGCACCGGTGCACACTCACAGTTCTGTAGGTACAGCTGCTTTATCTCAGTCTCTGTGATGGTGGATGCAGTCAGGTCTCTGGATCTGTCCCTTGCTGTCTGTAGCTGCAGTCTCTTATGCACTGGTCTGGGTTTCTTTGCAGGTTGTTTATCTTGTTCTGTCACGTGGAGGTCACTGCAGTCTGGCCCCTTGCTCTGTAACTTGCTTGAGGTGCTCTGGGATGTTCTCTCCTCTCTTTCTCTGGTTCTCAGCTGCAGTCCGTAGTACCATAGTTCAGCTCTGTCTCCTCTGGCAAGATCCTGTTGCTCTGTCCCTGGATTATACAGTCTATATGCCCTCTCAAGGCCACAGCATGCAGTACCTTTCCTCAGCTCACCACAGCCATAGAGAGACGAACACCACACCGTCCCAGGAACTTCCTGCTCCCTCCTCCTTTCCAGAAAGATCCCTTCACTTAAAAAACAACAGTGACATCTTGTGGCTGAAAGATGCATGACAGTCTGTGGGAATTTCTCAATAGAAGTACAGTGTAATGGAGTTTAGTCATTCAAGGGGCTGACCCCCTACATGCCTCCCCTCTTAACGATGGTCGTCCTCGGCCATCCTATATAGTCCATGGGGAAGAAAGTGATTATTACAATCTCTAACAGCAGCACAACATTGTCCACAACACATACAGGTGGACCAAACAAACTGATCAGCATTGTACCTGTTTGGTGGAACCCCTGCAGTAGACCTATTGGATCTCCGGAGGTCTTGACTATCTGTAAGGGACTAACTTTCCTCATTGGGAGCTGCCAACCTGGGTTCCTCTTCATTGCGAGCCGGTGGTGGTTCTGTAGCATAAGCTTCATCCCCTGTGGCCTGGGGACCTTCCGTAGTGTCAGGAACAATCCACCAGTCTTCATCATTGTTTTCATTGGAGATAATGAGTTCTGAGGACAGGACAGGAAGTGTTGTCTCTTCAGCAGGTTTGGGATCTTCAGACCGACATGGCCGTAACATATTCCTATGTAGGATCCTTGAGGCAAACTCCTCATTTTCCACCCGTACTTCGTAGACCGGGCCATTGAGGTACACTCTCCTGATCACTTTGTAAGGTTGTACCTCCCAACGCTCACTCAACTTGCCTCTGGGACGTTTCTACCGCACCAGTACCCGGTCTCCAGGTTGCAGCGGAACATCCTGGAGGGGAGGACGGTCAGTATGAGTTCTCTCTTGCAAACGCTGGCCTGCTAACCGGCGGATGGTCTGGAGCCGCTGACGGTGTTCTTTCACCCATGAGGTGGTCGATCGTTCTATTAAGTCCTGTGGTTGTTCTAAATTCAGTTCAACAATTTCCCGGCCAGCTCTGCCGAACAATAGCATGTACGGAGTATACCCGGTTGTGTTGTGAACCCGATTATTGTAAGCCCAGACTAATTCATGGAGGTAGTCTGGCCAGTGCATCCTTTTGTCTTCCTCTAATGTACTCAACATCTGAAGCAGGGTCCGGTTGAAGCGCTCGCAGGCCCCATTTCCTTTGGGGATATATGGAGTTGTCCTGGATTTTTCAATGCCATACAGTCGATGTAGCTCCTCCATCACTTTCCCTTGAAAGCACGCTCCTTGATCTGAATGGATCCGCTTCGGACACCCGTAGACTCGGATGAAATCTTGACAGATGGCCCGAGCTGCAGACTCAGCTGTCTGGTCTCGAGTTGGGGTGACCACTGCAAATTTAGAGAAGTGGTCAATCATGACCAGGCAGTATTGTGGACCTCTGGCGGATTGTCCCACGAGAAGATAATCTATCATCAATACTTCCAGCGGTTCTTTGGTCTGTATGGACTGCATGGGTGCCCTCTGTTCGGTGCTTTTGGTGAGTTCACACATTCGACACTGCCGGCAGACTTCCTCAACCATGGCCTCCAGTCGTGGACAATATACATAGCGTTGCAGCCACTGGAAGGTCTTAACTGGCCCGAAGTGAGCTCCAAATTCATGAGCCTCCTTGGCTACCTCTCGTGCCATGCTTCTGGGTATTACTACCTGCCACCTTGCCTCTATATCAGCAGGCTGCTGCCACTTGCGGTACAAAACAGCTCCATGAACTTCCAGTCTATCCCATTGGTGTAGAATGGACTTCATCTCGGCATCAAGCTCAGTCCTTTCTTCTCTGTCAGGTTTTCTTCGCTGGGACACCCAACCTTTCATCTGCCGCAGTCCGACATCTTCATCCTGTATGAATTCTTCATTGGTTCTTCCTAATGCCTTGGGTAGCACTCGGGCCTCCCCACTTGTCTGTGCTGCAACTGCTGGAGGTGTGAACCTGCGGAAGTCTGGAGTTTCATCCTCTTCTTTTTGTTCATCCAGATCCCCTACTAGAGTCTGAAAAGTAACCCTCGACAGACCATCGGCATTAGTGTTCTCTGTAGCAGTCATACTTGGCAAGGCAAGCTGCCCAACGCTGCTCCAGGGCTCCCAGCTTGGCAGTATCCAGATGGGCCAGGGGGGTGTTATCGTTCTGTACAAAGATCTTAGCCCCTGTCAGGTACCCCGCAAATTTTTCTGTCATGGCCCACACCAGGTCAAGGAGCTCCAGCCGGAAGGAACTATAGTTATGAGGGTTTCGCTCTGTATCCCGCAACGACCGACTGGCATAAGCGATAACTCTTTCACATCCTTCTTGTACCTGTGACAGTACCGCCCCAAGTCCATAGAGGCTGCCATCAGTCGATAAGAGGAATGATTTGTCAAAGTCAGCATAAGCCAAGATGGGGGCCGATGTCAGGGTTTCTTTCAGGGCCTGAAAGGCCTCTTCCTGCTTCTGTCCCCAGGGGACACTTTGACCCTTGGGCCTCCCAGCTGTTCCTCTCTGCAGCTCATTCAGAGGGCCCGCTATCTTTGGGTAGTCTTTGATGAATCGCCGGTAATATCCGGTCAGACCGAGGAAAGCCTTCAACTCCCGCAGTGTTCTGGGCGCTGGCCATTGTTGTATTGCAGCCATTTTGTCTTGAGATGGCAGCACCCCATCTTGGGACACCGTATGGCCTAGGTACTCTATCTTCCTCTTGAAGAGATGACACTTCTTTGGCTTTATCTTCAGGCCATGGGATCGCAACCGCTTGAGTACCTGTCCTAGTCGGTCTAGGTGTTCTTGAAAAGTAGCGGAGTATACAATGATATCATCCAAGTATATCAAGGTTGCTTCAAAATTCAGGTCTCCCAGACACTTCTCCATCAGCTGCTGGAAGGTGCTCAGGGCATTGGATAGCCCCAATGGCATTCTGTTAAATTCGAATAGTCCCATGGGGAGTATGAATGCAGTCTTGGCCCGGTCCTTCTCGGCCATCGGTACTTACCAGTACCCGCTTGCTAGATCCAGGGTGGAGAAGTATTTAGCCCGCCCTAGGGCTGTCAGGGACTCCTCGATGCGTGGCAGAGGGTATGAGTCTCGTGTGGTGCATGCATTCAACCGCCGATAATCCACACAAAATCGAATAGTGCCGTCCTTCTTCTTGACAAGCACCACTGGGGCTGCCCAAGGACTTTGACTACCTCGTACCACTTCTGAATCTATCATCTGTTTCAACAATGTCTTCACTTCCTGGTACAACTTGGGTGGAATCTGTCGATACGTCTCCCGGATTGGGGCAGCGTCCCCAGTCGGTATCTCATGTGTGATAGCATCTGTGCAGCCAAAGTCATCAGCATGGCGGGCAAACGCAGCCTGATTCTCCCACAGCATAGCTTCAACCGCCCGCAAACGGTCTGGACCAAGATTCTTCACATCTATCTCCATTTGGTCCACAATGATTCTCCCATTCCATTCTGGGGTCGGTGGCTCTTCGGGTCTGGCAGTAACTGCCAGTGTCCATGCAGCATTGCCTATTGGAGCTAGAGTCACTTTTTCCCGACTTAGCACTTCTCCCCGATGTAAGTACACACGGGCCAGTTCTACTCCAGGCGCCAAAGCGACTTCCAGATGTCCCACATTCACAGCTCTTATGGGTACTCGTCCATTCTGGACCACTGCCAGTGTCCGGGCCACTAGGGCATCCTGACCTAGTTCTCCTAGACCCCCTGGTTCGATAATCACCTCCATACCTTCAAGGTTGCGGAAGGTTCCCACAGGCAGTGTCAGTATAGTCTCCCGACCAGGAGGAAGACTGAGGGTAGCCTTTCCCGGCACTCAGATAGTTCCCACGGACTGGTGTACTGGGACACTCTTCTGTGTCCCACAGAACCGGATCAACCGTTGGAAAGATTTTTGCATGGGTTTGTGTGGGGTGGCTTGCTTCCAATAGCCAGGTCCCCATTTAGTGAACATGATCTGATCCAACTCTCATAGAATATTCATGGCCATTATCACCGATACATCCTCCTTGAACGTCTCGGGGACCAGCAGAATGCCTTTTCTTCCCACTTCCTGTCCACACAGCCGTACGTTCATCCACACGACTCCCGTGATGGGAAATTTGCTGATGGTTCGCAGCTGTAACTCGGACCAATGTCTCTCGTTCTGGCTTAGCCAGTGCTTGGAAGTAACAATTGAAGTATGACTCAGGCATGGTCGTCACCTGTGATCCGGTATCTACTAAGCAGTTGACTGGGATTCCTTCAAATTCAGCTTGTATGACGGGGCACCCTGCGACCAGGTGTTCAGAGCTGTGCTGGGTGTCTTGACTTTCCACCTCCCCCGCAGTACGCCCCACTACTGCGGGGGCCGGTAGTTTAACGCCGGCTCTGAGCGTCTAGATAGATCATTCTGACACTCTCTGGCGAAGTGTCCTTCTTCTCCGAACCACCAGCACTGTGTCCCTGGACGATAGTCTCTCCGCCTGCGTGCGGGAGGCGCCCTGGCTGGCCTTGTTGGAAGATATTGAGGAACTTGGTGTGACGGTGAACTCGGGTAAGGATGCTGTGGTGTAGGAACCAGTGGGGCAATCTGATAGGGCGGTTGTTGGGCCGGATAGGCAGCCCCAGGGGAATAGCTCGACTCCATTCGCCTTTCCATTTGTGTCAATTTTTCGTGCATAGCACTCAGGGAGCTTTGCAGGTCTTGTACCACTTTAACTAGGACCTCTTCCTTCCCCACAACCCCAAAGGGTGTGGCGGTCTGGGTCCGTATCACTCCGGAGGCATACCTTTCTTCTTTACTGCGTGCCACAGCCTCCGCCAATATTTGCCGAAAGTTCAGAGTAGGGTCCACCCTGACTCGCTCCCGCAGAACCTGTGTCAGGGGAGAGCTGAAGAGTCCCAGAATAAACTGTTCCCGCAATATTCGGTCGGCAGATCCCATGCCAGATACTCCGTCTGTCTCCTTTTTCGGTACCTCAGCCAATACTTCTTGTAAAGCCATCGCATATTGTGAGACCCCTTCATTTTCTTGCTGAACCCGGTAGAAGAATTTCGCCCGGAGGTGGCCCGCACTAGCTGTTTCACCGTATATTTCTTCCAGAAATCGCACAATCTCTTGCAAGGTGCTGCGTGTGGCTTCTGATTGTAGAAACACATTCTTTTGGGCCTCACCCTCCAGGGCAGCCAAAGCAATTTCTACCTGTAACTCTGGGCTGACATTGTAAATTCTTGCAGCGCTCTGTAATCTTGTCACTCAGTCTGACAGTGACATGTTCTTGCCATCAAATTTTGGCAGCAAGTTAAACAGCATGCCCATAGGGAGGGCCCTTGCAGGGGTTCCACCATTGCCTGTGAGGTACTCACATTAGCATCATGCACATTTCCTTCAGCCGCCTCCATCTCTGTAACCGTACCCTGCTCGCAGCGCCACTTGTAGCGGTCAGAGGAGTAGGGGACCGCAATGCAGAATTCAAGTACGGTACAGCAGACAGAGAGGCTGAAGCAGATACCGGCTTTATTAACCAACAGAGTATAATGGCCGGAGAATGATGTTAACAGTAATAACAGATTACATAGGTTAACTGCAACGTGATACTTAAAATGGCACTCCCGCCAACGCACACACAGAAATACAGGCTACTCTGCTATATGATCCTATCTGATTCCCGCTAACCGGGACATGTTGCTGCAACGCTCTGTCTACAGAAACCTGCTCTATGCCCTGCCACAGGTTAGCACCGGTGCACACTCACAGTTCTGTAGGTACAGCTGCTTTATCTCAGTCTCTGTGATGGTGGATGCAGTTAGGTCTCTGGATCTGTCCCTTGCTGTCTGTAGCTGCAGTCTCTTATGCACTGGTCTGGGTTTCTTTGCAGGTTGTTTATCTTGTTCTGTCACGTGGAGGTCACTGCAGTCTGGCCCCTTGCTCTGTAACTTGCTTGAGGTGCTCTGGGATGTTCTCTCCTCTCTTTCTCTGGTTCTCAGCTGCAGTCCGTAGTACCACAGTTCAGCTCTGTCTCCTCTGGCAAGATCCTGTTGCTCTGTCCCTGGATTATACAGTCTATATGCCCTCTCAAGGCCACAGCATGCAGTACCTTTCCTCAGCTCAGCACAGCCATAGAGAGACTAACACCACACCGTCCCAGGAACTTCCTGCTCCCTCCTCCTTTCCAGAAAGATCCCTTCACTTAAAAAACAACAACAGTGACATCTTGTGGCTGAAAGATGCATGACAGTCTGTGGGAATTTCTCAATAGAAGTACAGTGTAATGGAGTTTAGTCATTCAAGGGGCTGACCCCCTACAGTGGGACTGGCCAATGGATGGTCTGTGTGAAAGGGGCCTTAGCCAGGTGTCGATCCAGCCTTCTGGGTGGATCCCGACCATATGGTTGCGATCTTTCTCCAGCCTGGACCCCCTCTGTCACAGGAGTGCAGAACGAGTGCAGAACAAACTACACCCCTGTCATCCACAAGTACAGCCAAACGAGTACACCTCCAAGGCTATCTGGTCCATTAGCTTAGGGAACAGTAAAAGCCCTTCTACTTACTTGATCCTCAGCTGGTGCTCAAAAGTTTTGGGGGGGCACAAACAGAAAAATGAGTGACCAGCGTGCCCCCAATCAATGCAGAGCGCCACAGCGTGCCCCCCAATCAATGCAGAGCACCACAGCGTCCCCTTCAATCAATGCAGAGCGCCACAGCATGCCCCCAATCAATGCAGAATGCCACAGCATGCCCCCATCAATGCAGAATGCCACAGCGTGCCCCCCAATCAATGCAGAGTGCCACAGCATGCCCCTCAATCAATGCAGAGTGCCACAGCATGCCCCCAATCATTTCAGAGCGCCCACAGAATTGCCCCCAATCATTGCAGAGCGCCACAGCATTGCCCCCCAATCATTGCAGAGCGCCCACAGCATGCCCCCCAATCATTGCAGAGCGCCCACAGCATGGCCCCCAATCATTGCAGAGCGCCACAGCATTGTCCACAATCATTGCAGAGTGCCACAGCATTGTCCCCAATCATTGCAGTGTGGGCTTCTCTTCAGTCCCGGCGGCGGCTTCTCCTCACTCTGTCCCCCGGCGTGTCTCCTGCAGTCCTCTCGCTCCCGCCTCCTTCTCGGCCAATGGCATGAGGTTTGCCTTTCAGCCAATCAGGAAGCGTGTATCGGATTGGCCAGGAGGAGGATCGGTGTGGCAATAGCGAATTGTCACATAATGGGTGGGCTCTGGACGCACTGCTCTGTGCCCCGAGCCCACCCTTTGCACCGCCCTATTAGAGCCTCTGGCTCTAATCAGGTGATGTAAAAAAAAAAAAAATCCCCATTAAGCTCCATGCGTCCGGCGCCCCTGCATGCAGATTAGGGGGCCGGACGCATGGATGGGGGGGCGGCGCCCCTGCGCCCCCTCACACCGGCCGCCTCTTCTCTGACACAATTCGCTCCAGCAGTGGACTGTCCCTCGCATCCAGTGCAGGGACTATGGTCCCTGTATCAGGTCCCTGTATCAGAGGAGCCTGAGGGAGCAGAGGATCAGTTAGACTGGTCATAAATGGATTAGATTTTTTTTTTTTTTGTTCAGCCAGTGGGAGATAGAGGAACCCCTCCCGCTGAGATATTGTATTCTAACAATGGGGATTCTCTGCTGTCAGAATACACTAATAAGCGGTTGCAGGATATTGGTTCCAGCTGCTGATCGAGAAAAAATTTCTAACAAATCCGTTCAATAGAAGTCAATTGTTAGAGCCGCCACACAGGGATTGAAACTTGTCTGGTCTCAGCTGTACTGGTTGAATTTTGATTAATCTATGGCACATGTGACAAACACAAGGCCCACTGCTGAAATCCGGCCTGCCGGGCCATTTTTATGCTAGGCCATTTACCTTTCCTGCAGCTGCAGAACACCTCTTGTTTCCACCTTGACTTTGTTTCAGCAGTCAGCAGCAGAGAGGAGGAAAGAACTCCTCCTACAGATCCTGAGCTTCTCCGTGCAGCCATGGAGAGAGGCTCATCTCTGCCTCCCCTCCTGTCTCAGCAGTTGGCAGCAGAAAGGAAGACTGAACTCCTCCTACAGATCCTGTGCCTCTCTGGCAGCAGCACCCCCTATTTTTTTGCCTCCCCTTGTCTCAGCATTCAGCAAACTCCAGCTGCTGACTCCAGGGTTCCTCTGTTCCTCCTCCAGACCCTGCACTTTCTGCACAAGGTAAGGTAGGTGCATTGTGATGTAAGGGAGGGTGGGGGACTCATGACTTCTCATGGTTAGGGGGTTTTGACATCTGATGTAAGAGGGAGTGGGGTGCTCTGGACATCTAGCCCTACAGATACAACTGACCTTTAACCACTTTAGCCCCGGAGGATTTGGCTGCTCAATGACCAGGCCCTATTTTGCGATATGGCACTGCGTGACTTTAATGGACAATTGCGCGCGCGGTCGTGCGACGCTGTTACCAAACTAAATCAACGTCCTTTTATTCCCACAAACAGAGCTTTCTTTTGGTGGTATTTGATCACCTGTGCAATTTTTATTTTTTGCGCTATAAACGAAAAAAGAGCGACAATTTCGAAAAAATAACAATATTTTTCACATTCTTTTATATGAAATTCTCAAAAAATATGTAAAAATCTAAATTTTTTAACATTTTAGGCCAATTTGTTTTCTGCTACATATTTTTGGTAAAATAAATCGCAATAAGCGTATTTTGATTGGTTTGCGCAAAAGTTATTGCGTTTACTAACTACGGGAAAGATTTATGTCATTTTTATTGTGTTTTTTTTTTTTACTAGTAATGGCGGCGACCTGCGATATAAATATATATATAAAAGCAAATTTATGCAGCGCTAGCAACAAATTTGTGATAAAAATTAATTAAGATGAAACCAATCATATAAATTCAATATTAATAAAATATATTGATCACTTTAAAGTGCATAAATATTCTATAATGATAAAATATAGTGCATGATTAAACTCAAAATTAATAAATATAATTTCCAAGTGAAAAATTTAAAGTGCATAAATAAATATATTGCATTAATAAATATAATTTCCAAGTGAAAAAATTAAAGTGCATAAATGGTGAAATGCAGTGCTTATTGATGATCCGAAAAGGTGCCAAAGTGCCAAGTGAATAAGGTGCTTGTGAGGTGAAGGTACCCTCTTGGTTCCCCACTCACCGGAATTAGATTGTATAAAAGCCCTTGGTTTTATTGCACATTTGCCCAGGATCTGATGTGGGATTCCTCCGATGTGACCTCCGTGTTGAAATCGTCCCCGATATCACCATTAAAAGAAAAGAGGGCCATACATCGTGAAGTACGTAAGGTGTATTTTATTTCCCCAAAAGCGATTTAATACTTACAAGATAAAAATGAAAAAATGGCATATAGCAAACAAAGCGAGTGGCGCCGCTATTAGCGTGCATTCCACATACAGGAAGTTCCCGACCGGAAATGACGTTACGTCCGCAACCGGAAGTGCGTCAACGCGTTTCGCTGTCACACACAGCGTCTTCAAAGGACATCACTTCCTGTTGACAGAGGCTCTTTATACCATAGCCTCTCATACATCATATCCGGATTTATTTAGGAACGTAACTTTACTTATCTAAAATTCATTAGTCATATGTCCACTATTGGTCTAGCGATATTAATCAACTATACCAGAAATTGCAAATAAACTTATTTAATGATTTTAAAATTACATGGACGTTTACTATATCCGGGCGTAACTTCCTGTTTACAAATATAGAATCCTATTATATTATATAATTTATATAACTATATAATAATTAGCAATAAGAACAGTAATAAAATTTATTTATATTGTCAGGGGTATAATAAATTACCATGTTATTAAAACAACTTTTATTAAATATATTAAAAAATGTTAAAACATAAATTGTTAAAACAAGAGAGGAGGCAAAAACATAAATAACTATTTTTAAATTAATTAAGGAGAGTTCTATGGAGCAGAAGGAGGTTATTAGTCTTATATATTTTGTTAAAATTAACATAGAAGAATATATATATATTAAATTATTATTTTCAGGCTAACAAATATTTTTCATTAAAAAACATTATAAAATGTAATTTAAAGGAGGGTGAGAAATTAATAATATTCAGTATTTTTCATAATTATTCTACCAATCAGATGTCAGAGAAGGCATTATTATAAATCTAAGATATATAAAAATTATTTAAAGGAGGGTGAAAAATTGATAATAATCAGTAATATTTCATAATTATTCTACCAATCAGATAAAAAGCAGTTCACATCTACATCCACATTAAAACCTTTGGGCTGGAGTGTTTCCAACCGGTGAATCCATTGTGTTTCGTTTTGTGACACTGCTTGCTTTAGGTTACCACCTCTCCAATGGGGTTCAATTTTATCAATTGCACAAAAGGATAATAAGGTGGGATTACTTTGGTGGACCAGTTTAAAATGGTGAGACAGACTGTGGTTTTTAAAACCTTTCTTAATGTTTGAAACGTGTTCCCTAAGTCTTATCCTCAACTCTCTGGTGGTCCTACCAACATACTGTAACCCGCAAGGGCATGAGAGGAGGTATGTCACATGCGTGGATGCACAAGTAATACATTTTTTTATTTGGTATGTTTTACCGTTAAAAGCAGATTTAAAAGTCGTATGTTTTCTTTTTCTAAATTTGGAGGTCCTGCATATCATGCATCTGCCACAGCTGAAAAACCCATCCTGATCCCAGAACGTACCTATTTTTGTGGGCGGATTAACTACATTGTGGGCTAGCTGCAGTCTTAATGTTTTGGGTTTCGTGTATATAAACTGTGGCTTGGATGGAAGGAGAGTTTTGAGAACATTGTCTTTTAATAGAAGGTGCCAGTGCTTTTTTAAAATCTTCTCCATTTGGGTATGTTGTCTTGAGAAGCTGGTCAGAAAGGCCATACTGTAATCTTTCTTTTCCTTTTCTCTCTTTTTAAATAAGTCCTTCCGTTTGATGTTTTTGACTTTATTTTACGTATTTTCAAGATCTTTCTTTCTATAACCTTTTTCTTGGAATTTTTTAATGATTAAGTCGGCTTGTTCTTCATAATCGCTTTCTTTATCACAATTCCTCCTAATTCTCATTAGCTGGCTGCTAGGGATTGTATTTAGCCATCTGGGATGGTGACAACTGCCTATGGGGATGTAACCATTGGCATCTACTTCTTTAAAGTGAGTCTTAGTGCAAAGTCTGTTAAAATACTTAAAAATACTCAAATCTAAAAAATTAATACTTTCGGAACTGCTAGTGTGGGAGAAAGAGATATCATAGTGATTGTTACTCATAAAGTTTAAAAACTGGTTTAATGAGTTCTCGGTGCCTCTCCAAATAATAAAAATATCGTCTATGTATCTCTTGTAACTCATAAGTTCTTTTGGTCTGTTGTTAAAAATTTGCTCACTTTCCCACTTCCGCATAAAAATATTGGCTATTGAGGGAGCATATTTTGCTCCTATAGCCACTCCTTTCTTTTGTCTGTAATATTTTTTCTCATGACAGAAGTAATTGTGGCTCATTGCGAGGTCCAATCCTTGTAGTAAATATTCTTTTTGTTTGGTTTTTATTTCAGTTTGGTCTAGGGCCCATTTGGCAGCTCTCAGTGCGTGTTCCTGTTTTATATTCGTATATAGGGAATTGACATCTACTCCCACTAGAATGTCATTCTCCTCTATCTTAATGTCTTTAATTATTTCCATCAAGTGTTTGCTATCACGCAAGTAGGCCTGGCCTTCCTGTGCCAACGGCTGGAAAAAACAATCCAGGTATTCGCCCAAACGTGACAAGAGGGAATTCACCCCACTGACAATGGGCCTACCGGGCGGATGTTCCTTGTTCTTATGGATCTTCGGTAGTTGATATATTACTGGTACTTTTGGCGCATCTGGTACCAAGTATCTGCTTTCTTTCTTATTTATAATATTTTCTTTCTTTGCCCATTGTAACGCTACTGCGTTTTACGTATGATGTGGATTTTCAGCTGCAGAAATATTCCACTTCAGTAGTCATGTAGAGAAACGCTGAGACACCATTCCCAACTCTCAATGACTCATCATGTGTGGATGATCTCAATTCAGCAAGTAAATACACACACTCAATAAGATGTTTCCTAGAGTGACTTATGTATATAGTAACACAGTGATGATAGGCTGAAGAGACAGGTTGGGTAGAGATGGTAGATGACAGACACTTGAAAGGAAATGTTCTTGAAAGTAAGATAGTAGCAGATGGGATGCAGATAGGTTTAGCAATCATGTATGGTAGTAGATGACAGAGTAGCAGGTGGACATACAAGAGAGATCAACCCAGTGCAAGAACAGGTGGTAGTAGGCTCAAGAGCTAGCAATCTTAGATAATGCAGATGTAGTAATAGTCTTTAGTATGCAGAGCTAGATAGTGTAAGCTTTAGTATAAAGGTTATAGAGGTTTCCCCTGTGGGGTACTTATCACTAATAGCAATGTAGCAGAGGAGAGGTTCGGCAAGAGCGGATGATCCGGTAGCGGGATACAGGGATCAGCGCAACGTGGTTCCGACAGCGAGGTATGCTTGCAAGCATGTGAGCTTCAAGACAGGTTAGCATCAAGGCACAAAGCAGTTTGAACGAACACATGTGAGTGAGAGCCGGCGATCTAAATAGCCATCCAGTCCGGCGCTCAGTGATGACAGCATCAGTCTTAAAGGTGTATGCGCACCTTACCAAAAGAGAATGGTGGGGCGCATACACTTATGAAAGAGTAATTAGGGTACCCAAAGGTACCAGAACATTACAGTACCCCCCCCCCCTTAAGGCCGGCTCCTGAAGGCCTCTGGAGCTGGTTTGTCTGGGTACTTCGCGTGAAAATTGCGGATTAATCTAGAGGCATGTATGTCAGAGGTGTTTAGCCAGGTGTCGTCTTGGGGCCCATAGTTCATCCATCGAACCAAGTACTGAAATCTTCCTCTGTGGATACGAGAATCCAGAATCTCTTTTATCTCATATTCTTCTCCACCTTCAACTTGTACAGGAGGAGGAGGAGGGGTAGTAGGCCTTATTCCTTGGTCAGGAACATGGGGCTTCAGTAGCGACACATGGAAAATGGGATGTATTTTGAGGTCTATTGGCAATGTAAGCTGTACTGCAGCTTTTCCAATAAGTTTCTTGATTGGGAAAGGTCCCAAGAACAGAGGTCCAAGCTTTTTGCTAGGGATTTTCAGTCTTAAATTTTTTGTTGAGAGCCAAACGAGGTCCCCGATAGCGTACTGAGGAGAAGGTCTTCTGCGAAGATCATAGTACTTCTTTTGTTGACTATGAGCGTGTGCAATGGTAGTATTAAGCAAACCCAGAGAGTCCTTTATTTGGGTAAGATAGTCTGAAGCTACTGGGTTATTTGAAGGAAGGATGCGTGGTGGAAGAATAGAGGGATGAAACCCATAGTTCAAGTAGAACGGACTCTGCTTGGTCGTACTGTGGGTTGCGTTGTTGTAGGCAAATTCTGCCAGAGGGAGAAGATCCACCCAATCATCCTGTTGGTAAGAAGTGTAACAACGTAAATATTGCTCGATGCATTGGTTGACTCTTTCAGTCTGTCCGTTGGTCTGCGGATGGTAAGGAGAAGTGAGCTTCTGCTCGATCCGTAGTATGTGACATAGTTCTTGCCAGAACTTGGAAATAAATTGAGATCCACGGTCAGACAGAAGAGTTTTTGGGATACCATGTAACTTAAAGACATGTTTCATCAGGAGTTCTGCCGTTTGTTTGGACGAAGGTAGTCTGCGAATAGCAATGAAATGTGCCATTTTTGTCAGATGGTCCACTGACACTAAGATGGTATTAAATCCTTTGGAAGGAGGCAATTCCACTATAAAGTCCAAGGACACAACTTCCCATGGAGTTTGGGGTATTGGTAGACTGCATAGTAGACCGGATGGTCTCGTAGTGTCAATTTTGGACCTGGCACAGACATTGCATGAAGAGACAAATTTTTGTATAGATGTTTTCATGTCAGGCCACCAGAATTGCCTGGTAATCAGATTAAGAGTCTTTGTCATACCCATATGTCCTGCCATAGGCACATCATGCGATAATTCCAAGATCTTGGTGCGTATGGTAGGTGGTATGTAAAGTTTGTCGTTGTAGTAGAGGAAGCCTTCTGCATCAGTATTTAGTTGTGGTGGGGGTGAATCCAAACTTATACCATGCAAAACCTCTTCCTTCAAGGAACGGACAACTCCAATAATGCGTTTGTGAGGTATTATAGGAACGGAAGGGATTTCAAAGTAGTTTTCTTCAGTTAGTCTTGATAGTGCATCCGCCTTTTTGTTCTTATCTGCAGGTGTGTAGGTCACTAGGAAGTTAAACCTTAGAAAGAATAGTGACCATCGTACCTGTCGGTGCGAGAGAGTTTTGTTAGTCTGAAGATATTGGAGATTTTTATGGTCCGTGTATATAAGTATTGGTAATTGGGTGCCTTCGAGTAGATGTCGCCAATTCTCCAGAGCCAATTTTATAGGAAGCAGTTCCTTTTCACCCACGGGGTAATTTATCTCTGGACTGCTTAGGGATTTAGAAAAAAAAGCGACTGGATGAAGTGGTGAAGTGTGAGTTGGTCGTTGGGAGAGTATTGCTCCTACTGCCATGTTTGACGCATCTACTTCCAGAATGTATTGGAGGGATGGGTCTGGATGGCGTAGTATGGGAGCAGAAGTAAACCTTGTCTTTAACAGGTGAAAAGCTTTATTTGCTTCATCTGACCATTTGAATGTTTTTTTAATGCTAGTGAGCTGTGTGAGGGGTCTCACAATGGCAGAGAAGTTTCTAATGAACTTCCTGTAGAAATTCGAAAATCCAAGGAATCGCTGTAGCGCCTTGCGTGTGGTTGGTGTAGGCCAATCCTGAATGCAGGATATCTTACTCATGTCCATCTCGATTCCTGTTTTGGATATGATGTAGCCTAGAAACAGTACCTCTTCTTTATGAAACAAGCATTTTTTCAGTTTCACATAAAGGTTGTGTGCAAGCAATCTCGATAATACTAGTCTTACATGTCTTATGTGTTCAGACAGGGATCGTGAATATATAAGTATATCGTCCAGATATACCACAACACAGACATCTAGTAAGTCTCTGAAAATATAGTTTATAAATCGTTGAAAAACTGCAGGGGCGTTGCATAGCCCGAATGGCATTACAAGATATTCGAACAATCCGTATCTGGTTCTGAATGCAGTCTTCCACTCGTGTCCATCACGGATTCGAATGAGATTGTATGCTCCTTTCAGGTCCAATTTTGAAAAATAGGTAGCTCCACGCACCTTCTCAATGAGCTCAGGGATAAGCGGTAGAGGATAGCAATCTTTTATTGTAATAGCATTCAATTGCCTATAGTCGATGATAGGCCTAAGACTTGAGTCCTTATTGCGGACAAAAAAGAGTCCTGCTGCTGTGGAAGAAGTGGAAGGTCTAATAAAACCTTTTTCCAAATTCTCATCCAAATAGTCTTTGAGATGGGAAAGTTCATCCTGTGAAAGAGGATAAACATGACCGAATGGCAATTTGCTATTTGGGAGTAGATCAATGCTACAATCATAGTCTCGATGGGGAGGTAGTGCTTGAGCATTTTTCTCAAGAAAAACCTCAGAGAGATCCTGATAACATAGTGGTGCAATCTCATCTGTCACCACAGACAGGATCTTCCCGAAAGACGGGAGGTTACACGTACCCTCGCAATAGCAAGAGAGGAAGGTCAGGGTCCGTTCCTTCCAATCTATGGTTGGTTGATGTGTGTGCAACCAGGGAAGTCCCAAAACAATGGGAAAGTGGGGTGAAGGTATTAGATCGAAGGTAGTGGTCTCCATATGAGACCCGTTAGTAGTGACTAGGAGTGCCTGTGTCTGATCAGTGATTGGACCAGAGGATAAAGGAACACCGTTAATAAGGCTCACTGAGACAGGTTTAAGTTTAGAAATAATAGGAACTTTATTTAAAGCAGCAAAACGTATGTCAATATAATTTCCACAAGATCCTGTGTCAATCATGGCCTTAGTAGTAATCCTGTTCTGGTCCCACTGTAATGTTAAGCAAACAGAAAGGTAAGGGTTAGTGATTGAAGTTGTCAATCCCCCTAGGAGGACATGTGAACACTCACCCTTCTTTTTGTAGACTAGGGGACAGACGTTTATCTTGTGATCCGGGGATGCACAGTACAAGCAGAGATTACCAGATCGTCTTCTGGCTCTTTCCATAGTTGATAGAGGTGGGCGTATGGTTCCTACCTCCATAGGAACGGGGTCAACGGCCGAAATCCGAGAAGAACTGGATAATGGCATTCCCATTTTCTCAGCCTTTCTTTCTTGTAGTCTTCTATCTATGGTGATACTGAGTTGTATCAATGCATCCAGGGTTTTTGGCAGATCCGCTCGGGCGAGCTCGTCTTTAACGGCCTCTGATAGGCCAAGCCTAAATTGGGATTTCAGAGATGCATCATTCCATTCTGAATCAAGGGTCCATCTCTTGAATTCTGCGACAAAGTCTTCTACAGGTCTCCCACCTTGTTTCAAGGATCTTAATTGAAGATCGGCAGTACTCTGCCTATTGGGATCATCATATAGGCTAGTGAGTTCTGCTAGGAACAAGGCATAGGAGTTGAGAAGCTGGTCGCTTTTCTCAAAAAGAGAGTCTGCCCAGGCCTGAGGATCGCCTGTTAGGTAAGAAATAATAGTACAAACCTTAATGTGATCAGTAAGGTAGGTACGGGGTTTTAGCAAGAAAAGTAACTCACATGCGTTTTTAAATTCGCGAATTTTTTTGCGATCGCCTGTAAATACCAAAGGAGGATTTATTTTGGGTTCAGGGGACTGAGCAGTGGTAAGTTGTGTCAGTCTAATTACCTGCTGCGACAGAGCCTGATTGTCTTCTTTTAATTCAGCAAGTGCGTGTATTAACGCAGGTACTTGCTGTTTTAATTGTGTCATCTGAGTGGTTATTTCTGCTGAATCCATTTGTGGTTCGTTCAATCTGTAACGCTCCTGCGTTTTACGTATGATGTGGATTTTCAGCTGCAGAAATATTCCACTTCAGTAGTCATGTAGAGAAACGCTGAGACACCATTCCCAACTCTCAATGACTCATCATGTGTGGATGATCTCAATTCAGCAAGTAAATACACACACTCAATAAGATGTTTCCTAGAGTGACTTATGTATATAGTAACACAGTGATGATAGGCTGAAGAGACAGGTTGGGTAGAGATGGTAGATGACAGACACTTGAAAGGAAATGTTCTTGAAAGTAAGATAGTAGCAGATGGGATGCAGATAGGTTTAGCAATCATGTATGGTAGCAGATGACAGAGTAGCAGGTGGACATACAAGAGAGATCAACCCAGTGCAAGAACAGGTGGTAGTAGGCTCAAGAGCTAGCAATCTTAGATAATGCAGATGTAGTAATAGTCCTTAGTATGCAGAGCTAGATAGTGTAAGCTTTAGTATAAAGGTTATAGAGGTTTCCCCTGTGGGGTACTTATCACTAATAGCAATGTAGCAAAGGAGAGGTTCGGCAAGAGCGGATGATCCGGTAGCGGGATACAGGGATCAGCGCAGCGTGGTTCCGACAGCGAGGTATGCTTGCAAGCATGAGAGCTTCAGAACAGGTTAGCATCAAGGCACAAAGCAGTTTGAACGAACACATGTGAGTGAGAGCCGGCGATCTAAATAGCCATCCAGTCCGGCGCTCAGTGATGACAGCATCAGTCTTAAAGGTGTATGTGCACCTTACCAAAAGAGAATGGTGGGGCGCATACACTTATGAAAGAGTAATTAGGGTACCCAAAGGTACCAGAACATTACAGCGGCTTGTTTACATCAGCCACCTGCCTTTCTCCCTCTCTACCGACGATCGCCGAGTGAGCGGCGGACATCGGGTCTGCCGGTCACACACGCAGGGGGGGGTCCGTGTACGCGCGGGAGCGCGCCTCCGGCGGCATGCGCTCGCTCCCCAGAGCCTCATAGGCTAGTGACGTACCCATACGTCACTTTGCCTGTGAGGGGCTGACCGCTGCAGTATATGTACTTGCGCCGGTCGGCAAGTGGTTAAAAATCTACTTTTTTTTGTTCAAAAATTTTATAGAACCCCCAAACATTTTATATACAGTATCTCACAAAAGTGAGTACACCCCTTACATTTTTGTAAATATTTTATTCTATCTTTTCATGTGACAACACTGAAGAAATGATACTTTGCTACAATGTAAAGCAGTGAGTGTACAGCTTGTATAACAGTGTAAATTTGCTGTCCCATTAAAATAACTCAACACACAGCCATTAATGTCTAAACCGCTGGCAAGAAAAGTGAGTACACCCCCTAAGTAAAAATATCCAAATTGGGCTCAAAGTGTCAATATTTTCTGTGACCACTACTATTTTCCAGCACTGCCTTAACCCTCTTGGGCATGAAGTTCACCAGATCTTCACAGGTTGCCACTGGAGAACTCTTCCACTCCTCCATGACGACATCACAGAGCTGGAGGAAGCTCCTTGCGCTCCTCCACCTTCCATTTGAGGATGCCCCACAGATGCTCAATAGGGTTTAGGTCTGGAGACATGCTTGGCCAGTCCATCACCTTTACCCTCAGCTTCTTTAGCAAGGCAGTGGTCGTCTTGGAGGTGTGTTTGGGGTCGTTATCATGTTGGAATACTGCCCTGCAGCCCAGTCTCTGAAGGGAGGGGATCATGCTCTGCTTCAGTATGTCACTGTACATGTTGGCATTCATGGTTCCCTCAATGAACTGTAGCTCCCCAGTGCCGGCAGCACTCATGCAGCCCCAAACCATGACACTCCCACCACCATGCTTGACTGTAGGCAAGACAGACTTGTCTTTGTACTCCTCACCTGGTTGCCACCACACACGCTTGACACCATCTGAACCAAATAAGTTTATCTTGGTCTCATCAGACCACAGGGCATGGTTCCGGTAATCCATGTCCTTAGTCTGCTTATCTTCAGCAAACTGTTTGCAGGCTTTCTTGTGCATCATCTTTAGAAGAGGCTTCCTTCTGGGACGACAGCCATGCAGACCAATTTGATGCAGTGTGTTGCGTATGGTCTAAACACTGACAGGGTGACCCCCCACCCCTTCAACCTCTGCAGCAATGCTGGCATACGTCTATTTCCCAAAGACAACCTCTGGATATGAGGCTGAGCGCGTACACTCAACTTCTTTGGTTGATCATGTCCTGTTAAATCGCTGTATGGTCTTGGCCACTGTGCTGCAGCTCAGTTTCAGGGTCTTGGCAACCTTCTTATAGCCTAGGCTAGAGGTGTCAAACTCCATTTTATCGCGGGCCATACCATCAGTATAGTTGCCCTCAAAAGGATGGTTATATCTGTAAGAATAGATGTCCAGAGCACCCCACTTCCCCTTACATCAGATGTCAAGAGCCCCCCCCCCCCACCATCATAAGTCAAGAGTCTCCCACCCTTCCTTACATCACAATGTACCCCCTTACCTTGTGCTACTGCCAGGAAGATGATGTGGGTGGGTCTAGGAAGAAGAGAGTGCAAGATCTGGAGGAGGACCAGAGGAGGGCTGGAGTCAGCTTACAGAGTCTGTTAAATGCTGAGACGAGGGAGGCAGAGACAAGGTGGTGTTGTGGCTGCAGAAAGGTGCAGGATCTGTAGGAGGAGTTCTGCCCTCCTCTCTGCTGCAGACTGCTGAGAAAGGGGGGGGGGTGCAAAGACGAGCCTTTCTGCAGCAGCACAGAGAAGCACAGGATCTGGCAAAGGAGTTCTGTTCTCTCTGCTGCTGACTACTGAGACAGTGTGTGGGCAGAGACGGGGGGGGGGGGGGGTGCCACAGTTGCAGGAGAGGTGCGAGGGCCACATGAAACGGCCTAGGGGGCCGCATTCGGCCCGTGGGCCTTGTGTTTGACACCTGTGGCCATCTTAATGTAGAGCAACAATTCTTTTTTTCAGATCCTCAGAGAGTTCTTTGCCATGAGGTGCCATGTTGAACTTCCAGTGACCAGTATGAGAGAGTGAGAGCGATAACACCACACCTGCTCCCCATTCACACCCGAGACCTTGTAACACTAATGAGTTACATGACACCATGGAGGGAAAATGGCTAATTGGGCCCAATTTGGACATTTTCACTTAGGGGTGTTGTAACTGTCCGCTTATCACTTTAACCGCTTGCCGACCGCCACACGACTATTTACTGCGGTGGTCAGCCCCTCACAGGCAAAGCGACGTAGCGTCGCTAGCCTGTGAGGCTCTAGGGAGCGAGCGCGCGCCGCCGGAGGCGCGCTCCCGCGCGGTCACGGACCCCCCGTGCGTGTGACCCGATGTCCGCCGGTCACTCGCAATCGTCCGTTAGAGCAGGAGAAAGGCACGCGGCTAATGTAAACACAGCCGTCTGTCATTCTCCCCTGTGTAAGAATAGTGATCATACGGTTCTACTATGTAGGACCGTTGATCACTGTTCCTACACCACAAGTCACAGCCAATCACAGTTAGAATCACGCCCCTAGGGACACACACAGCCCCTCCCTCTCAAAAAAAAGTTAACCCCCTTCACTGCCAGTGTCATTTTACAGTAACAGTGCATATTTATAGCACTGATTACTGTAGTAATGTCACTGGTAACCCCAAAAGTGTCAAAAATGTCAGTCAAGGGTCCGATCTGTCCGCCGCAATGTCGCAGTACCGCAACAAAAAATTGCAGATCGCCGCCATTACTCGCCATTAAAAAAAAACAACAAAAATGACAAAAATCTTTCCCTTTGTTAGTAAACGTGATAACTTTTGCGCAAACCAATCGAAATACGCTTTTTGCGATTTTTTTTACCAAACATATGTAGCAGAAAACAAATTGGCCAAAAATGTTAAAAAATTTAGATTTTTACATTTTTTTGGGGGAATTTCATATAAAAAAATGTGAAAAATATTGTTATTTTTGCAAAATTGACACTCTTTTTTTGTTTATAGCGCATGATCAAAAAATCACACAGGTGATCAAATACCACCAAAAGAAAGCTCTGTTTGTGGGAAAAAAAGGACGTCAAATTTGTTTAGGTACAGCGTCGCACGACCGCGCAATTGTCTGTTAAAATCACGCAGTGCCGAATCACAAAATAGGCCCTGGTCAGGAAGGGGGTAAAATCTTCCGGGGCTTAAGTGGTTAAAGTGGAGTTCCACCCATTTTAATAAGTTTAGATGTATGTAATACCCTTTAAAAAAACTTTTACCAATGGAAACTATTTTTTATTTTTTTTGCAAGGAAATACCTTTTTTTTCTTCTTTATTCATCAGCACTTCTGGGTCTAGCCGCCTATAGGCGATTACGTCACTCGGCAATTCGCAAGGGCTGCTGGCATGTATCCCAGCAGCCCTTGTGAATCGCCTAGTGATGAAATTTCGCATTATTACACCGGCATAAGCTGTACTCGTATGTATTGGATTGAGTCCGTGCTCCGCCCCACCTCCAACCTGCCTCCTCTCAGTGAGCTCTATGGAATGTAATGCTTTCAGTCCGCGCTCACTGAGAGGAGGCGGGGCGGAGCACGGACTCAATCAAATACATCTGAGTACAGCTGGTGCCGGTGTAATAATGCGAGATTTCGTCAATAGGCGATTCGCAAGGGCTGCTGGGATTCATCCCAGCAGCCCTTGCGAATCGCCGAGTGACATAAACGCCTATAGGCAGCCGGACCCGGAAGTGCGGATGAACAAAGAAGAAAAAAAGGTATTTCCTTGCACAAAAAATAGTTTCCATTGGTAAAAGTATTTTTAAAGGGGATTACGTACATCTAAACGTATTAAAATGGGTGGAACTCCACTTTAACCACTTACCGCAAAGTGACGTATGGGTACGTCCGCAGACTTTGCGGTGTTATACCGGTACCTTTGTTGACGCCCCCCCCCCCTCCCGCCGCCTTCTGCGGCTTTGCCCGGGTCTCCAGTCTCCAGGAGACCCGAGCACCCAGCCGGCACGTCCACCGGCTGGATGGAGTCTTGATCTAAGCCGGATAAGGCTTAGATCGGGTGTCCGTTGACGTAACCCGGAGGCGGCATCCATGACGTCACGTCCGGGTTACTCTGCTGCTAATGGCGGCAAATTCAAAAAACGAGTGTATTCAAAAATGCCGTTTGCGGAGTTTTGAATACATGGAAGTGTAGTGGGGGGGTCTTTTAGACCCTCGATCCCTCCATAAAGAGTACCTGTCACTGCATATTACTGTCTCAAGGGATGTTTACATTGCTTGTGACAGCAATAAAAGTTATCAGATTTTTTTTTTTTTTTAAACCTGTGATAAAGTTAAAAAAAATAATAAAATAGGAAAAAAAAAATTTTAGCCGCCCCGGTCGCCGAAAGAAAACGCATATGGAAGTCGAGCCGTGAATGAAATCGCTGTTCAAACCACACATGTGAGGTATCGCCGCGATCGCCAGAGCGTGAGCAATAATTTAAAAAAAAGAGCTGAACTCTAACTCTAAACTGGTAACCGTTAAAAATTTTTAAAGCGTTGCCTATTGAGATTTCTATTGACCGTAGTTTGTCGCCATCCCACGGGTGTGCGCAATTTTAACCTCCCTGGCGGTATGATTCTTTTGGATTTTAGGTGCTGAAAGCGGTACCATTATTTTGCATGTAATTCTTGTGAATGAGCAGCCCAAACCAACTGTATACATTTATTATATATATATATATATATATATATATATATATATATATATATATATATATATGTTTGTATACATATATTATGTATACATATATATATATATATATATATATATATATATATATATATATATATATATATATGTATACAGTTGGTTTGGGCTGCTCATTCGCAAGAATTATGTGTATATATATATATATATATATATATATATATATACGTGTGTGTATATATATATATATACGTATATATATATATATGTATATATATATGTATATATATATATATGTGTGTATGTATATATATATATATATATATATATATATATATATGTGTATATATATATATATATATATATATATACACATATATTTACATAAAAAGTACAGTAAAACTGCAGGAAAGGGCACTGGGGGGCAATGTAATGTGATTTTTTTTTTATTTTGAACTGTATCAGTGTGTTTGGTGTGTTTTACATTCGAATTTGCCACCGGTTCCACCCCCCGGCGGACGTCACGTCGCCGGAGACGGAAGCCGGGGCTCGCAGACGATCGGGAGGAAGCTCCGCCGCCGCATACTGCCCGCATTCTTCGCTGGATCCTGGAGAAAAGGTAAGTAAAACCTCTTCCAGCATCCAGCGATCTTCCTAGCGCTACCCCGAGTGTGACTCGGGGTTACCGCTTTTGGCTCTAAAGTCTTACCCAGAGTCACACTCGGGAATACCGCTAGGAAGGTTAAACCGTAACATGTTGGGTATCTATTTACTCGGCGTGACATCATCTTTCACAATATACAAACAAAATGGGCTAACCTTACTGTTTAGTTTTTTTTTTTAAATGCAGTGAAATTTGATTTTTCGTAGTTTTTCCAAAAAAAATGGCGTTTTAAAGACCGCTGCACAAATACCGCGTGACAAAAAATATTGCAATTACCGCCATTTTATTCTCCAGAGTCTTTGTTAAAAAAAATATATATAATTTTTGGGGGTTCTAAGTAGTTTTCTAGGAAAAAATACTGATTTTAACTTGTAAACAAAAAGTGTCAGAAATAGGCCTGGGGCTTAAATCTTTTTTCAGCACTAACTGCCAGGTGGAACCTTTCTGCTCTCCTCTTGTTTCCCTCGGGAATGTTTTAATCAGCAGAATCACTAGACCACGCCTCCTTTCTCTAGCTGTGAGGTAAAGTTTTTCTGTGACAGAATTTCATGGGAAGGCGGTTGCTATGGAGGATTTCTAAGGTTTAAAGTTGCAGCCCTTGGCAAGCGGAGCGAGTTACGCAGTAAAAGTGCATTATATATACAGTACAAGTATATATGTTCTTAGATATAAATTGTGTCCATGCTGTTAATTAAAAATATACTATAGATAATTCAAATCATTTTACATGTCGCCATGTTTCCTTGTCATTTAGATATGTGTGCAGACAACTAAACTCCACCTTGTAACATCACATTTGTAATTAACCTTTGTAGCCCCCTTTTTTGGTGATCACTGTAAACAAATGTATAGTATGTCTTTTTTCAGTTTTCACGGTGCTCTCGGTTTACGGTGCTCAAGGTGTTAACCACTTAAGCCCCGGAAGATTTTACCCCCTTCCTGACCAGGGGGTATTTTGCGATTCGGCACTGTGTGCTTTTAACGGACAATTGCGCGCCTGTGCGACGCTGTGCCTAAACTAATTTGACGTCCTTTTTTTCCCACAAACAGAGCTTTCTTTTGGTGGTATTTGCTCACCTGTGCGATTTTTTGATCATGCGCTATAAACAAAAAAAAAACATAAATTTTGCAAAAATAACAATATTTTTCACTTTTTATATATGAAATTCCCCAAAAAATGTAAAAATCTAAATTTTTAACATTTTAGGCCAATTTGTTTTCTGCTACATATGTTTGGTAAAAAAAAAAAATCGCAAAAAGCGTATTTTGATTGGTTTTCACAAAAGTTATTGCGTTTACTAACTAAGGGAAAGATTTCTGTAATTTTTGTTGTTTTTTTTTTAACGAGTAATGGCGGCGATCTGCGATTTTTTTTTTGTGGGACTGCGACATTGCGGCGGACAGATCGGACCCTTGACTGACATTTTTGACACTTTTGGGGTTACCAGTGACATTACTGCAGTAATCAGTGCTATACATATGCACTGTTACTGCAAAAATGACACTGGCAGGGAAGGGGTTAACTTTTTTTTGACAGGGAGGGGTTAAGTGTGTCCCTAGGGGTGTGCTTCTAACTGTGATTGGATGTGGATACTAGTGTAAGAACAGAGATCAACGGTCCTACATAGGGTTGAGCGAACACCTAGATGTCCGTGTTCGACGGGTTCGGCCGAACTTTAAAAAAAAGTCCGGGTCCGTGTCCCGGACTTTTACCGAACTTTTCCCGGACACCGAACCCCATTGAAGTCAATGGGGACCCGAACTTTAAGGCACTAAAATGGCTCTAAAACACCAAAGGAAAGGGCTAGAGTGCTGCAAATGGCAGCAAAACGTAATTAAGAGCATGGCAAGTGCTCTGCAAACAAATGTGGATAGGGAAATAACTTAAAACAACAAAAAAAAAACAGAAAAATAAAACAATGTTCTTCTTCATCTCTGAAGGACGAGGCCCATATGGAGTAGGAGGGAGGTTGAGGTGGTGGTGGATGTGGCGGTGACATAGGCGTGCGCACAGGGTGTGCTGGGTGTGCCTGGGCACACCCTAATCACCTAGGGCACATAGCATTGCCAGTGAGGAGATGGGAAAGATCTCCCTGGGACCTGCTCTGCTCTATTTCTCCTTGCCTACAGGTACATGGCCCCGATACATTACTCTCCCTGCTGGCAAACACATGCATGTGTATTTCAACTTTGGGGTGCACACCTTAATGCAATAGGCTGCGCACACCTACGGGCGGTGTAGGTGGAAGCGGCGGTGGAGGAGGACCAGGGCCGGATTAACAGCATCATGGGCTTGGTGCTGAGGATTTTGAAGGGCCTTAAGGGCCGTGCCTTGCCATGCACCCAGAGGAGGAAGGGTGCAGCCATGCATGCCTAATTCAACATGGGATGCTGTCTCTGAAGCCCATAAACACATCCATGCATCGCCAACTGTCCCTCCTTGTCCGGCCTTCACGCTGTGTGGGGAGGTTCTGAGGGTGCTGCCTGGGGAAGCGAGCATAGAAGCCAGACTTCTGTGTTTACAAGTGACAGAAGAGCGGTAACAGTGAATATGGCCAACCCGGGGCCTATATAAAAGGTAGGGGCCTGGAGCTGCAGCTCCAATAGCCCCTACATTAATCTGGCCCTGAGGAGGAGGACGAGGTAGCCAACACTGCTTCTTTTCAAAAATTTTAAATGAGGGTACACCCCAAAAGAGTGAGAAAGAGCAAAAATGGAACAATGGGTGGGTAAGGTCGGTATCCATTGCTATTCTGCATAAGGTACGGAAAAGTCCCGTGGGATCCATGCCTGGTTCATTTTAATGAACGTGAGCTTGTCCACATTGTCTCTGGACAGGCGGCTGCGCTTGTCTGTTATAACGCCCCCAGCCGTGCTAAATACCCGTTCAGATAATACACTGGCTGCAGGGCACGCCAGCACCTCCAAGGCGTAAAGGGCAAGCTCAAGCCATGTGCCCAATTTGGAGACCCAGAAGTTGAAGGGGGCAGACCCGTCATTCACTACATGTAGGCGTGTGCACACATACTGCTCCACCATGTTGGTAAAATGCTGCCTCCTGCTAAGACGTTCCATCTGAGCTGCTGGTGCTGCTGTTTGTTGTGGCGTGCTGACAAAGCTTTTCCACATTTCGGCCATGCTAACCCTGCCTTCTGCGGTGCTGGCGGTGCCCTGGTTGCGTTGGCGACCTCCTCCTCCTCCTCCTCTGCCTTGTGCTTCCACTGTGGCCCCGCTGTCAGATGGGAATGCCAGCAACATGGCGTCTACCAGCGTGCGCTTGTACTCGCGCATCTTGCGATCGCGCTCCAGTGAGTGAATTAAGGACGGTACGTTGTCCTTGTAACGGGGATCCAGCAGCGTGGCCACCCAGTAATCAGCACAAGTTAGAATGTGGGCAACTCGGCGGTCGTTGTGGAGACACTGCAGCATGTAATCGCTCATGTGTGCCAGGCTGCCCAGAGGCAACGAAAGGCTGTCCTCTGTGGGAGGTGTATCGTCCGTGTCCTCTGTATCCCCCCAGCCACGCACCAGTGATGGCCATGAGCTGGCCTGGGTGCCACCCTGCTGTGAACATGGTTCCATCTCCTCCTCCAGCTCCTCCTCCTCCTCATCCTCCTCATCCTCCAGAACTGTGCCCCTGCTGGACAATTGCGTCCCTGGCGTTTGCGTGTGCAGGAACCCACCCTCGGAGCCCCTTGCGAATGACTGCCCTGAAAGCCTTGGAAATGTTACCTCTTCATCCTCCTCCTCCTCCTCATCCTGTGCCACATCCTCTTCCATCATCGCCCGAATTGTTTTTTCAAGGAGGCATAGAAGTGGGATAGTTAAGCTGAGAACGGCGTCATTGCCACTGGCCATGTTGGTGGAGTACTCAAAACAGCGCAACAAGGCACACAGGTCTCGCATGGAGGCCCAGTTAAATTAAATAGCGGAATAGAAAATATGATCCAAAAAAAGTGTATGTATATCACACGTACACAACCACACTGGGCCCCAATTACTATTGTTTGTACCCCTAAAAGGCTAGATGAGGAGTAGGGGGAGTATGGAACAGGCAGCACCCTCAAACCTTCAGAAGTATGAGATGAACCCCAACAACTTGGAAAGGTGGATCTCTCTCACACGTACCGACACAGACTATCCCGCAATTCAATTGATCCTCAAAGGTTTTTATTGAATAGCGGAATAGGAAATATGATCAAAAAAAGTGTATGTATCTCGCACGTACACAACCACACTAGGCCCCAATTACTATTGTTTGTACCCCTAAAAGGCTAGATGAGGAGTAGGGGGGGTATGGAACAGGCAGCACCCTCAAACCTTCAGAAGTATGAGATGAACCCCAACAACTTGGAAAGGTGGATCTCTCTCACACGTACCGACACAGACTATCCCCCAATTTAACTGATCCCCAAAGGTTTTTGATTAAATAGCGGAATAGAAAATATGATCCAAAAAAAGTGTATGTATATCACACGTACACAACCACACTAGGCCCCAATTACTATTGTTTGTACCCCTAAAAGGCTAGATGAGGAGTAGGGGGGGTATGGAACAGGCAGCACCCTCAAACCTTCAGAAGTATGAGATGAACCCCAACAACTTGGAAAGGTGGATCTCTCTCACACGTACCGACACAGACTATCCCCCAATTTAACTGATCCCCAAAGGTTTTTGATTAAATAGCGGAATAGAAAATATGATCCCAAAAAAGTGTATGTATATCACACGTACACAACCACACTAGGCCCCAATTACTATTGTTTGTACCCCTAAAAGGCTAGGAGTAGGGGGAGTATGGAACAGGCAGCACCCTCAAACCTTCAGAAGTATGAGATGAACCCCAACAACTTGGAAAGGTGGATCTCTCTCACACGTACCAACACAGACTATCCCCCAATTTAACTGATCCCCAAAGGTTTTTGATTAAATAGCGGAATAGAAAATATGATCCCAAAAAAGTGTATGTATATCACACGTACACAACCACACTAGGCCCCAATTACTATTGTTTGTACCCCTAAAAGGCTAGGAGTAGGGGGAGTATGGAACAGGCAGCACCCTCAAACCTTCAGAAGTATGAGATGAACCCCAACAACTTGGAAAGGTGGATCTCTCTCACACGTACCAACACAGACTATCCCCCAATTTAACTGATCCCCAAAGGTTTTTGATTAAATAGCGGAATAGAAAATATGATCCCAAAAAAGTGTATGTATATCACACGTACACAACCACACTAGGCCCCAATTACTATTGTTTGTACCCCTAAAAGGCTAGGAGTAGGGGGAGTATGGAACAGGCAGCACCCTCAAACCTTCAGAAGTATGAGATGAACCCCAACAACTTGGAAAGGTGGATCTCTCTCACACGTACCAACACAGACTATCCCCCAATTTAACTGATCCCCAAAGGTTTTTGATTAAATAGCGGAATAGAAAATATGATCCCAAAAAAGTGTATGTATATCACACGTACACAACCACACTAGGCCCCAATTACTATTGTTTGTACCCCTAAAAGGCTAGATGAGGAGTAGGGGGAGTATGGAACAGGCAGCACCCTCAAACCTTCAGAAGTATGAGATTGTGTTCACTGTACCCCACAAAGATTGAGTTCACTGCACCCCACAATGATTGTGTTCACTGCACCCCACAAAGATTGTGTTCACTGCACCTCACAAAGATTGTGTTCACTGTACCCCCCAAAGATTGTGTTCACTGCACCCCACAAAGATTCTGTTCACTGTACCCCACAAAGATTGTGTTCACTGCACCCCAAAAAGATTGTGTTCACTGCACCCCAAAAAGGATGTTGTTCACTGCACCCCAAAAAGGATGTTGTTCACTCCACCCCAAAAAGATTGTGTTCACTGCACCCCACAAAGATTGTGTTCACTGCACCCCAAAAAGATTGTGTTCACTGCACCCCAAAAATGATTTTGTTCACTGCACCCCAAAAAGGATTTTGTTCACTGCACCCCAAAAAGGATGTTGTTCACTCCACCCCAAAAAGATTGTGTTCACTGCACCCCAAAAAGATTGTGTTCACTGCACCCCACAAAGGATTTTGTTCACTGCACCCCAAAAAGATTGTGTTCACTGCACCCCAAAAAGGATGTTGTTCACTGCACCCCAAAAAGGATTTTGTTCACTGCACCCCAAAAAGATTGTGTTCACTGCACCCCACAAAGGATTTTGTTCACTGCACCCCACAAAGATTGTGTTCACTGCACACCAAAAAGGATTGTGTTCACTGCACCCCAAAAAGATTTTGTTCACTGCACCCCAAAAAGATTGTGTTCACTGCAGCCCAAAAAGATTGTGTTCACTGCAGCCCAAAAAGATTGTGTTCACTGCAGCCCAAAAAGATTGTGTTCACTGCAGCCCAAAAAGATTGTGTTCACTGCAGCTCACACACAGAAAAATGGATGTGGATCACTGACACCTGCCTATCTCCAATCCCACACCACACAGCAATATCGATTGTAGTTTGTAGAACACAGTTTCCCTAAAATTCAGCAGACTCTGTCCCTAACAGGATTGAGAAGAGATCGTAGATCAGGATTGAGTGCAGACCCCACCCCCCACACAGCAATATCGATTGTAGTTTGTAGAAGACACTGACCCTATAATTCAGCAGACTCTATCCCTAAAATGCCTACAACTCGCCCTGCCTAAACACTCCGACCTGTCCCTCAATTCTATCCGGACACAAATGTTTTTTTCCTGCCTATCTTTCCCTAATCAGCAGCCAGCACGTTGATGTGTGCTCTGTCCCTGAATCTAAGCAGCATAATGACGCCGCTGCGGCTGCCTCGAACTTATAAAGACTTGGTCACATGCTTCAGACGGCCAATCACAGCTACTGAGACATTTGCAGGCATGGCTGGGATGGCTTAAGGCACACCAGTTAAACGATTGTTGATTGGCTGTTGAAAGCCCGCCATGAAAAGAGCGCCAAAGCATGCAAAACCCGGAAATAAAACGACCGAACACGGATTTTTACCCGAACATACAGTAAAGTGTCCGTGTCCGTGTTCGGGTACAAAAAATCCAATTATTCGGTACGAACACGAATAATACAGTCCGTGTTCGCTCAACACTAGTCCTACATAGTAGAACCGTATGATCTCCATTCTTACACAGGGGAGAATGACAGGTGGCTTTGTTTACATTAGCCGCCTGCCTTTCTCCCGGTGTAACGGACAATCGCAAGTGACCGGCGGACATCGGGTCCGCCGGGCATAAGCGCGGGGGGGGGGTCTGTGACCGAGCGGGAGCGCGCCTCCGGCGGTGCGCGCTCGCTCCCTAGAGCCTCACAGGCTAGCGACGTAGATCTACGTCGCTTTGCCTGTGAGGGGCTGACCGCCGCAGTAAATAGTCGTGCGGCGGTCGGCAAGTGGTTAAAGAGATTACCGTTGGTGGTGTTCAACCCTCCTGCACACCTTTAATGCAAAAGAATAAAAGTACTGCACCCGTCAGAAGCTCTCCTCTCATTATTTACTCGATGCCAAAGGGGCCGCTATAGGTGTACTGAGATTTGTTGTCATTGGTTTAAACATTAACCATTTTAAGTCCGGAAGGATTTGCCCCCTTCCTGACCAGGCCCTTTTTTGTGATTCGGCACTGCGTTACTTTAACCACTTGCCGACCGCCGCAAGTAAATATACTGCGGCGGTCAGCCCCTCACAGGCAAAGTGACGTATATATACTTCACTAGCCTGGGAGGGTCTGGGGAGCGAGCGCGCGCCGCCGTCACGCACCCCCCCCCGCGCGGTCACGCACCCCGCCCGCGGGTGTGACCGGCGGACCCGATGTCCGCCGGTCACTCTGCGATCGTCGGGGGAGAGGGAGAAAGGCAGGCAGCTTGTGTAAACAAGCTGCCTGTCAGTTCTCCCTGTGTAGAGACACTGATCATACGGTTCTACTATGTAGAACCGTTGATCAGTGTAACTACACCTCAAGCCACAGCCAATCACAGTTAGAATCACGCCCCTAGGGACACACACAGCCCCTCCCTCTCAAATAAAGTTAACCCCTTCACTGCCAGTGTAATTTTACAGTAACAGTGCACATATATAGCACTGATTACTGTAGAAATGTCACTGGTAACCCCAAAAGTGTCAAAAATGTCAGTCAGGGGTCCGATCTGTCCGCCGCAATGTCGCAGTACCGCAAAAAAATCGCAGATCGCCGCCATTACGCGTTAAAAAAAAACAACAAAAATGACAAAAATCTTTCCCTTTGTTAGTAAACGAGATAACTTTTGGGCAAACCAATCAAAATACGCTTTTTGCGATTTTTTTTACCAAACATATGTAGCATAAAACAAATTGGCCGAAAATGTTAAAAAATTTTGATTTTTACTTTTTTTTGGGGGGTAATTTCATATAAAAAAATGTGAAAAATATTGTTATTTTTGCAAAATTTACGCTCTTTTTTTGTTTATAGCGCGTGATCAAAAAATCGCACAGGTGATCAAATACCACCAAAAGAAAGCTCTGTTTGTGGGAAAAAAAGGACGTCAAATTTGTTTAGGTACAGCATCGCACGACCGCGCAATTGTCCGTTAAAGTCACGCAGTGCCGAATCGCAAAATACCCCCTGGTCGGAATGGGGGTAAAATCTTCCGGGGCTTAAGTGGTTAACGGACAATTTTGCTGTCGTGCGGCGCTGTACCCGTTTTTTCCCCCACAAATAGAGCTTTCTTTTGGTGGTATTTGATCACCTGTATGATTTTTATTTCTTGTGCTATAAACAAAAAAAGAGTGACAATTTTGGAGAAAAAAAAACAATATTTTTCACATTCTGCTATATGACATTCCCCCAAAAAAATATTTAAAAATCATAATTTCCTGACAGACTCCATGGCAGCACACGTATGGGTAGGCTCCGCCTCCTCTCCTACCCTATAGGACCCCACTCCCATAAATTTTTGCTCCAAGCCAGGAGCCGTGTTCCTTTTTTGTCCTCCTTCCGCAAGAGAAGTCTTACCTTATAGGATGCGTTTTCTTACATACCTGGTGGCGTGTGGCTTTCCTGGATGATGCCTTTCTACCTTAGTCCAGCAATCTCAGTACTACTGGGTGGACCCGGGCAATTTGAAATGATGCCGGAAGATGCCATAAATCCTGAATGAGAGGTGGGCTGCATCGCTTGGCCAAACGTCCTTGCTACTAGCGGGAGGCCCTTATGCCCTGACGCACACGCTAGTCTCCGGTTGAGGAGCGTTCCAGGTCCTTCTGTCGGTATTGGTGGTAATGTATTGCTTACTTTTATATTTTACATCGTTTTGCTTCCTGGTTAGTATGGCGGCTGGAGCGCTCCTGCGTTCCAGGCCGTCGCTCTCGGCTCCTCCCCTGCCTCCTGATTCCCAGTTGGGTGTTCATTGCGAGGCTTGGTTCCCAAGTGGTCTGCGCATGTGCGCACGCCACTTCCGGTCCTCCATGACGCGGTGGCGTCGGGGGGGGGCGTGGCTTTACGGCTCCCGGGAAATTTAAACAGCTGATGGAGCTGTCATTCTTGGGATGTCTGTGGGCTTTTGCGGCGGCCTCCCCACGCTGTGTCTCTGCCTGTGTTTGGTAAGTCCTGTGCTGGGTCAGTCCTGCTTGAATGGGGGAGGGGAAAGGCGGCTATGGGAAGGTAAGATTGAGTTCTTACATCCTTCCTATTGCAGGTTATCTCGCTGTGATTTGCAATGGATGCCTCACCGCCCCCCGGTGGCCAGTCCCTGCGCAACAGGTGAGCTTTAGCTTTTAACCCTCGCTTGTCTGCCAGCTGGCTTACTGTAGCCTGAGCTTTTCTTTCCTTTGTTTTCAGCCCTTTTAGGTCTGACCAACGTCCTGCATCGGGATTAAAGGATAGATCACCTTCAGGCCATCACCATGCATCATCCAAATCCAGGCACCATAGATCCAGGTCTAGGTCTAGGCGCCATGATGATTGTCCAAGCCGGTCTTCCCGACATGCTGACCGCCCCGCACACAAATCGTGCTGGGGTTGTAGGGCTGTAGTCCCTGAGGATAGATCCTTGTGTGATGCCTGCTATTCTCGGGCAATCAAGGAAAAACAAGTCCCAGATCCACCAGTGGAAACCCTGGTCAGGCGGATCGTGCAAGAATCCTTAAGGGATTGGGATCCCAACCGGCTGTCTGGTCATACAACTGATACTCCAGTTCTCCCTCAGAGGGAAGACGTAGAGCCAGGCACTTCCCAGCCTAGTCGCTTCTCGGATTCCTCTGAAAGTGAGGATGACCTAGAAGACCAAAGTTCAGGTTTTGATTTTGCCATGATCTCTCCGCTAGTGAGAGCGGTAAAAGAGGCGTTAAAGTGGGAAGAGCCAGCAGACTCCCCAACAAAACAGAAGAAATACTTTAAACATCTCAAGAAAGAACGGGATAATTTCCCTTTTCTGAGTGAGCTGGGGGAAATCATTACAGACGAATGGCATGGAGTTGAAAGAAAGAATTCCTTATCGTCCAAATTTTCCAGGTTATATCCTTTTAAGACCGACAAAGTGAAGCATCTTGATTCTGCACCTACAATAGACGCAGCCTTGATGAGGCTAGTCAAACACGTTACCCTACCTTTGGAAGATTCCGTCTCATTTAAAGATGGTCTGGATAGACGAATTGATACGGATCTCAAAAAGATCTATCTGTTAGCTGGTATGACCTGCAAGCCAGCCCTAGCCCTTGCAGCCACATCCAAAGCTATGGAGGCTTGGGTAGATAACGTGGAGACCACACTGCAAGGCGTCTCAGAGGAAGCAGCCAGAAGCTCGGCTGTGTATGAACTAAGGTTGGCAACGGCCTTTTTGGGAGAGGCTTCCATTGATATCATTCGCCTGGTGGCGCGGGTCATGCTCTCTTCTGTCACGGCCAAACGTGCTTTATGGTTACGTCCCTGGCTGGCCGATCCTGCTTCCAAACAAGCCTGGTGCAGGATTCCGTTTGAGGGTGCGTCCCTTTTTGGCAACAAACTGGACAGTGCCATTACCCGTGCCACTGGTGGTAAATCAGGTTTCCTCCCTCAGGATCGCCGTTTGCTTGACCGCAGAAGATTTCAGCACAAACCAAGTTCGGATCGATCCAGAGAAGCTCGCTCTTACAGGCCTGGACGTGAGTTCAGAAAGAATTGGAAAAGATCTCAACCTACAGGTCAGAAGTTCAACAAGGGAACACCTTCCAGTGGTCGGGAGACCACAAAGTCTTTTTGATATCAGGCCTGCTCAAGCGTTGCGAGTAGGCGCTCGTCTACGTCAGTTTGCGCACGTTTGGGCAGCCTCGATTACAGACCAGTGGACCGTCAAGACCGTGTCTCATGGTCACGTTTGGTCTTTCGAAGAAACTCCAATTCTGCGGTTCATCCCTACGGCTCTACCTCGCGTGGAAGAAAAGAAGTCAATTCTTCTGTCATACGTAGATTCCCTGATCTCTCAAGGTGCTGTCATCCCAGTTCCGGCCGAAGAAAGGTTTCAAGGCCTTTATTCACCTCTATTCATGGTTCTAAAGAAGAACGGTTCTTGGAGGCCGGTCATAGACCTGACTCATCTGAACTCTTTCATAAAGAAAGAGAGGTTCAGGATGGAGACACTCTTCACTATCCGCCAAGTGGTGCAACCAGAAGATTGGATGATCTCCATAGATCTAAAAGATGCCTATTTCCATGTCCCAGTGGCAGCAGAACTACAAAAATTTCTTCGCTTTGCCGTGGGTCAAGTGCATCTCCAGTTTACCTGTCTCCCTTTCGGGCTTACCACCTCACCTCGAGTCTTTTCAAAGATCTTACTGGCTATTGTAGCTTTGATCAGATCGAAAGGGATCCGACTGTTTCACTACTTAGACGATCTGCTTCTTCTTTCTCAAGACCAAGCACAGATTCTGCAACACAGATCTCAGGTAATCTCCACCCTTCAAGAATTCGGGTGGCTCTTGAATCTGGAGAAAAGCCATCTGGATCCGACAAAATCCTCGATCTTACTGGGGGCACTCTTAACACCTCCAGAGGCACCATCTCTCTTCCAGTGGAGAAGATTCCGGTGATCCGCAGCAGAATACAACCGGCAATGTCAACCCCTTATCTTCGGGCATCACAGTGTCTGAAAATAATAGGGACCATGGTCTCCACGGCCCCCATGGTCAAGTGGGCACAGTGGAGGATGAGGCCCTTTCAAATCGGTTTCCTCCGCCAATGGAGCTCCGGGAATCCAGACACTCCTGTACGGATAACATCCTCTATGAGGGCGAGTCTGTCTTGGTGGCTACAACGGGAAAATCTCCTGAATTGTCATTCGATCGTTCCCGTTCCTTGGATCGTTGTGACATCGGATGCCAGCCAGACGGGCTGGGGTGCGCACTGCCTGTCAGAGGTGGCCCAGGGCAGGTGGGACTTTCCCACCCTCGGGTTGGTCTCAAATGTCCTGGAGCTTCGGGCAGCTTTTCGTGCCATCATGGCCTTCCATCACTTGGTGAAAGGGTCCTCGGTCCTTCTACGGCTAGACAATACGACGGCAGTCGCATATATCAAGAGGCAAGGGGGCACCCGCAGTTCCTCCCTTCTGGAAGAAGTGAAACCGATCATGGCATGGGCCCAACGGAATCTTTCCAATCTATCAGCTGCTTATCTTCCAGGAGTCCAGAACGTTCAGGCAGATTTTCTGTCAAGAACCAATCTAGACAACAACGAATGGTCTCTTCATCCAGAAACCTTCAAGTGGGTCATCTCTCTGGGGATTCTTCCGGAGGTAGACCTGTTTGCCTCTCCAAACAATGCCAAACTGACGAAATTCTACTCGAGATGGCGTTACCCCCAAGCCTACGGGGTAGATGCTCTGACGGACCACTGGAAGTTCCACAAAGCATATGCTTTTCCCCCGGTCCCAGTGATATTCAAGTTCCTGCAGAGACTCAGGAGAGAGAGGGTAGAAGTCATAGCAATTCTTCCGTTTTGGCCAAGGAGGCCCTGGTTTCCTCTGCTGCTCCAACTGAGCTTTCGGGATCCTGTTCCCCTGCCATTCAGGTCGGACCTTCTATCTCAGGGTCCAGTGCTGCATCCATGCCCAGCGCAGTTACATCTCATGGCATGGTCCTTGAGAGGGAAAGACTAAAAGCTCTTGGCTGTCCAAGTGCGGCAATGTCCACAATGATGAGTGCCAGGAGACCGGGCACCAACAAAGTCTACGAGAGGATCTGGTCTAAGTTTGAGGATTACATGTCTAATGAGTCCGATTTCATCACTAATCCTAAGATCCATCATATTCTGGGGTTCCTCCAGACAGGCTTAGACCTATCTCTGGCTGTTGGCTCTCTCAGAGTACAGATCTCAGCAATCTCTGCCTTCACGGGGACCTCATGGGCAAAACATCCTCTGGTCCGGCAGTTTTTCAGAGGTGCGTCAAGAATGAGACCTCCCAGGAAACCCAGGTTCCCCAAATGGGACCTTCCACTAGTCCTTGAGTTTCTCTCAGCAACAGTTTTGGAACATGGAGATTCCTTCTTCCTTAAGAATCTGTCTATGAAGACGGCCTTTTTAGTAGCCATCACATCGGCTAAACGTGTCTCTGAAATTAGTGACCTGGGTTGCAAAGAACCTTTTCTGACATTTTTTCCTGATCGGGTCGTCCTGGTCCCTATGCTAGGGTCCAATCCGAAGGTAAATTCAGTTTTTCATGTCAACCAAGAGATTGTTTTACCTACATTCAAGTCTCAAGATGACCAGAGTACCCATCCGTTGGATGTGGGCGAAGTCCTTCAAACATACTTGAAGTTCACAGCTTCCTTTCGCAAGTCAGACTATCTATTTGTTCTCTTTTATGGAAAGAACAGAGGCAAGAGGGCTTCTTCCAGAACAATTTCTAGCTGGATAGTTCAGACCATCCAGTGGGCATATAGAGCCAAGGGACTGGCTCCTCCGGAAGTGGTGACGGCGCATTCCACCAGAGGGATTTCTACGTCTTGGGCGGCTTCCCTTCATGTTGCACCAGATGTCATTTGCAGAGCGGCCTCATGGTCCTCAATTAACACTTTCATGTCACACTATTGTGTTGAACCTGCTTCTTTATCCTCAGTTGATTTTGGTTTAAAAATTTTGTCTGTTGACGGTGCAAATTAAACCTATTTCTGTTTGACCAGCAGTTGCCCACCCGGGTGTGTATGGCTAGTTATTTCCCATACGTGTGCTGCCATGGAGTCTGTCAGGAAAACGGAAAATTTATATCAATACTTACCGTAATTTTCCTTTCCTGATAGAACTCCATGGCAGCAGGAGTTCCCTCCCATCTGCTGGAGTAGTCTATATATGGAACACGGCTCCTGGCTTGGAGCAAAAATTTATGGGAGTGGGGTCCTATAGGGTAGGAGAGGAGGCGGAGCCTACCCATACGTGTGCTGCCATGGAGTTCTATCAGGAAAGGAAAATTACGGTAAGTATTGATATAAATTTTCCGTTTTTATAAAATTTTAGGCCAATTTGTTTTCTGCTACAAATTTTTGGTAAAAAAAAAATTGCAATAAGCGTATTTTGATTGGTTTGTGCAAAAGTTATCACATCTACTAACTATGGGAAAGATTTATGTCATTTTTATTGTTTTTTTTTACTATTGGCGACAATCTTTGATTTTTTTGCGGGACTGCGACATTGCAGCGGACAGATCGGACCCCTAACTGACATTTTTGACACTTTTGGGGGGGACCAGTGACATTACTACAGTAATCAGTGCTAAAAATATGCACTGTTACTGTAATAAAGCCATTGGGAGGGAACGGGTTAACCCTGTGGGTGATCAAGGGGTTAAATGTGAGCCTAGGGGAGTGATTCTAACTGTGGGAGGTTGGGCTTCTGCAATGACCATAGAAACCTGTGATCCTATATAGAAGGATCACATGGGCTCTATGATTATCCCAGGGAGAAGAAAGGCCAGCTGTGTTTACAACAGCCGACCATCCTTCTCTCTCTGCGGGGAGCGATCGCGGATGTCAGGCGGCAAGCGGAGCCGCCTGACACACGCATTGGTTTACACGCTGACGAGCGGGGGCAGGAGAGCGCCGTTGGCGGCACGCGGTTTGCCCCCTAGACTTCCAAGAGCAAGCGCCATACATGTACGGCGATTTGCCTGGGAGCGGCTGCCTGTCGCAGTACATCTGCGGAGGGCGATTGCAAACTGGTTAATGGCTGTGTGTTGAGAAATTTTGAGGGGACAGCAAATGTACACTGCTATACAAGCTGTACACTCACTACTTTACATTGTAGCAAAGTGTCATTTCTTCAGTGTTGTCACATGAAAAGATATAATAAAATATTTACAAAAATGTGAGGGGTGTACTCACTTTTGTGAGATACTGTATGTAGCACCCTACAAGGTAGGTGCTAGGTAAAGTGTAGTAGGCCTTGTCTGCTTATCAGCAGGGCCATTAATTTCAGCTAGGTTGTCACGGTTCCCAGGTGTGGCTGTTGAGACTGGGGAGTCTCCCCACTGTGCTCAATGAGGGCTCTCTTTGGGCAGTGGAGGAAACCCGGCCAATGGCCCACCCAGGCTTGTATCTACCCCAGAAAGGCAGATTCTGCCGCACAGCATTCTGGGAGTGGGTATAAGTTTGAGGGGAGCACATGACGCAGTGTCTTTGGAGGGAAGCAGAGTCCCAGGAGGAAGAGTACGGCTGTCTCTCCTCCTGTCAAGTGGAATCGGGTTTTCCAGGCGGCTTGCCTGAGTGAACAGAGGGCTGAGCTGAGCTGCAGAGAGGATTGGGTGTGTGGAGGACCAGTGGAGCTGAGAGAGGTCCAGTTTCAGGAAATCATTCCCAGTTCATGAGTACTGCAAACTACCCCTGGGGGTCTGCCTAGAGAGAGAGGGGACCACTCCGGAGAAGGTCAGAGGGATCCAGGAGCTAGCTAGCCGGTGCAGGAGCAAAGTAAAGGGGGTGCCAGTGTTGACCCTGAAGAGTAAAGGGGGTGCCAGTGTTGACCCTGAAGAGTAAAGGGGGTGCCAGTGGTTGGGCCCTAAAGTATTCAGTGCACAGTGGAAGTGTACAGCATGCAGTGTACAGTGTTGAGAGTTGCAGCAGTGTTACTAAAGGCTGCCTCAGTCAGGAAGGACTGGAGGGAGCAGTGTCAAGGACTTTTGAGCTAACCAGAGTGTCAGAAGTCAGTCTTCAGTACAGTACAAGCAAGTCACTGATTTTAAGCGCCAGGAAGCGCTGGTCGGCATTCAGCCGGCGTCAAGTCAGCTCTGAAAGGCATTTTTCCTCAAATGTCCCAATTTGTACCTAGTTGAGCCAGAGGAGTTCCCCACTCATTCCCTTCTCCCATCCCTATATAAAATAAACAAAACAAATCAAAGATGTCGGCCTGTTCTCTGACTCAGATCTCACACTTGGGCAATCAGCTTTTTTTTTTTTTTTTCAAAGCCCATGGTGTGTGAAACACACTCAAAAGACTTACACCCGGTGCATAAAAAAGTGCACACATGCAAAACGCAAGGCGTACACATAGCCCTCCTCCGAAGAGGAAGGACCCTAACTCTGATCCCCCGGGGCAGCGAGGCTCCTGACGGGGACTGAGGTACTCACTTTGGTCCGCCCAGCCGAAGCCAGGCAGACCCCGTTCTCCAGGGGGACTGCCGAAACAGCCCACCCCAAGTACTAGGTGGGGCTCCCCCGAAGGAAGACCCCATGAGAGAGGGCGAACTAAGCCAGAAGGCCATATCCACCCCCTCCCAAGACGTTCAGGGCAGGCCCGAGGACCTACGCCGTACTAATCGTTCAAGTGACAACCAAAAAGGACAAACGTGAACACACCACAAAGAAAAAGAGTGGGGAAGGGGAAGTGCGAGACCTAGACAGGCCCCCCGGCCAGGAATAAAAAATTCCTCTGGTGCTGGCCAAAAGGCCCGTCCCAAGAGGCAGGTGCGGAAAAAGTGTGATGGTGCAGTGACCAAGGTGCCAAAAAACTCAGGTGGGCTGCCCCTCACCGGTGAGAATTGAGGCACCCCTGGGCTGCCACCCCAGGGGCACATACACCACGGGATTTTTCGGTCTCTGCCCCCGGGCAATCAGCTTAAATGTGCTGTTGGTGTTACCGGTGACCATGGCAGACCCACATCAGGCCCAAAGCCTGGAAATATTGCTCTATCATTATATATATATATATATATATATATATATATATATATATATATATACTGTGTATATATAATATGTGTATATATATATATATATATATACACTATGTTACCAAAAGTATTGGGACGCCTGCCTTTACACGCACATGAACTTTAATGGCATCCCAGTCTTAGTCCGTAGGGTTCAACATTGAGTTGGCCCACCCTTTGCAGCTACAGTGCCTTGAAAAAATATTCATACCCCTTGACATTTTCCACATTTTGTCATGTTTCAACTAGGGATGCACCGATCCGACTTTTTTGGACCCAATACCGATATCTGGCGTTGTGAAATCACCGATACCGGAACCGATCCGGAGCTACACACAAAGCAAGCGGCTGCAGTACAGAGCAAAGCCGCTGTGTCATGTGTGTGGCTCCTCTATTCAGCCGGACCTATACAGGAAGTAGCGGCTCCCATCCCATACTACTACTGCACCTAGTAAGGGATGGCTGAGCCGTTACTCAGCAAAAACCGGATCGGCCAGTGGATCGGTCAATGTTACCGATCCCCCGATCCATCTAAAATGGCCATATCAGTGCCGATATCCAATCCGAATATCGAATCGGTGCATCCCTAGTTTCAACCAAAAACTTAAATATCTTTATATTTACGGATTTTATTTGGGATTTTATGTGACAGACCAACACAAAGTGGCACATAATTGTGAAGTGGAAGGAAAATGATAAATGGAATTCAAAATTTTTTGCAAATAAATATGTGAAGTGTGGTGTGCATTTGTATTCAGACCCCTTTAAGGGCCATACACACTATAAGATTTTCTGAAGACTTTTTTTCCTTCAGATTTACCTTTTCTATGTAGTGCAAGGGCCTGCCAGATTGCATACAAATTGAAAGTGTTTAGGTTTGACCTCATATTATATGGTTTTGGTAAATCTAAAGGAAAAAGTCTTCAGAAAATCTTATAGTGTGTATGGCCCATTACTCTGATACCCCTAACTAAGGTCTAGTGGAACCAATTGTCTTCAGAAGTCACCTAATTAGTAAATAGAGTCCACCTGTGTATAATTTAATCTCAGTATAAATACAGCTGTTCTGTGAAGCCCTCAGAGGTTTGTTAGAGAACCTTAGTGAACAAACAGCATCATGAAGGCCAAGGAACACACCAGACAGGTCAGGGATAAAGTTGTGGAGACGTTTAAAGCAGGGTTAGGCTATAAATAAATATCCCAAGCTTTGAACACCTCACGGAGCGCTGTTCAATCTTTCATCCGAAAATGGAAAGATTAGGGCACAACTGTAAACCTACCAAGACATGGCCGTCCACCTAAACTGACAGGCTGGGCAGGGAGAGCATTCATCAGAGAAGCAGCCAAGAGGCCCATGGTAACTCTGGAGAAGCTGGAGAGATCCACAGCTTAGGTGGGAGAATCTGTCCACAGGACAACTATTAGCCGTGCACTCCACAAATCTGGCCTTTATGGAAGAGTGACAAGAAGAAAGCCATTGTTGAAAGAAAGTCATAAGAAGTTCAGTTTGCAGTTGGTGAGAAGCCATGTGGGGGACACAGCAAACATGGAAGAAGGTGCTCCGATCAGATGTGACCAAAAGTGAACTTTTTGGCCTAAAAGCAAAACACTGTGTGGCCGAAAACCAACACTGCACATCGCCCTAAACACACCATCCCCACCGTAAAACATGGTGGTGGCAGCATCATGTTGTGGAGATTTTTTTTTCATCAGGGACAGGGAAGCTGGTCAGAGTTGATGGAAAGATGGATGGAGCCAAATACAGAATTTGAAGAAAACCTGTTAGAGTCTGCAAACGACTTGAGACTGGGGCAGAGGTTCACCTTCCAGCAGGACAACAACCCTAAACATACAACCAAAGCTACAATGGAATGGTTTAGACCAAAGCATATTCATGTGTTAGAATGACCCAGTCACAGTCCAGACCTAATTCCAATTGAGAATCTGTGGCAAGACTTGAACATTGTTGTTCGCAGACGCTTTCCATCCAATCTGACAGAGCTTGAGCTATTTTGCAAAGAAGAATGGGAAAAAATGTCGCTCTCTAGATGTGCAAAGCTGGTAGAGACATCCCCAAAAAGACTTGTAGCTGTAATTGCAGGGAAAGGCGGTTCTACAAAGTATTGACTCAGGGGGGTGAATACAAATGCACGCCACACTTTTCACATATTTATTTGCAAAAAATGTTGAAATCCATTTATCATTTTCCTTCCACTTGACAATTATGTGCCACTTTGTGTTGGTCTATCACTTAAAATCCCAATAAAATACATTTACGCTTTTGGCTGAAACGTGACAAAATGTGGAAAATTTCAAGGGGTATGAATACTGTATAAATCACTTAACATGCTTCGCCCCACCCCACCCCACTGTGAATTAGTCATAGAGGTACACTATATTTCCAAAAGTATTGGGATGCCTGCTTTTAAACGCACATGAACTTTGATGGCATCCCAGTCTTAGTAGGGTTCAATATTGAGTTGGCCCACCCTTTGCAGCTATAACAGCTTCAACTCTTCTGGGAAGGCTGTCCACAAGGTTTAGGAGTGTGTCTATGGGAATGTTTGACCATTCTTCCAGAAGCGCATTTGTGAGGTCAGGCACTGATGTGGCCGAGAAGGTCTGTCTCACAGTCTCTGCTCTAATTCATCCCAAAGGTGTTCTATCAAGTTGAGGTCGGGACTCTGTGCAGGCCAGTCAAGTTCTTCCACCTCAAACTCGCTCATCCATGTCTTTATGGACCTTGCTTTTTGCACAGGTGCGCAGTCATGTTGGAACAGGAAGGAGCCATCCCCAAACTGTTCCTACAAAGTTGGGAGCTGGAAATTGTCCAAAATGTCTTGGTATGGTGACACCTTAAGAGTTCCCTTCACTGTAACTAAGGGGCCAACCCCAACCCCTGTAAAACAACCCCACACCATAATCCCCCCCTCCACCAAATGATTTGGACCAGTGTACATAGCAAGGTTACATATTAAAGTTCATGTGTGTGTAAAGGCAGGTGTCCCAATACTTCTGACAATATAGTGTATACACCCCCATTCATTCAACCCCATTGCGGGGTTGAATGTACGTCCTTTTTTTCCCACAAACAGAGATTTCTTTTGGTGGTATTTGATCACCTGTGCGATTTTTACTTTTTGCGCTATAAACATATTTTTGGTAAAAAAAAAAAATCACAATAAGCGTATTTTGATTGGTTTGCGCAAAAGTTATTGCGTTTACTAACTAAGGGAAAGATTTCTGTCATTTTTGGTGTTTTTTTTTTAACGCGTAATGGCGGCGATCTGCGATTTTTTTTTTTTTGCGGTACTGCGACATTGCGGCGGACAGATCGGACCCTTGACTGACATTTTTGACACTTTTGGGGTTACCAGTGACATTACTGCAGTAATCAGTGCTATATATATGCACTGTTACTGCAAAATGATACTGGCAGGGAAGGTGTTAACTTTATTGGGGAAGGAGGGGTTAAGTGTGTCCCTAGGGGCGTGAGTCTAACTGTGATTGGACATGGCTACTGGTGTAGGAACACTGATCAACGGTCCTACATAGTAGAACCGTATGATCACCATTCCTACACAGGGGAGAATGACAGGCGGCTTGTTTACATCAGCCGCCTGCCTTTCTCCCTTCACGGAGGACGATCGCGAGTGACCGGCGGACATCAGGTCCGCCGGTCACACGCACGGACTTCCCAGGGAACGAGCCGGGGCGGGCTATTGGCTCACAAGCAGCTGACAGGCTAGTGACGTATATATACGTCACTTTGCCTGGCCAGGGCTGACCGCCGCAGTATATGTACTTGCGGCGATCGGTAACCGGTTAAACCAGGCATGTCCAACCTGCGGCCCGGGGGCCACATGCAGCCCAGAACCCCATGCAATGTGGCCCACTGCCCCCTGACAATTTTTTTTTTTTTTTTTGCTTGGAAGGAAGGAAGTCAGGTCAGGGGCATGGCCACAGCGGCTTCCAACTAACGGTAGGCAGAGGCTTCCTTGGAGGGGAGGGGAGGCGAGCATGTGCAGTGACTCTTACCACCATGACCACTTCAAATCACTGAAGTGGTCATGATGGTTAGAGTGTTTCTTTAATATCTCTCAGAAGAAGTAAACCTCCGTATACTGATTCCATTTAATTTCATCATCCTCTAGTTGTGTTAAATTAGTGCGGGGGGGTGCAGCGGCGTGGGAATGGCGCGGCGGCATTTTATTACTTATATACCTTAACTATAGTATATAGTTTGTATGCGGCCCGAGAAAATTTCTCTACACTCAATGTGGCCCAGAGAAGCCAAAAGGTTGGACACCCATGGGTTAAATGGGTTTCTTTATTCCACATATAAACAAATCATGAAAAGCAACAGCTGGAGTTGACGCGTTTCACAAATGAAAGTATAACTAAAGGCAATTTTTTATTTATTTTGGATAGAGTGAAGAGGGATGAGAACTCCTGTCAGTTTGTATCGCCTAAAAGACACCCCCCCCCCCCCTCTATTTCTCCTGGTTACCATTATCATTGAAAGGGACAGAAAATCCCAAAGTATGGGTTGCCCCAGAAAAGTAAGAGAGGGGAAATCTTCCAATGGGGACACTAGTTCTGGTGACCTGGGGGCAAACAAACAAAGATTTGGGGGCGGGGGGGGCACACCCTAAACATACATTTGTAAGGCTGGTGCTGCTATAAAGACCAATCTACAAATTGTACCATAGAGAATAGCGCACACATACGCAAACATCTTACACGGCTACTTACCACTAAAGGACCCGCCTACTTCTGACACTTGTTGTTTACAAATTGCAATCAGGAATTTTAGCTAGAAAACTACTTAGAACCCCCAAACACTATATATATTTTTTTAGCAAAGACTCTAGACAAAAAAATGGCGGTCGTTGCAATATTTTTATCACTCGGTATTTGCATAGCGGTCTTTCAGCGCAATTTTTTTGAGAAAAAATACATTTCACTGCATTAAAAAAAAAACTAAACAGTAAAGTTAGCCCAATTTTTTTGTATATTGTGAAAGATGATGTCACGCAGAGTAAATAGATACCCAACATGTTACGGTTTAACCACTTCTGGACCAGAAGGATTTGCCCCCTTGTTGACCAGGCCCTATTTTGCGATTTGGCTCTGCGTTAATTTAACAGACAATTGCGCGGTCGTGCGACGTTGTATCCAAATAAAATTGACGTCCTTTTTTCCCCACACATAGAGCTTTCATTTGGTGGTATTTGATCACCTGTGCGATTTTAATTTTTTGTGCTATAAACAAAAAAATGACAATTTTGAAAAAAAAAAACAATATTTTTCATATTTTGCTATATAACATTCTCAAAAAAAAAATCAAAATTTTGAAAATCAAAATTTTTTAACATTTTAGGCCAATTTGTTTTCTGCTACATATTTTTGGTGAAAAAAAAATATCGCAATAAGAGTATTTTGATTGGTTTGCCCAAAAGTCTACTAACTACGGGAAAGATTTATGTGATTTTTATTGTTTTGTTTTTTTTTTCCACCCCCTCACCGGCTCTATACACCCCAAATGCCCACCCCAGCTCCATAACCCCCCCCTCAGCCTCCCATCCCAGCTCTATCCATCCCAAACACCCACCCCAGCTCCATATACCCCAAATGCCCAACAAAGCACCATCTACCCCCCAGCTCCATCCACCCCAAATGCCCACCCCAGCTCCCTACACCACCCCCCAGCTCCATCCACCCCAAATGCCCACCCCAGCTCCATACACCCCCTCCCCCAGCTCCATCCACCCCAAATGCCCACCCCAGGTCCATACATCCCTCCCCAAACTCCATCCACCCCCCCAGCTACATTCACCCCCTTACCAACCTCCCGTCCCAGCTCTATCCATCCCAAACACCCACCCCAGCTCCATATACCCCAAATACCCAACAAAGCTCCATCTACCCCCCAGCTCCATACACACCAAATGCCCACCCCTGCTCCCTACACCCCCCCCCAGCTCCATCCACCCTCCCAGCTCCATCCACCGCAAATGCCCACCCCAGCTCCATACACCCCAAATGCCCACCCCAAGCTCCATACACCCCTCCCCTAGCTACATCCCTCCGTCAGCTCATTCCACCCCCCCCAGCTACATTCACCCCCCTTCCCAACCTGCCATCCCAGCTCTATCCATCCCAAACACCCACCCCAGCTCCATATACCCCAAATACCCAACAAAGCTCCATCTACCCCCCAGCTCCATACACCCCAGATGCCCACCCTAGCTCCATACACCCCCCCTGGCTAAATACCTCCCCAGGTCCATCCACCCCCCCAGCTACATCCCTTCCCCAGCTCTATCCACCCCAAATGCCCACCCCAGCTCCACACATCCCCCCTGATCCATCCACCCCCCCAGCTACATCCCTCCCCCAGCTACATCCACCCCAAATGCCCACCCCAGCTCCATACACCCCCCTGGCTAAATCCCTCCTCCCCCAGGTCGATCCATCCCCCAAGTCCATACACCCCCCCAGCTCCATACACCCCCCCCCCGGTTAAATACCTCCCCCAGCTCCATCCAGCCCCCCCCCCAGCTACATCCCTCCCCCAGCTCTATCCACCCCAAATGCCCACCCCAGATCCATACATCCATCCCCCCAGGTCCATACAACCCCCCCCCAGCTACATCGCCCACCCGAGCTCCATACACCCCCCTGGCTAAATCCCTCCCCCAGGTCCATCCACCCCCCCCAGCTACATCCACCCCAGTTCCATACAGCCCCCCCTGGTTAAATCCCTCCATCCATCCACCCCAGCTCCAAACAAACCCCCCCCAGCTACATCCACCCCAGTTCCATACAGCCCCCCCCCTGGTTAAATCCCTCTATCCACCCCAGCTCCAAACAAACCCCCCCAGCTACATCCACCCCAGTTCCATACAGCCCCCCCCCCGGTTAAATCCCTCCATCCATCCATCCATCCATCCATCCACCCCAGCTCCAAACAACCCCCCCCTCAGCTACATCCACCCCAGTTCCATACAGCCCCCCCCCCCTGGTTAAATCCCTCCATCCATCCCCCCCCCCCCAGTTCCATACAGCCTCCCCTGGTTAAATCCCTCCATCCACCCCAAATGCCCACCCAAGCTCCACACAACCCCCTGGCTAAATCCCTCCCCCAGGTCCCTCCCCCCGGTTAAATCCCTCCCCAGGTACATCCATTCACCCCAGCTCCATTTACAACCCCCCCTCGCATCGCAGCAAGAGGTAGGGAGTTCCAAAAAGGACACCAACCTCTCGGGAGACAGGGAGATCCAGAGAGTAGACAGATGCAGATCGCAGAGACCTCAACTCCCGGGTCCCGCTGCACCCGCCCGCAGGTCCTGCTGCTCGGCACTTCCTGTAATCATCATCATGTGTCAGGGGAAGATAACTCCGCGGCCGCCTGGCGCAGACGGTAGTTAAAAAGTACAGGAGTGAAGACAGCCCGCTGCAGCATTAACTACAGACTGTGTCAGACGGCCGCGGAGTTATCTTCCCCTGACACATGATGATGATTACAGGAAGTGCCGAGCAGCAGGACCTGCGGGCGGGTGCAGCGGGACCCGGGAGTTGAGGTCTCTGCGATCTGCATCTGTCTACTCTCTGGAAGAGTTATCTTCCCCTGACGTGTTCCTCTGATTGTCCCCCGCTGCAGCGATCGCGGCCGGCGCAGCGGCGCTGAGAGAGGCAGGGAGGCGGAGCTGGGAGGAGGAGGGGGGAGAAGAGATGGCCGGCCACATTTTCCGGGACTTCAGCCCGGCTCCCGGGACCGCGGGACTCCCGCCAAATTGCGGGACAGTCCCGCGGAATCCGGGACGATTGGGAGGTATGCTGATGTGGGGGGCTCTGATGTGAGGGGGGCTTTGTGTGGGGGGTATGTGATGTAAGGGGGTCTCTCTGGTGTGGGGGGGGGGCTCTGATGTAATGGGGCTTTGTGTGGGGGGTCTGTGATGTAAGGGGTGCTCTCTGATGTGGGGGGCTCTGTGTGGGGGAGGGGATCTGATGTAAGGGGGCTTTGTGTGGGGGGTATGTGATGTAAGGGGGTCTCTCTGGTGTGGGGGGGGGATTCTGATGTAAGGGGGCTTTGTGTGGGGGTCTGTGATGTAAATGGGGCTCTGTGTGGGGGGGGGCTCTGTGTGGGGGAGGGGATCTGATGTAAGGGGGCTTTGTGTGGGGGGTATGTGATGTAAGGGGGTCTCTCTGGTGTGGGGGGGGGGATTCTGATGTAAGAGGGCTTTGTGTGGGGGTCTGTGATGTACGGGGGGGGCTCTCTGATGTGAGGGGGGCTTTGTGTCGGGGGTCTCTGATGTAAGTGGGGCTCTCTGTGGGGGGTCTGTGATGTAAGTGGGGCTCTGTGTGGGGGGGTCTCTGATGTAAGGGGGGCTCTCTGATGTGGGGGGCTCTGTGTGGGGGCCTCTGATGTGAGGGGGGCTTTGTGTCGGGGGTCTCTGATGTGAGGGGGGCTCTGTGTGGGGGTTCTCTGATGTGAGGGGGGCTTTGTGTGGGGGGGTCTCTGATGTGAGGGGGGCTTTGTGTGGGGGTTCTCTGATGTAAATGGGGCTCTGTGTGGGGGGGGGCTCTGTGTGGGGGAGGGGATCTGATGTAAGGGGGCTTTGTGTGGGGGGTATGTGATGTAAGGGGGTCTCTCTGGTGTGGGGGGGGGGATTCTGATGTAAGAGGGCTTTGTGTGGGGGTCTGTGATGTACGGGGGGGGCTCTCTGATGTGAGGGGGGCTTTGTGTCGGGGGTCTCTGATGTAAGTGGGGCTCTCTGTGGGGGGTCTGTGATGTAAGTGGGGCTCTGTGTGGGGGGGTCTCTGATGTAAGGGGGGCTCTCTGATGTGGGGGGCTCTGTGTGGGGGCCTCTGATGTGAGGGGGGCTTTGTGTCGGGGGTCTCTGATGTGAGGGGGGCTCTGTGTGGGGGTTCTCTGATGTGAGGGGGGCTTTGTGTGGGGGGGGTCTCTGATGTGAGGGGGGCTTTGTGTGGGGGTTCTCTGATATGGGGGTCTCTGATGTGAGGGGGGCTCTGTGTGGGGGTTCTCTGATGTGGGGGTCTCTGATGTGAGGGGGGGTTTGTGTGGGGGGTCTCTGATGTGAGGGGGGCTCTGTGTGGGGGGGGTCTCTGATGTAAGGGGGCTGTGTGGGGGGCTCTCTGATGTAGGGGGGGGCTCTAAATTAAGGGGGGCTTTGTGTGGGGGGTCTCTGATGTAGGGGGGGCTCTGTGTGGGGGGTCTCTGATGTAAGGGGGGCTAAGTTATCAGTGATCATAAAAAGAAAAGTCAAATAAAGTGCAAAAAAGGTGCAAGAAAGTGCGTGCGTGCGCACGGGGGGGGGGGGGGGGGAATGACGCCACACGATATGCTCGCACAGGGCGCCTGAACAACTAAGACCGGCCCTGCTTGTGAGATGATCACAGAGACATGCAATCCTATATAGCAGGATAACATAGCCTCTGTGATCATCTAAGGGAGAATGACAGATGGCTGTGTTTACATCAGCCGTCCGTCCTTCTCTCTCGGCTGCGGGAGATCGCGAGTGGCCGGCGGCCATCGGAGCCGCCGGTCACATGCACTGGCTCCCCAGCTGACGAGCGGGGGCGGCGCACGCTCGCCTACTAGAGTCTCCTGAGCGAGCGACGTAGTACTACGTCGCTTTGGCCAGGAGCGGCTGCCTGCCACAGTAAATCTGGTGGTTAAAATGCAAATTAATTCATAACTTTTTTGAAATGTGTTTTCTGGATATTTTTGTTGTTATTCTGTCTCTCACTGGTAAAATAAACCGACCAATAAAATTATAGACTGATCATTTCTTTGTCAGTGGGCAAACGTACAAAATCAGCAGGGGATCAAATACTTTTTTCCCTTACTGCAGCTGGCAGCCAGGAGTGAAAAGGTAAGTACACCCCCAGCTGTTATGGCGGCCAGTAGTTTCTATACATGCCTGTGCTGCCGCAGTCACGGCCTGATTAGATAAGCGGGGGGCAGTAAGAGGGTTAAAGGAATGCTTAACCACTTCCGGACCGCCCGCCGTGTATATACGTCGGTAATTTGACAGTAAATACCGGAGTTATGGCAGCAGATAGCAGCCAAAAATCCGGTATTTTCTTACATGGCGGGTGGTCTGCTTTCACATAAAAGTAGTGCTAGTGGGGCCACAGAATCATTTTTATTGTTGTCGAGAGAGGTGACCCCCCCCCCCCCCACGCCACTTTCAGGTGTTTTTCCCCGATTACCAGAGCCGTCGGTAGCGGGGAAAACAATACAATCCCCGGTGTTGCTGGGCAGGAAGTGGAGTGAGGGCAAGATGGCCCCCACTCATCTCTATGCCCTTGGAGGACTGGAGCGACGTCATACGTCACTTCCACCCAACGGGTTTACCACTTGCTGACCAACCGCCGGAGTTTTACTGCAGCAGGTCGCGTCTGTTATGCAAAACGACGTACCTGTACGCTTTGTGTAGCAGATAGAGGGGGCGCATGCTGATTGGCTAGAGGTGGAGCAAATCAGTGGGTCCAGCGCCTGCGATGTCTGCCGGGCAACCGCTATCGCTCCCTGTGAAGACAGAATGACAGTCTGTCGATGTAAACAAGGCACATCGCTGTTCTGTCAGAGATGAACACAAGGATCCTTCTATTTAGGAACACAGATCTGTATTCACCCAGTGTGTCCATCCCAGGGATCCTCAAACTACGGCCCTCTAGCTGTTGTGGAACTACACATCCCATGAGGCATTGTAAAACTCTGACATTCACAGACATAACTAGGCATGATGGGAATTGTAGTTCCTGAACAACTGGAGGGCCATAGTTTGAAGACCCCTGCGGCCCACACAGTTAGCAAGCACTCCCTAGGCACACATTTAACCCTTTGATCACCCCTGGTTTTAACCCCTTCCTGGCCAGTGTCGTCAGTACAGTGACAGTGCATATTTTTAGCACTGATTACTGTAGTAATGTTACTGGTCCCCTAAAAAATGTTAGTTAGGTGTCCGATCTGTATGCCACAATGTCGCAGTCCCTCTGAAAATCGCTGATCACCGCCATTACTAGTAGGAAAAACTAAATAAATAAAAATGACATCATTTTTTTCCCCTAATTTGTAGATGCGATACCTTTTGCGCAATCCAATATACGCTTATTGGGATTTTTTTTTTTTTTTTACCGAAAATATGGAGCAGAATACAAATTGACCTAAAATGATGAAAAAAATTTTTTTTTTTTAAATTTTTATTGGATGTTTTATAACAGAAATAAAAAAAATTGGTTTTGTTTTTTGTATATAGCGCCAAAAAAATAAAAATCGCAGAGGTGATCAATTACCACCAAAAGAAAAAAGGACGTAAATTGTACAGCGTGGCACGACCGCGTAATTGTCAGTTAAAGTAGGGCAGTGCCGTATCGCAAAAAATGGCCTGGTGATGAAGGAGTGTAAATCTTCCGGTCCAGAAGTGGTTAACCACTTGCCGACCGCCGCACGACTATCTACGTCGGAGGTCAGCCCCTCACAGGCAAAGTGACGTAGGGCTACGTCACTAGCTTGTGAGGGTCTAGGGAGCGAGCGCGCGCCGCCGGAGGCGCGCTCCCGCGTAGTCACGGTCACTCTGCGATCGGCGGGGGAGAGGGAGAAAGTCAGGCAGCTTGTGTAAACAAGCTGCCTGTCATTCTCCCCTGTGTATGAAGGATGATCATACGGTTCTACTATGTACAACCGTTGATCACTCTTCATACATCTGAAGCCACAGCCAATCACAGTAGAAAGCACGCCCCTAGGGACACACACAGCCCCTCCCTTTCAAAAAAAGTTAACCCCTTCACTGCCAGTGTATTTTTACAGTAACAGTACATATGTATAGCACTGATTACTGTAGAAATGTCACTGGTAACCCCAAAAGTGGCAAAAATGGCAGTCAAGGGTCCGATCTGTCCGTCGCAATGTTGCAGTACCGCAAAAAAAATCGCAGATCGCCGCCATTACGCGCTAAAAAAAAAAACAACAAAAATGACAAAAATCTTTCCCTTTGTTAGTAAACGCGATAACTTTTGCGCAAACCAATCAAAATACGCTTTTTGCGATTTTTTTTTACCAAACATAGGTAGCATAAAACAAATTGGCCGAAAATGTTAAAAAATTTTGATTTTTACATTTTTTTTGGGGGGAATTTCATATAAAAAAATGTGAAAAATATTGCTATTTTTGCAAAATTTACTCTCTTTTTTTGTTTATAGCGCGTGATCAAAAAATCGCACAGGTAATCAAATACCACCAAAAGAAAGCTCTGTTTGTGGGAAAAAAAAGGACGCCAAATTCGTTTAGATACAGCGTCGCACGACCGCGCAATTGTCCATTAAAGTCACGCAGTGCCGAATCGCAAAATACCCCCTGGTCAGGAAGGGGGTAAAATCTTCCGGGGCTTAAGTGGTTAAAGGGCCCTTTTTTTTTTTTATTGCTTTTATGTGTAGATGTGAGATGTGAAGTGTTTTTGACCCCAGATCTCACATTAAAGAGGACCTGTCCTGCTTATTTCTATTGCAATAGATGTAAACATCCCTTGTAAAAGGAATAAAAGTGATCAAAACGGAAAATTGATATCAAATACTTACCGTAATTTTCCTTTCCTGATGGACTCCATGGCAGCATACCTTTGGGTAGGCCCCGCCTCCTCTCCTACCTCATAGGACCCCACTCCCATAAATCTTTGCTCCCTTTCAGCATCAGTGTTCTGTAACTAGCCTACTCAGGAATTGGGAGGGAACTCCTGCTGCCATGGAGTCCATCAGGAAAGGAAAATTATGGTAAGTATTTGATATCAATTTTCCGTTTTCCTGACAGACTCCATGGCAGCATACGTTTGGGAAATAACTCGCTATACACTCCTGGGTGGGAAGATGCTGAACAAAGAAACTTTAATTGGCACTGTCAACTGACAAGACTTGAACGCCAAAATTAACGGAAGATAAAGCAGCAGGATCAAAAACAATAATGGGAAAGAAAAGTATTAACAGATGACCAAGATGCTGCCTTGCAGATCACGTCAGGTGCGACGTGCTTGGAAGCTGCCCAAGACGTAGCGACGCTTCTTGTAGAGTGAGCTGTAATCGCCTCTGGAGGAGCCAAGCCCTTTGCTCTATACGCCCATTGGATAGCCTGAACAATCCACGCAGCCACTGCTCTGGAAGATGCACGCATTCCTTTCTTTTTGCCATGTAGAACTAAAAGGAAATCCGATTGGCGGAAGGAGGATGTGGCCTCCAAATATTGACTTAGAGTGTTGCCCACGTCTAGAGGATGGACTGAAAAATTCTCATCAGTTCTGAAAGTGGGAAGAACTATCTCAGCATTTTCGTGGAAGACAGAGGTCACTTTTGGATTTGACCCCAGCATAGGGATAAGGACCACCCTGTCTTGAAAAAAGGTAAAAAAAGGTTCTTTGTGACCCAAATTGTGTATCTCGGAGACCCTCTTAGCGGAGGAAATGGCCACCAAAAATGCTGTCTTCAACGTAAGTTCCTTGATAGACATGGAAGCAACATCCTTTGAAGAAAAAAAGTCCAAAACTAATGGAAGATCCCATTTTGGAAATCTCGGCCTTCTCTGAGGCCTAAGCCTGACTGCTCCCTTAAAAAATTGCTGAATCAGATGATGACTTGCCCACTGAATTCCGGTGAAGGCTGAAATGGCCGATACTTGCACCCGGAGAGAACTAACCGAGAGGGACAGATCCAGACCAGATTGCAAGAAACTTAAAATCTGCTGAACAGTAGGTGTACCTACTGGACCTGACCTCTGGGCCTGATGACTCATGAGCCTGGCCCATATCCTTCCATATACCCTGTTGGTGCTAGGTCTTCTTGAACTCATGAGAGTCGAAATCACCTCCTCTGGACATCCGAGAGCTTCCAACCTCCCCCTCTCAAAAACCATAGAAACATAGAATGTGTCGGCAGATAAGAACCATTTGGCCCATCTAGTCTGCCCAATATATCTGAATCCTATGAATAGTCCCTGGCCCTATCTTATATGAAGGATAGCCTTATGCCTATCCCATGCATGCTTAAACTCCTTCACTGTATTTGCAGCTACCACTTCTGCAGGAAGGTTATTCCATGCATCCACTACTCTCTCAGTAAAGTAATACTTCCTCATATTACTTTTAAACCTTTGCCCCTCTAATTTAAAACTGTGTCCTCTTGTGGTAGTTTTTCTTCTTTTAAATATGCTCTCCTCCTTTACCGAGTTGATTCCCTTTATGTATTTAAAAGTTTCTATCATATCCCCTCTGTCTCTTCTTTCTTCCAAGCTATACATGTTAAGGTCCTTTAACCTTTCCTGGTAAGTTTTTTCCTGCAATCCATGTACTAGTTTAGTAGCTCTTCTCTGAACTCTCTCTAGAGTATCTATATCCTTCTGGAGATATGGCCTCCAGTACTGCGCACAATACTCCAAGTGAGGTCTCACCAGTGTTCTGTACAGCGGCATAAGCACTTCTCTCTTTCTACTGCTTATACCTCTCCTTATACATCCAAGCATTCTGCTGGCATTTCGTGCTGCTCTATTACATTGTCTTCCCACCTTTAAGTCTTCTGAAATAATTACTCCTAAATCCCTTTCCTCAGATACTGAGGTCAGGACTGTGTCAAATATTCTATATTCTGCCCTTGGGTTTTTACGTCCCAGGTGCATTATCTTGCACTTATCCACATTAAATTTCAGTTGCCAGAGTTCTGACCCTTCTTCTAGTTTTCCTAAATCCTTTTCCATTTGGCGTTTCCCTCCAGGAACATCAACCCTGTTACACATCTTTGTGTCATCAGCAAAAAGACAAACCTTACCATCGAGGCCTTTTGCAATATCACTTATGAAGATATTAAACAAAATTGGTCCCAGTACAGATCCCTGAGGTACCCCACTGGTAACATGACCTTGTTCTGAATGTTCTCCATTGACTACAACCCTCTGTTGTCTGTCACTCAGCCACTGCCTAATCCACTCAACAATATGGGAGTCCATGCTCAATGACTGCAGTTTATTGATAAGTCTTCTATGTGGGACAGTGTCAAAAGCCTTACTAAAATCTAGATATGCAATGTCTACTGCACCTCCACCGTCTATTATTTTAGTCACCCAGTCAAAAAAATCTATAAGATTTGTTTGACATGATCTCCCTGAAGTAAACCCATGTTGTTTTTCATCTTGCAATCCATGGGATTTAAGATGTTCCACAATCCTATCCTTTAATAGGGTTTCCATTAATTTGCCTACTATTGATGTCAGACTCACTGGTCTATAGTTGCTCGATTCCTCCCTACTACCTTTCTTGTGAATGGGCACGACATTTGCCAATTTCCAATCTTCCGGGACGACTCCTGTTACTAATGATTGGTTAAATAAATCTGTTAATGGTTTTGCCAGCTCACCACTAAGCTCTTTTAATAATTTTGGGTGTATCTCATCAGGACCCTGTGACTTATTTGTCTTCACTTTAGACAGCAATCTTAGAACGTCTTCCTCTGTAAAGACACATGCATCAAACGATTCATTAGTCATCCTTTCAAGTGGAGGTCCTTCTCCTTTTTCTTCTGTAAAAACTGAACAGAAGTATTCATTAAGGCAGTCGGCTAGCCCTTTATTCTCTTCTACATACCTTCCATCCTTTGTTTTTAATTTAGTTATTCCTTGTTTTAATTTCCTTTTTTCATTTATATATCTGAAGAATGTCTTATCCCCCTTTTTCATAGACTGAGCTAGTTTTTCTTCTGCCTGCGCTTTAGAAGTTCTTATAACTTGCTTGGCCTCTTTCTGCCTAATCTTGTAGATTTCCTTATCTTCATTGCTCTGGGTTTTTTTATAATTACAAAATGCTAGCTTTTTATTTTTAATGATTTGGGCCACTTCTGCTGAGTACCACAGTGGTCTCTTCCTTTTTTTGCTTTTACTGACAAGTCTAATGCAATTTTCTGTTGCCTTCAATAATGCACTTTTTAAGTAGTCCCATTTCTCCTGGACTCCATGTAATCCGTACCAGTCTGATAAGGACTCATTTATGACTAATTTCATTTTTGAAAAGTCTGTTTTTCTAAAATCTAAAACTTTTGTTTTTGTGTGGTGTGACTCTTTCAGAGTTCTTATATTAAACCACACTGACTGGTGATCACTGGATCCCAAGGTTTCGCCTACAATGACATCATATACCGAATCCCCATTTGTGAATACCAGATCCAAAATGGCCTCCCTCCGGGTTGGCTCCTCAACCACTTGTTGCAGAGACAACCCCAGTAGGGAGTTTAGAATATCTGTACTCCTGGTAGAACTTGCTATTTTGGTTTTCCAGTTTATATCTGGAAGATTGAAATCTCCCATAATGATAACTTCTCCTTTCATTGTCATTTTAGCTATTTCTTCAACTAGTAGATCATCTAGTTCTTTGACTTGACCAGGTGGTCTATATATCACACCTACACGAGTTACTGCATGATTAGCAAACTGCAACGTAACCCAAACTGACTCTATGTTGGCTTCACCAACTTGTATTAGGTTAGATTTAATGCTATCTTTCACATACAGGGCCACTCCTCCTCCTTTCTTGCCTTCTCTGTCTCTTCTGTATAAAGAGTACCCTGGTATGGTTATGTCCCAGTCATTTCTTTCATTAAACCATGTCTCCGTAACAGCCACTAAATCTACATTCTCAGATGCCATAATTGACCCAAGTTCATTGATTTTTTTACCTAAACTGCGAGCATTTGTAGACAGGACTCTGAGCTTATCATTTCTTAACCTCTGTGCTTCTGACCTGTTCTGGCATTGTTTCGGGGGGCAATTGGACTCTTGTAATTCCACTCTTTTGCCCCCCCTTCCTAGTTTAAATACTCCAAGCCCTGAGGTGCAGCCGTGCAGGGCATGGGTGCAGAGTAGGACCCTGAGACAGAAGGACTGACCTGAGAGGTAGAGGGATTGGATCCCTAAAGCTCAGAAGGGACAGCAGGGGAAACCATGGCCTGTTGGGCCAGAAGGGGATTATTGCCACGATCTCTACTTCCTCCATCTTCAGTCTCCGCAGGAATTGGAGTACTTTGGTACTGGTGGAAAAGCATAAGCAGACTGGAAGTTCCACCTGTCCGTGAGGGCATCCACTCCGAAAGCTCGAGGATCTCTGAATCTCGTGTAGTACTTCCGAAGCTTCTTGTTGCGTGGAATCGCAAACAGATCCACTTCCGGCAAAATCCCCAGGGACAGCACCCAGTTGAACACCTCCTGATGGAGGGACCACTCATTGTTGTCTAGTTGGAAACGGGATAGGAAGTCTGCCTCCACATTCAACACTCCCAGAACAAAGACCGCTGAAAGATTGGCCAGATGATGCTGAGCCCATGTCATGATCGGCTCTGTTTCTTGGAGGAGAGACAAACTGCGTGTTCCTCCCTGCCTCTTGACATAAGCCACTGCCGTGGTGTTGTCCATCCTTAACAGCACTGAAGCCCCCTGTGTTAGATGGTGAAAAGCCTGGAGTGCTTTGAGGGCAGCTCGTAGTTCTAGAACGTTGGACACCACTCCGTGACCTGGGAAGTTCCATCTGCCTTGTGCCACTTCGGTCAGACAGTGGGCTCCCCAACCGGTACTGCTGGCATCGGAGGTTATCGTTATCCAGGAAATTGGAGCGATTGAGTGACAGTTGGTCAGATTTGTACGGCGTAACCACCAGGGAAGGCATCCCTTCATGAATGGGGTCAGGTGAATAACTTGTGACAAATTCTCCGTCGTCCACTGTTGGAGAAACCCCTTCTGGAAGGGTCTCAGCTTCCACATAGCCCACTTCACCATGGGCGAGGTGGCCACGAGCGTCCCTACTACCTTCAGACACTGACGAGCAGTGAGACGAGAGGCAGCGAGAGCGTGAGACACCCTGCTCTGCACAACAGGAATTTTCTCCTCTGGCAGGGAAATGGTGCACTTCACCGTGTTGAACAGTGCCCCAAGAAACACCAGTGACTGTGTAGGCACCAGATGGCTCTTTTCTAGATTCAGAATCCAACCGAATTCCTGAAGCGTAGATGTCACTTGCTCCAGATGTCTTTGGACAGAAGGAGGATATCGTCCAGATAATGATGCAATCTGATGCCTCTGGTCCTGATGAGAGCCACAACTGCCAGCAAGGTCTTCGAGAACGTGCGAGGCGAAGTTGAGAGCCCGAAGGGAAGACACGTAAATTGCATGTGAGCATGACCTATAGCAAAGCGGAGGAACTGATGGTACTCTTTTGCCACAGGAACGTGGAAGTACGTGTCTTTTAGGTCGATCGATGCCAACCAATCTCCTGGGAGAATCGAATGTTGTATGGTGACTAGGGACTCCATTTTGAACCTTTCTTGATGGATAGACCTGTTGAGATATGTGAGGCCTATTACCGGACGCCAGGAGCCGTTCTTCTTCTGGACGAGAAACAGAGGTGAATAGACTCCCAAACCTCGTTCTTCCTCGGGAACCGGCACAACAGCTTGCTGAACCAGTAAAGAGTCCACGTAGGCGAGAAGAATCTTCTTTTTTTCTGCCGAAGGAGGAAGTGAGGTTGCGACAAACCTGGGTTTGGGAACGTTGTCGAACGCCCACGAATGTCCCTGAGACACGATGTTTAACACCCAGGGATCCTGGATCGAGGCCGCCCAGACCTCCCGAAATTGGAGCAACCTGGCCCCTACCGGGAAGGCCTGGACGGGCCCAACCTCAAAAGGATTTGGTGGCCTCTCGGTCACCAGACGAAGAGCCTTTAGAGCCTTTCTGGAAGGTGGATTGCCTTGACTTCCAACCTCTTCCGTAGGACTTGCCTGGTCTGTAGCTGCGAGCTTCCCTGGCACGATTGGTAGTTTGTCTTCTCGGGAAAGAGCGCTTCTGAGCGCCTGGACGTTTATCCTGAGGGAGGAACCCAGACTTTCCACCCGTGGCCCGAGTTATGGCTGCATCCAATTTGTTCCCAAAGAGGGAAGAACCCTCAAAGGGAATTCGGCACCATGCCTGTTTGGAAGCAGCATCAGCCACCCAAGGCCTAAGCCAAAGGGCGCGTTTAGCCGTAACTGAAGCCAGCATAACTCGAGCCAAAAGGGGAATGGTGTCTAGAGACGCCTCCCCCAGAAAACCCGCAGCCATCTTCAGCTCCCGGATTGGGGAGCTCTGGAGCACTTCTTCCGAAACTCCTCCAAGCGTGCCCTCGAGGGCATTAATCCAGACTTCCATGGCCTTTGAAATTGTAGCCAAAGCCAAAGCTGGCTTACAGGCCATGCCGGCCGAAAGATACGCTCGTTTAAGGTCAGCGTCGATCCTCCTGTCCAACGGATCCCTAAAAGAGGCTGTATCCTCCATTGGAAGGGTGACATGCTTGACCAAACGCATCACAGCTGCATCCACACTTGGGGAAGATTCCAGGTACTTCACCTTTTCTTGTTTAAATGGATACAACTTCGCCATTTTTGTGGTCAGAGAATTCTTTCTTTCCACTTTGCTCCACTCTTCCGTAATTATGTCTCCCAACTCCCCTGAAAATGTCCAAGGGCTCTTTGCATAGCTGCTTGAAATATTTTCGTTGTTTTGGAGAGGAGACAGCCAGATCTTCCCATTCAAGGGCTTCTCTCACCACCTTCATTAGAGGGGAGACAAGGCTAAACTCAAAACCTGAACCGGAGTCATCTGAATCAGATTCGTACTCTGACGGAAGGATAGAAGGATGGCTGGGTTGAGAGGATTCAAAAGGATCCTGAACCAAAAGATCTCTTTCCGGAGAGCGGGATGGTCCTGCAGAAGTACTTGGCTTTTGTAACTCAGCTAACGAGTCTTTGAGGACTCTGCGCACCACTTCCTCGATATGATGGTCCGACTTCTCCCTTTCACCCATGGCTTGGGCATAACAGGGTTTACACAGAGAGGAGCCATCAGTTACTATGGTACCACAACCCCAGCATTTCTTCCCATGCGGGTGCTCTGAACGGCCATGATGTGTTGAACCAGAAGATTTGCCATCACGTCCCCTATTGTGGGGGGAACTGCGTCTGGACCTAGACGAGGAGTGCCGGTGATGCGACTTAGAGTGTCTGTCTTCGCTGCGTGCGCTAGGCTGGTGTTCAGACCTGGAAGAGCTGGAGACAGACACATGCAGCGATATGTAAGGGAAAGACACACAAATCCTCCCCACCCCCCCTCCAATGCCCAGCACATACCTGGTATGAGCGGACTGGCCACTAGCGGGTGGAGAAGCGTCCATATCGAAGCAACCAAGGGAGCGAAGAAACTCTTCACCACTATGCAAAAGGTAAATACATAGAGCTAAGCCTAAGCATCAAACAACAGAAACTGCCAATAAGCCTTTTAAAAATACGAATCTTACCTTTCAAAACGACAGTCAGTCTGGGGGAGGCTGTATGTGTGTGCCGACCTTCCCACCAGCTCTGACATACTGAGGGATTTAAATATGCCGCCTCGCGGCCGCGCATGCGCGAGTGACGTCACGCGTCACTCCCGCGCATGCGCACCGAATCTAGTGCCCGGCGGCTACTGCGCATGCGCAGAAGCGCCGCGCAACCCGGAAGCGGCGGCCGCGATCGCGGCCGCGGCGGGACCGGGAGCCACCGGACAATGAAAAGAAGGTAATGTCGCAGACGCAAACACCAGCAGTAAGAAATATTGACATATGCCTAAACAATAGCTTTAAACTGGCACAATAACGATAAGGATAAACGAATGAAAAAAGGTCCCATAACAGGGCTTACCACCCTGCCCAAGCAGAGAAGGGTCCCAGAGGCACACCACCGGACTGTGTCTTCAGGCAAAGTTAGGCCACCCGCGGCAGCAGGGCTCTCTCGGCCAGACCACAGCGAACCTGCTGAGGGTCTCTTCCATTGCCCCCTCCATACCCTGCTAATAGCCAGGGCTTATCGGAGTCTCCACGACCCAATCTGCTTCAAGGTATAGGACTTAAAAATAGTAGGAACATAACACCGTATGTATGAGGAGGACGAAAAAAGAACACTGATGCTGAAAGAGAGCAAAGATTTATGGGAGTGGGGTCCTATGAGGTAGGAGAGGAGGCGGGGCCTACCCAAACGTATGCTGCCATGGAGTCTGTCAGGAAATACATTTTTTTTGAAAAGGGACAATATAAAAAATAACATAATAAGAAAAAAAAAAAAACATTGAAAGCGCCCCGTCCCTCTAAGCTCGTGCGCAGAAGCGAATGCATACGCTAGTCGCGCCCACATATGTAAACGATGTTCAAATCACACATGTGAGGTATCGGGGCGATCATTAGAGGGAGAGCGATAATTCTATCCCCAGATCCCCTCTGTAACTCTAAACTGGTAACCTGTAGAAATTATTAAAGTGTCGCCTATGGGGATTTTTAAGTACCAATGTTTGTCCCCATTCCACAAGTGTGCGCAATTTTGAAGCATGACATGTTAGGTATCAATTTACTCGGCGTAACATCATCTTTCACATTATAGAAAAATATTGGGCTAACTTTACTGTTTTCCTATTTTTTTAATTTAAAAAAGTGTATTTTTTCCAAAGAAATTGTGTTTGTAAGACCGCTGTGCAAATATGTGACAAAGTATTGCAACGATCTCCATTTTATTCCCTAGGGTCTCTGATAAAAAAAAAATATATATATAATGTTTGGGGTTCTAAGTAGTTTTCTAGCCAAAAATAATGATTTTAATTTGTAAACAACAAATGTCAGAAGTAGGCCCGATCCTTAAAGCGGAGGTCCGCCCCCACCCCCCCTCCAAAAATTAAAAGACAGCAGCTACACATACTCTACACATACTGTACACATACTGTAGCTGCTGACTTTTATTAGGACACTTACCTGTCCTGGAGTCCAGCGATGTCAGCACCGCAGCCGATGTTTCCACCGCCATTGCCGATAAGGGAACCCGGCTGTGAAGCCTTGCAGCTTCACGGCCGGGCCCCAACTGCGCATGCGCGAAGGTCGCTGCGCTCGGTAATCGGCCACAAAGCAGAGGGAGGAGTAGGGGGCCGAACCTGTGACGAACCTCGCCGCAGCGAGGTCCGACGGAAGTGGGGACAGGGTACCTGTCAAAAACAGGTACCCGCTCCCCCCTGAAAGGTGCCAACTGTGGCACCAGAGGGGGGGGGGAGACAGATAAGCGGAAGTTCCACTTTTCTTAAAGTTCTGCATAGCTAAATGCGAGGCAAAAACATTGCCAATCCATTCATCTGTTCATTCGTAACATTTATTACATGCTGCCGCTGGGGGAAATCCAACTCTACTGATCATCAAAGTAATATCTTCCTCCCCCCTCCCCCTCCCCCTCCCATGCTATAAATCCCAATCCTAGCGCAGAGCGGGATGTCCTCCAGCTTTGTGGAGATGCCAGGAAGCTCCGCCTCCAGCTCTTCGGTTTGCCCAAGTAAATAAAATGAAATGAAGAGGCCGTCAGATCCTCCAATCACAGAGAAGGTAAAATTAGGAGCACATGGCAGCCTTGCCCTGAATTGTACACAGAAGAAGCCGACCCCCAGGCCCTGGTAGGTTTGGTGTAATGCAGTCACATATCGGAGGAGGGGGGGTGGACTGGATTCCTGTACATTACACTAAATTTCATCTTCATCTACGGCCAATGGGGGGATGAGGAGTCTGTGTATTTGAAAGACCGCTGCGCAAATACAGTGTGACATAAAATATTGCAACAACGGCCATTTTATTCTTTAGGGTCTCTGCTAAAAATTATATATATATATGTATATATATATATATATATATATATATATATACAACAAATGTCAGAAAAAGATTTAGGCGTGAAGGGGTTAAATACATCTTTTGCCTTTTACTAAATCCCTCAGAATGTCTACTTTCCAAAAAGCTGTAATTTTTTTGGGGTATTTGTACTGGGGGGTATTTGTACTTGGGGGTATTTGTACTGGGGGGAGTGATCTGGGGGTATTTGTACTAGGGGGTAATTGGGGGTATTTTTACTGGGGGGGGGTGATTTGGGGGTATTTGTACTGGGGGGGTGATTTGGGGGTCTTTGTACTGGGGGGCTGATTGCGGGGCATTTGTACTGGGGGTGACATGGGGGTATTTGTACTTGGGGGGTGATTGGGGGGTATTTGTACTGGGGGTAATTTGGGGGTATTTGTACTGGGGGGCTGATTGGGGGGGCATTTGTACTGGGGGGTGACATGGGGGTATTTGTACTTGGGGGAAGACTGGGGGGTATTTCGGAGGTATTTGTACTGAGGGGGTGATTTGGGGGTATTTGTACTGGGGGGGGGGGGTGATTTGAGGTATTTTTACTAAAGAAATGGACCTGTATGAATTTTGGTCAAAATTTAATAAGAAAAATTATTTATTTGCAAACATTTATAACAGAAACTAAAAAAACTAATTATTTTTAAAATGTTTTTTTTTTTTAATTTGTAGCAGAAAAAATACCCACCCCTCCCCCCAGAGGTGAATAAATATCACTAAAAAAAAATCTCTATTTGTGTGAGAAAAATTATAAAAATGTCCTATGGATACAGTGAGTAATTGTCATTCAAAGTGTGACAGCATTGAAAGCTGAATTTTGCCCTGGGCAGGAAGGGGGAGGAGCCAGACATTGAAGGGGATAAAGATTTGTTTCCTTCTTGGGAGGAGTCATGTGACTATAGAAATGTTTTAGTATCACTATAACGATCAATGCTCCTCCCCCTTCTACTTGTATTGGGCGCTATTTTTAGCACAGAGATCAGCTACTTTGGAGGGAAAAAAACGGTCAGAAATCTGGCAGGCTGCCAACTCCTACAGGGGGCGGAGCCTTACAAAGGGTATAAAAGGAGCGCAGCCAGGCATAACTGTCAATCATAATTCTGACTCAGAAGTGAGAGGAGGTGTTACTGAGACACAGAAAAGTGATATTTAGCGTTACACAGCGAGAAGGCGAATTATTTGACTTTTATTAGTTCTTTATTAGTAAAATTCAAAAATGACAACGCAATCCACCATGAATTTAAGACAGCTCAATGAGCTGTGCGCCAACATCCCTTGTTTCCCAGCCTATCAGGGCTTGGGGAATCTGGTGATGGCTGTACTCCACAACATGGAAACCAATGCTGGAGCACAAATGGACACGGAGGCCAGACTGAAGGCCTTGGAGGACCAACTGCCCTCCCAAAAGGATCTGCTGATGATGGTAAGATTATTCATATCACCTTTTTTTTTTTTTTTTTTATTTATTTAGCAGGCGGGTCTTATATTATCTGCAAAAAATATATATATATGAAAATCTCTAATTTATTGCTTATGGTTGGACGGACCAATAAAGTTTATCATTTTATTAGTGATTTCCATCTTTTTATTTTTAACTCCGTTGCAGACTCGTTTTTTTTTTACATCATTATAACGCCTTTTTTTTGTGAACTGTGTAAATAATAAAAGTCTACCAGCTCTAAAAAAAAAAAAAAAAAAAGATTATCCATATCACATGTCATTCTAGCTATAGGGGTCACTTCCTAGTGTAGGGGTCACATGTCATTCTAGCTATAGGGATCACTTCCTAGTGTAGGGGTCACATGTCATTCTAGCTATAGGGATCACTTCCTAGTGTAGGGATCACATGTCATTCTAGTTATAGGGGTCACTTCCTAGTGTAGGGGTCACATGTCATTCTAGCTATAGGCATCACTTCCTAGTGTAGGGATCACATGTCATTCTAGTTATAGGGGTCACTTCCTAGTGTAGGGATCACATGTCATTCTAGTTATAGGGGTCACTTCCTAGTGTAGGGGTCACATATCATTCTAGCTATAGGGATCACTTCCTAGTGTAGGGGTCACATGTCATTCTAGTTATAGGGGTCACTTCCTAGTGTAGGGGTCACATGTCATTCTAACTATAGGGATCACTTCCTAGTGTAGGGATCACATGTCATTCTAGCTATAGGGGTCACATGTCATTCTAACTATAGGGATCACTTCCTAGTGTAGGGATCACATGTCATTCTAGCTATAGGGGTCACTTCCTAGTAGGCTTGTGACGGTATCAGATTTTCATGCTGCGATTAATTGATTAAGGTTTTGCCACGGTATACGGTATTATCACGGTTTTCTATTATTAAATTTAAATTATTAAATTTCCACCTCACTTCAATTTCATTGCTGAATTTAGGGGCTTTGGTTCACTTATGCACATTATTATATAGTCAGTCAGTACAGACTCTGTGAACCAGGCCTAAAATAGGTCATCAAGCAGTGTCTGGCCTAACTGGTGATAACTGGTCCTGGCGCTCGGCTCCGATCCGATGGCCTGGTCATTAAGAGGGCAAATCCTTGTGGTCAAGAAATGGTTAAACCTGAAGGAGGTGTTGTTTATAAATGACTTTACTATTGCTTTAGGCCTGGTTCACATGTATGCGGGTTGGTGGTTCACATGTATGCGGGTTGGCGGCCCACATTTGCACAGGCATAGCAGCCCATTGATTTGAACGGGCTGCTATGCCCTCATTTTCCGCAGAAAAAAGGTGCATGCAGCATTTTTTTAAAATTCAGTGGCCTTGAAATCCATCCTGCTTTTGCACCATGCGACTAACCTGCAGTTCCTGCTCTGGCAAGCTTTCTGCATTTTTTGTAGACACTGCTTGATGGCTATATAATAATGTAATGTGGGCTGCTATGCGTGTGGGTGTGTATATATATATATATATTTATTAGAGCTGCACGATTCTGGCCAAAATGAGAATCACGATTTTTTAGCTTGGAATAAAGATCACGATTCTCTCACGATTCTCTGTGTAACAAAAAAAAAAAATTGGGATAACTTTACTGTTACGTTTTTTTTTTTTTTTTTATTCATTAAAGTCTAATCATTGCGTTTGAAAGACTGCTGCGCAAATACAGTGTGACATAAAATATTACAACAATCGCCATTTTATTCTGTAGGGTCTCTGCTAAAAAAATATATAAAATGTTTGGGGGTTCTAAGTACTTTTCTAGCAAAAAAAAAAACTGATTTAAACTTGCAAGCAACAAGTGTCAGAAAAAGATCCAGTCTTTAAGAGGTTAAACTTCCTTTCTCCCTGGCAGAGGGAAGGAAAAGATACAAATGTAAATCATTTTTGTTTATAGTTAGGAGACTTAATGCTGAAAGGGGTTCGCTGTGTGAGTGAATGAGTCATCCAGCTCACTGAAATGTATCAATTCACAAGTCAGGCAGACTTGACAGAGAAACTCGGTATTTTAAAAATGCCACAATAACAATACCGTGGCTATGCAATACCGCGATATATCGAATTACCGAAAACCGGCATATGTCTACTTCCTAGTGTAGGGATCACATGTCATTCTAGCTATAGGGATCACTTCCTAGTGTAGGGGTCACATGTCATTCTAGCTATAGGGATCACTTCCTAGTGTAGGGGTCACATGTCATTCTAGCTATAGGGATCACTTCCTAGTGTAGGGGTCACATGTCATTCTAGCTATAGGGATCACTTCCTAGTGTAGGGGTCACATGTCATTCTAGCTATAGGGATCACTTCCTAGTGTAGGAATCACATTTCATTCTAGCTATAGGGATCACTTCCTAGTGTAGGAATCACATTTCATTCTAGCTATAGGGATCACTTCCTAGTGTAGGGGTCACATGTCATTCTAGTTATAGTAAATCAAATAGGTGGACAGGCGCTATTAAAAGGGTATCATAAATAATTAAATAAACTGCAATCAGATAGTAAAAAATAGTTGATGTAACATAACATATAATCCCCAATCATATATTACACATCTAAAGGTGCAAAATGGGATTAAGAGTGAATCAAATTTGTGTTCATAACGTGCTGAGTGAAGAAATGATTGATGCAGTAAGTGTATACCAATAAATAAATGGATGCGCATATAATATAACACAGGATGATTCGGATACGGGCTCATAAAAATGTAGTAAAAAAAGGGGGGGGGGGTTATGTCAAACAAACCCTAGAGTCCATAGTGCATCAAACAGCGTCCATTAATAAAATATTAATTGATGGAAAATACAAATATTGTAAATAAATATAAAAAGTGACAACGTGCTGAAAAATGTCCAATTTCAAAAGTGCAAAAAAATCCAAGAATTAATAAGAATTGATAAGAATTGATTAGTGGGTGTCTTCAAATGCTCTGAGCAGAGGAATCTGCAGCTAGCAATCTTCCCCCATGTAAGGAGAGTACATTAGTGGAGTGCTTGGGAGAGGATCCGATCGTGTACTTTACAGGGGACCTGATGACCATCTGAGGGAGAGCTCACTATATCCAGGAGCAGTACCGGGGGGGGGGGGGGGTCCGCCCCAGGTGACACACATGGGGGGGGGGTGTCAGGCAGGGCCATCCTAATGAACGGGCACCTCTTCTGCATGTGGGGTCCCTGCACTGTCATTGTTCCCTGACATTGCAGCTTTGTAAAAAAAGTTGATCGGGTCAGATGAGAGTCAAGCGGTGTGGGGGGAGGCTGTCAGTAACACTCCCCCGTCATCTGATCGAGTTAGGCTGTCCCTCGGGGACGTTTCCTATCTCAGGAGTTGGTGGGCGGGGTCAGGGTGTTGCTGCCTCTTCCACTCCTCCAACATACTCCTCCCCTCAGGCTGATCTCACCGCTAAAGGAGAAAGAGGAGGAGACAACACAGCAGCCCGGGGAAACCAGTTTATCCTTGCTTGCTTTCGGCTGTGATCGGAACTCCGCCCCTCCAGCCTGATGCAATCCAGCTCCTCCCAGCTCTGCCTCCAGCCGATCAATACTCTGCTCCAGCTCCGCCCATTGTCTCTCCGTGGAATCTATTTACAAAACACTACAGCACTTTATTCACCCTACTCTGTGTAATATCATCTTTTACATTATAGAAAAATATTGGGCTAACTTTACTGTTTTCCTATTTTTTTAATTCAAAAAAGTGTATTTTTCCCCAAAAAATTGTGTTTGTAAGACCGCTGTGCAAATACGATGTGACAAAGTATTGCAACGATCTCCATTTCATTCTCTAGGGTCTCTGATAAAAAAAAAAAATAGATAATATTTCAGGTTTTAAGTAATTTTCTAGCCAAAAATAATGATTAATTTATAAACAACAAATGTCAGAAGTAGGCCCGGTCGGTTGTACCGGGGGGAGTGATTTGGGGGTATTTCTACTTGGGGGGTGATTGGGGGGTATTTGTACTGGGGGGGTATTTGTACTGGGGGAGAGGGAGATTTTGGGGTATTTGTACTGGGGGGAGTGATTTGGGGGTATTTGTACTGGGGGGTGACATGGGGGTATTTGTACTGAGGGGGTGATTTGGGGGTATTTGTACTGGGGGGTGATTGGGGGGTATTTGTACTGATGGGGGTAATTTGGGGGTCTTTGTAGTGGGGGGGGGGGGTGATTGGGGGGCATTTGTACTGGGGGGGTTGACTTGGGGGTATTTTTACTTGTGGGAAGATTGGGGGGTATTTCGGAGGTATTTGTACTGAGGGGGTGATTTGGGGGTATTTGTACTGGGGGGGGGGTGATTTGAGGTATTTTTACCAAAGAAATGGAGCTGTATGAATTTTGGTCAAAATTTAATAAGAAAAATTACTTATTTGCAAACTTTTATAACAGAAACTAAAAAAACTAGTTATTTTTAAAATTTTCTTTTTTTTTTTTCATTTGTAGCAGAAAAAATACCCCCCCCCCCCCAGAGGTGAATAAATATCACTAAAATAAATCTCTATTTGTGTGAGAAAAATTATAAAAATGTCCTATGGATACAGTGAGTAATTGTCATTCAAAGTGGGACAGCGCTAAAAGCTGAATATTGCCCTGGGCAGGAAGGGGGAGGAGCCCAATTTTGAAGGGGGTAAAGATTTGTTTCCTTGTTGGGAGGAGTCATGTGACCATAGAAATGTTTTAGTATCACTATAATGATCAATGCTCCTCCCCCCTTCTACTTGTATTGGGCGCTATTTTTAGCACTGAGATAAGCTACTTTTTGAAAATAAAAAAAACGGTCAGAAATCTGGCAGGCTGCCAACTCCTACAGGGGGCGGAGCCTTACAAAGGGTATAAAAGGAGCGCAGCCAGGCATAACTGTCAATCATAATTCTGACTCAGAGGTGAGAGGAGGTGTTACTGAGACACAGAAAAGTGATATTTAGCGTTACATAGCGAGAAGGCGAATTATTTGACTTTTATTAGTTCTTTATTAGTAAAATTCAAAAATGACAACGCAATCCACCATGAATTTAAGACAGCTCAATGAGCTGTGCGCCAACATCCCTTGTTTCCCAGCCTATCAGGGCTTGGGGAATCTGGTGACGGCTGTACTCCACAACATGGAAACCAATGCTGGAGCACAAATGGACACGGAGGCCAGACTGAAGGCCTTGGAGGACCAACTGGCCCCCCAAAAGGATCTGCTGATGATGGTAAGATTATTCATATCACTTTTTTTTTTTTATTTATTTAGCAGGCGGGTCTTATATTATCTGCAAAAAATATATATATATATGAAAATCTCTAATTTATTGCTTATGGTTGGACGGACCAATAAAGTTTATCATTTTATTAGTGATTTCCATCTTTTTATTTTTAACTCCGTTGCAGACTTGTTATTTTTTACATCATTATAACGCCTTTTTTTTGTGAACTGTGTAAATAATAAAAGTCTACCAGCTCTAAAAAAAAAAAAAAAAAAGATTATCCATATCACATGTCATTCTAGCTATAGGGATCACTTCCTAGTGTAGGGGGTCACATGTCATTCTAGCTATAGGGGTCACTTCCTAGTGTAGGGGTCACATGTCATTCTAGTTATAGTAAATCAAATAAGTGGACAGGCGCTATTAAAAGGGTATCATAAATAATTAAATAAACTGCAATCAGATAGTAAAAAATAGTTGATGTAACATAACATATAATCCCCAATCATATATTACACATCTAAAGGTGCAAAATGGGATTAAGAGTGAATGAAATTTGTGTTCATAACGTGCTGAGTGAAGAAATGATTGATGCAGTAAGTGTATACCAATAAATAAATGGATGCGCATATAATATAACACAGGATGATTCGGATACGGGCTCATAAAAATGTAGTAAAAAAAGGGGGGGGGGGGTTATGTCAAACAAACCCTAGAGTCCATAGTGCATCAAACAGCGTCCATTAATAAAATATTCATTGATGGAAAATACAAATATTGTAAATAAATATAAAAAGCGACAACGTGCTGAAAAATGTCCAATTTCAAAAGTGCAAAAAAATCCAAGAATTAATAAGAATTGATAAGAATTGATTAGTGGGTGTCTTCAAATGCTCTGAGCAGAGGAATCTGCAGCTAGCAATCTTCCCCCATGTAAGGAGAGTATTTTAGTGGAGTGCTTGGAAGAGGATCCGATCGTGTACTTTACAGGAGACCTGATGACCATCTGAGGGAGAGCTCACTATATCCAGGAGCAGTGCCAAGGGGGGGTCCGCCCCAGGTGACACACATTGGGGGGGTGTCAGGCAGGGCCATCCTAATGAACGGGCACCTCTGCTGCATGTGGGGTCCCTGCACTGTCATTGTTCCCTGTCATTGCAGCTTTGTAAAAAAAGTTGATCGGGTCAGATGAGAGTCAAGCGGTGTGGGGGGAGGCTGTCAGTAACACTCCCCCCTCATCTGTGATCGAGTTAGGCTGTCCCTCGGTGATGTTCACTATCTCCGGATTTGGTGGGCGGGTTCAGGGTGTGGCTGCCTCTTCCACTCCTCCTACCCTCAGTCTGATCTCACCGCTAAAGGAGAAAGAGGAGGAGACAACACAGCAGCCCGGTAAAGGAAACCAGTTTCCCCTTGCTTGCTTTCGGCTGTGATCGGAACTCCGCCCCTCCAGCATGATGCAATCCAGCTCCTCCCAGCTTTGCCTCTCCAGCCGATCAATACTCCGCCCATTGTTTCTCCGTGGAATCTATTTACAAAGTATTACAGCACTTTATTCACCCTGATCCCGCCCCCCGTGCGCGCCCCCGATGCAGCCATTCAGTTTCTGGATAATAGTGAATCATTAAACACACGTATATGAGATGATATAATGGCACGCATACATGTTACATGTATGTGAAGATGAGAGGCTCTATTCAATGCTAATCCCATCACTAGAAGGCAGAAGAGGATCAGACATACATGAAGGGAATACAAAGTGTTGTCACCCTCCCTGGACTCTCTCAGTAACACTGCTGCTGTCAGATTTGGTTTCTCCAGCTTTTCAAGGGTTAACCCCTTCATGTCCTTTTCTGACATTTGCTGCTTGCAAGAACACATCTGTATTTTTTGCTAGAAAATGACTTAGAACCCCAAACATTATATATCATATATTTTAGCCTAGAGAATAACATGGCGGTGGTTGCAATATTATATGTCGCACAGTATTTGCATAGCGGTCTTTCAAACACAATTGTTTTGTGAATAAATATACTTTCATGAATTAGAAAAAAACAAAACTGTAAAGTTAGTCCAATTTTTTTGTATAATGTGAAAGATGATTTTACAGCGAGTAACGAGATACCTAACATGTCACGCTTTAACCACTTAAGCCCCAGCCCTATTTAGGACACTTTTTGTTTACAAGTTAAAACCAGTATTTTTTCCTAGAAAACTACTTAGAACCCCCAAACATTATCTATATTTTTTTTAGCAACGACTCTGGAGAATAAAATGTCGGTCATTGCAATATTTTTTGTCACGCGGTATTTGCGCAGCGGTCTTTAAAACGCACATTTCACTGCATTTAAAAAATACTTAACAGTAAAGTTAGCCCATTTTTTTTGTATATTGTGAAAGATGATGTCACGCCGAGATATAGATAATAATAGATACCCAACATGTTATGGTTTAAAATTGCGCACACCCGTGGGATGGCGACAAACTACGGTTAATAGAGATCTCAATAGGCGAAACTTTTAATTTTTTTTTTAACGGTTACCAGTTTAGGGTTAGAGTGTAGCTCTTTTTTAAAATTATTGCTCACGCTCTGGCAATCGCGGCGATACCTCACATGTGTGGTTTGAACAGCAATTTAATTCGCGGCTCGACTTCCGTATACATTTTTTTTCGTGCGCGAGCTAGCGGTGACAGGGGCAGCTAAAATTTTTATTTTTTTTAACTTTTATTACAGTTTTTAAAAAAAAATAAAAAATCTAATCACTTTTATTGCTGTCACAAGCAATGTAAACATCCCTTGTGACACCAATATGCAGTGACAGGTACTCTTTATGGAGGGATCGAGGGTCTAAAAGAACCCTAGACCCCTCCACTACACTTTCATGTATGCAAAACGCCGAAAACGGCATACAGCCGTTTTTTAAATCTGCCGCCTTTTGCAGCAGAGTAACCCGGAAGTGACGTCATGGACGCCGCCTCCGGGTTACGTCATCGGAGACCCGATCGAAGCCATTTCCGGCTTTAATCGGGACTCCATCCAGCCGGCGGACGCGCCGGCTGGGTGCTCGGGTCTCCCCCGGGGGGACGGGAGGCCCGTTGAAAGTTACGGAAGGCGGCAGGAGGGGGGGGGATGTCCCCTCCCGCTCACCCGGGTGACGGTCGAGCGGCTCTTGAGCTGCATCGGTCGTCACTGACGGAAAGCCAACCGTCGGCTGTAAACCACGGTACCGGGATGTTGTCTCTAGCTAGAGGCATCATTCCGGTATAACGCCACAAAGTTTGCCAACGTAGCCCTACGTCACTTTGCGGTAAGTGGTTAAAACTGCACCCATTAGTGAAATGGTGACAAACTACGGTGCTTAAAAATCTCCATAGGCGACGCTGTAAAAATTGTAATGGTTACCAGTTTAGAGTTACAGAGGAGGTCTAGCACTAGAATTATTGCTCTCTCACTCTAATGATCGCAGACAATGCCTCACGTGTGGTTTGAACACCGTTTACATATGCCGGTGTAAATTAACTGCTTCCGGACCAGCGGCCGCATTTTACTGCGGCAGGCTGGCTCTCCCACGCGAACCGCCGTAGTATATCTATATCACCCTAACCTGCCACTATACAATCACTATACCACCCTAGTCTGCCACTGTGACTGTACCACCCTAACCTGGCACTATACTGCCCTAACCTGCCATTATACCATCCTAACCTGCCACTATAACACCCCAGTCTGCCACTGTACAGTCACTATACCACCCTAACCTGACACCATACTGCCACCATATCACCCTAACCTGCCCCTATAATACTACTATACCACCCTAAAATGCCACTCTACCACAGAATGTGTAATGTAAAGGGGTACAGAGGAATGGGGGCTGTGTAATGTGAAGGGGGCCACAGGTATGGGGGGCTGTGTAATGTAAAAAGGTCCAGAGATGTGAGGGCTGTGTAATGTGAAGGGGTTCAGAGGTGTGGGGGCTGTGGGGGCTGTGTAATGTAAAGGGGGTTCAGAGGTGTGGGGGCTGTGTAATGTAAAGGGGGTTCAGAGGTGTGGGGGCTGTGTAATGTAAAGGGGTCCAGAGGTGTGGGGGCTGTGTAATGTAAAGGGATCCAGAGGTGTGGAGGCTGTGTAATGTAAAGGGATCCAGGTGATTGGGGGGTGATTGGGGGTATTTGTACTGGGGGTGATTGGGGAACATTTGTACTAGGGGGGTGATATGGGGGTATTTGTATTGGGGGTGATTTGGGGGTCTTTGTACTGGGGGGTGATTGCGGGGCATTTGTATTTGGGAGGTATTTGTACTTATGGGGGTGATTTGGGGGTCTTTGTACTGAGGGGTGATTGGGGGGCATTTGCACTGGGGGGTGACACGGGGTATTTGTGCATGGGAGAAGATTGGGGGGTATTTGGGAGGTATTATTACTGAGGGGGGTGATTTGGGGGTATTTGTACTGGGGGGGGGGGGTGATTTAAGGTATTTTTACCAAAGAAATGGTGCTGTATGAATTTTGGTCAAAATGTAATGAGAAAAATTACTTATTTGCAAACTTTTATAACAGAAACTAAAAAAAAAGAATTATTTTTAAAATGTTCTTTTTTTTTTTTCCATTTGTAGCACAAAAAATACCCCCCCCCTCCCCCCAGAGGTGAATAAATATCACTAAAATAAATCTCTATTTGTGTGATAAAAATGATAAAAATGTCCTATGGATACAGTGAGTAATTGTCATTCAAAGTGTGACAGCGCTGAAAGCTGAATTTTGCCCTGGGCAGGAAGGGGGAGGAGCCCGATATTGAAGGGGGTAAAGATTTGTTTCCTTCTTGGGAGGAGTCATGTGACCACAGAAATGTTTTAGTATCACTATAGCGATCAATGCTCCTCCCCCCATCTACTTGTATTGGGCGCTATTTTTAGCACATTGATCAGTTACTTTTGAAAAAAAAAAACGGTCAGAAATCTGGCAGGCTGCCAACTCCTACAGGGGGCGGAGCCTTACAAAGGGTATAAAAAGGAGCGCAGCCAGGCATAACTGTCAATCATAATTCTGACTCAGAGGTGAGAGGAGGTGTTACTGAGACACAGAAAAGTGATATTTAGCGTTACATAGCGAGAAGGCAAATTATTTGACTTTTATTAGTTCTTTATTAGTAAAATTCAAAAATGACAACGCAATCCACCATGAATTTAAGACAGCTCAATGAGCTGTGCGCCAACATCCCTTGTTTCCCAGCCTATCAGGGCTTGGGGAATCTGGTGACGGCTGTACTCCACAACATGGAAACCAATGCTGGAGCACAAATGGACACGGAGGCCAGACTGAAGGCCTTGGAGGACCAACTGCCCTCCCAAAAGGATCTGCTGATGATGGTAAGATTATTCATATCACTTTTTTTTTTTTTTTTTATTTATTTAGCAGGCGGGTCTTATATTATCTGCAAAAAATATATATATATGAAAATCTCTAATTTATTGCTTATGGTTGGATGGACCAATAAAGTTTATCATTTTATTAGTGATTTCCATCTTTTTATTTTTAACTCCGTTGCAGACTTGTTATTTTTTTTACATCATTATAACGCCTTTTTTTGTGAACTGTGTAAATAATAAAAGTCTACCAGCTCAAAAAAAAAAAAAAAAAAAGATTATCCATATCACGTCATTCAAGCTATAAGAATTGATAATAATTGATAAGAACTGATTAGTGGGTGTCTTCAAATGCTCTGAGCAGAGGAATCTGCAGCTAGCAATCTTCCCCCATGTATGTGTAATGTAAAGGGGGTTCAGAGGTGTGGGGGCTGTGTAATGTAAAGGGGGTTCAGAGGTGTGGGGGCTGTGTAATGTAAAGGGGTACAGAGGTGTGGGGGCTGTGTAATGTAAAGGGATCCAGGTGATTTGGGGGTGATTGGGGGTATTTGTACTGGGGGTGATTGGGGAACATTTGTACTGGGGGGGTGATATGGGGGTATTTGTATTGGGGGTGATTTGGGGGTCTTTGTACTGGGGGGTGATTGCGGGGCATTTGTACTTGGGAGGTATTTGTACTTATGGGGGTGATTTGGGGGTCTTTGTACTGAGGGGTGATTGGGGGGCATTTGCACTGGGGGGTGACACGGGGTATTTGTGCATGGGGGAAGATTGGGGGGTATTTGGGAGGTATTATTACTGAGGGGGGTGATTTGGGGGTATTTGTACTGGGGGGGGTGATTTAAGGTATTTTTACCAAAGAAATGGAGCTGTATGAATTTTGGTCAAAATGTAATGAGAAAAATTACTTATTTGCAAACTTTTATAACAGAAACTAAAAAAAAGAATTATTTTTAAAATGTTCTTTTTTTTTGTTTCATTTGTAGCACAAAAAATACCCCCCCCCCCCAGAGGTGAATAAATATCACTAAAATAAATCTCTATTTGTGTGATAAAAATGATAAAAATGTCCTATGGATACAGTGAGTAATTGTCATTCAAAGTGTGACAGCGCTGAAAGCTGAATTTTGCCCTGGGCAGGAAGGGGGAGGAGCCCGATATTGAAGGGGGTAAAGATTTGTTTCCTTCTTGGGAGGAGTCATGTGACCACAGAAATGTTTTAGTATCACTATAACGATCAATGCTCCTCCCCCCATCTACTTGTATTGGGCGCTATTTTTAGCACATTGATCAGTTACTTTTTGAAAAAAAAAAAAAAAAAACGGTCAGAAATCTGGCAGGCTGCCAACTCCTACAGGGGGCGGAGCCTTACAAAGGGTATAAAAAGGAGCGCAGCCAGGCATAACTGTCAATCATAATTCTGACTCAGAGGTGAGAGGAGGTGTTACTGAGACACAGAAAAGTGATATTTAGCGTTACATAGCGAGAAGGCGAATTATTTGACTTTTATTAGTTCTTTATTAGTAAAATTCAAAAATGACAACGCAATCCACCATGAATTTAAGACAGCTCAATGAGCTGTGCGCCAACATCCCTTGTTTCCCAGCCTATCAGGGCTTGGGGAATCTGGTGACGGCTGTACTCCACAACATGGAAACCAATGCCGGAGCACAAATGGACACGGAGGCCAGACTGAAGGCCTTGGAGGACCAACTGCCCTCCCAAAAGGATCTGCTGATGATGGTAAGATTATTCATATCACTTTTTTTTTTTTTTATTTATTTAGCAGGCGGGTCTTATATTATCTGCAAAAAATATATATATATATGAAAATCTCTAATTTATTGCTTATGGTTGGACGGACCAATAAAGTTTATCATTTTATTAGTGATTTCCATCTTTTTATTTTTAACTCCGTTGCAGACTTGTTATTTTTTTTACATCATTATAACGCCTTTTTTTTGTGAACTGTGTAAATAATAAAAGTCTACCAGCTCTAAAAAAAAAAAAAAAAAAAAAAAAAAAAGATTATCCATATCACATGTCATTCAAGCTATAAGAATTGATAAGAATTGATAAGAACTGATTAGTGGGTGTCTTCAAATGCTCTGAGCAGAGGAATCTGCAGCTAGCAATCTTCCCCCATGTATGTGTAATGTAAAGGGGGTTCAGAGGTGTGGGGGCTGTATAATGTAAAGGGGGTTCCGAGGTGTGGGGGCTGTGTAATGTAAAGTAGTCCAGAGGTGTGGGGGCTGTGTAATGTAAAGGGATCCAGAGGTGTGGGGGCTGTGTAATGTAAAGGGATCCAGGTGATTGGGGGGTGATTGGGGGTATTTGTACTGGGGGTGATTGGGGAACATTTGTACTGGGGGGGTGATATGGGGGTATTTGTATTGGGGGTGATTTGGGGGTCTTTGTACTGGGGGGTGATTGCGGGGCATTTGTACTTAGGAGGTATTTGTACTTATGGGGGTGATTTGGGGGTCTTTGTACTGAGGGGTGATTGGGGGGCATTTGCACTGGGGGGGGTGACACGGGGTATTTGTGCATGGGGGGAAGATTGGGGGGTATTTGGGAGGTATTATTACTGAGGGGGGTGATTTGGGGGTATTTGTACTGGGGGGGGGGGGTGATTTAAGGTATTTTTACCAAAGAAATGGAGCTGTATGAATTTTGGTCAAAATGTAATGAGAAAAATTACTTATTTGCAAACTTTTATAACAGAAACTAAAAAAAAGAATTATTTTTAAAATGTTCTTTTTTTTTTTCATTTGTAGCACAAAAAATACCCCCCCCCCTCCCCCCAGAGGTGAATAAATATCACTAAAATAAATCTCTATTTGTGTGATAAAAATGATAAAAATGTCCTATGGATACAGTGAGTAATTGTCATTCAAAGTGTGACAGCGCTGAAAGCTGAATTTTGCCCTGGGCAGGAAGGGGGAGGAGCCCGATATTGAAGGGGGTAAAGATTTGTTTCCTTCTTGGGAGGAGTCATGTGACCACAGAAATGTTTTAGTATCACTATAACGATTAATGCTCCTCCCCCCATCTACTTGTATTGGGCGCTATTTTTAGCACATTGATCAGTTACTTTTTGAAAAAAAAAAAAAAAACGGTCAGAAATCTGGCAGGCTGCCAACTCCTACAGGGGGCGGAGCCTTACAAAGGGTATAAAAAGGAGCGCAGCCAGGCATAACTGTCAATCATAATTCTGACTCAGAGGTGAGAGGAGGTGTTACTGAGACACAGAAAAGTGATATTTAGCGTTACATAGCGAGAAGGCGAATTATTTGACTTTTATTAGTTCTTTATTAGTAAAATTCAAAAATGACAACGCAATCCACCATGAATTTAAGACAGCTCAATGAGCTGTGCGCCAACATCCCTTGTTTCCCAGCCTATCAGGGCTTGGGGAATCTGGTGACGGCTGTACTCCACAACATGGAAACCAATGCTGGAGCACAAATGGACACGGAGGCCAGACTGAAGGCCTTGGAGGACCAACTGCCCTCCCAAAAGGATCTGCTGATGATGGTAAGATTATTCATATCACTTTTTTTTTTTTTTTTTTTTATTTATTTAGCAGGCGGGTCTTATATTATCTGCAAAAAATATATATATATATGAAAATCTCTAATTTATTGCTTATGGTTGGACGGACCAATAAAGTTTATCATTTTATTAGTGATTTCCATCTTTTTATTTTTAACTCCGTTGCAGACTTGTTATTTTTTTTACATCATTATAACGCCTTTTTTTGTGAACTGTGTAAATAATAAAAGTCTACCAGCTCTAAAAAAAAAAAAAAAAAAAAAAAAAAAGATTATCCATATCACATGTCATTCAAGCTATAAGAATTGATAAGAATTGATAAGAATTGATTAGTGGGTGTCTTCAAATGCTCTGAGCAGAGGAATCTGCAGCTAGCAATCTTCCCCCATGTATGTGTAATGTAAAGGGGGTTCAGAGGTGTGGGGGCTGTATAATGTAAAGGGGGTTCCGAGGTGTGGGGGCTGTGTAATGTAAAGGGGTCCAGAGGTGTGGGGGCTGTGTAATGTAAAGGGATCCAGAGGTGTGGGGGCTGTGTAATGTAAAGGGATCCATGTGATTGGGGGGTGATTGGGGGTATTTGTACTGGGGGTGATTGGGGAACATTTGTACTGGGGGGGTGATATGGGGGTATTTGTATTGGGGGTGATTTGGGGGTCTTTGTACTGGGGGGTGATTGCGGGGCATTTGTACTTGGGAGGTATTTGTACTTATGGGGGTGATTTGGGGGTCTTTGTACTGAGGGGTGATTGGGGGGCATTTGCACTGGGGGGTGACACGTGGTATTTGTGCATGGGGGAAGATTGGGGGGTATTTGGGAGGTATTATTACTGAGGGGGGTGATTTGGGGGTATTTGTACTGGGGGGGGGGTGATTTAAGGTATTTTTACCAAAGAAATGGAGCTGTATGAATTTTGGTCAAAATGTAATGAGAAAAATTACTTATTTGCAAACTTTTATAACAGAAACTAAAAAAAAGAATTATTTTTAAAATGTTCTTTTTTTTTTTTTCATTTGTAGCACAAAAAATACCCCCCCTCTCCCCCCAGAGGTGAATAAATATCACTAAAATAAATCTATATTTGTGTGATAAAAATGATAAAAATGTCCTATGGATACAGTGAGTAATTGTCATTCAAAGTGTGACAGCGCTGAAAGTTGAATTTTGCCCTGGGCAGGAAGGGGGAGGAGCCCGATATTGAAGGGGGTAAAGATTTGTTTCCTTCTTGGGAGGAGTCATGTGACCACAGAATTGTTTTAGTATCACTATAACGATTAATGCTCCTCCCCCCATCTACTTGTATTGGGCGCTATTTTTAGCACATTGATCAGTTACTTTTTGAAAAAAAAAAAAAAACGGTCAGAAATCTGGCAGGCTGCCAACTCCTACAGGGGGCGGAGCCTTACAAAGGGTATAAAAAGGAGCGCAGCCAGGCATAACTGTCAATCATAATTCTGACTCAGAGGTGAGAGGAGGTGTTACTGAGACACAGAAAAGTGATATTTAGCGTTACATAGCGAGAAGGCGAATTATTTGACTTTTATTAGTTCTTTATTAGTAAAATTCAAAAATGACAACGCAATCCACCATGAATTTAAGACAGCTCAATGAGCTGTGCGCCAACATCCCTTGTTTCCCAGCCTATCAGGGCTTGGGGAATCTGGTGACGGCTGTACTCCACAACATGGAAACCAATGCTGGAGCACAAATGGACACGGAGGCCAGACTGAAGGCCTTGGAGGACCAACTGCCCTCCCAAAAGGATCTGCTGATGATGGTAAGATTATTCATATCACTTTTTTTTTTTTTTTTTTTTTTTTATTTATTTAGCAGGCGGGTCTTATATTATCTGCAAAAAATATATATATATATGAAAATCTCTAATTTATTGCTTATGGTTGGACGGACCAATAAAGTTTATCATTTTATTAGTGATTTCCATCTTTTTATTTTTAACTCCGTTGCAGACTTGTTATTTTTTTTACATCATTATAACGCCTTTTTTTGTGAACTGTGTAAATAATAAAAGTCTACCAGCTCTAAAAAAAAAAAAAAAAAAAAAAAAAAAGATTATCCATATCACATGTCATTCAAGCTATAAGAATTGATAAGAATTGATAAGAATTGATTAGTGGGTGTCTTCAAATGCTCTGAGCAGAGGAATCTGCAGCTAGCAATCTTCCCCCATGTATGTGTAATGTAAAGGGGGTTCAGAGGTGTGGGGGCTGTATAATGTAAAGGGGGTTCCGAGGTGTGGGGGCTGTGTAATGTAAAGGGGTCCAGAGGTGTGGGGGCTGTGTAATGTAAAGGGATCCAGAGGTGTGGGGGCTGTGTAATGTAAAGGGATCCATGTGATTGGGGGGTGATTGGGGGTATTTGTACTGGGGGTGATTGGGGAACATTTGTACTGGGGGGGTGATATGGGGGTATTTGTATTGGGGGTGATTTGGGGGTCTTTGTACTGGGGGGTGATTGCGGGGCATTTGTACTTGGGAGGTATTTGTACTTATGGGGGTGATTTGGGGGTCTTTGTACTGAGGGGTGATTGGGGGGCATTTGCACTGGGGGGTGACACGTGGTATTTGTGCATGGGGGAAGATTGGGGGGTATTTGGGAGGTATTATTACTGAGGGGGGTGATTTGGGGGTATTTGTACTGGGGGGGGGGGGGTGATTTAAGGTATTTTTACCAAAGAAATGGAGCTGTATGAATTTTGGTCAAAATGTAATGAGAAAAATTACTTATTTGCAAACTTTTATAACAGAAACTAAAAAAAAGAATTATTTTTAAAATGTTCTTTTTTTTTTTTTCATTTGTAGCACAAAAAATACCCCCCCCTCTCCCCCCAGAGGTGAATAAATATCACTAAAATAAATCTATATTTGTGTGATAAAAATGATAAAAATGTCCTATGGATACAGTGAGTAATTGTCATTCAAAGTGTGACAGCGCTGAAAGTTGAATTTTGCCCTGGGCAGGAAGGGGGAGGAGCCCGATATTGAAGGGGGTAAAGATTTGTTTCCTTCTTGGGAGGAGTCATGTGACCACAGAATTGTTTTAGTATCACTATAACGATTAATGCTCCTCCCCCCATCTACTTGTATTGGGCGCTATTTTTAGCACATTGATCAGTTACTTTTTGAAAAAAAAAAAAAAACGGTCAGAAATCTGGCAGGCTGCCAACTCCTACAGGGGGCGGAGCCTTACAAAGGGTATAAAAAGGAGCGCAGCCAGGCATAACTGTCAATCATAATTCTGACTCAGAGGTGAGAGGAGGTGTTACTGAGACACAGAAAAGTGATATTTAGCGTTACATAGCGAGAAGGCGAATTATTTGACTTTTATTAGTTCTTTATTAGTAAAATTCAAAAATGACAACGCAATCCACCATGAATTTAAGACAGCTCAATGAGCTGTGCGCCAACATCCCTTGTTTCCCAGCCTATCAGGGCTTGGGGAATCTGGTGACGGCTGTACTCCACAACATGGAAACCAATGCTGGAGCACAAATGGACACGGAGGCCAGACTGAAGGCCTTGGAGGACCAACTGGCCCCCCAAAAGGATCTGCTGATGATGGTAAGATTATTCATATCACTTTTTTTTTTTTTTTTTTATTTATTTAGCAGGCGGGTCTTATATTATCTGCAAAAAATATATATATATGAAAATCTCTAATTTATTGCTTATGGTTGGACGGACCAATAAAGTTTATCATTTTATTAGTGATTTCCATCTTTTTATTTTTAACTCCGTTGCAGACTTGTTATTTTTTTTTACATCATTGTAACGCCTTTTTTTTGTGAACTGTGTAAATAATAAAAGTCTACCAGCTCTAAAAAAAAAAAAAAAAAAAAAAAAAAAAAAAAAGATTATCCATATCACATGTCATTCAAGCTATAAGAATTGATAAGAATTGATAAGAACTGATAAGAATTGATAAGAATTAATAAGAATTGATAAGAATTAATAAGAATTGATAAGAATTGATTAGTGGGTGTCTTCAAATGCTCTGAGCAGAGGAATCTGCAGCTAGCAATCTTCCCCCATGTAAGGAGAGTATTTTAGTGGAGTGCTTGGGAGAGGATCCGATCGTGTACTTTACAGGGGACCTGATGACCATCTGAGGGAGAGCTCACTATATCCAGGAGCAGTGCCAAGGGGGGGTCCGCCCCAGGTGACACACATTGGGGGGTGTCAGGCAGGGCCATCCTAATGAACGGGCACCTCTGCTGCATGTGGGGTCCCTGCACTGTCATTGTTCCCTGTCATTGCAACTTTGTAAAAAAAAGTTGATCGGGTCAGATGAGAGTCAAGCGGTGTGGGGGAGGCTGTCAGTAACACTCCCCCGTCATCTGTGATCGAGTTAGGCTGTCCCTCGGTGATGTTCACTATCTCCGGATTTGGTGGGCGGGTTCAGGGTGTGGCTGCCTCTTCCACTCCTCCTACCCTCAGGCTGATCTCACCGCTAAAGGAGAAAGAGGAGGAGACAACACAGCAGCCCGGTAAAGGAAACCAGTTTCCCCTTGCTTGCTTTCGGCTGTGATCGGAACTCCGCCCCTCCAGCCTGATGCAATCCAGCTCCTCCCAGCTCTGCCTCTCCAGCCGATCAATACTCCGCCCATTGTTTCTCCGTGGAATCTATTTACAAAACACTACAGCACTTTATTCACCCTGATCCCGCCCCCATGCGCGCCCCCGATGCAGCCATTCAGTTTCTGGATAATAGTGAATCATTAAACACACGTATATGAGATGATATAATGGCACGCATACATGTTACATGTATGTGAAGATGAGAGGCTCTATTCAATGCTAATACCATCACTAGAAGGCAGAAGAGGATCAGACATACATGAAGGGAATACAAAGTGTTGTCACCCTCCCTGGACTCTCTCAGTAACACTGCTGCTGTCAGATTTGGTTTCTCCAGCTCTTCAAGGGTTAACCCCTTCATGTCCTTTTCTGACATTTGCTGCTTGCAAGAACACATCTGTATTTTTTGCTAGAAAATGACTTAGAACCCCAAACATTATATATCATATATTTTAGCCTAGAGAATAACATGGCGGTGGTTGCAATATTATATGTCGCACAGTATTTGCATAGCGGTCTTTCAAACACAATTGTTTTGTGAATAAATACACTTTCATGAATTAGAAAAAAACAAAACTGTAAAGTTAGTCCAATTTTTTTGTATAATGTGAAAGATGATTTTACAGCGAGTAACGAGATACCTAACATGTCACGCTTTAACCACTTAAGCCCCAACCCTATTTAGGACACTTTTTTTTTACAAGTTAAAACCAGTATTTTTTCCTAGAAAACTACTTAGAACCCCCAAACATTATATATATATATTTTTTTTAGCAACGACTCTGGAGAATAAAATGTCGGTCATTGCAATATTTTTTGTCACGCGGTATTTGCGCAGCGGTCTTTAAAACGCCATTTTATTGGAAAAATTTTGAAAAATCACATTTCACTGCATTTAAAAAATACTAAACAGTAAAGTTAGCCCATTTTTTTGTATATTGTGAAAGATGATGTCACGCCAAGTAAATAGATACCCAACATGTTATGGTTTAAAATTGCGCACACCCGTGGGATGGCGACAAACTACGGTTAATAGAGATCTCAATAGGCGACACTTTAAATTTTTTTTAACGGTTACCAGTTTAGGGTTAGAGTGTAGAATTATTGCTCACGCTCTGGCGATCGCGGCGATACCTCACATGTGTGGTTTGAACAGCAATTTCATTCGCGGCTCGACTTCCGTATACGTTTTTTTTCGTGCGCAAACTAGCGGTGACAGGGGCAGCTAAAATTTTTATTTTTTTTTAACTTTTATTACAGTTTTTAAAAAAAAATAAAAAATCTAATCACTTTTATTGCTGTCACAAGCAATGTAAACATCCCTTGTGACACCAATATGCAGTGACAGGTACTCTTTATGGAGGGATCGAGGGTCTAAAAGAACCCTAGACCCCTCCACTACACTTTCATGTATGCAAAACGCCGAAAACGGCATACAGCCGTTTTTTAAATCTGCCGCCTTTTGCAGCAGAGTAACCCGGAAGTGACGTCATGGACGCCGCCTCCGGGTTACGTCATCGGAGACCCGATCGAAGCCGTTTCCGGCTTTAATCGGGACTCCATCCAGCCGGCGGACGCGCCGGCTGGGTGCTCGGGTCTCCCCCGGGGGGACGGGAGGCCCGTTGAAAGTTACGGAAGGCGGCAGGAGGGGGGGGGATGTCCCCTCCCGCTCACCCGGGTGACGGTCGAGCGGCTCTTGAGCTGCATCGGTCGTCACTGACGGAAAGCCAACCGTCGGCTGTAAACCACGGTACCGGGATGTTGTCTCTAGCTAGAGGCATCATTCCGGTATAACGCCACAAAGTTTGCCAACGTAGCCCTACGTCACTTTGCGGTAAGTGGTTAAAACTGCACCCATTAGTGAAATGGTGACAAACTGCGGTGCTTAAAAATCTCCATAGGCGACGCTGTAAAAATTGTAATGGTTACCAGTTTAGAGTTACAGAGGAGGTCTAGCACTAGAATTATTGCTCTCTCACTCTAATGATCGCAGACAATGCCTCACGTGTGGTTTGAACACCGTTTACATATGCCGGTGTAAATTAACTGCTTCCGGACCAGCGGCCGCATTTTACTGCGGCAGGCTGGCTCTCCCACGCGAACCGCCGTAGTATATCTATATCACCCTAACCTGCCACTATACAATCACTATACCACCCTAGTCTGCCACTGTGACTGTACCACCCTAACCTGGCACTATACTGCCCTAACCTGCCATTATACCATCCTAACCTGCCACTATAACACCCCAGTCTGCCACTGTACAGTCACTATACCACCCTAACCTGACACCATACTGCCACCATATCACCCTAACCTGCCCCTATAATACTACTATACCACCCTAAAATGCCACTCTACCACAGAATGTGTAATGTAAAGGGGTACAGAGGAATGGGGGCTGTGTAATGTGAAGGGGGCCACAGGTATGGGGGGCTGTGTAATGTAAAAAGGTCCAGAGATGTGAGGGCTGTGTAATGTGAAGGGGTTCAGAGGTGTGGGGGCTGTGGGGGCTGTGTAATGTAAAGGGGGTTCAGAGGTGTGGGGGCTGTGTAATGTAAAGGGGGTTCAGAGGTGTGGGGGCTGTGTAATGTAAAGGGGTCCAGAGGTGTGGGGGCTGTGTAATGTAAAGGGATCCAGAGGTGTGGAGGCTGTGTAATGTAAAGGGATCCAGGTGATTGGGGGGTGATTGGGGGTATTTGTACTGGGGGTGATTGGGGAACATTTGTACTAGGGGGGTGATATGGGGGTATTTGTATTGGGGGTGATTTGGGGGTCTTTGTACTGGGGGGTGATTGCGGGGCATTTGTATTTGGGAGGTATTTGTACTTATGGGGGTGATTTGGGGGTCTTTGTACTGAGGGGTGATTGGGGGGCATTTGCACTGGGGGGTGACACGGGGTATTTGTGCATGGGAGAAGATTGGGGGGTATTTGGGAGGTATTATTACTGAGGGGGGTGATTTGGGGGTATTTGTACTGGGGGGGGGGGTGATTTAAGGTATTTTTACCAAAGAAATGGTGCTGTATGAATTTTGGTCAAAATGTAATGAGAAAAATTACTTATTTGCAAACTTTTATAACAGAAACTAAAAAAAAAAGAATTATTTTTAAAATGTTCTTTTTTTTTTTTTTCCATTTGTAGCACAAAAAATACCCCCCCCCTCCCCCCAGAGGTGAATAAATATCACTAAAATAAATCTCTATTTGTGTGATAAAAATGATAAAAATGTCCTATGGATACAGTGAGTAATTGTCATTCAAAGTGTGACAGCGCTGAAAGCTGAATTTTGCCCTGGGCAGGAAGGGGGAGGAGCCCGATATTGAAGGGGGTAAAGATTTGTTTCCTTCTTGGGAGGAGTCATGTGACCACAGAAATGTTTTAGTATCACTATAGCGATCAATGCTCCTCCCCCCATCTACTTGTATTGGGCGCTATTTTTAGCACATTGATCAGTTACTTTTGAAAAAAAAAAAAAAAAAACGGTCAGAAATCTGGCAGGCTGCCAACTCCTACAGGGGGCGGAGCCTTACAAAGGGTATAAAAAGGAGCGCAGCCAGGCATAACTGTCAATCATAATTCTGACTCAGAGGTGAGAGGAGGTGTTACTGAGACACAGAAAAGTGATATTTAGCGTTACATAGCGAGAAGGCGAATTATTTGACTTTTATTAGTTCTTTATTAGTAAAATTCAAAAATGACAACGCAATCCACCATGAATTTAAGACAGCTCAATGAGCTGTGCGCCAACATCCCTTGTTTCCCAGCCTATCAGGGCTTGGGGAATCTGGTGACGGCTGTACTCCACAACATGGAAACCAATGCTGGAGCACAAATGGACACGGAGGCCAGACTGAAGGCCTTGGAGGACCAACTGCCCTCCCAAAAGGATCTGCTGATGATGGTAAGATTATTCATATCACTTTTTTTTTTTTTTTTTATTTATTTAGCAGGCGGTTCTTATATTATCTGCAAAAAATATATATATATGAAAATCTCTAATTTATTGCTTATGGTTGGACGGACCAATAAAGTTTATCATTTTATTAGTGATTTCCATCTTTTTATTTTTAACTCCGTTGCAGACTTGTTATTTTTTTTACATCATTATAACGCCTTTTTTTGTGAACTGTGTAAATAATAAAAGTCTACCAGCTCTAAAAAAAAAAAAAAAAAAAGATTATCCATATCACGTCATTCAAGCTATAAGAATTGATAATAATTGATAAGAACTGATTAGTGGGTGTCTTCAAATGCTCTGAGCAGAGGAATCTGCAGCTAGCAATCTTCCCCCATGTATGTGTAATGTAAAGGGGGTTCAGAGGTGTGGGGGCTGTGTAATGTAAAGGGGGTTCAGAGGTGTGGGGGCTGTGTAATGTAAAGGGGTACAGAGGTGTGGGGGCTGTGTAATGTAAAGGGATCCAGGTGATTTGGGGGTGATTGGGGGTATTTGTACTGGGGGTGATTGGGGAACATTTGTACTGGGGGGGTGATATGGGGGTATTTGTATTGGGGGTGATTTGGGGGTCTTTGTACTGGGGGGTGATTGCGGGGCATTTGTACTTGGGAGGTATTTGTACTTATGGGGGTGATTTGGGGGTCTTTGTACTGAGGGGTGATTGGGGGGCATTTGCACTGGGGGGTGACACGGGGTATTTGTGCATGGGGGAAGATTGGGGGGTATTTGGGAGGTATTATTACTGAGGGGGGTGATTTGGGGGTATTTGTACTGGGGGGGGGGGTGATTTAAGGTATTTTTACCAAAGAAATGGAGCTGTATGAATTTTGGTCAAAATGTAATGAGAAAAATTACTTATTTGCAAACTATTATAACAGAAACTAAAAAAAAAGAATTATTTTTAAAATGTTCTTTTTTTTTTTTTCCATTTGTAGCACAAAAAATACCCCCCCCCCTCCCCCCAGAGGTGAATAAATATCACTAAAATAAATCTCTATTTGTGTGATAAAAATGATAAAAATGTCCTATGGATACAGTGAGTAATTGTCATTCAAAGTGTGACAGCGCTGAAAGCTGAATTTTGCCCTGGGCAGGAAGGGGGAGGAGCCCGATATTGAAGGGGGTAAAGATTTGTTTCCTTCTTGGGAGGAGTCATGTGACCACAGAAATGTTTTAGTATCACTATAGCGATCAATGCTCCTCCCCCCATCTACTTGTATTGGGCGCTATTTTTAGCACATTGATCAGTTACTTTTGAAAAAAAAAAAAAAAACGGTCAGAAATCTGGCAGGCTGCCAACTCCTACAGGGGGCGGAGCCTTACAAAGGGTATAAAAAGGAGCGCAGCCAGGCATAACTGTCAATCATAATTCTGACTCAGAGGTGAGAGGAGGTGTTACTGAGACACAGAAAAGTGATATTTAGCGTTACATAGCGAGAAGGCGAATTATTTGACTTTTATTAGTTCTTTATTAGTAAAATTCAAAAATGACAACGCAATCCACCATGAATTTAAGACAGCTCAATGAGCTGTGCGCCAACATCCCTTGTTTCCCAGCCTATCAGGGCTTGGGGAATCTGGTGACGGCTGTACTCCACAACATGGAAACCAATGCTGGAGCACAAATGGACACGGAGGCCAGACTGAAGGCCTTGGAGGACCAACTGCCCTCCCAAAAGGATCTGCTGATGATGGTAAGATTATTCATATCACTTTTTTTTTTTTTTTTTATTTATTTAGCAGGCGGTTCTTATATTATCTGCAAAAAATATATATATATGAAAATCTCTAATTTATTGCTTATGGTTGGACGGACCAATAAAGTTTATCATTTTATTAGTGATTTCCATCTTTTTATTTTTAACTCCGTTGCAGACTTGTTATTTTTTTTACATCATTATAACGCCTTTTTTTGTGAACTGTGTAAATAATAAAAGTCTACCAGCTCTAAAAAAAAAAAAAAAAAAAAGATTATCCATATCACGTCATTCAAGCTATAAGAATTGATAATAATTGATAAGAACTGATTAGTGGGTGTCTTCAAATGCTCTGAGCAGAGGAATCTGCAGCTAGCAATCTTCCCCCATGTATGTGTAATGTAAAGGGGGTTCAGAGGTGTGGGGGCTGTGTAATGTAAAGGGGGTTCAGAGGTGTGGGGGCTGTGTAATGTAAAGGGGTACAGAGGTGTGGGGGCTGTGTAATGTAAAGGGATCCAGGTGATTTGGGGGTGATTGGGGGTATTTGTACTGGGGGTGATTGGGGAACATTTGTACTGGGGGGGTGATATGGGGGTATTTGTATTGGGGGTGATTTGGGGGTCTTTGTACTGGGGGGTGATTGCGGGGCATTTGTACTTGGGAGGTATTTGTACTTATGGGGGTGATTTGGGGGTCTTTGTACTGAGGGGTGATTGGGGGGCATTTGCACTGGGGGGTGACACGGGGTATTTGTGCATGGGGGAAGATTGGGGGGTATTTGGGAGGTATTATTACTGAGGGGGGTGATTTGGGGGTATTTGTACTGGGGGGGTGATTTAAGGTATTTTTACCAAAGAAATGGAGCTGTATGAATTTTGGTCAAAATGTAATGAGAAAAATTACTTATTTGCAAACTTTTATAACAGAAACTAAAAAAAAGAATTATTTTTAAAATGTTCTTTTTTTTTGTTTCATTTGTAGCACAAAAAATACCCCCCCTCCCCCCAGAGGTGAATAAATATCACTAAAATAAATCTCTATTTGTGTGATAAAAATGATAAAAATGTCCTATGGATACAGTGAGTAATTGTCATTCAAAGTGTGACAGCGCTGAAAGCTGAATTTTGCCCTGGGCAGGAAGGGGGAGGAGCCCGATATTGAAGGGGGTAAAGATTTGTTTCCTTCTTGGGAGGAGTCATGTGACCACAGAAATGTTTTAGTATCACTATAACGATCAATGCTCCTCCCCCCATCTACTTGTATTGGGCGCTATTTTTAGCACATTGATCAGTTACTTTTTGAAAAAAAAAAAAAAAAACGGTCAGAAATCTGGCAGGCTGCCAACTCCTACAGGGGGCGGAGCCTTACAAAGGGTATAAAAAGGAGCGCAGCCAGGCATAACTGTCAATCATAATTCTGACTCAGAGGTGAGAGGAGGTGTTACTGAGACACAGAAAAGTGATATTTAGCGTTACATAGCGAGAAGGCGAATTATTTGACTTTTATTAGTTCTTTATTAGTAAAATTCAAAAATGACAACGCAATCCACCATGAATTTAAGACAGCTCAATGAGCTGTGCGCCAACATCCCTTGTTTCCCAGCCTATCAGGGCTTGGGGAATCTGGTGACGGCTGTACTCCACAACATGGAAACCAATGCCGGAGCACAAATGGACACGGAGGCCAGACTGAAGGCCTTGGAGGACCAACTGCCCTCCCAAAAGGATCTGCTGATGATGGTAAGATTATTCATATCACTTTTTTTTTTTTTTTTTTTTATTTATTTAGCAGGCGGGTCTTATATTATCTGCAAAAAATATATATAAATGAAAATCTCTAATTTATTGCTTATGGTTGGACGGACCAATAAAGTTTATCATTTTATTAGTGATTTCCATCTTTTTATTTTTAACTCCGTTGCAGACTTGTTATTTTTTTTTTACATCATTGTAACGCCTTTTTTTTGTGAACTGTGTAAATAATAAAAGTCTACCAGCTCTAAAAAAAAAAAAAAAAAAAAAAAAAAAAGATTATCCATATCACATGTCATTCAAGCTATAAGAATTGATAAGAATTGATAAGAATTGATAAGAATTAATAAGAATTGATAAGAATTAATAAGAATTGATAAGAATTGATTAGTGGGTGTCTTCAAATGCTCTGAGCAGAGGAATCTGCAGCTAGCAATCTTCCCCCATGTAAGGAGAGTATTTTAGTGGAGTGCTTGGAAGAGGATCCGATCGTGTACTTTACAGGAGACCTGATGACCATCTGAGGGAGAGCTCACTATATCCAGGAGCAGTACCAAGGGGGGGTCCGCCCCAGGTGACACACATTGGGGGGTGTCAGGCAGGGCCATCCTAATGAACGGGCACCTCTGCTGCATGTGGGGTCCCTGCACTGTCATTGTTCCCTGTCATTGCAACTTTGTAAAAAAAAGTTGATCGGGTCAGATGAGAGTCAAGCGGTGTGGGGGAGGCTGTCAGTAACACTCCCCCGTCATCTGTGATCGAGTTAGGCTGTCCCTCGGTGATGTTCACTATCTCCGGATTTGGTGGGCGGGTTCGGGGTGTGGCTGCCTCTTCCACTCCTCCTACCCTCAGGCTGATCTCACCGCTAAAGGAGAAAGAGGAGGAGACAACACAGCAGCCCGGTAAAGGAAACCAGTTTCCCCTTGCTTGCTTTCGGCTGTGATCGGAACTCCGCCCCTCCAGCCTGATGCAATCCAGCTCCTCCCAGCTCTGCCTCTCCAGCCGATCAATACTCCGCCCATTGTTTCTCCGTGGAATCTATTTACAAAACACTACAGCACTTTATTCACCCTGATCCCGCCCCCGTGCGCGCCCCCGATGCAGCCATTCAGTTTCTGGATAATAGTGAATCATTAAACACACGTATATGAGATGATATAATGGCACGCATACATGTTACATGTATGTGAAGATGAGAGGCTCTATTCAATGCTAATACCATCACTAGAAGGCAGAAGAGGATCAGACATACATGAAGGGAATACAAAGTGTTGTCACCCTCCCTGGACTCTCTCAGTAACACTGCTGCTGTCAGATTTGGTTTCTCCAGCTCTTCAAGGGTTAACCCCTTCATGTCCTTTTCTGACATTTGCTGCTTGCAAGAACACATCTGTATTTTTTGCTAGAAAATGACTTAGAACCCCAAACATTATATATCATATATTTTAGCCTAGAGAATAACATGGCGGTGGTTGCAATATTATATGTCGCACAGTATTTGCATAGCGGTCTTTCAAACACAATTGTTTTGTGAATAAATACACTTTCATGAATTAGAAAAAAACAAAACTGTAAAGTTAGTCCAATTTTTTTGTATAATGTGAAAGATGATTTTACAGCGAGTAACGAGATACCTAACATGTCACGCTTTAACCACTTAAGCCCCAACCCTATTTAGGACACTTTTTTTTTACAAGTTAAAACCAGTATTTTTTCCTAGAAAACTACTTAGAACCCCCAAACATTATATATATATATTTTTTTTAGCAACGACTCTGGAGAATAAAATGTCGGTCATTGCAATATTTTTTGTCACGCGGTATTTGCGCAGCGGTCTTTAAAACGCCATTTTATTGGAAAAATTTTGAAAAATCACATTTCACTGCATTTAAAAAATACTAAACAGTAAAGTTAGCCCATTTTTTTGTATATTGTGAAAGATGATGTCACGCCAAGTAAATAGATACCCAACATGTTATGGTTTAAAATTGCGCACACCCGTGGGATGGCGACAAACTACGGTTAATAGAGATCTCAATAGGCGACACTTTAAATTTTTTTTAACGGTTACCAGTTTAGGGTTAGAGTGTAGAATTATTGCTCACGCTCTGGCGATCGCGGCGATACCTCACATGTGTGGTTTGAACAGCAATTTCATTCGCGGCTCGACTTCCGTATACGTTTTTTTTCGTGCGCAAACTAGCGGTGACAGGGGCAGCTAAAATTTTTATTTTTTTTTAACTTTTATTACAGTTTTTAAAAAAAAATAAAAAATCTAATCACTTTTATTGCTGTCACAAGCAATGTAAACATCCCTTGTGACACCAATATGCAGTGACAGGTACTCTTTATGGAGGGATCGAGGGTCTAAAAGAACCCTAGACCCCTCCACTACACTTTCATGTATGCAAAACGCCGAAAACGGCATACAGCCGTTTTTTAAATCTGCCGCCTTTTGCAGCAGAGTAACCCGGAAGTGACGTCATGGACGCCGCCTCCGGGTTACGTCATCAGAGACCCGATCTAAGCCGTTTCCGGCTTTGATCGGGACTCCATCCAGCCGGCGGACGCGCCGGCTGGGTGCTCGGGTCTCCCCCGGGGGGACGGGAGGCCCGTTGAAAGTTACGGAAGGCGGCAGGAGGGGGGGATGTCCCCTCCCGCTCACCCGGGTGACGGTCGAGCGGCTCTTGAGCCGCATCGGTCGTCACTGACGGAAAGCCAACCGTCGGCTGTAAACCACGGTACCGGGATGTTGTCTCTAGCTAGAGGCATCATTCCGGTATAACGCCACAAAGTTTGCCAACGTAGCCCTACGTCACTTTGCGGTAAGTGGTTAAAACTGCACACATTAGTGAAATGGTGACAAACTACGGTGCTTAAAAATCTCCATAGGCAACGCTGTAAAAATTGTAATGGTTACCAGTTTAGAGTTACAGAGGAGGTCTAGCACTAGAATTATTGCTCTCTCACTCTAATGATCGCAGACAATGCCTCACGTGTGGTTTGAACACTGTTTACATATGCCGGTGTAAATTAACTGCTTCCGGACCAGCCGCCGCATTTTACTGCGGCAGGCTGGCTCTCCCACGCGAACCGCCGTAGTATATCTATATCACCCTAACCTGCCACTATACAATCACTATACCACCCTAGTCTGCCACTGTGACTGTACCACCCTAACCTGGCACTATACTGCCCTAACCTGCCATTATACCATCCTAACCTGCCACTATAACACCCCAGTCTGCCACTGTACAGTCACTATTCCACCCTAACCTGACACCATACTGCCACCATATCACCCTAACCTGCCCCTATAATACTACTATACCACCCTAAAATGCCACTCTACCACAGTATGTGTAATGTAAAGGGGTACAGAGGAATGGGGGCTGTGTAATGTGAAGGGGGCCACAGGTATGGGGGGCTGTGTAATGTAAAAAGGTCCAGAGATGTGAGGGCTGTGTAATGTGAAGGGGTTCAGAGGTGTGGGGGCTGTGGGGGCTGTGTAATGTAAAGGGGGTTCAGAGGTGTGGGGGCTGTGTAATGTAAAGGGGTCCAGAGGTGTGGGGGCTGTGTAATGTAAAGGGATCCAGAGGTGTGGGGGCTGTGTAATGTAAAGGGATCCAGGTGATTGGGGGGTGATTGGGGGTATTTGTACTGGGGGTGATTGGGGAACATTTGTACTGGGGGGGTGATATGGGGGTATTTGTATTGGGGGTGATTTGGGGGTCTTTGTACTGGGGGGTGATTGCGGGGCATTTGTACTTGGGAGGTATTTGTACTTATGGGGGTGATTTGGGGGTCTTTGTACTGAGGGGTGATTGGGGGGCATTTGCACTGGGGGGTGACACGGGGTATTTGTGCATGGGAGAAGATTGGGGGGTATTTGGGAGGTATTATTACTGAGGGGGGTGATTTGGGGGTATTTGTACTGGGGGGGGGGGTGATTTAAGGTATTTTTACCAAAGAAATGGAGCTGTATGAATTTTGGTCAAAATGTAATAAGAAAAATTACTTATTTGCAAACTTTTATAACAGAAACTAAAAAAAAAGAATTATTTTTAAAATGTTCTTTTTTTTTTTTCCATTTGTAGCACAAAAAATACCCCCCCCCTCCCCCCAGAGGTGAATAAATATCACTAAAATAAATCTATATTTGTGTGATAAAAATGATAAAAATGTCCTATGGATACAGTGAGTAATTGTCATTCAAAGTGTGACAGCGCTGAAAGCTGAATTTTGCCCTGGGCAGGAAGGGGGAGGAGCCCAATATTGGAGGGGGTAAAGATTTGTTTCCTTCTTGGGAGGAGTCATGTGACCACAGAAATGTTTTAGTATCACTATAATGATCAATGCTCCTCCCCCCATCTACTTGTATTGGGCGCTATTTTTAGCACATTGATCAGTTACTTTTGAAAAAAAAAAAAAAAACGGTCAGAAATCTGGCAGGCTGCCAACTCCTACAGGGGGCGGAGCCTTACAAAGGGTATAAAAAGGAGCGCAGCCAGGCATAACTGTCAATCATAATTCTGACTCAGAGGTGAGAGGAGGTGTTACTGAGACACAGAAAAGTGATATTTAGCGTTACATAGCGAGAAGGCGAATTATTTGACTTTTATTAGTTCTTTATTAGTAAAATTCAAAAATGACAACGCAATCCACCATGAATTTAAGACAGCTCAATGAGCTGTGCGCCAACATCCCTTGTTTCCCAGCCTATCAGGGCTTGGGGAATCTGGTGACGGCTGTACTCCACAACATGGAAACCAATGCTGGAGCACAAATGGACACGGAGGCCAGACTGAAGGTCTTGGAGGACCAACTGGCCCCCCAAAAGGATCTGCTGATGATGGTAAGATTATCCATATCACGTGTCATTCTAGCTATAGGGATCACTTCCTAGTGTAGGGATCACATGTCATTCTAGCTATAGGGATCACTTCCTAGTGTAGGGATCGCATGTCATTCTAGCTATAGGGATCACTTCCTAGTGTAGGGGTCACATGTCATTCTAGCTATAGGGATCACTTCCTAGTGTAGTGTACAGACTGTACTAGGTGGGAGGGCTTACTGAGGGGTCTGCACTGGGAGGGGCGCTTACTAAGGGGTCTGTACTGGGTGGGAGGGCTTATTGGGGGGTCTGTACTGGGAGGGGGGCTTACTAAGTGGTCTGTACTGTACAGACCATTTAGTAAGCCCCCCCTCCCAGTACAGACCCCCCAGTAAGCCCTCCCACCTAGTACAAGCCGGTGTAGCCCCGCACATGTGACATGTCTAAGTAGCTGGGTGATCGGGGAGGATGGCGAATGTGTTGCGGCAGAAGCTGTGGCAGTACAGGGAGTACAGGGGTGCTGGAGACGGTCAGCGCTCACCTCTTGTCTCCGACTGAGCCCGGCGGGGGAATTTCACCCGGCCGGCAATGCTTCAAGAGGCGCGGCGGCCGGCCAGGGGGGCGTGTGACATCACGCGTTGACGCGTCAATGCTTTTCACGCACGTCGATGCTTTTCACACACGTCGACGATTTTTTGTAGTCGACGCGTCGTGGCAGCCCTACTGTGTAATGTAAAAAGGTCCAGAGATGTGAGGGCTGTGTAATGTAAAGGGGTTCAGAGGTGTGGGGGCTGTTTAATGTAAAGAGGTTCAGAGGTGTGGGGGCTGTGTAATGTAAAGGGGCCCAGAGGTGTGGGGGCTGTGTAATGTAAAGAGGTTCAGAGGTGTGGGGGCTGTGTAATGTAAAGGGGTCCAGAGGTGTGGGGGCTGTGTAATGTAAATGGGGTCCAGAGGTGTGGGGGCTGTGTAATGTAAAGGGGTCCAGAGGTGTGGGGGCTGTGTAATGTAAAGGGGTCCAGAGGTGTGGGGGCTGTGTAATGTAAAGGGGTTCAGAGGTGTGGGGGCTGTGTAATGTAAAGGGGTTCAGAGGTGTGGGGGTTGTGTAATGTAAAGGGGTCCAGAGGTGTGGGGGCTGTGTAATGTAAAGGGGTCGAGGGGTGTGGGCGTTGTGTAATGTAAAGGGGTCCAGAGGTGTTTGGGCGTTGTGTAATGTAAAGGGGTCCAGAGGTGTGGGCGCTGTGTAATGTAAAGGGGTCCAGAGGGGTGGGCGCTGTGTAATGTAAAGGGGTCCAGTGGTGTGGGCGCTGTATAATGTAAAGGGGTCCAGAGGTGTGGGGGCTGTGTAATGTAAAGGGGCTCAGAGGTGTGGGGGTTGTGTAATGTAAAGGGGTCCAGAGGTGTGGGGGTTGTGTAATGTAAAGGGGTCCAGAGGTGTGGGGGCTGTGTAATGTAAAGGGGTCCAGAGGTGTGTGGGGGCTGTGTAATGTAAAGGGGTCCAGAGGTGTGTGGGGGCTGTGTAATGTAAAGGGGTCCAGAGGTGTGTAGGGGCTGTGTAATGTAAAGGGGTCCAGAGGTGTGGGGGCTGTTTAATGTAAAGGGGTCCAGAGGTGTGTGGGCTGTGTAATGTAAAGGGGTCCAGAGGTGTGGGCGTTGTGTAATGTAAAGGGGTCCAGAGGTGTGGGGGCTGTGTAATGTAAAGGGGTTCAGAGGTGTGGGCGCTGTGTAATGTAAATAGATCCAGAGGTGTGAGGGCTTTGTAATGTAAAGGGGTCCAGAGGTGTGGGGGCTGTGTAATGTAAAGGGGTCCAGAGGTGTGGGGGCTGTGTAATGTAAAGGGGTTCAGAGGTGTGGGGGTTATGAGAACCATGAGAACCATGAGATAAAACAAAGTTCAGGAATATTCCTTTATCCTGCAAATCCATGTACACTACAAACTGTATGATTGGAACGGTTCTGATATCGCTGTTTTTCTAACCTGACAGCTTATTATTCTAAATAGGAAACCTTAATTTTGTTTGTAAATATTAAAGATTCTAACTACCAGCAAGAATAAGCTTACATTTAAAGAGCACCTGTCATATCTGATCCATCATGGCGGCGCCTGTTAGCGGGCATTTACTCACCTGCTGCCGCCACATCCCTCACTTTCTGCTGCATCACCAGCCATCCTATTAAAGTGAATGGAACTGTCGGTGAGTCAACAGCGGGACAGAGGAGGAGCTTCTGCAAGACAGAGATGACAGTTGCTCTCTAAAAGTTATATTTGAAATTAAATCCACCCTGTTAAATATCAGAGGAATCATTCATTAGAAAAAAACGAATTGAAGGTTTTTAAATAAAAAGCTGAAGATAGAGAGCAGAGCACACAGAGATATCAGTGACAGGTACGCTTTATTCAATAAAAATATCCCCATGCGCTTACATCAAGGATCAGGAATACTGGCACAGCCTCAGCCAGGCTTCGGTGTTTGTATACAGCCGACAATAGCAGTATGAACAGCGATCGGGAACAGAGCTGGGAAGCTGCGGGTGAGAGGCATAATGGGCGGCTTACAGAGCTCTGCTCCTCTAACCCTAAGACACAGCACACAGAGCTTAGCAGAGCTCTGCAAGCCGCCCGCTATGCCTCTCACCCGCAGCTTCCCAGCTCTGTGGGTTGGTACTCAGGAATTATTGAAGTCTTTCATTCAGCACAGCAACCAAAATTGTATTTTTGTTTTATGAAATGTATGAAAGTTGTAATTCATGTCTGTACTCTATAAAAATATCTAAACGTTTCAATTTGTTGTATTTACAGGTGATATCAGCAAAGGAAGAGCAAAGGAAGGAGATGGAGGAGATGATGGATGAAAGCAGGAATACATACAAGAAGACTGAAAACAAATTGAAGGAGATTGTGGTTTATCTCCAAAACAAATTGAAGAAGATGGAGGACAAAGAGAAGGAGATGAAGGTTCACCTGCAAGAAAAACAGGATGAAAATGAATACCACAGAAATTGCACTGAAAACATATTGCGGAAGTACGAAGAACAAAGGAAGAATGAATGCAATATTTTGGATAAAAAAATAAAGAAGATGGAGGATAAATTGATGGATAACATGGAGCTAGTGAGAATTGCACGGAAGGACATGGAGGAACCAACAAAGAAGTTGGAAGACAAACAGAAGGAAATCGAGTACCAATTGAGAAATAAACTCAAGGTGATAGAGTCCAAAATGGACAAAAGAGATGAAAAATGGAACAATGATAGGAAGGAGATGGAAGACAAATGGAACAATGACAGGAAGGATTTGGAAAATAAATTAAAGACCGAGAGCCAACTGAGAAAAAAACTGATTGACAAAATGAAGACGCTGGAAGACAAATGGAACTGTGAGAGGAAGGAGATGGAAGACAAATGGAATGATGACAAGCAGAAGATGGAATACAAATTGAGGGACATCTTCTTGCATGTGGAAAACAATCGCAGTCATATGGAGGAGAAACGGTGGAAGATGGAGGACCAAATGAAGGCGATGGAAGACAAATTGATGATGAACAATACCCAAATGGAAAATGAAAGGAAGGCGATGGAAGACAAATTGATCAATGAAAGGAAGGAGACGGAAGACAAATTGAAGGAGATCGAGGGCCAAAAAAAGAAGGCCCTAAAGGAGATGGAGGACCATTGTAAGAAGCTGGAACACAGACTGAATTGGATTGAAGGCCAGCTGAAGCAAGAACGGGAGATGGAGGACCAAAGGAAGAAGGTCCTAAAGGAGATGGAGGACAAATTGGGGAATATGGAAAACAAATTGAAGGAGACTGAAGATCAACTGAAAACTGAACGGAAGGAGATGGAGGTCCAAAGGAAGAAAATGGAAGAGAAATGGAAGGAGGCTGAGGGCCAACGTAAGTATGAACGCAAGGATATGGATGACAAACTGAAGAAGATGGGGGAGAAATTGATGCAGACTGAGGACCAACTAAAAAATGAGCGGAAGGAGATGGAGGACAAAATGAACCATGACCGGAAGAAGATGGAAGAAAACCGGAACCATGACAGGAAGGAGATGGAAGAAAAATTGAACCTTGAAAGGAAGAAGATGGAAGAAAAAAGGAACCAGGACAGAAAGGAGATGGAGGGACTGATGAACAGAAAGACAGAGGCAATGGTAAGTATTGCATAGTGAATATTTGGGAGATACTGCAAGAACATGGCAAAGCTTTGAAGGTGACGCCATAAATACCCGATTTCTGGATCTGGGAGACAAAACCAGAGAGCTGGAGATTATATCTAAATGCAAACCCCATGCAGATATAAAAGACACAAATGAATGCAGCTCTGCATTCATTAGTACAGCTTTAGAGTTATGGGTCTAAGTACTAGAATTTGCATCAGTCCCTGTACAGCATAGCTCAGGCTGGAGGGAGAAGAAGCATATGGAGCTATGAGCTCAGCAGCTTCTTCTTCATTGTCTGGTCTGGGGGATTAGGGAAGGAGAAGACCTGTGAGTGTTACTAATCTACAACACTGGGTATCCTCCCCTGCTAGGGAGGTCTGTGCTGTGTGATAGAGCTGTGTAAATTGTCAGACTAGATAGAAATGAAAATTCCTTGGTAGATAAAACAGCTCTTATATACGTATCTATTTGGGCATATTAAGTCATACAGCAGAAGATCCATATGTGAGGGTGTCCTTTCTAGCTTTACATTTTCTTTCACCAGATCCAAAAAACAGATCTTTGTAGTGCTTTCCTTCAATTAGACGTAGCCCTTTCGCTGCCTGGGCAGTTTTCTTTTTCTGCACATTTGTTGAAATGCACATTTTAGGCCTGAAGATTAGTTGAAACCCCCAAAGATTATAGATTTTCTGAAAGCAGAGACCATGTAGAATAAAACGGCGGAGTTCCAGTTTTCTTTGTCACTCCATATTACCGTTTATCAAATACAGAATTTTTTTAGTACAAATAGAAACGAAAGTTAGTTACAATATGTAAAATATATAAAGCGCCCCCTAAAGTGTCATCTATATATAATTACTTGTAATAATAAAAACCAAAACAATATTACGTTTTTTGGAAAAATATAAAAGATGAGGATGTGATGAGTAAATAGATACCAAACATGTCAAGTCTTACAATTGGCCATAGGCAACACTGTAAATGCCCTTATGGGTCATCAGCTGAGTGTAATTGGTGAATGATGGCCCTAGAATTATTGTCTCACCCGGCGTGCATGACAATACCTAATATGTGCAATTATCCTTCTTATACATAGGCTCAACCGACACACATTACATCACAATGTGCCTGTACATTGGGGGGGGGGGGCGCTCTAAGAAATTTTATTATACTAAAATTTAGTATAGATTGAATTTTTTTACATTGTATCACTTGCGGGTTCATTCACCGAAGAGACGACGGGTGAATGGAAGTTCACTGATCTCCCTCTGCTCCACCCATCAACACCTGCCATGACCTTCCCTGGCCGGCAGGAGGAGCAGCAGAGCCTGGGATACATGGCGGGGGGGGGGGGGGTCAGGTGGGAGAATGGCAGCCACCCTATTCATTTCCAGCAGAAAGCTGAGAGGTGGCTGAAGGGGAGAGGCGGGGCTTTCTAGGCCCGTACTACTGCCAGCGGAAGTCTTACATAGGTGGCAGGGAAAGGGTTAAATCAGGTGTTGTGCTACTGGCCTCCACAATCTGCATTATATATTACACGTTTACACCACTAAATGGTTTGAGAATTAATCGATTTTCTTCTCCTCCTTCCAGGAAAAAGAGATGAAGGCGCGGGCTGAGAAGGCACGGGCCGAGGACAACGCCAAGTATATCACCCTGCAGGAATCAACAGGTATGAGATATAGTAATATTCCGCAATATAAAACACTGCGAATGGAGCGCCTTTTATTATTTCTCCATATATATGAGTGGCATTAGATTGTTCCAGAAACACCAAATAATGACTTAGTACAGCCCTCATAGAAATTAATACATTATAATATAACACACAATACATCACACTACACAATACTTACACACACCTACAAAGGTTGAACTGGATGGACTATTGTCTTTATTCAACCTCAACTACTATGTAACTATGTATGTAAATGCTATATAATACACAATACATCTGACTACACAATACTATATAACATACTACATCACACTACACAATGCTATATAACACACAATACATCACACTACACAATACTATAAAACACACAGTACATCACACTACACAATACTATATAATACAGTAATACACAATACTATATAATACACAATACATCACACTACACAATACTATATATTACACAATACATCACACTACACAATACTATATGATACAGTAATACACAATACATCCCACTACACAATACTATATAACACACAATACATCACACTACACAATACTATATAATACAGTAATACACAATACATCACACTACACAATACTATATATTACACAATACATCCCACTACACAATACTATATATTACACAATACATCCCACTACACAATACTATATAACACACAATACATCACACTACACAATACTATATAATACAGTAATACACAATACATCACACTACACAATACTATATAATACACAATACATCACATTACACAATACTATATAACACACAATATATTACAATAGATTTTTCTTTATAGGAGGTAGAACAATAATAACTAATAACAATATTTTTTTGTTTCCAGCCAAGATAGTTTCCGACCTGCAGAGAACGATCAATGCCATGGCCCAGGACAATGATGCTGTAAAAATGGACCAAACAAAGGTAAGTGTTATCAGAATACATCCAGGTTTGCGCTCAGTGAGATATAATGGGATGTTAGGATTAGTAGTTTTAGGATTGTGCACAGTGGGATATCATTGGTCGTTGGGATTAGTAGTTTTAGGATTGCGCACAGTGGGATATCATTGGGTGTTGGGATTAGTAGTTTTAGGATTGCGCACAGTGGGATGGGTTGATAGGATAAGTAGCTTCAGGATTGCACAGTGGGATATAATGGGATGTTAGGATTAGTAGTTTTAGGATTGTGCACAGTGGGATATCATTGGTCGTTGGGATTAGTAGTTTTAGGATTGCGCACAGTGGGATATTATTGGGTGTTGGGATTAGTAGTTTTAGGATTGCGCACAGTGGGATGGGTTGATAGGATAAGTAGCTTCAGGATTGCTCAGTGAGATATAATGGGATGTTAGGATTAGTAGTTTTAGGATTGTGCACAGTGGGATATCATTGGTCGTTGGGATTAGTAGTTTTAGGATTGCGCACAGTGGGATATTATTGGGTGTTGGGATTAGTAGTTTTAGGATTGCGCACAGTGGGATGGGTTGATAGGATAAGTAGCTTCAGGATTGCACAGTGGGATATAATGGGGTGATAGGATTAGTAGTTTTAGGTTAGCGCACAGTGGGGTATAATGGGGTGTTGGGATTAGTAGTCTTAGGTTAGCACACATTGGGATATAATGAGTCGTTGGGATTAGCAGTCTTACTTTAGGGCACAGTGGTATATAATGGGGTGTTGGGATTTGTAGTTTTTGTTTTATTCTTTATATAAAGTATTGTATAATAATCATCTGTTTTTATCTTATAGCTGATTGCGGAGTTGGCCCTTCTGAAAGAAAAGAATGAGTCTTTGAATTTACAGATCAACAACATGGATCCCAGAGCCCTGTCCACCCGGAGGAGGGAGAGCTCAGAGGAGATCCTGGCCGGCCAACCGAGGAGAGGCCCAGAAGAGACCCTGGCCAGCCAACCGAGGAGAGGCTCAGAGGAGATCCTGGCCAGCCAACCGAGGAGAGGCTCAGAAGAGACTCTGGAAAGCCAACCGAGGAGAAGCTCAGAAGAGACGCTGGCCAGCCAACCGAGGAGAGGCTCAGAGGAGACCCTGGCCAGCCAGAGGAAGGAAATCTCTGAAGAGACCATTCAGCAATTAAAGGAGCAGCAACAGCAAGCTGACTCGGAAAGACTGGAAATGGAAAGAAAGTAAGTGATGGCTAGATGATCTTATAAGGTGTCACTCTGAATCTTGAATGTCTTATTTACAGCGGACCACATTCCACTCACTACCAAATTTTACCAAACCCATATCTTGGGTCTGTAGCAGATCCTTTGACTTATTGCCCAGACTGGGGATTCACATCAGTTGGTCTCCCCTTCCCTCCCCCAGTCCCTAGTGCAGGTCTGATGGGGACATTGATGTCAGGGGGGACTCTGTGTAAGGGAGACAAACTGTTTCCTTTGGGGAGACATGGAGAAGAACTTTAAATAAAACCTAATTATTTATTAGATTTTTAATCATTTATTCATAAAAGTGATGATCTTGGCCCAAGAATATTTGTAAAAAATACAATATAGCCCCCTCATAGTAAGAAGTTTGGTGACCCCTTCTTGTGTAGCAGTAGGAGTGAGACTTTGGCTGGATTGAACTTGTTATTGGGCTATAAATCTTGGCTGAGGTTCCACTCCTACGTCATCCAATCAGAAGGCTTCCTGCACAAGTGTAGCTGGATTCACTCGTTGTATAATACGCCATGAAAAGTTCCTACATACATAGACTGGTGCCTGCACACCTCCACAGTTCTCTTCCAGAGCACCCCAAAAACACAACCTGGGGGGGCCCAATATGTGAATAGTACATTTACCACACTCTCCTGCTTCCTGATTGGCCAGTGAGACCACCATCAAGTTGAGGGGTCAATCATGAAGCCGGTGAGGCTGGACCAAGTGCGGCATTTTGGTGCAGACTCATATTTGTAGATTATTGCTTCCTCCATTTTAGGGGCTCCTAGGGCACCCTGGAAAGTCACTGAGAATATGTGCCTTCGGAAAACACTTTAAAAAGAAAGAAATAAGTAGAAAAATGTATTTGTATCATCGTAACAAAGCAATGAAATAACCACCAACTGTTTTATCTTCTAGGAGCCTGGAGTTCTCTTATGTGTCATGTCCTTGCTGCGGCCACATCCTGTCCAAGACAAGACCCATCCAGTAAGTATATTAAATCCTATGAATATTGTATTCTTCACAGGTGTACCTAGACACCACCGTGCAGATGGGGGCCCTGATGTAAGGGGGGCTGTGATGGGGACCCTAATGTACTGAGGGGCTCTGATGGGGACCCTGATGTAAGTGGGGCTCTGATGGGGACCCTGATGTAAGGGGGGCTCTAATGGGGACCCTGATGTAAGGGGGGCTCTGATGGGGACAGTGATTTAAGGGGGGCTCTGATGGGGACCCTGATGTAAGGGGGGGCTCTGATGGGGACTCTGATGTAAGGGGGCTTTGGTGGGGACCCTGATGTATGGGGGGGGGGCTCTGATGGGGACTCTGGTGTATGGGGGGGCTCTGATGGGGACTCTGATGTAAGGGGGCTCTGATGTAAGGCCGGCTCTGATGGGGACCCTGATGTAAGGGGGACTCTGATGGGGACCCTGATGTAAGGGGGGACTATGTTTGCGACCCTGATGTAAGGGGGCTCTGATGGCAACCCTTATGTAAGGGGGGACTCTGATGGGGACCCCGATGTAAAGGGGCTCTGATGGGGACCCTGATGTAAGGGGGGGCTCTGATGGGGACCCTGATGTAAGGGGGGCTTTGATGGGGACCCTGATGTAAGGGGGGCTCTGATGGGGACCCTGATGTAAGGGGGGGCTCTGATGGGGACCCTGATGTAAGGGAGGGCTCCGATGGGGACCCTGATGTAATGGGGGCTCTGATGGGGACCCTGATGTAATGGGGTCTCTGATGGGGACCCTGATGTAAGGGGGGGCTCTGATGGAGACCCTGATGTAAGGGGGGGCTCTGATGGAGACCATGGTGTAAGGGGACTCTGATGGGGACACTGATGTAAGGGGGGGCTCTGATGGGGACCCGGATGTAAGTGTCATCAAAGCAACGAAATAACCTCAAACTGTTTTATCTTCTAGGACCATGGAGTTATCCGACATCCGATGCACTGCCTGCGGCCGCCTACTGCCGAAACAAAGCCCCGGACAGTAAGTATATTCCACTGATAGAAAGATGTTTCATATTGCATTCCTCACATGTGTGTTCCAGGACATGACTGCACCGGGGACATTAGTACATCACATGACCGCACCGGGGACATTAGTAAATCACATGACCGCACCGGGGACATTAGTAAATCCATGACAGCATCGGGGACATTAGTACATCACATGACAGCACTGGGGACATTAGTAAATCACATGACCGCACCGGGGACATTAGTAAATCACATGACCGCACCGGGGACATTAGTAAATCCATGACAGCACTGGGGACATTAGTAAATCCATGACAGCACTGGGGACATTAGTACATCACATGACAGCACTGGGGACATTAGTACATCACATGACAGCACTGGGGACATAAGTACATCACATGACAGCATCGGGGACATTAGTACATCACATGACAGCACTGGGGACATTAGTAAATCACATGACAGCACTGGGGACATTAGTACATCACATGACAGCACCGGGGACATTAGTACATCACATGACAGCACTGGGGACATTAGTACATCACATGACAGCACTGGGGACATTAGTACATCCCAACATATCATTTAATTTATAATTGGATTTTACTCTTGTACTGACTTTCATTTTTTCTTTAACAGAGAGATAAGGATAACCCCAAAGCCTCCTTCCCAACCAAAGCCAGAAAATGTACCAAGAGACTGCAGAGTTCTCCAAAAGTAAGTATGGGGAAACAAAGGGTTAAAGGGGGGATCTATTGTATGACTTCAGTCTCCAGGAAAATCCTTCAAAGGGGAAGAGACAGGGAGGAGAAGGAAAGATTTGGCTGCATGTACACTTTTATGATCCTCTGGCCAGATCTCCTACGTATGTGTAGGACTATAGGAGGGATATTATGCTGCAAGCTACTTCCCTGCTCCTTGGAAATGAAGGATTCTTCTGAACGAGCTGCAAAATGTGTCAGCTCTCTGGACGAGGGCACATAATCCGCAGCATTTCTATGGCGCCAACTAATCTCAGTCCTATGTGGCAATGATGGGGTATAGAAGGGTATCTTGGGGTACCCATAGATAGACCCCTATGGTAGTGAGATGAGAGGCGGTGAGACATCTCCTGCTACCTGTCACCCAGTCAATGGACAGAAGCAGGAAACTTCTTTTCCCATCACACCGGGATTCTATAACATAATGACCCTTACCGGATTGGGAAGGGTGATGTGTGAATGGATGGGAGAGCAGATCATGTAGGCTCAGATATTTATCACTGGGAATGCTGGGAAGTTTAATGAACATGTCAGCTGGGATAAAGAACTATAATGACGTCTAATCTCATATTTCTTTTTCTTATCAGAGGCAACCAGGAGACCGGCCAAGAGACCGCCGCGCAAAAGAGATACAAGGCTATGGCATTAGATAAGACACTGATCACCCAACGGATAGCGACCGGCCAAGAGACCGACACGCAAAAGAGATACAAGGCTACGACATTAGAGAAGACACTGATCACCCCACGGATAGCGACCGGCCAAGAGACCGCCACGCAAAAGAGATACAAGGCTACGAAATTAGAGAGGATACCAGTCACCACACGGATAGCAATAAAGGTAAGTACTCTAAGACCGCATTCACACTGCTACGACTTGAACCGCGACTTGTCAGCCTGACAAGTCGCGGTCCGTCACGCTCCCATTGTGTAGTACAGGAGCCGTTCTAATAGGAGCGACACAAGTCGCTCCGACTTAGAAAAAGGGTCCTGTACTACTTCGGGGCGACCTGGAGGCGACTTGAATTGACTTCCATTATGTGAAGTCTGTGCAAGTCGCGCCGAAGTCGCGCTGCGCGCGATTTCACAGGTCGCCCCTTAAGTCGGAGCGACCTAATGTGAACGGATCCTTAGGGTCCATGTACACTGCAACTTGTAAACGGCCGTTTAGGAGCAGTTGGGCGTTTTTTTCAGAAGCCCCTGAACCCACCTCTATGATATCTTATCTGTCCATGTACACAGGGTCGTTTACAGTCATTTACAGGCAGTCGAGTTCAGTGTAGTTTTTTTGGAAAGCAATTATTTGCGTTCGAACGTGTGTTTCCTGGCGTTTTAACCGCAAAAACGTGACCGAACGCGATCATCCGCGTTTAGCGCTTGCGTTTTTCCATTTTAAAGGGGAATGTTTTTTTACCTCTAGAAACGGTTCTGAGCGCAAACGCCTGCTAAACGCTGCTAAACGCGGCATGCAAACGCGACACAACGGACTTTTTTTCAACGTCCTTTAAATTCCAGCATTCAAGGGACTTTTTAAAACGTCCCGTGTACATGTAGCCTAAAGGATGAAGGATACACCGGGGACAGTAGAGTGGTCACTAAAACGGTGACTGTTCGTGACTGGGGTTCCAGGGTTGCAGCTCCAGCCATATTGCATGTTGGAGAAGTGGCATTTCCTAGGTCCCACTCTATACCTTCCCCCCATGACCCCTCCATCCCATCTATTTATATTAGTAAAATTTATAGAAATTTCTGTATTTAACCATTTGTATCTATTTTTCTTTACCAGCCAGCCACTCCTGCCCCTACCGACCCCCGCCGAAGGCAACGGCTCTTCCCAACTCTCCTGCTCAATAAAGGTAAGTAACCGTCTACGATCCTCATTTGTGTTTAGATAGTGAAGGAAAGAAGGCAATAAGTCACACTGCTGATCTCATGATGTACCAACACCCATTCCAAAACACACCCTGGGCCTGTGATATGGAGTCTGACCAGAAGCTAACACTCTATTAGATGACAGAAAACACAGCCAGACAATATCTTCCACCTCCTCATTCCATCTCTGGAATCCCCACTTCCACACATCCCACTAAAGTCTTTCAGATGAGGAGTCCGCCATGACACTGGGTCACATTTCATCCATAGACCTGACATATACCTTCTCCCGAAATATAGTCATTATTATCATCATCCTCACCTCTTATTTTTCATCCACAATGTCTATGGGAGAGTCTCCTATAATATGGAAGTCATACTAACCATTGATAAGATCAGTATGTGTGTGCGTGTGATACATCCAACCACCACTTACCGTATTTCTTCTTCACCAATCATAATCCCAAAGTGTGCACCAAAACGTGCTCTATAAACTATTTCCTTCTATAGTGTGATTTATTTATATCTCTCTTTGTTTTATCCCTCAGATCCGAATCTCGTAACTCGGCGATAATTCGGAGGTGACCGTCTGCAAGTCTAATGAAGAAGGTGGTATGATTTATTATTGCACTCCCAGTCATGTCTCCCACATGGCCGGGACCAAATATATTCCAGGGTTAGGGTTAGGTTAAGGGGGATAGGATTAGAGAGTTAGGCGTAGGAGTAAGAGGTTAGGGGGTTAGGGTAAGGATTTGCAGTTTAGGGTTAAAGGTTAGAATAAGGGTTAGAGGGATATGGCATTAGATTTAGGATAAGGGTGTTAGGGTTGGGGTTACAGGTTAGGATAAGGGTTAGGTTTAGGGATTATAATTGGGGTTAGGTTTAGGGAGTTGGGGTTAGGTTTAGGGAGTTGGGGTTAGGTATTATGGTTTGGGTTAAATTTAGGGATTAGGTTTAGGGAGTTGGGGTTAGGTTTAGGGAGTTAGGGTTAGGTATTATGGTTTCGGTTAGGTTTAGGGAGTTGGGGTTAGGGATTATGGTTGGGGTTAGGGATTATGGTTGGGGTTAGGTTTAGGGAGTTGGGGTTAGGGATTATGGTTGGGGTTAGGTTTAGGGAGTTGGGGTTAGGTATTATGGTTTGGGTTAAGTTTAGGGGTTAGGTTTAGGGAGTTGGGGTTAGGGATTATGGTTGGGGTTAGGTTTAGGGAGTTGGGGTTAGGGATTATGGTTTGGGTTAGGTTTAGGGAGTTGGGGTTAGGGATTATGGTTTGGGTTAGGTAGTTAGGGATTATAGTTGGGGTTAGGTTTAGGGAGTTGGGGTTGGGGTTAGGTTTAGGGAGTTGAGGTTAGGGATTATGGTTTGGGTTAGGTATAGGGAGTTGGGGTTAGGGATTATGCTTTGGGTTAGGTTTAGGGAGTTGGGGTTAGGTATTATGGTTTGGGTTAAGTTTAGGGATTAGGTTTAGGGAGTTGGGGTTAGGTATTATGGTTTGGGTTAAGTTTAGGGGTTAGGTTTAGGGAGTTGGGGTTAGGGATTATGGTTGGGGTTAGGTTTAGGGAGTTGGGGTTAGGGATTATGGTTTGGGTTAGGGTTAGGGATTATGGTTTGGGTTAGGTAGTTAGGGATTATGGTTGGGGTTAGGTTTAGGGAGTTGGGGTTAGGCATTATGGTTTGGGTTAGGTAGTTAGGGATTATGGTTGGGGTTAGGTTTAGGGAGTTGTGGTTGGGGTTAGGTTTAGGGAGTTGAGGTTAGGGATTATTGTTTGGGTTAGGTTTAGGGAGTTGGGGTTAGGGATTATGGTTTGGTTTAGGTTTAGGGAGTTAGGGATTATGGTTAGGGGCTAGGGGTTAGGCTTAGGATGTTAGGATTAGGTGTTGGGTTAACGTGTTAGGTTTAGGGATTCAAGATTAGAAGGTTAGGGTAGGGTTAAGGTATTAGGGTTGGAGTTAGAGTTGGGGCTTAGATCTAGGGGTTAGAGTTAGGGTTTAGGGTTTGGGTTAAAGTTTGGCATTAGGGTTAGGGCCATTGGTTAGGGTTAAGGTTTGGGTTAGGGGTAAACAGGTGCAGAGAGGATTCAGGCTTCCCCACTGACAGCTGAATTGCACATGTCTAGTTAGGTTAACCCTGACCCATAACCCTAAATCCTAACCATGACACAGCTTGGAGAGGATTATGTGGATTGCAGGGGACATGTCTTGGAAGGGAACATTCTTATTGTGGTGACACAGTGTGATGAGGAACATGTCCTACACTGAGATCTGGAGCACGGTGGGTCCCACTTTAAGCCTCATGTTGGGCACCGGCCTTCCAGGGGGTCAGGAAGGAATTTTTCCCCTATTGGAGCACATTAGACTACGCTTTATTGGGGTTTTCGCCTTCCTCTGAATCAGAAACATAGATAGATGATTCAGGGAGTATCCGATCGTCCTGGAAGGTCAGGAAGAAGTTTTTTCCCTTTATAAGGGTTTTTTTTATTCTATAAAAGCTTTACTGGAACATCAAAAGAGTGCAATAGTTATATAGGTAAACTCCGGCCTATAATAACGGTTGTCTGTAGGCACAGCGAACATCTCCTAAATTTACACTGGGAGATATTCACACTGGATGCAGCCGATGACGTCACTGGTGAATGCGCTTTGAAAAGATGGCATAACCCGCATGTGTGGGAGTGACGTCACCGCGTCTCTGGCCATTCATACAGCTGGAGCCGGGGAACCCAGAAAGAAGACCGGGTAAAGATGGCCCCCCAGCCAGGGTCAGATAGCGCCAGATTGTCCGCCACAGTCATCCTTATTAACCACTTAAGCCCCGGAGGATTTGGCTGCTAAAGGACCAGGGGTTTTTTTGCGATTTTTTACTGCGTGACTTTAACGGACAATTGCGCGGTCGTGCGACGCTGTACCTAAACGAATTTGACGTCCTTTTTTTCCCACAAACAGAGCTTTCTTTTGGTGGTATTTGATCACCTGTGCGATTTTTTGATCACGCGCTATAAACAAAAAAAGAGCGTAAATTTTGCAAAAATAACAATATTTTTCACATTTTTTTATATGAAATTCCCCAAAAAAAAAAGTAAAAATCAAAATTTTTTAACATTTTTCGGCCAATTTGTTTTATGCTACCTATGTTTGGTAAAAAAAATCGCAAAAAGCGTATTTTGATTGGTTTGCGCAAAAGTTATCGCGTTTACTAACAAAGAGAAAGATTTTTGTCATTTTTGGTGTTTTTTTTTTTAACGCATAATGGCGGCGATCTGCGATTTTTTTTTTCGGTACTGCGACATTGCGGCGGACAGATCGGACCCTTGACTGACATTTTTGACACTTTTGGGGTTACCAGTGACATTACTGCAGTAATCAGTGCTATACATATGCACTGTTACTGCAAAAATGACACTGGCAGGGAAGGGGTTAACTTTATTGGACAGGGAGGGGTTAAGTGTGTCCTAGGGGCGTGCTTTCTACTGTGTAGGGACATGGCTATTGGTGTAAAAGCAAAGATCAACCGTTCTACATAGTAGAACGGTCAGATCTTCACTTTTACACAGGGAGAACTGACAGGCAGCTTGTTTACACAAGCTGCTCTGTCTTTCTCCCTTCACAGGAGCGATCGTAGTGTGGCCGGCGGACATCGAGTCCGCCGGTCACACGCACTGACTTGCCTGTGAACGAGCCGCGGCGGGCGCGCGCCTCGGCGGGCGCGCGCCCGCCCGCGATAGGCTCGCAAGTCAGTGACAGGCGAGTGACGTACCGATACGTCACTCTGCCTGGCCGGGGCTGACCGCCGCAGTATATAGTCGTGCGGCGGTCGGCAACCGGTTAAGCAACAACACTAAGGCTGCATTCACATGTCAGCTTATAATCGCGGGCAGAACCGCCGCGGTTCCGTCCACGATTCGGAGATTTATTGCAAATCGCGGGACGCCTAGCGTTGCCCGTTGATTTGCAATAGCCCCCCAAACGCCGAGCGATGTTGCCGCGATTTACGCCCGCCGAATCGCGGCAACATCGCGCAAACAAAATCTCGGGACGCAATACGCTCCAAAGAAGCTCTTGTACTTTTTTGGAGCGTATTGCATCCCGTGATTTTGTTTGCGCGATGTTGCCGCGATTCGGCGGGCGTAAATCGCGGCAACATCGCTGGGTTTGAGCACCTTTCCACAGACCAGTCTGTCTGTGGGTCAGTGGGTGGTTGTTTGGGCGGTTAATGATGATTAATACTACACATTATTCCTGTGCTGATTTCTGATAGGTTCTCTTTTTTTCCGTTTTTTCATTCTTTTATGACCTGTTTCTCTTGCAGGTACTCGTCGGCTACCATGACATTGATTTTATATATTCTGACACAAACAGCGTTTGCGCTCAGCATATATGGATACCTTTGCTGATAGCAGCTGTGGTGATTTTCTGATTTCAGCACTGCAGTTAAAATCCTATTTTGGTATACGTGGATAGTGTCGTGTATACCCATCATTAAATTCAGTGGGTGGTTGTTTGGGCGGTTAATGATGAGTAATACTACACATTATTCCTGTGCTGATTTCTGATAGGTTCTCTTTTTTTCCGTTTTTTCATTCTTTTATGACCTGTTTCTCGCAGGTACTCGTCGGCTACCATGACATTGATTTTATATACTCTGACACAAACAGTGTTTGCGCTCAGCATATATGGATACCTTTGCTGATAGCAGCTGTGATGATTTTCTGATTTCAGCACTGCAGTTAAAATCCTATTTTGGTATACGTGGATAGTGTCGTGTATACCCATCATTAAATTCAGTGGGTGGTTGTTTGGGCGGTTAATGATGAGTAATACTACGCATTATTCCTGTGCTGATTTCTGATAGGTTCTCTTTTTTTCCGTTTTTTCATTCTTTTATGACCTGTTTCTCTTGCAGGTACTCGTCGGCTACCATGACATTGATTTTATATATTCTGACACAAACAGTGTTTGCGCTCAGCATATATGGATACCTTTGCTGATAGCAGCTGTGGTGATTTTCTGATTTCAGCACTGCAGTTAAAATCCTATTTTGGTATACGTGGATAGTGTCGTGTATACCCATCATTAAATTCAGTGGGTGGTTGTTTGGGCGGTTAATGATGAGTAATACTACGCATTATTCCTGTGCTGATTTCTGATAGGTTCTCTTTTTTTCCATTTTTTCATTCTTTTATGACCTGTTTCTCTTGCAGGTACCCGTCGGCAACCATGACATTGATTTTATATATTCTGACACAAACAGTGTTTGCGCTCAGCATATATAGATACCTTTGCTGATAGCAGCTGTGGTGATTTTCTGATTTCAGCACTGCAGTTAAAATCATATTTTGGTATACGTGGATAGTGTCGTGTATACCCATCATTAAATTCAGTGGGTGGTTGTTTGGGCGGTTAATGATGAGTAATACTACGCAGTATTCCTGTGCTGATTTCTGATAGGTTCTCTTTTTTTCCGTTTTGTCATTCTTTTATGACCTGTTTCTCTTGCAGGTACTCGTCGGCTACCATGACATTGATTTTATATACTCTGACACAAACAGTGTTTGCGATCAGCATATATGGATACCTTTGCTGATAGCAGCTGTGGTGATTTTCTGATTTCAGCACTGCAGTTAAAATCCTATTTTGGTATACGTGGATAGTGTCGTGTATACCCATCATTAAATTCAGTGGGTGGTTGTTTGGGCGGTTAATGATAAGTAATACTACGCATTATTCCTGTGCTGATTTCTGATAGGTTCTCTTTTTTTCAGTTTTTTCATTCTTTTATGACCTGTTTCTCTTGCAGGTACTCGTCGGCTACCATGACATTGATTTTATATATTCTGACACAAACAGTGTTTGCGCTCAGCATATATGGATACCTTTGCTGATAGCAGCTGTGGTGATTTTCTGATTTCAGCACTGCAGTTAAAATCCTATTTTGGTATACGTGGATAGTGTCGTGTATACCCATCATTAAATTCAGTGGGTGGTTGTTTGGGCGGTTAATGATGAGTAATACTACACATTCTTCCTGTGCTGATTTCTGATAGGTTCTCTTTTTTTCAGTTTTTTCATTCTTTTATGACCTGTTTCTCTTGCAGGTACTCGTCGGCTACCATGACATTCATTTTATATATTCTGACACAAACAGTGTTTGCGCTCAGCATATATGGATACCCTTGCTGATAGCAGCTGTGGTGATTTTCTGATTTCAGCACTGCAGTTAAAATCCTATTTTGGTATACGTGGATAGTGTCGTGTATACCCATCATTAAATTCAGTGGGTGGTTGTTTGGGCGGTTAATGATGAGTAATACTACGCATTATTCCTGTGCTGATTTCTGATAGGTTCTCTTTTTTTCAGTTTTTTCATTCTTTTATGACCTGTTTCTCTTGCAGGTACTCGTCGGCTACCATGACATTGATTTTATATATTCTGACACAAACAGTGTTTGCGCTCAGCATATATGGATACCTTTGCTGATAGCAGCTGTGGTGATTTTCTGATTTCAGCACTGCAGTTAAAATCCTATTTTGGTATACGTGGATAGTGTCGTGTATACCCATCATTAAATTCAGTGGGTGGTTGTTTGGGCGGTTAATGATGAGTAATACTACACATTATTCCTGTGCTGATTTCTGATAGGTTCTCTTTTTTTCCATTTTTTCATTCTTTTATGACCTGTTTCTCTTGCAGGTACTCGTCGACTACCATGACATTGATTTTATATATTCTGACACAAACAGCGTTTGCGCTCAGCATATATGGATACCTTTGCTGATAGCAGCTGTGGTGATTTTCTGATTTCAGCACTGCAGTTAAAATCCTATTTTGGTATACGTAGATAGTGTCGTGTATACCCATCATTAAATTCAGTGGGTGGTTGTTTGGGCGGTTAATGATGAGTAATACTACGCATTATTCCTGTGCTGATTTCTGATAGGTTCTCTTTTTTTCCGTTTTTTCATTCTTTTATGACCTGTTTCTCTTGCAGGTACTCATCGGCTACCATGACAGTGATTTTATATATTCTGACACAAACAGTGTTTGCGCTCAGCATATATAGATACCTTTGCTGATAGCAGCTGTGGTGATTTTCTGATTTCAGCACTGCAGTTAAAATCCTATTTTGGTATACGTGGATAGTGTCGTGTATACCCATCATTAAATTCAGTGGGTGGTTGTTTGGGCGGTTAATGATGAGTAATACTACGCATTATTCCTGTGCTGATTTCTGATAGGTTCTCTTTTTTCTGTTTTTTCGTTCTTTTATGACCTGTTTCTCTTGCAGGTACTCGTCGGCTACCATGACATTGATTTTATATATTCTGACACAAACAGTGTTTGCGCTCAGCATATATAGATACCTTTGCTGATAGCAGCTGTGGTGATTTTCTGATTTCAGCACTGCAGTTAAAATCGTATTTTGGTATACGTGGATAGTGTCGTGTATACCCATCATTAAATTCAGTGGGTGGTTGTTTGGGCGGTTAATGATGAGTAATACTACGCATTATTCCTGTTCTGATTTCTGATAGGTTCTCTTTTTTCCGTTTTTTCATTCTTTTATGACCTGTTTCTCTTGCAGGTACTCGTCGGCTACCATGACATTGATTTTATATATTCTGACACAAACAGTGTTTGCGCTCAGCATATATGGATACCTTTGCTGATAGCAGCTGTGGTGATTTTCTGATTTCAGCACTGCAGTTAAAATCCTATTTTGGTATACGGGGATAGTGTCGTGTATACCCATCATTAAATTCAGTGGGTGGTTGTTTGGGCGGTTAATGATGAGTAATACTACGCATTACTCCTGTGCTGATTTCTGATAGGTTGTCTTTTTTTCCGTTTTTTCATTCTTTTATGACCTGTTTCTCTTGCAGGTACTCGTCGGCTACCATGACATTCATTTTATATATTCTGACACAAACAGTGTTTGCGCTCAGCATATATGGATACCCTTGCTGATAGCAGCTGTGGTGATTTTCTGATTTCAGCACTGCAGTTAAAATCCTATTTTGGTATACGTGGATAGTGTCGTGTATACCCATCATTAAATTCAGTGGGTGGTTGTTTGGGCGGTTAATGATGAGTAATACTACGCATTATTCCTGTGCTGATTTCTGATAGGTTCTCTTTTTTCTGTTTTTTCATTCTTTTATGACCTGTTTATCTTGCAGGTACTCGTCGGCTACCATGACATTGATTTTATATATTCTGACACAAACAGTGTTTGCGCTCAGCATATATAGATACCTTTGCTGATAGCAGCTGTGGTGATTTTCTGATTTCAGCACTGCAGTTAAAATCTTATTTTGGTATACGTGGATAGTGTCGTGTATACCCATAATTAAATTCAGTGGGTGGTTGTTTGGGCGGTTAATGATGAGTAATACTACGCATTATTCCTGTTCTGATTTCTGATAGGTTCTCTTTTTTTCCTTTTTTTCATTCTTTTATGACCTGTTTCTCTTGCAGGTACTCGTCGGCTACCATGACATTGATTTTATATATTCTGACACAAACAGTGTTTGCGCTCAGCATATATGGATACCTTTGCTGATAGCAGCTGTAGTGATTTTCTGATTTCAGCACTGCAGTTAAAATCCTATTTTGGTATACGGGGATAGTGTCGTGTATACCCATCATTAAATTCAGTGGGTGGTTGTTTCGGGCGGTTAATGATGAGTAATACTACGCATTATTCCTGTGCTGATTTCTGATAGGTTCTCTTTTTTTCCGTTTTTTCATTCTTTTATGACCTGTTTCTCTTGCAGGTACTCGTCGGCTTCCATGACATTGATTTTATTTATTCTGACACAAACAGTGTTTGCGCTCAGCATATATGGATACCTTTGCTGATAGCAGCTGTGGTGATTTTCTGATTTCAGCACTGCAGTTAAAATCCTATTTTGGTATACGGGGATAGTGTCGTGTATACCCATCATTAAATTCAGTGGGTGGTTGTTTGGGCGGTTAATGATGAGTAAAACTACGCATTATTCCTGTGTTGATTTCTGATAGGTTCTCTTTTTTTCTGTTTTTTCATTCTTTTATGACCTGTTTCTCTTGCAGGTACTCGTCGGCTACCATGACATTGATTTTATATATTCTGACACAAACAGTGTTTGCGCTCAGCATATATGGATACCTTGGCTGATAGCAGCTGTGGTGATTTTCTGATTTCAGCACTGCAGTTAAAATCCTATTTTGGTATACGTGGATAGTGTCGTGTATACCCATCATTAAATTCAGTGGGTGGTTGTTTGGGCGGTTAATGATGAGTAATACTACGCATTATTCCTGTGCTGATTTCTGATAGGTTCTCTTTTTTCCATTTTTTCATTCTTTTATGACTTGTTTCTCTTGCAGGTACTCGTCGGCAACCATGACATTGATTTTATATATTCTGACACAAACAGTGTTTGCGCTCAGCATATATAGATACCTTTGCTGATAGCAGCTGTGGTGATTTTCTGATTTCAGCACTGCAGTTAAAATCATATTTTGGTATACGTGGATAGTGTCGTGTATACCCATCATTAAATTCAGTGGGTGGTTGTTTGGGCGGTTAATGATGAGTAATACTACGCAGTATTCCTGTGCTGATTTCTGATAGGTTCTCTTTTTTCTGTTTTTTCATTCTTTTATGACCTGTTTCTCTTGCAGGTACTCGTCGGCTACCATGACATTGATTTTATATATTCTGACACAAACAGTGTTTGCGCTCAGCATATATAGATACCTTTGCTGATAGCAGCTGTGGTGATTTTCTGATTTCAGCACTGCAGTTAAAATCTTATTTTGGTATACGTGGATAGTGTCGTGTATACCCATCATTAAATTCAGTGGGTGGTTGTTTGGGCGGTTAATGATGAGTAATACTACGCATTATTCCTGTGCTGATTTCTGATAGGTTCTCTTTTTTTCCGTTTTTTCATTCTTTTATGACCTGTTTCTCTTGCAGGTACTCGTCGGCTACTATGACATTGATTTTATATATTCTGACACAAACAGTGTTTGCGCTCAGCATATATGGATACCTTTGCTGATAGCAGCTGTGGTGATTTTCTGATTTCAGCACTGCAGTTAAAATCCTATTTTGGTATACGTGGATAGTGTCGTGTATACCCATCATTAAATTCAGTGGGTGGTTGTTTGAGCGGTTAATGATGAGTAATACTACACATTCTTCCTGTGCTGATTTCTGATAGGTTCTCTTTTTTTCAGTTTTTTCATTCTTTTATGACCTGTTTCTCTTGCAGGTACTCGTCGGCTACCATGACATTGATTTTATATATTCTGACACAAACAGTGTTTGCGCTCAGCATATATGGATACCCTTGCTGATAGCAGCTGTGGTGATTTTCTGATTTCAGCACTGCAGTTAAAATCCTATTTTGGTATACGTGGATAGTGTCGTGTATACCCATCATTAAATTCAGTGGGTGGTTGTTTGGGCGGTTAATGATGAGTAATACTACGCATTATTCCTGTGCTGATTTGTGATAGGTTCTCTTTTTTCTGTTTTTTCATTCTTTTATGACCTGTTTCTCTTGCAGGTACTCGTCGGCTACCATGACATTGATTTTATATATTCTGACACAAACAGTGTTTGCGCTCAGCATATATAGATACCTTTGCTGATAGCAGCTGTGGTGATTTTCTGATTTCAGCACTGCAGTTAAAATCTTATTTTGGTATACGTGGATAGTGTCGTGTATACCCATCATTAAATTCAGTGGGTGGTTGTTTGGGCGGTTAATGATGAGTAATACTACGCATTATTCCTGTTCTGATTTCTGATAGGTTCTCTTTTTTTCCTTTTTTTCATTCTTTTATGACCTGTTTCTCTTGCAGGTACTCGTCGGCTACCATGACATTGATTTTATATATTCTGACACAAACAGTGTTTGCGCTCAGCATATATGGATACCTTTGCTGATAGCAGCTGTGGTGATTTTCTGATTTCAGCACTGCAGTTAAAATCCTATTTTGGTATACGGGGATAGTGTCGTGTATACCCATCATTAAATTCAGTGGGTGGTTGTTTGCGCGGTTAATGATGAGTAATACTACGCATTATTCCTGTGCTGATTTCTGATAGGTTCTCTTTTTTTCCGTTTTTTCATTCTTTTATGACCTGTTTCTCTTGCAGGTACTCGTCGGCTTCCATGACATTGATTTTATTTATTCTGACACAAACAGTGTTTGCGCTCAGCATATATGGATACCTTTGCTGATAGCACCTGTGGTGATTTTCTGATTTCAGCACTGCAGTTAAAATCCTATTTTGGTATACGTGGATAGTGTCGTGTATACCCATCATTAAATTCAGTGGGTGGTTGTTTGGGCGGTTAATGATGAGTAATACTACACATTATTCCTGTGCTGATTTCTGATAGGTTCTCTTTTTTCCCGTTTTTTCATTCTTTTATGACCTGTTTCTCTTGCAGGTACTCGTCGGCTACCATGACATGGATTTTATATATTCTGACACAAACAGTGTTTGCGCTCAGCATATATGGATACCTTTGCTGATAGCAGCTGTGGTGATTTTCTGATTTCAGAACTGCAGTTAAAATCCTATTTTGGTATACGTGGATAGTGTCGTGTATACCCATCATTAAATTCAGTGGGTGGTTGTTTGGGCGGTTAATGATGAGTAATTCTACGCATTATTCCTGTGCTGATTTCTGATAGGTTCTCTTTTTTTCCCTTTTTTCATTCTTTTATGACCTGTTTCTCTTGCAGGTACTCGACGGCTACCATGACATTGATTTTATATATTCTGACACAAACAGTGTTTGCGCTCAGCATATATGGATACCTTTGCTGATAGCAGCTGTGTTGATTTTCTGATTTCAGCACTGCAGTTAAAATCCTATTTTGGTATACGTGGATAGTGTCGTGTATACCCATCATTAAATTCAGTGGGTGGTTGTTTGGGCGGTTAATGATGAGTAATACTACGCATTATTCCTGTGCTGATTTCTGATAGGTTCTCTTTTTTTCCGTTTTTTCATTCTTTTATGACCTGTTTCTCTTGCAGGTACTCGTCGGCTACCATGACATTGATTTTATATATTCTGACACAAACAGTGTTTGCGCTCAGCATATATGGATACCTTTGCTGATAGCAGCTGTGGTGATTTTCTGATTTCAGCACTGCAGTTAAAATCCTATTTTGGTATACGGGGATAGTGTCGTGTATACCCATCATTAAATTCAGTGGGTGGTTGTTTGGGCGGTTAATGATGAGTAATACTACGCATTATTCCTGTGCTGATTTCTGATAGGTTCTCTTTTTTTCCGTTTTTTCATTCTTTTATGACCTGTTTCTCTTGCAGGTACTCGTCGGCTTCCATGACATTGATTTTATTTATTCTGACACAAACAGTGTTTGCGCTCAGCATATATGGATACCTTTGCTGATAGCACCTGTGGTGATTTTCTGATTTCAGCACTGCAGTTAAAATCCTATTTTGGTATACGTGGATAGTGCCGTGTATACCCATCATTAAATTCAGTGGGTGGTTGTTTGGGCGGTTAATGATGAGTAATACTACACATTATTCCTGTGCTGATTTCTGATAGGTTCTCTTTTTTCCCGTTTTTTCATTCTTTTATGACCTGTTTCTCTTGCAGGTACTCGTCGGCTACCATGACATGGATTTTATATATTCTGACACAAACAGTGTTTGCGCTCAGCATATATGGATACCTTTGCTGATAGCAGCTGTGGTGATTTTCTGATTTCAGAACTGCAGTTAAAATCCTATTTTGGTATACGTGGATAGTGTCGTGTATACCCATCATTAAATTCAGTGGGTGGTTGTTTGGGCGGTTAATGATGAGTAATACTACGCATTATTCCTGTGCTGATTTCTGATAGGTTCTCTTTTTTTCCGTTTTTTCATTCTTTTATGACCTGTTTCTCTTGCAGGTACTCGTCGGCTACCATGACATTGATTTTATATATTCTGACACAAACAGTGTATGCGCTCAGCATATATGGATACCTTTGCTGATAGCAGCTGTGGTGATTTTCTGGTTTCAGCACTGCAGTTAAAATCCTATTTTGGTATACGTGGATAGTGTCGTGTATACCCATCATTAAATTCAGTGGGTGGTTGTTTGGGCGGTTAATGATGAGTAATACTACGCATTATTCCTGTGCTGATTTCTGATAGGTTCTCTTTTTTTCCGTTTTTTCATTCTTTTATGACCTGTTTCTTTTGCAGGTACTCGTCGGCTACCATGACATTGATTTTATTTATTCTGACACAAACAGTGTTTGCGCTCAGCATATATGGATACCTTTGCTGATAGCAGCTGTGTTGATTTTCTGATTTCAGCACTGCAGTTAAAATCCTATTTTGGTATACGTGGATAGTGTCGTGTATACCCATCATTAAATTCAGTGGGTGGTTGTTTGGGCGGTTAATGATGAGTAATACTACGCATTATTCCTGTGCTGATTTCTGATAGGTTCTCTTTTTTTCCGTTTTGTCATTCTTTTATTACCTGTTTCTCTTGCAGGTACTCGTCGGCTACCATGACATTGATTTTATATACTCTGACACAAACAGTGTTTGCGCTCAGCATATATGGATACCTTTGCTGATAGCAGCTGTGGTGATTTTCTGATTTCAGCACTGCAGTTAAAATCCTATTTTGGTATACGTGGATAGTGTCGTGTATACCCATCATTAAATTCAGTGGGTGGTTGTTTGGGCGGTTAATGATGAGTAATACTACGCATTATTCCTGTGCTGATTTCTGATAGGTTCTCTTTTTTTCCGTTTTTTCATTCTTTTATGACCTGTTTCTCTTGCAGGTACTCGTCGGCTACCATGACATTGATTTTATATATTCTGACACAAACAGTGTATGCGCTCAGCATATATGGATACCTTTGCTGATAGCAGCTGTGGTGATTTTCTGGTTTCAGCACTGCAGTTAAAATCCTATTTTGGTATACGTGGATAGTGTCGTGTATACCCATCATTAAATTCAGTGGGTGGTTGTTTGGGCGGTTAATGATGAGTAATACTACGCATTATTCCTGTGCTGATTTCTGATAGGTTCTCTTTTTTTCCGTTTTTTCATTCTTTTATGACCTGTTTCTTTTGCAGGTACTCGTCGGCTACCATGACATTGATTTTATTTATTCTGACACAAACAATGTTTGCGCTCAGCATATATGGATACCTTTGCTGATAGCAGCTGTGTTGATTTTCTGATTTCAGCACTGCAGTTAAAATCCTATTTTGGTATACGTTGATAGTGTCGTGTATACCCATCATTAAATTCAGTGGGTGGTTGTTTGGGCGGTTAATGATGAGTAATACTACGCATTATTCCTGTGCTGATTTCTGATAGGTTCTCTTTTTTTCCGTTTTGTCATTCTTTTATTACCTGTTTCTCTTGCAGGTACTCGTCGGCTACCATGACATTGATTTTATATACTCTGACACAAACAGTGTTTGCGCTCAGCATATATGGATACCTTTGCTGATAGCAGCTGTGGTGATTTTCTGATTTCAGCACTGCAGTTAAAATCCTATTTTGGTATACGTGGATAGTGTCGTGTATACCCATCATTAAATTCAGTGGGTGGTTGTTTGGGCGGTTAATGATGAGTAATACTACGCATTATTCCTGTGCTGATTTCTGATAGGTTCTCTTTTTTTCCGTTTTTTCATTCTTTTATGACCTGTTTCTCTTGCAGGTACTCGTCGGCTACCATGACATTGATTTTATATATTCTGACACAAACAGTGTTTGCGCTCAGCATATATGGATACCTTTGCTGATAGCAGCTGTGGTGATTTTCTGATTTCAGCACTGCAGTTAAAATCCTATTTTGGTATACGTGGATAGTGTCGTGTATACCCATCATTAAATTCAGTGGGTGGTTGTTTGGGCGGTTAATGATGAGTAATACTACACATTATTCCTATGCTGATTTCTGATAGGTTCTCTTTTTTTCAGTTTTTTCATTCTTTTATGACCTGTTTCTCTTGTAGGTACTCGTCGGCTACCATGACATTGATTTTATATATTCTGACACAAACAGCGTTTGCGCTCAGCATATATGGATACCTTTGCTGATAGCAGCTGTGGTGATTTTCTGATTTCAGCACTGCAGTTAAAATCCTATTTTGGTATACGTGGATAGTGTTGTGTATACCCATCATTAAATTCAGTGGGTGGTTGTTTGGGCGGTTAATGATGAGTAATACTACGCATTATTCCTGTGCTGATTTCTGATAGGTTCTCTTTTTTTCCGTTTTTTCATTCTTTTATGACCTGTTTCTCTTGCAGGTACTCGTCGGCTACCATGACATTGATTTTATATATTCTGACACAAACAGTGCTTGCGCTCAGCATATATGGATACCTTTGCTGATAGCAGCTGTATTGGTTTTCTGATTTCAGCACTGCAGTTAAAATCCTATTTTGGTATACGTGGATAGTGTCGTGTATACCCATCATTAAATTCAGTGGGTGGTTGTTTGGGCGTTTAATGATGAGTAATACTACTTATTATTCCTGTGCTGATTTCTGATAGGTTCTCTTTTTTTCAGGTTTTTTATTCTTTTATGACCTGTTTCTCTTGCAGGTACTCGTCGGCTACCATGACATTGATTTTATATATTCTGACACAAACAGTGTTTGCGCTCAGCATATATGGATACCTTTGCTGATAGCAGCTGTGGTGATTTTCTGATTTCAGCACTGCAGTTAAAATCCTATTTTGGTATACGTGGATAGTGTCGTGTATACCCATCATTAAATTCAGTGGGTGGTTGTTTGGGCGGTTAATGATGAGTAATACTACGCATTATTCCTGCGCTGATTTCTGATAGGTTCTCTTTTTTTCCGTTTTTTCATTCTTTTATGACCTGTTTCTCTTGCAGGTACTCGTCGGCTACCATGACATTGATTTTATATATTCTGACACAAACAGTGTATGCGCTCAGCATATATGGATACCTTTGCTGATAGCAGCTGTGGTGATTTTCTGGTTTCAGCACTGCAGTTAAAATCCTATTTTGGTATACGTGGATAGTGTCGTGTATACCCATCATTAAATTCAGTGGGTGGTTGTTTGGGCGGTTAATGATGAGTAATACTACGCATTATTCCTGTGCTGATTTCTGATAGGTTCTCTTTTTTTCCGTTTTTTCATTCTTTTATGACCTGTTTCTTTTGCAGGTACTCGTCGGCTACCATGACATTGATTTTATTTATTCTGACACAAACAATGTTTGCGCTCAGCATATATGGATACCTTTGCTGATAGCAGCTGTGTTGATTTTCTGATTTCAGCACTGCAGTTAAAATCCTATTTTGGTATACGTTGATAGTGTCGTGTATACCCATCATTAAATTCAGTGGGTGGTTGTTTGGGCGGTTAATGATGAGTAATACTACGCATTATTCCTGTGCTGATTTCTGATAGGTTCTCTTTTTTTCCGTTTTGTCATTCTTTTATTACCTGTTTCTCTTGCAGGTACTCGTCGGCTACCATGACATTGATTTTATATACTCTGACACAAACAGTGTTTGCGCTCAGCATATATGGATACCTTTGCTGATAGCAGCTGTGGTGATTTTCTGATTTCAGCACTGCAGTTAAAATCCTATTTTGGTATACGTGGATAGTGTCGTGTATACCCATCATTAAATTCAGTGGGTGGTTGTTTGGGCGGTTAATGATGAGTAATACTACGCATTATTCCTGTGCTGATTTCTGATAGGTTCTCTTTTTTTCCGTTTTTTCATTCTTTTATGACCTGTTTCTCTTGCAGGTACTCGTCGGCTACCATGACATTGATTTTATATATTCTGACACAAACAGTGTTTGCGCTCAGCATATATGGATACCTTTGCTGATAGCAGCTGTGGTGATTTTCTGATTTCAGCACTGCAGTTAAAATCCTATTTTGGTATACGTGGATAGTGTCGTGTATACCCATCATTAAATTCAGTGGGTGGTTGTTTGGGCGGTTAATGATGAGTAATACTACACATTATTCCTATGCTGATTTCTGATAGGTTCTCTTTTTTTCAGTTTTTTCATTCTTTTATGACCTGTTTCTCTTGTAGGTACTCGTCGGCTACCATGACATTGATTTTATATATTCTGACACAAACAGCGTTTGCGCTCAGCATATATGGATACCTTTGCTGATAGCAGCTGTGGTGATTTTCTGATTTCAGCACTGCAGTTAAAATCCTATTTTGGTATACGTGGATAGTGTTGTGTATACCCATCATTAAATTCAGTGGGTGGTTGTTTGGGCGGTTAATGATGAGTAATACTACGCATTATTCCTGTGCTGATTTCTGATAGGTTCTCTTTTTTTCCGTTTTTTCATTCTTTTATGACCTGTTTCTCTTGCAGGTACTCGTCGGCTACCATGACATTGATTTTATATATTCTGACACAAACAGTGCTTGCGCTCAGCATATATGGATACCTTTGCTGATAGCAGCTGTATTGGTTTTCTGATTTCAGCACTGCAGTTAAAATCCTATTTTGGTATACGTGGATAGTGTCGTGTATACCCATCATTAAATTCAGTGGGTGGTTGTTTGGGCGTTTAATGATGAGTAATACTACTTATTATTCCTGTGCTGATTTCTGATAGGTTCTCTTTTTTTCAGGTTTTTCATTCTTTTATGACCTGTTTCTCTTGCAGGTACTCGTCGGCTACCATGACATTGATTTTATATATTCTGACACAAACAGTGTTTGCGCTCAGCATATATGGATACCTTTGCTGATAGCAGCTGTGGTGATTTTCTGATTTCAGCACTGCAGTTAAAATCCTATTTTGGTATACGTGGATAGTGTCGTGTATACCCATCATTAAATTCAGTGGGTGGTTGTTTGGGCGGTTAATGATGAGTAATACTACGCATTATTCCTGCGCTGATTTCTGATAGGTTCTCTTTTTTTCCGTTTTTTCATTCTTTTATGACCTGTTTCTCTTGCAGGTACTCGTCGGCTACCATGACATTGATTTTATATATTCTGACACAAACAGTGTTTGCGCTCAGCATATATGGATACCTTTGCTGATAGCAGCTGTGTTGATTTTCTGATTTCAGCACTGCAGTTAAAATCCTATTTTGGTATACGTGGATAGTGTCGTGTATACCCATCATTAAATTCAGTGGGTGGTTGTTTGGGCGGTTAATGATGAGTAATACTACACATTCTTCCTGTGCTGATTTCTGATAGGTTCTCTTTTTTTCAGTTTTTTCATTCTTTTACGACCTGTTTCTCTTGCAGGTACTCGTCGGCTACCATGACATTCATTTTATATATTCTGACACAAACAGTGTTTGCGCTCAGCATATATGGATACCCTTGCTGATAGCAGCTGTGGTGATTTTCTGATTTCAGCACTGCAGTTAAAATCCTATTTTGGTATACGTGGATAGTGTCGTGTATACCCATCATTAAATTCAGTGGGTGGTTGTTTGGGCGGTTAATGATGAGTAATACTACGCATTATTCCTGTGCTGATTTCTGATAGGTTCTCTTTTTTTCAGTTTTTTCATTCTTTTATGACCTGTTTCTCTTGCAGGTACTCGTCGGCTACCATGACATTGATTTTATATATTCTGACACAAACAGTGTTTGCGCTCAGCATATATGGATACCTTTGCTGATAGCAGCTGTGGTGATTTTCTGATTTCAGCACTGCAGTTAAAATCCTATTTTGGTATACGTGGATAGTGTCGTGTATACCCATCATTAAATTCAGTGGGTGGTTGTTTGGGCGGTTAATGATGAGTAATACTACGCATTATTCCTGTGCTGATTTCTGATAGGTTCTCTTTTTTTCCATTTTTTCATTCTTTTATGACCTGTTTCTCTTGCAGGTACCCGTCGGCAACCATGACATTGATTTTATATATTCTGACACAAACAGTGTTTGCGCTCAGCATATATAGATACCTTTGCTGATAGCAGCTGTGGTGATTTTCTGATTTCAGCACTGCAGTTAAAATCATATTTTGGTATACGTGGATAGTGTCGTGTATACCCATCATTAAATTCAGTGGGTGGTTGTTTGGGCGGTTAATGATGAGTAATACTACGCATTATTCCTGTGCTGATTTCTGATAGGTTCTCTTTTTTTCCGTTTTGTCATTCTTTTATGACCTGTTTCTCTTGCAGGTACTCGTCGGCTACCATGACATTGATTTTATATATTCTGACACAAACAGTGTTTGCGCTCAGCATATATGGATACCTTTGCTGATAGCAGCTGTGGTGATTTTCTGATTTCAGCACTGCAGTTAAAATCCTATTTTGGTATACGTGGATAGTGTCGTGTATACCCATCATTAAATTCAGTGGGTGGTTGTTTGGGCGGTTAATGATGAGTAATACTACACATTATTCCTATGCTGATTTCTGATAGGTTCTCTTTTTTTCAGTTTTTTCATTCTTTTATGACCTGTTTCTCGTGTAGGTACTCGTCGGCTACCATGACATTGATTTTATATATTCTGACACAAACAGCGTTTGCGCTCAGCATATATGGATACCTTTGCTGATAGCAGCTGTGGTGATTTTCTGATTTCAGCACTGCAGTTAAAATCCTATTTTGGTATACGTGGATAGTGTTGTGTATACCCATCATTAAATTCAGTGGGTGGTTGTTTGGGCGGTTAATGATGAGTAATACTACGCATTATTCCTGTGCTGATTTCTGATAGGTTCTCTTTTTTTCCGTTTTTTCATTCTTTTATGACCTGTTTCTCTTGCAGGTACTCGTCGGCTACCATGACATTGATTTTATATATTCTGACACAAACAGTGCTTGCGCTCAGCATATATGGATACCTTTGCTGATAGCAGCTGTGTTGATTTTCTGATTTCAGCACTGCAGTTAAAATCCTATTTTGGTATACGTGGATAGTGTCGTGTATACCCATCATTAAATTCAGTGGGTGGTTGTTTGGGCGTTTAATGATGAGTAATACTACTTATTATTCCTGTGCTGATTTCTGATAGGTTCTCTTTTTTTCAGGTTTTTCATTCTTTTATGACCTGTTTCTCTTGCAGGTACTCGTCGGCTACCATGACATTGATTTTATATATTCTGACACAAACAGTGTTTGCGCTCAGCATATATGGATACCTTTGCTGATAGCAGCTGTGGTGATTTTCTGATTTCAGCACTGCAGTTAAAATCCTATTTTGGTATACGTGGATAGTGTCGTGTATACCCATCATTAAATTCAGTGGGTGGTTGTTTGGGCGGTTAATGATGAGTAATACTACGCATTATTCCTGCGCTGATTTCTGATAGGTTCTCTTTTTTTCCGTTTTTTCATTCTTTTATGACCTGTTTCTCTTGCAGGTACTCGTCGGCTACCATGACATTGATTTTATATATTCTGACACAAACAGTGTTTGCGCTCAGCATATATGGATACCTTTGCTGATAGCAGCTGTGTTGATTTTCTGATTTCAGCACTGCAGTTAAAATCCTATTTTGGTATACGTGGATAGTGTCGTGTATACCCATCATTAAATTCAGTGGGTGGTTGTTTGGGCGGTTAATGATGAGTAATACTACACATTCTTCCTGTGCTGATTTCTGATAGGTTCTCTTTTTTTCCGTTTTTTCATTCTTTTATGACCTGTTTCTCTTGCAGGTACTCGTCGGCTACCATGACATTGATTTTATATATTCTGACACAAACAGCGTTTGCGCTCAGCATATATGGATACCTTTGCTGATAGCAGCTGTGGTGATTTTCTGATTTCAGCACTGCAGTTAAAATCCTATTTTGGTATACGTGGATAGTGTCGTGTATACCCATCATTAAATTCAGTGGGTGGTTGTTTGGGCGGTTAATGATGAGAAATACTACGCATTATTTCTGTGCTGATTTCTGATAGGTTCTCTTTTTTCCGTTTTTTCATTCTTTTATGACCTGTTTCTCTTGCAGGTACTCGTCGGCTACCATGACATTGATTTTATATATTCTGACACAAACAGTGTTTGCGCTCAGCATATATGGATACCTTTGCTGATAGCAGCTGTGGTGATTTTCTGATTTCAGCACTGCAGTTAAAATCCTATTTTGGTATACGTGGATAGTGTCGTGTATACCCATCATTAAATTCAGTGGGTGGTTGTTTGGGCGGTTAATGATGAGTAATACTACGCATTATTCCTGTGCTGATTTCTGATAGGTTCTCTTTTTTTCTGTTTTTTCATTCTTTTATGACCTGTTTCTCTTGCAGGTACTCGTCGGCTACCATGACATTGATTTTATATATTCTGACACAAACAGTGTTTGCGCTCAGCATATATGGATACCTTGGCTGATAGCAGCTGTGGTGATTTTCTGATTTCAGCACTGCAGTTAAAATCCTATTTTGGTATACGTGGATAGTGTCGTGTATACCCATCATTAAATTCAGTGGGTGGTTGTTTGGGCGGTTAATGATGAGTAATACTACGCATTATTCCTGTGCTGATTTCTGATAGGTTCTCTTTTTTCCATTTTTTCATTCTTTTATGACCTGTTTCTCTTGCAGGTACTCGTCGGCAACCATGACATTGATTTTATATATTCTGACACAAACAGTGTTTGCGCTCAGCATATATAGATACCTTTGCTGATAGCAGCTGTGGTGATTTTCTGATTTCAGCACTGCAGTTAAAATCATATTTTGGTATACGTGGATAGTGTAGTGTATACCCATCATTAAATTCAGTGGGTGGTTGTTTGGGCGGTTAATGATGAGTAATACTACGCAGTATTCCTGTGCTGATTTCTGATAGGTTCTCTTTTTTTCCGTTTTGTCATTCTTTTATGACCTGTTTCTCTTGCAGGTACTCGTCGGCTACCATGACATTGATTTTATATACTCTGACACAAACAGTGTTTGCGCTCAGCATATATGGATACCTTTGCTGATAGCAGCTGTGGTGATTTTCTGATTTCAGCACTGCAGTTAAAATCCTATTTTGGTATACGTGGATAGTGTCGTGTATACCCATCATTAAATTCAGTGGGTGGTTGTTTGGGCGGTTAATGATGAGTAATACTACGCATTATTCCTGTGCTGATTTCTGATAGGTTCTCTTTTTTTCCGTTTTTTCATTCTTTTATGACCTGTTTCTCTTGCAGGTACTCGTCGGCTACCATGACATTGATTTTATATATTCTGACACAAACAGTGTTTGCGCTCAGCATATATGGATACCTTTGCTGATAGCAGCTGTGGTGATTTTCTGATTTCAGCACTGCAGTTAAAATCCTATTTTGGTATACGTGGATAGTGTCGTGTATACCCATCATTAAATTCAGTGGGTGGTTGTTTGAGCGGTTAATGATGAGTAATACTACACATTCTTCCTGTGCTGATTTCTGATAGGTTCTCTTTTTTTCAGTTTTTTCATTCTTTTATGACCTGTTTCTCTTGCAGGTACTCGTCGGCTACCATGACATTCATTTTATATATTCTGACACAAACAGTGTTTGCGCTCAGCATATATGGATACCCTTGCTGATAGCAGCTGTGGTGATTTTCTGATTTCAGCACTGCAGTTAAAATCCTATTTTGGTATACGTGGATAGTGTCGTGTATACCCATCATTAAATTCAGTGGGTGGTTGTTTGGGCGGTTAATGATGAGTAATACTACGCATTATTCCTGTGCTGATTTCTGATAGGTTCTCTTTTTTCTGTTTTTTCATTCTTTTATGACCTGTTTCTCTTGCAGGTACTCGTCGGCTACCATGACATTGATTTTATATATTCTGACACAAACAGTGTTTGCGCTCAGCATATATAGATACCTTTGCTGATAGCAGCTGTGGTGATTTTCTGATTTCAGCACTGCAGTTAAAATCTTATTTTGGTATACGTGGATAGTGTCGTGTATACCCATCATTAAATTCAGTGGGTGGTTGTTTGGGCGGTTAATGATGAGTAATACTACGCATTATTCCTGTTCTGATTTCTGATAGGTTCTCTTTTTTTCCTTTTTTTCATTCTTTTATGACCTGTTTCTCTTGCAGGTACTCGTCGGCTACCATGACATTGATTTTATATATTCTGACACAAACAGTGTTTGCGCTCAGCATATATGGATACCTTTGCTGATAGCAGCTGTAGTGATTTTCTGATTTCAGCATTGCAGTTAAAATCCTATTTTGGTATACGGGGATAGTGTCGTGTATACCCATCATTAAATTCAGTGGGTGGTTGTTTGGGCGGTTAATGATGAGTAATACTACGCATTATTCCTGTGCTGATTTCTGATAGGTTCTCTTTTTTTCCGTTTTTTCATTCTTTTATGACCTGTTTCTCTTGCAGGTACTCGTCGGCTACCATGACATTGATTTTATATATTCTGACACAAACAGTGTTTGCGCTCAGCATATATGGATACCTTGGCTGATAGCAGCTGTGGTGATTTTCTGATTTCAGCACTGCAGTTAAAATCCTATTTTGGTATACGTGGATAGTGTCGTGTATACCCATCATTAAATTCAGTGGGTGGTTGTTTGGGCGGTTAATGATGAGTAATACTACGCATTATTCCTGTGCTGATTTCTGATAGGTTCTCTTTTTTTCCTTTTTTTCATTCTTTTATGACCTGTTTCTCTTGCAGGTACTCGTCGGCTACCATGACATTGATTTTATATATTCTGACACAAACAGTGTTTGCGCTCAGCATATATGGATACCTTTGCTGATAGCAGCTGTAGTGATTTTCTGATTTCAGCACTGCAGTTTAAATCCTATTTTGGTATACGGGGATAGTGTCGTGTATACCCATCATTACATTCAGTGGGTGGTTGTTTGGGCGGTTAATGATGAGTAATACTACGCATTATTCCTGTGCTGATTTCTGATAGGTTCTCTTTTTTTCCGTTTTTTCATTCTTTTATGACCTGTTTCTCTTGCAGGTACTCGTCGGCTTCCATGACATTGATTTTATTTATTCTGACACAAACAGTGTTTGCGCTCAGCATATATGGATACCTTTGCTGATAGCAGCTGTGGTGATTTTCTGATTTCAGCACTGCAGTTAAAATCCTATTTTGGTATACGGGGATAGTGTCGTGTATACCCATCATTAAATTCAGTGGGTGGTTGTTTGGGTGGTTAATGATGAGTAAAACTACGCATTATTCCTGTGCTGATTTCTGATAGGTTCTCTTTTTTTCTGTTTTTTCATTCTTTTATGACCTGTTTCTCTTGCAGGTACTCGTCGGCTACCATGACATTGATTTTATATATTCTGACACAAACAGTGTTTGCGCTCAGCATATATGGATACCTTGGCTGATAGCAGCTGTGGTGATTTTCTGATTTCAGCACTGCAGTTAAAATCCTATTTTGGTATACGTGGATAGTGTCGTGTATACCCATCATTAAATTCAGTGGGTGGTTGTTTGGGCGGTTAATGATGAGTAATACTACGCATTATTCCTGTGCTGATTTCTGATAGGTTCTCTTTTTTCCATTTTTTCATTCTTTTATGACCTGTTTCTCTTGCAGGTACTCGTCGGCAACCATGACATTGATTTTATATATTCTGACACAAACAGTGTTTGCGCTCATCATATATAGATACCTTTGCTGATAGCAGCTGTGGTGATTTTCTGATTTCAGCACTGCAGTTAAAATCATATTTTGGTATACGTGGATAGTGTCGTGTATACCCATCATTAAATTCAGTGGGTGGTTGTTTGGGCGGTTAATGATGAGTAATACTACGCAGTATTCCTGTGCTGATTTCTGATAGGTTCTCTATTTTCCGTTTTGTCATTCTTTTATGACCTGTTTCTCTTGCAGGTACTCGTCGGCTACCATGACATTGATTTTATATACTCTGACACAAACAGTGTTTGCGCTCAGCATATATGGATACCTTTGCTAATAGCAGCTGTGGTGATTTTCTGATTTCAGCACTGCAGTTAAAATCCTATTTTGGTATACGTGGATAGTGTCGTGTATACCCATCATTAAATTCAGTGGGTGGTTGTTTGGGCGGTTAATGATGAGTAATACTACGCATTATTCCTGTGCTGATTTCTGATAGGTTCTCTTTTTTTCCGTTTTTTCATTCTTTTATGACCTGTTTCTCTTGCAGGTACTCGTCGGCTACTATGACATTGATTTTATATATTCTGACACAAACAGTGTTTGCGCTCAGCATATATGGATACCTTTGCTGATAGCAGCTGTGGTGATTTTCTGATTTCAGCACTGCAGTTAAAATCCTATTTTGGTATACGTGGATAGTGTCGTGTATACCCATCATTAAATTCAGTGGGTGGTTGTTTGAGCGGTTAATGATGAGTAATACTACACATTCTTCCTGTGCTGATTTCTGATAGGTTCTCTTTTTTTCAGTTTTTTCATTCTTTTATGACCTGTTTCTCTTGCAGGTACTCGTCGGCTACCATGACATTGATTTTATATATTCTGACACAAACAGTGTTTGCGCTCAGCATATATGGATACCCTTGCTGATAGCAGCTGTGGTGATTTTCTGATTTCAGCACTGCAGTTAAAATCCTATTTTGGTATACGTGGATAGTGTCGTGTATACCCATCATTAAATTCAGTGGGTGGTTGTTTGGGCGGTTAATGATGAGTAATACTACGCATTATTCCTGTGCTGATTTGTGATAGGTTCTCTTTTTTCAGTTTTTTCATTCTTTTATGACCTGTTTCTCTTGCAGGTACTCGTCGGCTACCATGACATTGATTTTATATATTCTGACACAAACAGTGTTTGCGCTCAGCATATATAGATACCTTTGCTGATAGCAGCTGTGGTGATTTTCTGATTTCAGCACTGCAGTTAAAATCTTATTTTGGTATACGTGGATAGTGTCGTGTATACCCATCATTAAATTCAGTGGGTGGTTGTTTGGGCGGTTAATGATGAGTAATACTACGCATTATTCCTGTTCTGATTTCTGATAGGTTCTCTTTTTTTCCTTTTTTTCATTCTTTTATGACCTGTTTCTCTTGCAGGTACTCGTCGGCTACCATGACATTGATTTTATATATTCTGACACAAACAGTGTTTGCGCTCAGCATATATGGATACCTTTGCTGATAGCAGCTGTGGTGATTTTCTGATTTCAGCACTGCAGTTAAAATCCTATTTTGGTATACGGGGATAGTGTCGTGTATACCCATCATTAAATTCAGTGGGTGGTTGTTTGGGCGGTTAATGATGAGTAATACTACGCATTATTCCTGTGCTGATTTCTGATAGGTTCTCTTTTTTTCCGTTTTTTCATTCTTTTATGACCTGTTTCTCTTGCAGGTACTCGTCGGCTTCCATGACATTGATTTTATTTATTCTGACACAAACAGTGTTTGCGCTCAGCATATATGGATACCTTTGCTGATAGCACCTGTGGTGATTTTCTGATTTCAGCACTGCAGTTAAAATCCTATTTTGGTATACGTGGATAGTGTCGTGTATACCCATCATTAAATTCAGTGGGTGGTTGTTTGGGCGGTTAATGATGAGTAATACTACACATTATTCCTGTGCTGATTTCTGATAGGTTCTCTTTTTTCCCGTTTTTTCATTCTTTTATGACCTGTTTCTCTTGCAGGTACTCGTCGGCTACCATGACATGGATTTTATATATTCTGACACAAACAGTGTTTGCGCTCAGCATATATGGATACCTTTGCTGATAGCAGCTGTGGTGATTTTCTGATTTCAGCACTGCAGTTAAAATCCTATTTTGGTATACGGGGATAGTGTCGTGTATACCCATCATTAAATTCAGTGGGTGGTTGTTTGGGTGGTTAATGATGAGTAAAACTACGCATTATTCCTGTGCTGATTTCTGATAGGTTCTCTTTTTTTCTGTTTTTTCATTCTTTTATGACCTGTTTCTCTTGCAGGTACTCGTCGGCTACCATGACATTGATTTTATATATTCTGACACAAACAGTGTTTGCGCTCAGCATATATGGATACCTTGGCTGATAGCAGCTGTGGTGATTTTCTGATTTCAGCACTGCAGTTAAAATCCTATTTTGGTATACGTGGATAGTGTCGTGTATACCCATCATTAAATTCAGTGGGTGGTTGTTTGGGCGGTTAATGATGAGTAATACTACGCATTATTCCTGTGCTGATTTCTGATAGGTTCTCTTTTTTCCATTTTTTCATTCTTTTATGACCTGTTTCTCTTGCAGGTACTCGTCGGCAACCATGACATTGATTTTATATATTCTGACACAAACAGTGTTTGCGCTCATCATATATAGATACCTTTGCTGATAGCAGCTGTGGTGATTTTCTGATTTCAGCACTGCAGTTAAAATCATATTTTGGTATACGTGGATAGTGTCGTGTATACCCATCATTAAATTCAGTGGGTGGTTGTTTGGGCGGTTAATGATGAGTAATACTACGCAGTATTCCTGTGCTGATTTCTGATAGGTTCTCTTTTTTTCCGTTTTGTCATTCTTTTATGACCTGTTTCTCTTGCAGGTACTCGTCGGCTACCATGACATTGATTTTATATACTCTGACACAAACAGTGTTTGCGCTCAGCATATATGGATACCTTTGCTAATAGCAGCTGTGGTGATTTTCTGATTTCAGCACTGCAGTTAAAATCCTATTTTGGTATACGTGGATAGTGTCGTGTATACCCATCATTAAATTCAGTGGGTGGTTGTTTGGGCGGTTAATGATGAGTAATACTACGCATTATTCCTGTGCTGATTTCTGATACCTTTGCTGATAGCAGCTGTGGTGATTTTCTGATTTCAGCACTGCAGTTAAAATCCTATTTTGGTATACGTGGATAGTGTCGTGTATACCCATCATTAAATTCAGTGGGTGGTTGTTTGAGCGGTTAATGATGAGTAATACTACACATTCTTCTTGTGCTGATTTCTGATAGGTTCTCTTTTTTTCAGTTTTTTCATTCTTTTATGACCTGTTTCTCTTGCAGGTACTCGTCGGCTACCATGACATTGATTTTATATATTCTGACACAAACAGTGTTTGCGCTCAGCATATATGGATACCCTTGCTGATAGCAGCTGTGGTGATTTTCTGATTTCAGCACTGCAGTTAAAATCCTATTTTGGTATACGTGGATAGTGTCGTGTATACCCATCATTAAATTCAGTGGGTGGTTGTTTGGGCGGTTAATGATGAGTAATACTACGCATTATTCCTGTGCTGATTTGTGATAGGTTCTCTTTTTTCAGTTTTTTCATTCTTTTATGACCTGTTTCTCTTGCAGGTACTCGTCGGCTACCATGACATTGATTTTATATATTCTGACACAAACAGTGTTTGCGCTCAGCATATATAGATACCTTTGCTGATAGCAGCTGTGGTGATTTTCTGATTTCAGCACTGCAGTTAAAATCTTATTTTGGTATACGTGGATAGTGTCGTGTATACCCATCATTAAATTCAGTGGGTGGTTGTTTGGGCGGTTAATGATGAGTAATACTACGCATTATTCCTGTTCTGATTTCTGATAGGTTCTCTTTTTTTCCTTTTTTTCATTCTTTTATGACCTTTTTCTCTTGCAGGTACTCGTCGGCTACCATGACATTGATTTTATATATTCTGACACAAACAGTGTTTGCGCTCAGCATATATGGATACCTTTGCTGATAGCAGCTGTGGTGATTTTCTGATTTCAGCACTGCAGTTAAAATCCTATTTTGGTATACGGGGATAGTGTCGTGTATACCCATCATTAAATTCAGTGGGTGGTTGTTTGGGCGGTTAATGATGAGTAATACTACGCATTATTCCTGTGCTGATTTCTGATAGGTTCTCTTTTTTTCCGTTTTTTCATTCTTTTATGACCTGTTTCTCTTGCAGGTACTCGTCGGCTTCCATGACATTGATTTTATTTATTCTGACACAAACAGTGTTTGCGCTCAGCATATATGGATACCTTTGCTGATAGCACCTGTGGTGATTTTCTGATTTCAGCACTGCAGTTAAAATCCTATTTTGGTATACGTGGATAGTGTCGTGTATACCCATCATTAAATTCAGTGGGTGGTTGTTTGGGCGGTTAATGATGAGTAATACTACACATTATTCCTGTGCTGATTTCTGATAGGTTCTCTTTTTTCCCGTTTTTTCATTCTTTTATGACCTGTTTCTCTTGCAGGTACTCGTCGGCTACCATGACATGGATTTTATATATTCTGACACAAACAGTGTTTGCGCTCAGCATATATGGATACCTTTGCTGATAGCAGCTGTGGTGATTTTCTGATTTCAGAACTGCAGTTAAAATCCTATTTTGGTATACGTGGATAGTGTCGTGTATACCCATCATTAAATTCAGTGGGTGGTTGTTTGGGCGGTTAATGATGAGTAATACTACGCATTATTCCTGTTCTGATAGGTTCTCTTTTTTTCCTTTTTTTCATTCTTTTATGACCTGTTTCTCTTGCAGGTACTCGTCGGCTACCATGACATTGATTTTATATATTCTGACACAAACAGTGTTTGCGCTCAGCATATATGGATACCTTTGCTGATAGCAGCTGTAGTGATTTTCTGATTTCAGCACTGCAGTTAAAATCCTATTTTGGTATACGGGGATAGTGTCGTGTATACCCATCATTAAATTCAGTGGGTGGTTGTTTGGGCGGTTAATGATGAGTAATACTACGCATTATTCCTGTGCTGATTTCTGATAGGTTCTCTTTTTTTCCGTTTTTTCATTCTTTTATGACCTGTTTCTCTTGCAGGTACTCGTCGGCTTCCATGACATTGATTTTATTTATTCTGACACAAACAGTGTTTGCGCTCAGCATATATGGATACCTTTGCTGATAGCAGCTGTGGTGATTTTCTGATTTCAGCACTGCAGTTAAAATCCTATTTTGGTATACGGGGATGGTGTCGTGTATACCCATCATTAAATTCAGTGGGTGGTTGTTTGGGCGGTTAATGATGAGTAAAACTACGCATTATTCCTGTGCTGATTTCTGATAGGTTCTCTTTTTTTCTGTTTTTTCATTCTTTTATGACCTGTTTCTCTTGCAGGTACTCGTTGGCTACCATGACATTGATTTTATATATTCTGACACAAACAGTGTTTGCGCTCAGCATATATGGATACCTTGGCTGATAGCAGCTGTGGTGATTTTCTGATTTCAGCACTGCAGTTAAAATCCTATTTTGGTATACGTGGATAGTGTCGTGTATACCCATCATTAAATTCAGTGGGTGGTTGTTTGGGTGGTTAATGATGAGTAATACTACGCATTATTCCTGTGCTGATTTCTGATAGGTTCTCTTTTTTCCATTTTTTCATTCTTTTATGACCTGTTTCTCTAACAGGTACTCGTCGGCAACCATGACATTGATTTTATATATTCTGACACAAACAGTTTTTGCGCTCAGCATATATAGATACCTTTGCTGATAGCAGCTGTGGTGATTTTCTGATTTCAGCACTGCAGTTAAAATCATATTTTGGTATACGTGGATAGTGTCGTGTATACCCATCATTAAATTCAGTGGGTGGTTGTTTGGGCGGTTAATGATGAGTAATACTACGCAGTATTCCTGTGCTGATTTCTGATAGGTTCTCTTTTTTTCCGTTTTGTCATTCTTTTATGACCTGTTTCTCTTGCAGGTACTCGTCGGCTACCATGACATTGATTTTATATACTCTGACACAAACAGTGTTTGCGCTCAGCATATATGGATACCTTTGCTGATAGCAGCTGTGGTGATTTTCTGATTTCAGCACTGCAGTTAAAATCCTATTTTGGTATACGTGGATAGTGTCGTGTATACCCATCATTAAATTCAGTGGGTGGTTGTTTGAGCGGTTAATGATGAGTAATACTACACATTATTCCTGTGCTGATTTCTGATAGGTTCTCTTTTTTCTGTTTTTTCATTCTTTTATGACCTGTTTCTCTTGCAGGTACTCGTCGGCTACCATGACATTGATTTTATATATTCTGACACAAACAGTGTTTGCGCTCAGCATATATAGATACCTTTGCTGATAGCAGCTGTGGTGATTTTCTGATTTCAGCACTGCAGTTAAAATCTTATTTTGGTATACGTGGATAGTGTCGTGTATACCCATCATTAAATTCAGTGGGTGGTTGTTTGGGCGGTTAATGATGAGTAATACTACGCATTATTCCTGTTCTGATTTCTGATAGGTTCTCTTTTTTTTCCTTTTTTTCATTCTTTTATGACCTGTTTCTCTTGCAGGTACTCGTCGGCTACCATGACATTGATTTTATATATTCTGACACAAACAGTGTTTGCGCTCAGCATATATGGATACCTTTGCTGATAGCAGCTGTGGTGATTTTCTGATTTCAGCACTGCAGTTAAAATCCTATTTTGGTATACGTGGATAGTGTCGTGTATACCCATCATTAAATTCAGTGGGTGGTTGTTTGGGCGGTTAATGATGAGTAATACTACACATTATTCCTGTGCTGATTTCTGATAGGTTCTCTTTTTTCCCGTTTTTTCATTCTTTTATGACCTGTTTCTCTTGCAGGTACTCGTCGGCTACCATGACATGGATTTTATATATTCTGACACAAACAGTGTTTGCGCTCAGCATATATGGATACCTTTGCTGATAGCAGCTGTGGTGATTTTCTGATTTCAGAACTGCAGTTAAAATCCTATTTTGGTATACGTGGATAGTGTCGTGTATACCCATCATTAATTTCAGTGGGTGGTTGTTTGGGCGGTTAATGATGAATAATACTACACATTATTCCTGCGCTGATTTCTGATAGGTTCTCTTTTTTCTGTTTTTTCATTCTTTTATGACCTGTTTCTCTTGCAGGTACTCGTCGGCTACCATGACATTGATTTTATATATTCTGACACAAACAGCGTTTGCGCTCAGCATATATGGATACCTTTGCTGATAGCAGCTGTGGTGATTTTCTGATTTCAGCACTGCAGTTAAAATCCTATTTTGGTATACGTGGATAGTGTCGTGTATACCCATCATTAAATTCAGTGGGTGGTTGTTTGAGCGGTTAATGATGAGTAATACTACACATTCTTCCTGTGCTGATTTCTGATAGGTTCTCTTTTTTTCAGTTTTTTCATTCTTTTATGACCTGTTTCTCTTGCAGGTACTCGTCGGCTACCATGACATTCATTTTATATATTCTGACACAAACAGTGTTTGCGCTCAGCATATATGGATACCCTTGCTGATAGCAGCTGTGGTGATTTTCTGATTTCAGCACTGCAGTTAAAATCCTATTTTGGTATACGTGGATAGTGTCGTGTATACCCATCATTAAATTCAGTGGGTGGTTGTTTGAGCGGTTAATGATGAGTAATACTACACATTATTCCTGTGCTGATTTCTGATAGGTTCTCTTTTTTCTGTTTTTTCATTCTTTTATGACCTGTTTCTCTTGCAGGTACTCGTCGGCTACCATGACATTGATTTTATATATTCTGACACAAACAGTGTTTGCGCTCAGCATATATAGATACCTTTGCTGATAGCAGCTGTGGTGATTTTCTGATTTCAGCACTGCAGTTAAAATCTTATTTTGGTATACGTGGATAGTGTCGTGTATACCCATCATTAAATTCAGTGGGTGGTTGTTTGGGCGGTTAATGATGAGTAATACTACGCATTATTCCTGTTCTGATTTCTGATAGGTTCTCTTTTTTTCCTTTTTTTCATTCTTTTATGACCTGTTTCTCTTGCAGGTACTCGTCGGCTACCATGACATTGATTTTATATATTCTGACACAAACAGTGTTTGCGCTCAGCATATATGGATACCTTTGCTGATAGCAGCTGTAGTGATTTTCTGATTTCAGCACTGCAGTTAAAATCCTATTTTGGTATACGGGGATAGTGTCGTGTATACCCATCATTAAATTCAGTGGGTGGTTGTTTGGGCGGTTAATGATGAGTAATACTACGCATTATTCCTGTGCTGATTTCTGATAGGTTCTCTTTTTTCTGTTTTTTCATTCTTTTATGACCTGTTTCTCTTGCAGGTACTCGTCGGCTACCATGACATTGATTTTATATATTCTGACACAAACAGTGTTTGCGCTCAGCATATATAGATACCTTTGCTGATAGCAGCTGTGGTGATTTTCTGATTTCAGCACTGCAGTTAAAATCTTATTTTGGTATACGTGGATAGTGTCGTGTATACCCATCATTAAATTCAGTGGGTGGTTGTTTGGGCGGTTAATGATGAGTAATACTACGCATTATTCCTGTTCTGATTTCTGATAGGTTCTCTTTTTTTCCTTTTTTTCATTCTTTTATGACCTGTTTCTCTTGCAGGTACTCGTCGGCTACCATGACATTGATTTTATATATTCTGACACAAACAGTGTTTGCGCTCAGCATATATGGATACCTTTGCTGATAGCAGCTGTAGTGATTTTCTGATTTCAGCACTGCAGTTAAAATCCTATTTTGGTATACGGGGATAGTGTCGTGTATACCCATCATTAAATTCAGTGGGTGGTTGTTTGGGCGGTTAATGATGAGTAATACTACGCATTATTCCTGTGCTGATTTCTGATAGGTTCTCTTTTTTTCAGTTTTTTCATTCTTTTATGACCTGTTTCTCTTGCAGGTACTCGTCGGCTTCCATGACATTGATTTTATTTATTCTGACACAAACAGTGTTTGCGCTCAGCATATATGGATACCTTTGCTGATAGCAGCTGTGGTGATTTTCTGATTTCAGCACTGCAGTTAAAATCCTATTTTGGTATACGTGGATAGTGTCGTGTATACCCATCATTAAATTCAGTGGGTGGTTGTTTGGGCGGTTAATGATGAGTAAAACTACGCATTATTCCTGTGCTGATTTCTGATAGGTTCTCTCTTTTTCTGTTTTTTCATTCTTTTATGACCTGTTTCTCTTGCAGGTACTCGTCGGCTACCATGACATTGATTTTATATATTCTGACACAAACAGTGTTTGCGCTCAGCATATATGGATACCTTGGCTGATAGCAGCTGTGGTGATTTTCTGATTTCAGCACTGCAGTTAAAATCCTATTTTGGTATACGTGGATAGTGTCGTGTATACCCATCATTAAATTCAGTGGGTGGTTGTTTGGGCGGTTAATAATGAGTAATACTACGCATTATTCCTGTGCTGATTTCTGATAGGTTCTCTTTTTTTCCTTTTTTTCATTCTTTTATGACCTGTTTCTCTTGCAGGTACTCGTCGGCTACCATGACATTGATTTTATATATTCTGACACAAACAGTGTTTGCGCTCAGCATATATGGATACCTTTGCTGATAGCAGCTGTAGTGATTTTCTGATTTCAGCACTGCAGTTAAAATCCTATTTTGGTATACGGGGATAGTGTCGTGTATACCCATCATTAAATTCAGTGGGTGGTTGTTTGGGCGGTTAATGATGAGTAATACTACGCATTATTCCTGTGCTGATTTCTGATAGGTTCTCTTTTTTTCCGTTTTTTCATTCTTTTATGACCTGTTTCTCTTGCAGGTACTCGTCGGCTTCCATGACATTGATTTTATTTATTCTGACACAAACAGTGTTTGCGCTCAGCATATATGGATACCTTTGCTGATAGCAGCTGTGGTGATTTTCTGATTTCAGCACTGCAGTTAAAATCCTATTTTGGTATACGGGGATAGTGTCGTGTATACCCATCATTAAATTCAGTGGGTGGTTGTTTGGGTGGTTAATGATGAGTAAAACTACGCATTATTCCTGTGCTGATTTCTGATAGGTTCTCTTTTTTTCTGTTTTTTCATTCTTTTATGACCTGTTTCTCTTGCAGGTACTCGTCGGCTACCATGACATTGATTTTATATATTCTGACACAAACAGTGTTTGCGCTCAGCATATATGGATACCTTGGCTGATAGCAGCTGTGGTGATTTTCTGATTTCAGCACTGCAGTTAAAATCCTATTTTGGTATACGTGGATAGTGTCGTGTATACCCATCATTAAATTCAGTGGGTGGTTGTTTGGGCGGTTAATGATGAGTAATACTACGCATTATTCCTGTGCTGATTTCTGATAGGTTCTCTTTTTTCTGTTTTTTCATTCTTTTATGACCTGTTTCTCTTGCAGGTACTCGTCGGCTACCATGACATTGATTTTATATATTCTGACACAAACAGTGTTTGCGCTCAGCATATATAGATACCTTTGCTGATAGCAGCTGTGGTGATTTTCTGATTTCAGCACTGCAGTTAAAATCTTATTTTGGTATACGTGGATAGTGTCGTGTATACCCATCATTAAATTCAGTGGGTGGTTGTTTGGGCGGTTAATGATGAGTAATACTACGCATTATTCCTGTTCTGATTTCTGATAGGTTCTCTTTTTTTCCTTTTTTTCATTCTTTTATGACCTGTTTCTCTTGCAGGTACTCGTCGGCTACCATGACATTGATTTTATATATTCTGACACAAACAGTGTTTGCGCTCAGCATATATGGATACCTTTGCTGATAGCAGCTGTAGTGATTTTCTGATTTCAGCACTGCAGTTAAAATCCTATTTTGGTATACGGGGATAGTGTCGTGTATACCCATCATTAAATTCAGTGGGTGGTTGTTTGGGCGGTTAATGATGAGTAATACTACGCATTATTCCTGTGCTGATTTCTGATAGGTTCTCTTTTTTTCAGTTTTTTCATTCTTTTATGACCTGTTTCTCTTGCAGGTACTCGTCGGCTTCCATGAAATTGATTTTATTTATTCTGACACAAACAGTGTTTGCGCTCAGCATATATGGATACCTTTGCTGATAGCAGCTGTGGTGATTTTCTGATTTCAGCACTGCAGTTAAAATCCTATTTTGGTATACGTGGATAGTGTCGTGTATACCCATCATTAAATTCAGTGGGTGGTTGTTTGGGCGGTTAATGATGAGTAAAACTACGCATTATTCCTGTGCTGATTTCTGATAGGTTCTCTCTTTTTCTGTTTTTTCATTCTTTTATGACCTGTTTCTCTTGCAGGTACTCGTCGGCTACCATGACATTGATTTTATATATTCTGACACAAACAGTGTTTGCGCTCAGCATATATGGATACCTTGGCTGATAGCAGCTGTGGTGATTTTCTGATTTCAGCACTGCAGTTAAAATCCTATTTTGGTATACGTGGATAGTGTCGTGTATACCCATCATTAAATTCAGTGGGTGGTTGTTTGGGCGGTTAATAATGAGTAATACTACGCATTATTCCTGTGCTGATTTCTGATAGGTTCTCTTTTTTTCCTTTTTTTCATTCTTTTATGACCTGTTTCTCTTGCAGGTACTCGTCGGCTACCATGACATTGATTTTATATATTCTGACACAAACAGTGTTTGCGCTCAGCATATATGGATACCTTTGCTGATAGCAGCTGTAGTGATTTTCTGATTTCAGCACTGCAGTTAAAATCCTATTTTGGTATACGGGGATAGTGTCGTGTATACCCATCATTAAATTCAGTGGGTGGTTGTTTGGGCGGTTAATGATGAGTAATACTACGCATTATTCCTGTGCTGATTTCTGATAGGTTCTCTTTTTTTCCGTTTTTTCATTCTTTTATGACCTGTTTCTCTTGCAGGTACTCGTCGGCTTCCATGACATTGATTTTATTTATTCTGACACAAACAGTGTTTGCGCTCAGCATATATGGATACCTTTGCTGATAGCAGCTGTGGTGATTTTCTGATTTCAGCACTGCAGTTAAAATCCTATTTTGGTATACGGGGATAGTGTCGTGTATACCCATCATTAAATTCAGTGGGTGGTTGTTTGGGTGGTTAATGATGAGTAAAACTACGCATTATTCCTGTGCTGATTTCTGATAGGTTCTCTTTTTTTCTGTTTTTTCATTCTTTTATGACCTGTTTCTCTTGCAGGTACTCGTCGGCTACCATGACATTGATTTTATATATTCTGACACAAACAGTGTTTGCGCTCAGCATATATGGATACCTTGGCTGATAGCAGCTGTGGTGATTTTCTGATTTCAGCACTGCAGTTAAAATCCTATTTTGGTATACGTGGATAGTGTCGTGTATACCCATCATTAAATTCAGTGGGTGGTTGTTTGGGCGGTTAATGATGAGTAATACTACGCATTATTCCTGTGCTGATTTCTGATAGGTTCTATTTTTTCCATTTTTTCATTCTTTTATGACCTGTTTCTCTTGCAGGTACTCGTCGGCAACCATGACATTGATTTTATATATTCTGACACAAACAGTGTTTGCGCTCATCATATATAGATACCTTTGCTGATAGCAGCTGTGGTGATTTTCTGATTTCAGCACTGCAGTTAAAATCATATTTTGGTATACGTGGATAGTGTCGTGTATACCCATCATTAAATTCAGTGGGTGGTTGTTTGGGCGGTTAATGATGAGTAATACTACGCAGTATTCCTGTGCTGATTTCTGATAGGTTCTCTTTTTTTCCGTTTTGTCATTCTTTTATGACCTGTTTCTCTTGCAGGTACTCGTCGGCTACCATGACATTGATTTTATATACTCTGACACAAACAGTGTTTGCGCTCAGCATATATGGATACCTTTGCTGATAGCAGCTGTGGTGATTTTCTGATTTCAGCACTGCAGTTAAAATCCTATTTTGGTATACATGGATAGTGTCGTGTATACCCATCATTAAATTCAGTGGGTGGTTGTTTGGGCGGTTAATGATGAGTAATACTACGCATTATTCCTGTGCTGATTTCTGATAGGTTCTCTTTTTTTCCGTTTTTTCATTCTTTTATGACCTGTTTCTCTTGCAGGTACTCGTCGGCTACTATGACATTGATTTTATATATTCTGACACAAACAGTGTTTGCGCTCAGCATATATGGATACCTTTGCTGATAGCAGCTGTGGTGATTTTCTGATTTCAGCACTGCAGTTAAAATCCTATTTTGGTATACGTGGATAGTGTCGTGTATACCCATCATTAAATTCAGTGGGTGGTTGTTTGGGCGGTTAATGATGAGTAATACTACGCATTATTCCTGTGCTGATTTCTGATAGGTTCTCTTTTTTCCGTTTTTTCATTCTTTTATGACCTGTTTCTCTTGCAGGTACTCGTCGGCTTCCATGACATTGATTTTATTTATTCTGACACAAACAGTGTTTGCGCTCAGCATATATGGATACCTTTGCTGATAGCACCTGTGGTGATTTTCTGATTTCAGCACTGCAGTTAAAATCCTATTTTGGTATACGTGGATAGTGTCGTGTATACCCATCATTAAATTCAGTGGGTGGTTGTTTGGGCGGTTAATGATGAGTAATACTACACATTATTCCTGTGCTGATTTCTGATAGGTTCTCTTTTTTCCCGTTTTTTCATTCTTTTATGACCTGTTTCTCTTGCAGGTACTCGTCGGCTACCATGACATGGATTTTATATATTCTGACACAAACAGTGTTTGCGCTCAGCATATATGGATACCTTTGCTGATAGCAGCTGTGGTGATTTTCTGATTTCAGAACTGCAGTTAAAATCCTATTTTGGTATACGTGGATAGTGTCGTGTATACCCATCATTAAATTCAGTGGGTGGTTGTTTGGGCGGTTAATGATGAGTAATACTACGCATTATTCCTGTTCTGATTTCTGATAGGTTCTCTTTTTTTCCTTTTTTTCATTCTTTTATGACCTGTTTCTCTTGCAGGTACTCGTCGGCTACCATGACATTGATTTTATATATTCTGACACAAACAGTGTTTGCGCTCAGCATATATGGATACCTTTGCTGATAGCAGCTGTAGTGATTTTCTGATTTCAGCACTGCAGTTAAAATCCTATTTTGGTATACGGGGATAGTGTCGTGTATACCCATCATTAAATTCAGTGGGTGGTTGTTTGGGCGGTTAATGATGAGTAATACTACGCATTATTCCTGTGCTGATTTCTGATAGGTTCTCTTTTTTTCCGTTTTTTTCATTCTTTTATGACCTGTTTCTCTTGCAGGTACTCGTCGGCTTCCATGACATTGATTTTATTTATTCTGACACAAACAGTGTTTGCGCTCAGCATATATGGATACCTTTGCTGATAGCAGCTGTGGTGATTTTCTGATTTCAGCACTGCAGTTAAAATCCTATTTTGGTATACGGGGATGGTGTCGTGTATACCCATCATTAAATTCAGTGGGTGGTTGTTTGGGCGGTTAATGATGAGTAAAACTACGCATTATTCCTGTGCTGATTTCTGATAGGTTCTCTTTTTTTCTGTTTTTTCATTCTTTTATGACCTGTTTCTCTTGCAGGTACTCGTCGGCTACCATGACATTGATTTTATATATTCTGACACAAACAGTGTTTGCGCTCAGCATATATGGATACCTTGGCTGATAGCAGCTGTGGTGATTTTCTGATTTCAGCACTGCAGTTAAAATCCTATTTTGGTATACGTGGATAGTGTCGTGTATACCCATCATTAAATTCAGTGGGTGGTTGTTTGGGCGGTTAATGATGAGTAATACTACGCAGTATTCCTGTGCTGATTTCTGATAGGTACTCTTTTTTTCCGTTTTGTCATTCTTTTATGACCTGTTTCTCTTGCAGGTACTCGTCGGCTACCATGACATTGATTTTATATACTCTGACACAAACAGTGTTTGCGCTCAGCATATATGGATACCTTTGCTGATAGCAGCTGTGGTGATTTTCTGATTTCAGCACTGCAGTTAAAATCCTATTTTGGTATACGTGGATAGTGTCGTGTATACCCATCATTAAATTCAGTGGGTGGTTGTTTGAGCGGTTAATGATGAGTAATACTACACATTATTCCTGTGCTGATTTCTGATAGGTTCTCTTTTTTCTGTTTTTTCATTCTTTTATGACCTGTTTCTCTTGCAGGTACTCGTCGGCTACCATGACATTGATTTTATATATTCTGACACAAACAGTGTTTGCGCTCAGCATATATAGATACCTTTGCTGATAGCAGCTGTGGTGATTTTCTGATTTCAGCACTGCAGTTAAAATCTTATTTTGGTATACGTGGATAGTGTCGTGTATACCCATCATTAAATTCAGTGGGTGGTTGTTTGGGCGGTTAATGATGAGTAATACTACGCATTATTCCTGTTCTGATTTCTGATAGGTTCTCTTTTTTTCCTTTTTTTCATTCTTTTATGACCTGTTTCTCTTGCAGGTACTCGTCGGCTACCATGACATTGATTTTATATATTCTGACACAAACAGTGTTTGCGCTCAGCATATATGGATACCTTTGCTGATAGCAGCTGTGGTGATTTTCTGATTTCAGCACTGCAGTTAAAATCCTATTTTGGTATACGGGGATAGTGTCGTGTATACCCATCATTAAATTCAGTGGGTGGTTGTTTGGGCGGTTAATGATGAGTAATACTACGCATTATTCCTGTGCTGATTTCTGATAGGTTCTCTTTTTTTCCGTTTTTTCATTCTTTTATGACCTGTTTCTCTTGCAGGTACTCGTCGGCTTCCATGACATTGATTTTATTTATTCTGACACAAACAGTGTTTGCGCTCAGCATATATGGATACCTTTGCTGATAGCACCTGTGGTGATTTTCTGATTTCAGCACTGCAGTTAAAATCCTATTTTGGTATACGTGGATAGTGTCGTGTATACCCATCATTAAATTCAGTGGGTGGTTGTTTGGGCGGTTAATGATGAGTAATACTACACATTATTCCTGTGCTGATTTCTGATAGGTTCTCTTTTTTCCCGTTTTTTCATTCTTTTATGACCTGTTTCTCTTGCAGGTACTCGTCGGCTACCATGACATGGATTTTATATATTCTGACACAAACAGTGTTTGCGCTCAGCATATATGGATACCTTTGCTGATAGCAGCTGTGGGGATTTTCTGATTTCAGAACTGCAGTTAAAATCCTATTTTGGTATACGTGGATAGTGTCGTGTATACCCATCATTAATTTCAGTGGGTGGTTGTTTGGGCGGTTAATGATGATTAATACTACACATTATTCCTGCGCTGATTTCTGATAGGTTCTCTTTTTTCCGTTTTTTCATTCTTTTATGACCTGTTTCTCTTGCAGGTACTCGTCGGCTACCATGACATTGATTTTATATATTCTGACACAAACAGCGTTTGCGCTCAGCATATATGGATACCTTTGCTGATAGCAGCTGTGGTGATTTTCTGATTTCAGCACTGCAGTTAAAATCCTATTTTGGTATACGTGGATAGTGTCGTGTATACCCATCATTAAATTCAGTGGGTGGTTGTTTGGGCGGTTAATGATGAGTAATACTACGCATTATTCCTGTGCTGATTTCTGATAGGTTCTCTTTTTTTCCGTTTTTTCATTCTTTTATGACCTGTTTCTCTTGCAGGTACTCGTCGGCTACCATGACATTGATTTTATATATTCTGACACAAACAGTGTTTGCGCTCAGCATATATGGATACCTTTGCTGATAGCAGCTGTGGTGATTTTCTGATTTCAGCACTGCAGTTAAAATCCTATTTTGGTATACATGGATAGTGTCGTGTATACCCATCATTAAATTCAGTGGGTGGTTGTTTGGGCGGTTAATGATGAGTAATTCTACGCATTATTCCTGTGCTGATTTCTGATAGGTTCTCTTTTTTTCCGTTTTTTCATTCTTTTATGACCTGTTTCTCTTGCAGGTACTCGTCGGCTACCATGACATTGATTTTATATATTCTGACACAAACAGTGTTTGCGCTCAGCATATATGGATACCTTTGCTGATAGCAGCTGTGGTGATTTTCTGATTTCAGCACTACAGTTAAAATCCTATTTTGGTATACGTGGATAGTGTCGTGTATACCCATCATTAAATTCAGTGGGTGGTTGTTTGGGCGGTTAATGATGAGTAATACTACGCATTATTCCTGTGCTGATTTCTGATAGGTTCTCTTTTTTTCCGTTTTTTCATTCTTTTATGACCTGTTTCTCTTGCAGGTACTCGTCGGCTACCATGACATTGATTTTATATATTCTGACACAAACAGTGTATGCGCTCAGCATATATGGATACCTTTGCTGATAGCAGCTGTGGTGATTTTCTGGTTTCAGCACTGCAGTTAAAATCCTATTTTGGTATACGTGGATAGTGTCGAGTATACCCATCATTAAATTCAGTGGGTGGTTGTTTGGGCGGTTAATGATGAGTAATACTACGCATTATTCCTGTGCTGATTTCTGATAGGTTCTCTTTTTTTCCGTTTTTTCATTCTTTTATGACCTGTTTCTTTTGCAGGTACTCGTCGGCTACCATGACATTGATTTTATTTATTCTGACACAAACAGTGTTTGCGCTCAGCATATATGGATACCTTTGCTGATAGCAGCTGTGGTGATTTTCTGATTTCAGCACTGCAGTTAAAATCCTATTTTGGTAAACGTGGATAGTGTCGTGTATACCCATCATTAAATTCAGTGGGTGGTTGTTTGGGCGGTTAATGATGAGTAATACTACACATTATTCCTGTGCTGATTTCTGATAGGTTCTCTTTTTTCCCGTTTTTTCATTCTTTTATGACCTGTTTCTCTTGCAGGTACTCGTCGGCTACCATGACATTGATTTTATATATTCTGACACAAACAGTGTATGCGCTCAGCATATATGGATACCTTTGCTGATAGCAGCTGTGGTGATTTTCTGGTTTCAGCACTGCAGTTAAAATCCTATTTTGGTATACGTGGATAGTGTCGAGTATACCCATCATTAAATTCCATTAAATTCAGTGGGTGGTTGTTTGGGCGGTTAATGATGAGTAATACTACGCATTATTCCTGTGCTGATTTCTGATAGGTTCTCTTTTTTTCCGTTTTTTCATTCTTTTATGACCTGTTTCTTTTGCAGGTACTCGTCGGCTACCATGACATTGATTTTATTTATTCTGACACAAACAGTGTTTGCGCTCAGCATATATGGATACCTTTGCTGATAGCAGCTGTGGTGATTTTCTGATTTCAGCACTGCAGTTAAAATCCTATTTTGGTAAACGTGGATAGTGTCGTGTATACCCATCATTAAATTCAGTGGGTGGTTGTTTGGGCGGTTAATGATGAGTAATACTACACATTATTCCTGTGCTGATTTCTGATAGGTTCTCTTTTTTCCCGTTTTTTCATTCTTTTATGACCTGTTTCTCTTGCAGGTACTCGTCGGCTACCATGACATGGATTTTATATATTCTGACACAAACAGTGTTTGCGCTCAGCATATATGGATACCTTTGCTGATAGCAGCTGTGGTGATTTTCTGATTTCAGAACTGCAGTTAAAATCCTATTTTGGTATACGTGGATAGTGTCGTGTATACCCATCATTAAATTCAGTGGGTGGTTGTTTGGGCGGTTAATGATGATTAATACTACACATTATTCCTGTGCTGATTTCTGATAGGTTCTCTTTTTTTCCGTTTTTTCATTCTTTTATGACCTGTTTCTCTTGCAGGTACTCGTCGGCTACCATGACATTGATTTTATATATTCTGACACAAACAGTGTATGCGCTCAGCATATATGGATACCTTTGCTGATAGCAGCTGTGGTGATTTTCTGATTTCAGCACTGCAGGTAAAATCCTATTTTGGTATACGTGGATAGTGTCGTGTATACCCATCATTAAATTCAGTGGGTGGTTGTTTGGGCGGTTAATAATGAGTAATACTACGCATTATTCCTGTGCTGATTTCTGATAGGTTCTCTTTTTTTCCGTTTTTTCATTCTTTTATGACCTGTTTCTTTTGCAGGTACTCGTCGGCTACCATGACATTGATTTTATTTATTCTGACACAAACAGTGTTTGCGCTCAGCATATATGGATACCTTTGCTGATAGCAGCTGTGTTGATTTTCTGATTTCAGCACTGCAGGTAAAATCCTATTTTGGTATACGTGGATAGTGTCGTGTATACCCATCATTAAATTCAGTGGGTAGTTGTTTGGGCGGTTAATGATGAGTAATACTACGCATTATTCCTGTGCTGATTTCTGATAGGTTCTCTTTTTTTCCGTTTTTTCATTCTTTTATGATCTATTTCTCTTGCAGGTACTCGTCGGCTACCATGACATTGATTTTATATATTCTGACACAAACAGTGTTTGCGTTCAGCATATATGGATACCTTTGCTGAAAGCAGCTGTGGTGATTTTCTGATTTCAGCACTGCAGTTAAAATCCTATTTTGGTATACGTGGATAGTGTCGTGTATACCCATCATTAAATTCAGTGGGTGGTTGTTTGGGCGGTTAATGATGAGTAATACTACACATTATTCCTGTGCTGATTTCTGATAGGTTCTCTTTTTTTCCGTTTTTTCATTCTTTTATGACCTGTTTCTCTTGCAGGAACTTGTCGGCTACCATGACATTGATTTTATATATTCTGACACAAACAGTGTTTGCGCTCAGCATATATGGATACCTTTGCTGATAGCAGCTGTGGTGATTTTCTGATTTCAGCACTGCAGTTAAAATCCTATTTTGGTATACGTAGATAGTGTCGTGTATACCCATCATTAAATTCAGTGGGTGGTTGTTTGGGTGGTTAATGATGAGTAATACTACGCATTATTCCTGTGCTGATTTCTGATAGGTTCTCTTTTTTTCCGTTTTTTCATTCTTTTATGACCTGTTTCTCTTGCAGGTACTCGTCGGCTACCATGACATTGATTTTATATATTCTGACACAAACAGTGCTTGCGCTCAGCATATATGGATACCTTTGCTGATAGCAGCTGTGTTGATTTTCTGATTTCAGCACTGCAGTTAAAATCCTATTTTGGTATACGTGGATAGTGTCGTGTATACCCATCATTAAATTCAGTGGGTGGTTGTTTGGGCGTTTAATGATGAGTAATACTACTTATTATTCCTGTGCTGATTTCTGATAGGTTCTCTTTTTTTCAGGTTTTTCATTCTTTTATGACCTGTTTCTCTTGCAGGTACTCGTCGGCTACCATGACATTGATTTTATATATTCTGACACAAACAGTGTTTGCGCTCAGCATATATGGATACCTTTGCTGATAGCAGCTGTGGTGATTTTCTGATTTCAGCACTGCAGTTAAAATCCTATTTTGGTATACGTGGATAGTGTCGTGTATACCCATCATTAAATTCAGTGGGTGGTTGTTTGGGTGGTTAATGATGAGTAATACTACGCATTATTCCTGCGCTGATTTCTGATAGGTTCTCTTTTTTTCCGTTTTTTCATTCTTTTATGACCTGTTTCTCTTGCAGGTACTCGTCGGCTACCATGACATTGATTTTATGTATTCTTTCACAAACAGTGTTTGCGCTCAGCATATATGGATACCTTTGCTGATAGCAGCTGTGGTGATTTTCTGATTTTAGCACTGCAGTTAAAATCCTATTTTGGTATACGTGGATAGTGTCGTGTATACCCATCATTAAATTCAGTGGGTGGTTGTTTGGGCGGTTAATGATGAGTAATACTACACATTATTCCTGTGCTGATTTCTGATAGGTTCTCTTTTTTTCCGTTTTTTCATTCTTTTATGACCTGTTTCTCTTGCAGGTACTCGTCGGCTACCATGACATTGATTTTATATATTTTGACACAAACAGCGTTTGCGCTCAGCATATATGGATACCTTTGCTGATAGCAGCTGTGGTGATTTTCTGATTTCAGCACTGCAGTTAAAATCCTATTTTGGTATACGTGGATAGTGTTCTGTATACCCATCATTAAATTCAGTGGGTGGTTGTTTGGGCGGTTAATGATGAGTAATTCTACGCATTATTCCTGTGCTGATTTCTGATAGGTTCTCTTTTTTTCCGTTTTTTCATTCTTTTATGACCGGTTTCTCTTGCAGGTACACGTCGGCTACCATGACATTGATTTTATATATTCTGACACAAACAGTGTTTGCGCTCAGCATATATGGATACCTTTGCTGATAGCAGCTGTGGTGATTTTCTGATTTCAGCACTGCAGTTGAAATCCTATTTTGGTATACGTGGATAGTGTCGTGTATACCCATCATTAAATTCAGTGGGTGGTTGTTTGGGCGGTTAATGATGAGTAAGACTACGCATTATTCCTGTGCTGATTTCTGATAGGTTCTCTTTTTTTCCGTTTTTTCATTCTTTTATGACCTGTTTCTCTTGCAGGTACTCGTCGGCTACCATGACATTGATTTTATATATTCTGACACAAACAGTATTTGCGCTCAGCATATATGGATACCTTTGCTGACAGCAGCTGTGGTGATTTTCTGATTTCAGCACTTCAGTTAAAATCCTATTTTGGTATACGTGGATAGTGTTGTGTATACCCATCATTAAATTCAGTGGGTGGTTGTTTGGTCGGTTAATGATGAGTAATACTACGCATTATTCCTGTGCTGATTTCTGATAGGTTCTCTTTTTTTCCGTTTTTTCATTCTTTTATGACCTGTTTCTCTTGCAGGTACTCGTCGGCTACCATGACATTGATTTTATATACTCTGACACAAACAGTGTTTGCGCTCAGCATATATGGATACCTTTGCTGATAGCAGCTGTGGTGATTTTCTGATTTCAGCACTGCAGTTAAAATCCTATTTTGGTATACGTGGATAGTGTCGTGTATACCCATCATTAAATTCAGTGGGTGGTTGTTTGGGCGGTTAATGATGAGTAATACTACGCATTATTCCTGTGCTGATTTCTGATAGGTTCTCTTTTTTTCCGTTTTTTCATTCTTTAATGACCTGTTTCTCTTGCAGGTACTCGTCGGCTACCATGACATTGATTTTATTTATTCTGACACAAACAGTGTTTGCGCTCAGCATATATGGATACCTTTGCTGATAGCAGCTGTGGTGATTTTCTGATTTCAGCACTGCAGTTAAAATCCTATTTTGGTAAACGTGGATAGTGTCGTGTATACCCATCATTAAATTCAGTGGGTGGTTGTTTGGGCGGTTAATGATGAGTAATACTACACATTATTCCTGTGCTGATTTCTGATAGGTTCTCTTTTTTCCCGTTTTTTCATTCTTTTATGACCTGTTTCTCTTGCAGGTACTCGTCGGCTACCATGACATGGATTTTATATATTCTGACACAAACAGTGTTTGCGCTCAGCATATATGGATACCTTTGCTGATAGCAGCTGTGGTGATTTTCTGATTTCAGAACTGCAGTTAAAATCCTATTTTGGTATACGTGGATAGTGTCGTGTATACCCATCATTAAATTCAGTGGGTGGTTGTTTGGGCGGTTAATGATGATTAATACTACACATTATTCCTGTGCTGATTTCTGATAGGTTCTCTTTTTTTCCGTTTTTTCATTCTTTTATGACCTGTTTCTCTTGCAGGTACTCGTCGGCTACCATGACATTGATTTTATATATTCTGACACAAACAGTGTATGCGCTCAGCATATATGGATACCTTTGCTGATAGCAGCTGTGGTGATTTTCTGATTTCAGCACTGCAGGTAAAATCCTATTTTGGTATACGTGGATAGTGTCGTGTATACCCATCATTAAATTCAGTGGGTGGTTGTTTGGGCGGTTAATAATGAGTAATACTACGCATTATTCCTGTGCTGATTTCTGATAGGTTCTCTTTTTTTCCGTTTTTTCATTCTTTTATGACCTGTTTCTTTTGCAGGTACTCGTCGGCTACCATGACATTGATTTTATTTATTCTGACACAAACAGTGTTTGCGCTCAGCATATATGGATACCTTTGCTGATAGCAGCTGTGTTGATTTTCTGATTTCAGCACTGCAGGTAAAATCCTATTTTGGTATACGTGGATAGTGTCGTGTATACCCATCATTAAATTCAGTGGGTAGTTGTTTGGGCGGTTAATGATGAGTAATACTACGCATTATTCCTGTGCTGATTTCTGATAGGTTCTCTTTTTTTCCGTTTTTTCATTCTTTTATGATCTATTTCTCTTGCAGGTACTCGTCGGCTACCATGACATTGATTTTATATATTCTGACACAAACAGTGTTTGCGTTCAGCATATATGGATACCTTTGCTGAAAGCAGCTGTGGTGATTTTCTGATTTCAGCACTGCAGTTAAAATCCTATTTTGGTATACGTGGATAGTGTCGTGTATACCCATCATTAAATTCAGTGGGTGGTTGTTTGGGCGGTTAATGATGAGTAATACTACACATTATTCCTGTGCTGATTTCTGATAGGTTCTCTTTTTTTCCGTTTTTTCATTCTTTTATGACCTGTTTCTCTTGCAGGAACTTGTCGGCTACCATGACATTGATTTTATATATTCTGACACAAACAGTGTTTGCGCTCAGCATATATGGATACCTTTGCTGATAGCAGCTGTGGTGATTTTCTGATTTCAGCACTGCAGTTAAAATCCTATTTTGGTATACGTAGATAGTGTCGTGTATACCCATCATTAAATTCAGTGGGTGGTTGTTTGGGTGGTTAATGATGAGTAATACTACGCATTATTCCTGTGCTGATTTCTGATAGGTTCTCTTTTTTTCCGTTTTTTCATTCTTTTATGACCTGTTTCTCTTGCAGGTACTCGTCGGCTACCATGACATTGATTTTATATATTCTGACACAAACAGTGTTTGCGCTCAGCATATATGGATACCTTTGATGATAGCAGCTGTGGTGATTTTCTGATTTCAGCACTGCAGTTAAAATCCTATTTTGGTATACGTGGATAGTGTCGTGTATACCCATCATTAAATTCAGTGGGTGGTTGTTTGGGCGGTTAATGATGAGTAATACTACGCATTATTCCTGTGCTAATTTCTGATAGGTTCTCTTTTTTTCCGTTTTTTCATTCTTTTATGACCTGTTTCTCTTGCAGGTACTCGTCGGCTACCATGACATTGATTTTATATATTCTGACACAAACAGTGTATGCGCTCAGCATATATGGATACCTTTGCTGATAGCAGCTGTGGTGATTTTCTGGTTTCAGCACTGCAGTTAAAATCCTATTTTGGTATACGTGGATAGTGTCGAGTATACCCATCATTAAATTCAGTGGGTGGTTGTTTGGGCGGTTAATGATGAGTAATACTACGCATTATTCCTGTGCTGATTTCTGATAGGTTCTCTTTTTTTCCGTTTTTTCATTCTTTTATGACCTGTTTCTTTTGCAGGTACTCGTCGGCTACCATGACATTGATTTTATTTATTCTGACACAAACAGTGTTTGCGCTCAGCATATATGGATACCTTTGCTGATAGCAGCTGTGGTGATTTTCTGATTTCAGCACTGCAGTTAAAATCCTATTTTGGTAAACGTGGATAGTGTCGTGTATACCCATCATTAAATTCAGTGGGTGGTTGTTTGGGCGGTTAATGATGAGTAATACTACACATTATTCCTGTGCTGATTTCTGATAGGTTCTCTTTTTTCCCGTTTTTTCATTCTTTTATGACCTGTTTCTCTTGCAGGTACTCGTCGGCTACCATGACATTGATTTTATATATTCTGACACAAACAGTGTATGCGCTCAGCATATATGGATACCTTTGCTGATAGCAGCTGTGGTGATTTTCTGGTTTCAGCACTGCAGTTAAAATCCTATTTTGGTATACGTGGATAGTGTCGAGTATACCCATCATTAAATTCCATTAAATTCAGTGGGTGGTTGTTTGGGCGGTTAATGATGAGTAATACTACGCATTATTCCTGTGCTGATTTCTGATAGGTTCTCTTTTTTTCCGTTTTTTCATTCTTTTATGACCTGTTTCTTTTGCAGGTACTCGTCGGCTACCATGACATTGATTTTATTTATTCTGACACAAACAGTGTTTGCGCTCAGCATATATGGATACCTTTGCTGATAGCAGCTGTGGTGATTTTCTGATTTCAGCACTGCAGTTAAAATCCTATTTTGGTAAACGTGGATAGTGTCGTGTATACCCATCATTAAATTCAGTGGGTGGTTGTTTGGGCGGTTAATGATGAGTAATACTACACATTATTCCTGTGCTGATTTCTGATAGGTTCTCTTTTTTCCCGTTTTTTCATTCTTTTATGACCTGTTTCTCTTGCAGGTACTCGTCGGCTACCATGACATGGATTTTATATATTCTGACACAAACAGTGTTTGCGCTCAGCATATATGGATACCTTTGCTGATAGCAGCTGTGGTGATTTTCTGATTTCAGAACTGCAGTTAAAATCCTATTTTGGTATACGTGGATAGTGTCGTGTATACCCATCATTAAATTCAGTGGGTGGTTGTTTGGGCGGTTAATGATGATTAATACTACACATTATTCCTGTGCTGATTTCTGATAGGTTCTCTTTTTTTCCGTTTTTTCATTCTTTTATGACCTGTTTCTCTTGCAGGTACTCGTCGGCTACCATGACATTGATTTTATATATTCTGACACAAACAGTGTATGCGCTCAGCATATATGGATACCTTTGCTGATAGCAGCTGTGGTGATTTTCTGATTTCAGCACTGCAGGTAAAATCCTATTTTGGTATACGTGGATAGTGTCGTGTATACCCATCATTAAATTCAGTGGGTGGTTGTTTGGGCGGTTAATAATGAGTAATACTACGCATTATTCCTGTGCTGATTTCTGATAGGTTCTCTTTTTTTCCGTTTTTTCATTCTTTTATGACCTGTTTCTTTTGCAGGTACTCGTCGGCTACCATGACATTGATTTTATTTATTCTGACACAAACAGTGTTTGCGCTCAGCATATATGGATACCTTTGCTGATAGCAGCTGTGTTGATTTTCTGATTTCAGCACTGCAGGTAAAATCCTATTTTGGTATACGTGGATAGTGTCGTGTATACCCATCATTAAATTCAGTGGGTAGTTGTTTGGGCGGTTAATGATGAGTAATACTACGCATTATTCCTGTGCTGATTTCTGATAGGTTCTCTTTTTTTCCGTTTTTTCATTCTTTTATGATCTATTTCTCTTGCAGGTACTCGTCGGCTACCATGACATTGATTTTATATATTCTGACACAAACAGTGTTTGCGTTCAGCATATATGGATACCTTTGCTGAAAGCAGCTGTGGTGATTTTCTGATTTCAGCACTGCAGTTAAAATCCTATTTTGGTATACGTGGATAGTGTCGTGTATACCCATCATTAAATTCAGTGGGTGGTTGTTTGGGCGGTTAATGATGAGTAATACTACACATTATTCCTGTGCTGATTTCTGATAGGTTCTCTTTTTTTCCGTTTTTTCATTCTTTTATGACCTGTTTCTCTTGCAGGAACTTGTCGGCTACCATGACATTGATTTTATATATTCTGACACAAACAGTGTTTGCGCTCAGCATATATGGATACCTTTGCTGATAGCAGCTGTGGTGATTTTCTGATTTCAGCACTGCAGTTAAAATCCTATTTTGGTATACGTAGATAGTGTCGTGTATACCCATCATTAAATTCAGTGGGTGGTTGTTTGGGTGGTTAATGATGAGTAATACTACGCATTATTCCTGTGCTGATTTCTGATAGGTTCTCTTTTTTTCCGTTTTTTCATTCTTTTATGACCTGTTTCTCTTGCAGGTACTCGTCGGCTACCATGACATTGATTTTATATATTCTGACACAAACAGTGCTTGCGCTCAGCATATATGGATACCTTTGCTGATAGCAGCTGTGTTGATTTTCTGATTTCAGCACTGCAGTTAAAATCCTATTTTGGTATACGTGGATAGTGTCGTGTATACCCATCATTAAATTCAGTGGGTGGTTGTTTGGGCGTTTAATGATGAGTAATACTACTTATTATTCCTGTGCTGATTTCTGATAGGTTCTCTTTTTTTCAGGTTTTTCATTCTTTTATGACCTGTTTCTCTTGCAGGTACTCGTCGGCTACCATGACATTGATTTTATATATTCTGACACAAACAGTGTTTGCGCTCAGCATATATGGATACCTTTGCTGATAGCAGCTGTGGTGATTTTCTGATTTCAGCACTGCAGTTAAAATCCTATTTTGGTATACGTGGATAGTGTCGTGTATACCCATCATTAAATTCAGTGGGTGGTTGTTTGGGTGGTTAATGATGAGTAATACTACGCATTATTCCTGCGCTGATTTCTGATAGGTTCTCTTTTTTTCCGTTTTTTCATTCTTTTATGACCTGTTTCTCTTGCAGGTACTCGTCGGCTACCATGACATTGATTTTATGTATTCTTTCACAAACAGTGTTTGCGCTCAGCATATATGGATACCTTTGCTGATAGCAGCTGTGGTGATTTTCTGATTTTAGCACTGCAGTTAAAATCCTATTTTGGTATACGTGGATAGTGTCGTGTATACCCATCATTAAATTCAGTGGGTGGTTGTTTGGGCGGTTAATGATGAGTAATACTACACATTATTCCTGTGCTGATTTCTGATAGGTTCTCTTTTTTTCCGTTTTTTCATTCTTTTATGACCTGTTTCTCTTGCAGGTACTCGTCGGCTACCATGACATTGATTTTATATATTTTGACACAAACAGCGTTTGCGCTCAGCATATATGGATACCTTTGCTGATAGCAGCTGTGGTGATTTTCTGATTTCAGCACTGCAGTTAAAATCCTATTTTGGTATACGTGGATAGTGTTCTGTATACCCATCATTAAATTCAGTGGGTGGTTGTTTGGGCGGTTAATGATGAGTAATTCTACGCATTATTCCTGTGCTGATTTCTGATAGGTTCTCTTTTTTTCCGTTTTTTCATTCTTTTATGACCGGTTTCTCTTGCAGGTACACGTCGGCTACCATGACATTGATTTTATATATTCTGACACAAACAGTGTTTGCGCTCAGCATATATGGATACCTTTGCTGATAGCAGCTGTGGTGATTTTCTGATTTCAGCACTGCAGTTGAAATCCTATTTTGGTATACGTGGATAGTGTCGTGTATACCCATCATTAAATTCAGTGGGTGGTTGTTTGGGCGGTTAATGATGAGTAAGACTACGCATTATTCCTGTGCTGATTTCTGATAGGTTCTCTTTTTTTCCGTTTTTTCATTCTTTTATGACCTGTTTCTCTTGCAGGTACTCGTCGGCTACCATGACATTGATTTTATATATTCTGACACAAACAGTATTTGCGCTCAGCATATATGGATACCTTTGCTGACAGCAGCTGTGGTGATTTTCTGATTTCAGCACTTCAGTTAAAATCCTATTTTGGTATACGTGGATAGTGTTGTGTATACCCATCATTAAATTCAGTGGGTGGTTGTTTGGTCGGTTAATGATGAGTAATACTACGCATTATTCCTGTGCTGATTTCTGATAGGTTCTCTTTTTTTCCGTTTTTTCATTCTTTTATGACCTGTTTCTCTTGCAGGTACTCGTCGGCTACCATGACATTGATTTTATATACTCTGACACAAACAGTGTTTGCGCTCAGCATATATGGATACCTTTGCTGATAGCAGCTGTGGTGATTTTCTGATTTCAGCACTGCAGTTAAAATCCTATTTTGGTATACGTGGATAGTGTCGTGTATACCCATCATTAAATTCAGTGGGTGGTTGTTTGGGCGGTTAATGATGAGTAATACTACGCATTATTCCTGTGCTGATTTCTGATAGGTTCTCTTTTTTTCCGTTTTTTCATTCTTTAATGACCTGTTTCTCTTGCAGGTACTCGTCGGCTACCATGACATTGATTTTATTTATTCTGACACAAACAGTGTTTGCGCTCAGCATATATGGATACCTTTGCTGATAGCAGCTGTGGTGATTTTCTGATTTCAGCACTGCAGTTAAAATCCTATTTTGGTAAACGTGGATAGTGTCGTGTATACCCATCATTAAATTCAGTGGGTGGTTGTTTGGGCGGTTAATGATGAGTAATACTACACATTATTCCTGTGCTGATTTCTGATAGGTTCTCTTTTTTCCCGTTTTTTCATTCTTTTATGACCTGTTTCTCTTGCAGGTACTCGTCGGCTACCATGACATGGATTTTATATATTCTGACACAAACAGTGTTTGCGCTCAGCATATATGGATACCTTTGCTGATAGCAGCTGTGGTGATTTTCTGATTTCAGAACTGCAGTTAAAATCCTATTTTGGTATACGTGGATAGTGTCGTGTATACCCATCATTAAATTCAGTGGGTGGTTGTTTGGGCGGTTAATGATGATTAATACTACACATTATTCCTGTGCTGATTTCTGATAGGTTCTCTTTTTTTCCGTTTTTTCATTCTTTTATGACCTGTTTCTCTTGCAGGTACTCGTCGGCTACCATGACATTGATTTTATATATTCTGACACAAACAGTGTATGCGCTCAGCATATATGGATACCTTTGCTGATAGCAGCTGTGGTGATTTTCTGATTTCAGCACTGCAGGTAAAATCCTATTTTGGTATACGTGGATAGTGTCGTGTATACCCATCATTAAATTCAGTGGGTGGTTGTTTGGGCGGTTAATAATGAGTAATACTACGCATTATTCCTGTGCTGATTTCTGATAGGTTCTCTTTTTTTCCGTTTTTTCATTCTTTTATGACCTGTTTCTTTTGCAGGTACTCGTCGGCTACCATGACATTGATTTTATTTATTCTGACACAAACAGTGTTTGCGCTCAGCATATATGGATACCTTTGCTGATAGCAGCTGTGTTGATTTTCTGATTTCAGCACTGCAGGTAAAATCCTATTTTGGTATACGTGGATAGTGTCGTGTATACCCATCATTAAATTCAGTGGGTAGTTGTTTGGGCGGTTAATGATGAGTAATACTACGCATTATTCCTGTGCTGATTTCTGATAGGTTCTCTTTTTTTCCGTTTTTTCATTCTTTTATGATCTATTTCTCTTGCAGGTACTCGTCGGCTACCATGACATTGATTTTATATATTCTGACACAAACAGTGTTTGCGTTCAGCATATATGGATACCTTTGCTGAAAGCAGCTGTGGTGATTTTCTGATTTCAGCACTGCAGTTAAAATCCTATTTTGGTATACGTGGATAGTGTCGTGTATACCCATCATTAAATTCAGTGGGTGGTTGTTTGGGCGGTTAATGATGAGTAATACTACACATTATTCCTGTGCTGATTTCTGATAGGTTCTCTTTTTTTCCGTTTTTTCATTCTTTTATGACCTGTTTCTCTTGCAGGAACTTGTCGGCTACCATGACATTGATTTTATATATTCTGACACAAACAGTGTTTGCGCTCAGCATATATGGATACCTTTGCTGATAGCAGCTGTGGTGATTTTCTGATTTCAGCACTGCAGTTAAAATCCTATTTTGGTATACGTAGATAGTGTCGTGTATACCCATCATTAAATTCAGTGGGTGGTTGTTTGGGTGGTTAATGATGAGTAATACTACGCATTATTCCTGTGCTGATTTCTGATAGGTTCTCTTTTTTTCCGTTTTTTCATTCTTTTATGACCTGTTTCTCTTGCAGGTACTCGTCGGCTACCATGACATTGATTTTATATATTCTGACACAAACAGTGTTTGCGCTCAGCATATATGGATACCTTTGATGATAGCAGCTGTGGTGATTTTCTGATTTCAGCACTGCAGTTAAAATCCTATTTTGGTATACGTGGATAGTGTCGTGTATACCCATCATTAAATTCAGTGGGTGGTTGTTTGGGCGGTTAATGATGAGTAATACTACGCATTATTCCTGTGCTAATTTCTGATAGGTTCTCTTTTTTTCCGTTTTTTCATTCTTTTATGACCTGTTTCTCTTGCAGGTACTCGTCGGCTACCATGACATTGATTTTATATATTCTGACACAAACAGTGCTTGCGCTCAGCATATATGGATACCTTTGCTGATAGCAGCTGTGTTGATTTTCTGATTTCAGCACTGCAGTTAAAATCCTATTTTGGTATACGTGGATAGTGTCGTGTATACCCATCATTAAATTCAGTGGGTGGTTGTTTGGGCGTTTAATGATGAGTAATACTACTTATTATTCCTGTGCTGATTTCTGATAGGTTCTCTTTTTTTCAGGTTTTTCATTCTTTTATGACCTGTTTCTCTTGCAGGTACTCGTCGGCTACCATGACATTGATTTTATATATTCTGACACAAACAGTGTTTGCGCTCAGCATATATGGATACCTTTGCTGATAGCAGCTGTGGTGATTTTCTGATTTCAGCACTGCAGTTAAAATCCTATTTTGGTATACGTGGATAGTGTCGTGTATACCCATCATTAAATTCAGTGGGTGGTTGTTTGGGTGGTTAATGATGAGTAATACTACGCATTATTCCTGCGCTGATTTCTGATAGGTTCTCTTTTTTTCCGTTTTTTCATTCTTTTATGACCTGTTTCTCTTGCAGGTACTCGTCGGCTACCATGACATTGATTTTATGTATTCTTTCACAAACAGTGTTTGCGCTCAGCATATATGGATACCTTTGCTGATAGCAGCTGTGGTGATTTTCTGATTTTAGCACTGCAGTTAAAATCCTATTTTGGTATACGTGGATAGTGTCGTGTATACCCATCATTAAATTCAGTGGGTGGTTGTTTGGGCGGTTAATGATGAGTAATACTACACATTATTCCTGTGCTGATTTCTGATAGGTTCTCTTTTTTTCCGTTTTTTCATTCTTTTATGACCTGTTTCTCTTGCAGGTACTCGTCGGCTACCATGACATTGATTTTATATATTTTGACACAAACAGCGTTTGCGCTCAGCATATATGGATACCTTTGCTGATAGCAGCTGTGGTGATTTTCTGATTTCAGCACTGCAGTTAAAATCCTATTTTGGTATACGTGGATAGTGTTCTGTATACCCATCATTAAATTCAGTGGGTGGTTGTTTGGGCGGTTAATGATGAGTAATTCTACGCATTATTCCTGTGCTGATTTCTGATAGGTTCTCTTTTTTTCCGTTTTTTCATTCTTTTATGACCGGTTTCTCTTGCAGGTACACGTCGGCTACCATGACATTGATTTTATATATTCTGACACAAACAGTGTTTGCGCTCAGCATATATGGATACCTTTGCTGATAGCAGCTGTGGTGATTTTCTGATTTCAGCACTGCAGTTGAAATCCTATTTTGGTATACGTGGATAGTGTCGTGTATACCCATCATTAAATTCAGTGGGTGGTTGTTTGGGCGGTTAATGATGAGTAAGACTACGCATTATTCCTGTGCTGATTTCTGATAGGTTCTCTTTTTTTCCGTTTTTTCATTCTTTTATGACCTGTTTCTCTTGCAGGTACTCGTCGGCTACCATGACATTGATTTTATATATTCTGACACAAACAGTATTTGCGCTCAGCATATATGGATACCTTTGCTGACAGCAGCTGTGGTGATTTTCTGATTTCAGGACTTCAGTTAAAATCCTATTTTGGTATACGTGGATAGTGTTGTGTATACCCATCATTAAATTCAGTGGGTGGTTGTTTGGTCGGTTAATGATGAGTAATACTACGCATTATTCCTGTGCTGATTTCTGATAGGTTCTCTTTTTTTCCGTTTTTTCATTCTTTTATGACCTGTTTCTCTTGCAGGTACTCGTCGGCTACCATGACATTGATTTTATATACTCTGACACAAACAGTGTTTGCGCTCAGCATATATGGATACCTTTGCTGATAGCAGCTGTGGTGATTTTCTGATTTCAGCACTGCAGTTAAAATCCTATTTTGGTATACGTGGATAGTGTCGTGTATACCCATCATTAAATTCAGTGGGTGGTTGTTTGGGCGGTTAATGATGAGTAATACTACGCATTATTCCTGTGCTGATTTCTGATAGGTTCTCTTTTTTTCCGTTTTTTCATTCTTTAATGACCTGTTTCTCTTGCAGGTACTCGTCGGCTACCATGACATTGATTTTATATATTCTGACACAAACAGTGTTTGCGCTCAGCATATATGGATACCTTTGCTGATAGCAGCTGTGGTGATTTTCTGATTTCAGCACTGCAGTTAAAATCCTATTTTGGTATACGTGGATAGTGTCGTGTATACCCATCATTAAATTCAGTGGGTGGTTGTTTTGGCGGTTAATGATGAGTAATACTACACATTATTCCTGTGCTGATTTCTAATAGGTTCTCTTTTTTTCCGTTTTTTCATTCTTTTATGACCTGTTTCTCTTGCAGGTACTCGTCGGCTACCATGACATTGATTTTATATATTCTGACACAAACAGCGTCTGCGCTCAGCATATATGGATACTTTTGCTGATATTAGCTGTGGTGATTTTTTGATTTCAGCACTGCAGTTAAAATCCTATTTTGGTATACGTGGATAGTGTCGTGTATACCCATCATTAAATTCAGTGGGTGGTTGTTTGGGCGGTTAATGATGAGTAATACTACGCATTATTCCTGTGCTGATTTCTGATAGGTTCTCTTTTTTTCCGTTTTTTCATTCTTTTATGACCTGTTTCTCTTGCAGGTACTCGTCGGCTACCATGACATTGATTTTATATATTCTGACACAAACAGTGTTTGCGCTCAGCATATATGGATACCTTTGCTGATAGCAGCTGTGGTGATTTTCTGATTTCAGCACTGCAGTTAAAATCCTATTTTGGTATACGTGGATAGTGTCGTGTATACCCATCATTAAATTCAGTGGGTGGTTGTTTGGGCGGTTAATGATGAGTAATACTACGCATTATTCCTGTGCTGATTTCTGATAGGTTCTCTTTTTTTCCGTTTTTTCATTCTTTTATGACCTGTTTCTCTTGCAGGTACTCGTCGGCTACCATGACATTGATTTTATATATTCTGACACAATCAGTGTTTGCGCTCAGCATATATGGATACCTTTGCTGATAGCAGCTGTGGTGATTTTCTGATTTCAGCACTGCAGTTAAAATCCTATTTTGGTATACGTGGATAGTGTCGTGTATACCCATCATTAAATTCAGTGGGTGGTTGTTTGGGCGGTTAATGATGAGTAATACTACGCATTATTCCTGTGCTGATTTCTGATAGGTTCTCTTTTTTTCCGTTTTTTCATTCTTTTATGACCTGTTTCTCTTGTAGGTACTCGTCGGCTACCATGACATTGATTTTATATATTCTGACACAAACAGTGTTTGCGCTCAGCATATATGGATACCTTTGCTGACAGCAGCTGTGGTGATTTTCTGATTTCAGCACTTCAGTTAAAATCCTATTTTGGTATACGTGGATAGTGTCGTGTATACCCATCATTAAATTCAGTGGGTGGTTGTTTGGTCGGTTAATGATGAGTAATACTACGCATTATTCCTGTGCTGATTTCTGATAGGTTCTCTTTTTTTCCGTTTTTTCATTCTTTTATGACCTGTTTCTCTTGCAGGTACTCGTCGGCTACCATGACATTGATTTTATATACTCTGACACAAACAGTGTTTGCGCTCAGCATATATGGATACCTTTGCTGATAGCAGCTGTGGTGATTTTCGGATTTCAGCACTGCAGTTAAAATCCTATTTTGGTATACGTGGATAGTGTCGTGTATACCCATCATTAAATTCAGTGGGTGGTTGTTTGGGCGGTTAATGATGAGTAATACTACGCATTATTCCTGTGCTGATTTCTGATAGGTTCTCTTTTTTTCAGTTTTTTCATTCTTTTATGACCTGTTTCTCTTGCAGGTACTCGTCGGCTACCATGACATTGATTTTATATATTCTGACACAAACAGTGTTTGCGCTCAGCATATATGGATACCTTTGCTGATAGCAGCTGTGGTGATTTTCTGATTTCAGCACTGCAGTTAAAATCCTATTTTGGTATACGTGGATAGTGTCGTGTATACCCATCATTAAATTCAGTGGGTGGTTGTTTGGGCGGTTAATGATGAGTAATACTTCGCATTATTCCTGCGCTGATTTCTGATAGGTTCTCTTTTTTTCCGTTTTTTCATTCTTTTATGACCTGTTTCTCTTGCAGGTACTCGTCGGCTACCATGACATTGATTTTATGTATTCTTTCACAAACAGTGTTTGCGCTCAGCATATATGGATACCTTTGCTGATAGCAGCTGTGGTGATTTTCTGATTTTAGCACTGCAGTTAAAATCCTATTTTGGTATACGTGGATAGTGTCGTGTATACCCATCATTAAATTCAGTGGGTGGTTGTTTGGGCGGTTAATGATGAGTAATACTACACATTATTCCTGTGCTGATTTCTGATAGGTTCTCTTTTTTTCCGTTTTTTCATTCTTTTATGACCTGTTTCTCTTGCAGGTACTCGTCGGCTACCATGACATTGATTTTATATATTTTGACACAAACAGCGTTTGCGCTCAGCATATATGGATACCTTTGCTGATAGCAGCTGTGGTGATTTTCTGATTTCAGCACTGCAGTTAAAATCCTATTTTGGTATACGTGGATAGTGTCGTGTATACCCATCATTAAATTCAGTGGGTGGTTGTTTTGGCGGTTAATGATGAGTAATACTACACATTATTCCTGTGCTGATTTCTAATAGGTTCTCTTTTTTTCCGTTTTTTCATTCTTTTATGACCTGTTTCTCTTGCAGGTACTCGTCGGCTTCCATGACATTGATTTTATTTATTCTGACACAAACAGTGTTGGCGCTCAGCATATATGGATACCTTTGCTGATAGCACCTGTGGTGATTTTCTGATTTCAGCACTGCAGTTAAAATCCTATTTTGGTATACGTGGATAGTGTCGTGTATACCCATCATTAAATTCAGTGGGTGGTTGTTTGGGCGGTTAATGATGAGTAATACTACACATTATTCCTGTGCTGATTTCTGATAGGTTCTCTTTTTTCCCGTTTTTTCATTCTTTTATGACCTGTTTCTCTTGCAGGTACTCGTCGGCTACCATGACATGGATTTTATATATTCTGACACAAACAGTGTTTGCGCTCAGCATATATGGATACCTTTGCTGATAGCAGCTGTGGTGATTTTCTGATTTCAGAACTGCAGTTAAAATCCTATTTTGGTATACGTGGATAGTGTCGTGTATACCCATCATTAATTTCAGTGGGTGGTTGTTTGGGCGGTTAATGATGATTAATACTACACATTATTCCTGCGCTGATTTCTGATAGGTTCTCTTTTTTCCGTTTTTTCATTCTTTTATGACCTGTTTCTCTTGCAGGTACTCGTCGGCTACCATGACATTGATTTTATATATTCTGACACAAACAGCGTTTGCGCTCAGCATATATGGATACCTTTGCTGATAGCAGCTGTGGTGATTTTCTGATTTCAGCACTGCAGTTAAAATCCTATTTTGGTATACGTGGATAGTGTCGTGTATACCCATCATTAAATTCAGTGGGTGGTTGTTTGGGCGGTTAATGATGAGTAATACTACGCATTATTCCTGTGCTGATTTCTGATAGGTTCTCTTTTTTTCCGTTTTTTCATTCTTTTATGACCTGTTTCTCTTGCAGGTACTCGTCGGCTACCATGACATTGATTTTATATATTCTGACACAAACAGTGTTTGCGCTCAGCATATATGGATACCTTTGCTGATAGCAGCTGTGGTGATTTTCTGATTTCAGCACTGCAGTTAAAATCCTATTTTGGTATACATGGATAGTGTCGTGTATACCCATCATTAAATTCAGTGGGTGGTTGTTTGGGCGGTTAATGATGAGTAATTCTACGCATTATTCCTGTGCTGATTTCTGATAGGTTCTCTTTTTTTCCGTTTTTTCATTCTTTTATGACCTGTTTCTCTTGCAGGTACTCGTCGGCTACCATGACATTGATTTTATATATTCTGACACAAACAGTGTTTGCGCTCAGCATATATGGATACCTTTGCTGATAGCAGCTGTGGTGATTTTCTGATTTCAGCACTGCAGTTAAAATCCTATTTTGGTATACGTGGATAGTGTCGTGTATACCCATCATTAAATTCAGTGGGTGGTTGTTTGGGCGGTTAATGATGAGTAATACTACGCATTATTCCTGTGCTGATTTCTGATAGGTTCTCTTTTTTTCCGTTTTTTCATTCTTTTATGACCTGTTTCTCTTGTAGGTACTCGTCGGCTACCATGACATTGATTTTATATATTCTGACACAAACAGTGTTTGCGCTCAGCATATATGGATACCTTTGCTGACAGCAGCTGTGGTGATTTTCTGATTTCAGCACTTCAGTTAAAATCCTATTTTGGTATACGTGGATAGTGTCGTGTATACCCATCATTAAATTCAGTGGGTGGTTGTTTGGTCGGTTAATGATGAGTAATACTACGCATTATTCCTGTGCTGATTTCTGATAGGTTCTCTTTTTTTCCGTTTTTTCATTCTTTTATGACCTGTTTCTCTTGCAGGTACTCGTCGGCTACCATGACATTGATTTTATATACTCTGACACAAACAGTGTTTGCGCTCAGCATATATGGATACCTTTGCTGATAGCAGCTGTGGTGATTTTCGGATTTCAGCACTGCAGTTAAAATCCTATTTTGGTATACGTGGATAGTGTCGTGTATACCCATCATTAAATTCAGTGGGTGGTTGTTTGGGCGGTTAATGATGAGTAATACTACGCATTATTCCTGTGCTGATTTCTGATAGGTTCTCTTTTTTTCAGTTTTTTCATTCTTTTATGACCTGTTTCTCTTGCAGGTACTCGTCGGCTACCATGACATTGATTTTATATATTCTGACACAAACAGTGTTTGCGCTCAGCATATATGGATACCTTTGCTGATAGCAGCTGTGGTGATTTTCTGATTTCAGCACTGCAGTTAAAATCCTATTTTGGTATACGTGGATAGTGTCGTGTATACCCATCATTAAATTCAGTGGGTGGTTGTTTGGGCGGTTAATGATGAGTAATACTTCGCATTATTCCTGCGCTGATTTCTGATAGGTTCTCTTTTTTTCCGTTTTTTCATTCTTTTATGACCTGTTTCTCTTGCAGGTACTCGTCGGCTACCATGACATTGATTTTATGTATTCTTTCACAAACAGTGTTTGCGCTCAGCATATATGGATACCTTTGCTGATAGCAGCTGTGGTGATTTTCTGATTTTAGCACTGCAGTTAAAATCCTATTTTGGTATACGTGGATAGTGTCGTGTATACCCATCATTAAATTCAGTGGGTGGTTGTTTGGGCGGTTAATGATGAGTAATACTACACATTATTCCTGTGCTGATTTCTGATAGGTTCTCTTTTTTTCCGTTTTTTCATTCTTTTATGACCTGTTTCTCTTGCAGGTACTCGTCGGCTACCATGACATTGATTTTATATATTTTGACACAAACAGCGTTTGCGCTCAGCATATATGGATACCTTTGCTGATAGCAGCTGTGGTGATTTTCTGATTTCAGCACTGCAGTTAAAATCCTATTTTGGTATACGTGGATAGTGTCGTGTATACCCATCATTAAATTCAGTGGGTGGTTGTTTTGGCGGTTAATGATGAGTAATACTACACATTATTCCTGTGCTGATTTCTAATAGGTTCTCTTTTTTTCCGTTTTTTCATTCTTTTATGACCTGTTTCTCTTGCAGGTACTCGTCGGCTTCCATGACATTGATTTTATTTATTCTGACACAAACAGTGTTGGCGCTCAGCATATATGGATACCTTTGCTGATAGCACCTGTGGTGATTTTCTGATTTCAGCACTGCAGTTAAAATCCTATTTTGGTATACGTGGATAGTGTCGTGTATACCCATCATTAAATTCAGTGGGTGGTTGTTTGGGCGGTTAATGATGAGTAATACTACACATTATTCCTGTGCTGATTTCTGATAGGTTCTCTTTTTTCCCGTTTTTTCATTCTTTTATGACCTGTTTCTCTTGCAGGTACTCGTCGGCTACCATGACATGGATTTTATATATTCTGACACAAACAGTGTTTGCGCTCAGCATATATGGATACCTTTGCTGATAGCAGCTGTGGTGATTTTCTGATTTCAGAACTGCAGTTAAAATCCTATTTTGGTATACGTGGATAGTGTCGTGTATACCCATCATTAATTTCAGTGGGTGGTTGTTTGGGCGGTTAATGATGATTAATACTACACATTATTCCTGCGCTGATTTCTGATAGGTTCTCTTTTTTCCGTTTTTTCATTCTTTTATGACCTGTTTCTCTTGCAGGTACTCGTCGGCTACCATGACATTGATTTTATATATTCTGACACAAACAGCGTTTGCGCTCAGCATATATGGATACCTTTGCTGATAGCAGCTGTGGTGATTTTCTGATTTCAGCACTGCAGTTAAAATCCTATTTTGGTATACGTGGATAGTGTCGTGTATACCCATCATTAAATTCAGTGGGTGGTTGTTTGGGCGGTTAATGATGAGTAATACTACGCATTATTCCTGTGCTGATTTCTGATAGGTTCTCTTTTTTTCCGTTTTTTCATTCTTTTATGACCTGTTTCTCTTGCAGGTACTCGTCGGCTACCATGACATTGATTTTATATATTCTGACACAAACAGTGTTTGCGCTCAGCATATATGGATACCTTTGCTGATAGCAGCTGTGGTGATTTTCTGATTTCAGCACTGCAGTTAAAATCCTATTTTGGTATACATGGATAGTGTCGTGTATACCCATCATTAAATTCAGTGGGTGGTTGTTTGGGCGGTTAATGATGAGTAATTCTACGCATTATTCCTGTGCTGATTTCTGATAGGTTCTCTTTTTTTCCGTTTTTTCATTCTTTTATGACCTGTTTCTCTTGCAGGTACTCGTCGGCTACCATGACATTGATTTTATATATTCTGACACAAACAGTGTTTGCGCTCAGCATATATGGATACCTTTGCTGATAGCAGCTGTGGTGATTTTCTGATTTCAGCACTGCAGTTAAAATCCTATTTTGGTATACGTGGATAGTGTCGTGTATACCCATCATTAAATTCAGTGGGTGGTTGTTTGGGCGGTTAATGATGAGTAATACTACGCATTATTCCTGTGCTGATTTCTGATAGGTTCTCTTTTTTTCCGTTTTTTCATTCTTTTATGACCTGTTTCTCTTGTAGGTACTCGTCGGCTACCATGACATTGATTTTATATATTCTGACACAAACAGTGTTTGCGCTCAGCATATATGGATACCTTTGCTGACAGCAGCTGTGGTGATTTTCTGATTTCAGCACTTCAGTTAAAATCCTATTTTGGTATACGTGGATAGTGTCGTGTATACCCATCATTAAATTCAGTGGGTGGTTGTTTGGTCGGTTAATGATGAGTAATACTACGCATTATTCCTGTGCTGATTTCTGATAGGTTCTCTTTTTTTCCGTTTTTTCATTCTTTTATGACCTGTTTCTCTTGCAGGTACTCGTCGGCTACCATGACATTGATTTTATATACTCTGACACAAACAGTGTTTGCGCTCAGCATATATGGATACCTTTGCTGATAGCAGCTGTGGTGATTTTCGGATTTCAGCACTGCAGTTAAAATCCTATTTTGGTATACGTGGATAGTGTCGTGTATACCCATCATTAAATTCAGTGGGTGGTTGTTTGGGCGGTTAATGATGAGTAATACTACGCATTATTCCTGTGCTGATTTCTGATAGGTTCTCTTTTTTTCAGTTTTTTCATTCTTTTATGACCTGTTTCTCTTGCAGGTACTCGTCGGCTACCATGACATTGATTTTATATATTCTGACACAAACAGTGTTTGCGCTCAGCATATATGGATACCTTTGCTGATAGCAGCTGTGGTGATTTTCTGATTTCAGCACTGCAGTTAAAATCCTATTTTGGTATACGTGGATAGTGTCGTGTATACCCATCATTAAATTCAGTGGGTGGTTGTTTGGGCGGTTAATGATGAGTAATACTTCGCATTATTCCTGCGCTGATTTCTGATAGGTTCTCTTTTTTTCCGTTTTTTCATTCTTTTATGACCTGTTTCTCTTGCAGGTACTCGTCGGCTACCATGACATTGATTTTATGTATTCTTTCACAAACAGTGTTTGCGCTCAGCATATATGGATACCTTTGCTGATAGCAGCTGTGGTGATTTTCTGATTTTAGCACTGCAGTTAAAATCCTATTTTGGTATACGTGGATAGTGTCGTGTATACCCATCATTAAATTCAGTGGGTGGTTGTTTGGGCGGTTAATGATGAGTAATACTACACATTATTCCTGTGCTGATTTCTGATAGGTTCTCTTTTTTTCCGTTTTTTCATTCTTTTATGACCTGTTTCTCTTGCAGGTACTCGTCGGCTACCATGACATTGATTTTATATATTTTGACACAAACAGCGTTTGCGCTCAGCATATATGGATACCTTTGCTGATAGCAGCTGTGGTGATTTTCTGATTTCAGCACTGCAGTTAAAATCCTATTTTGGTATACGTGGATAGTGTCGTGTATACCCATCATTAAATTCAGTGGGTGGTTGTTTTGGCGGTTAATGATGAGTAATACTACACATTATTCCTGTGCTGATTTCTAATAGGTTCTCTTTTTTTCCGTTTTTTCATTCTTTTATGACCTGTTTCTCTTGCAGGTACTCGTCGGCTTCCATGACATTGATTTTATTTATTCTGACACAAACAGTGTTGGCGCTCAGCATATATGGATACCTTTGCTGATAGCACCTGTGGTGATTTTCTGATTTCAGCACTGCAGTTAAAATCCTATTTTGGTATACGTGGATAGTGTCGTGTATACCCATCATTAAATTCAGTGGGTGGTTGTTTGGGCGGTTAATGATGAGTAATACTACACATTATTCCTGTGCTGATTTCTGATAGGTTCTCTTTTTTCCCGTTTTTTCATTCTTTTATGACCTGTTTCTCTTGCAGGTACTCGTCGGCTACCATGACATGGATTTTATATATTCTGACACAAACAGTGTTTGCGCTCAGCATATATGGATACCTTTGCTGATAGCAGCTGTGGTGATTTTCTGATTTCAGAACTGCAGTTAAAATCCTATTTTGGTATACGTGGATAGTGTCGTGTATACCCATCATTAATTTCAGTGGGTGGTTGTTTGGGCGGTTAATGATGATTAATACTACACATTATTCCTGCGCTGATTTCTGATAGGTTCTCTTTTTTCCGTTTTTTCATTCTTTTATGACCTGTTTCTCTTGCAGGTACTCGTCGGCTACCATGACATTGATTTTATATATTCTGACACAAACAGCGTTTGCGCTCAGCATATATGGATACCTTTGCTGATAGCAGCTGTGGTGATTTTCTGATTTCAGCACTGCAGTTAAAATCCTATTTTGGTATACGTGGATAGTGTCGTGTATACCCATCATTAAATTCAGTGGGTGGTTGTTTGGGCGGTTAATGATGAGTAATACTACGCATTATTCCTGTGCTGATTTCTGATAGGTTCTCTTTTTTTCCGTTTTTTCATTCTTTTATGACCTGTTTCTCTTGCAGGTACTCGTCGGCTACCATGACATTGATTTTATATATTCTGACACAAACAGTGTTTGCGCTCAGCATATATGGATACCTTTGCTGATAGCAGCTGTGGTGATTTTCTGATTTCAGCACTGCAGTTAAAATCCTATTTTGGTATACATGGATAGTGTCGTGTATACCCATCATTAAATTCAGTGGGTGGTTGTTTGGGCGGTTAATGATGAGTAATTCTACGCATTATTCCTGTGCTGATTTCTGATAGGTTCTCTTTTTTTCCGTTTTTTCATTCTTTTATGACCTGTTTCTCTTGCAGGTACTCGTCGGCTACCATGACATTGATTTTATATATTCTGACACAAACAGTGTTTGCGCTCAGCATATATGGATACCTTTGCTGATAGCAGCTGTGGTGATTTTCTGATTTCAGCACTGCAGTTAAAATCCTATTTTGGTATACGTGGATAGTGTCGTGTATACCCATCATTAAATTCAGTGGGTGGTTGTTTGGGCGGTTAATGATGAGTAATACTACGCATTATTCCTGTGCTGATTTCTGATAGGTTCTCTTTTTTTCCGTTTTTTCATTCTTTTATGACCTGTTTCTCTTGCAGGTACTCGTCGGCTACCATGACATTGATTTTATATATTCTGACACAAACAGTGTATGCGCTCAGCATATATGGATACCTTTGCTGATAGCAGCTGTGGTGATTTTCTGGTTTCAGCACTGCAGTTAAAATCCTATTTTGGTATACGTGGATAGTGTCGAGTATACCCATCATTAAATTCAGTGGGTGGTTGTTTGGGCGGTTAATGATGAGTAATACTACGCATTATTCCTGTGCTGATTTCTGATAGGTTCTCTTTTTTTCCGTTTTTTCATTCTTTTATGACCTGTTTCTTTTGCAGGTACTCGTCGGCTACCATGACATTGATTTTATTTATTCTGACACAAACAGTGTTTGCGCTCAGCATATATGGATACCTTTGCTGATAGCAGCTGTGGTGATTTTCTGATTTCAGCACTGCAGTTAAAATCCTATTTTGGTAAACGTGGATAGTGTCGTGTATACCCATCATTAAATTCAGTGGGTGGTTGTTTGGGCGGTTAATGATGATTAATACTACACATTATTCCTGTGCTGATTTCTGATAGGTTCTCTTTTTTTCCGTTTTTTCATTCTTTTATGACCTGTTTCTCTTGCAGGTACTCGTCGGCTACCATGACATTGATTTTATATATTCTGACACAAACAGTGTATGCGCTCAGCATATATGGATACCTTTGCTGATAGCAGCTGTGGTGATTTTCTGATTTCAGCACTGCAGGTAAAATCCTATTTTGGTATACGTGGATAGTGTCGTGTATACCCATCATTAAATTCAGTGGGTGGTTGTTTGGGCGGTTAATAATGAGTAATACTACGCATTATTCCTGTGCTGATTTCTGATAGGTTCTCTTTTTTTCCGTTTTTTCATTCTTTTATGACCTGTTTCTTTTGCAGGTACTCGTCGGCTACCATGACATTGATTTTATTTATTCTGACACAAACAGTGTTTGCGCTCAGCATATATGGATACCTTTGCTGATAGCAGCTGTGTTGATTTTCTGATTTCAGCACTGCAGTTAAAATCCTATTTTGGTATACGTGGATAGTGTCGTGTATACCCATCATTAAATTCAGTGGGTAGTTGTTTGGGCGGTTAATGATGAGTAATACTACGCATTATTCCTGTGCTGATTTCTGATAGGTTCTCTTTTTTTCCGTTTTTTCATTCTTTTATGATCTATTTCTCTTGCAGGTACTCGTCGGCTACCATGACATTGATTTTATATATTCTGACACAAACAGTGTTTGCGTTCAGCATATATGGATACCTTTGCTGAAAGCAGCTGTGGTGATTTTCTGATTTCAGCACTGCAGTTAAAATCCTATTTTGGTATACGTGGATAGTGTCGTGTATACCCATCATTAAATTCAGTGGGTGGTTGTTTGGGCGGTTAATGATGAGTAATACTACACATTATTCCTGTGCTGATTTCTGATAGGTTCTCTTTTTTTCCGTTTTTTCATTCTTTTATGACCTGTTTCTCTTGCAGGAACTTGTCGGCTACCATGACATTGATTTTATATATTCTGACACAAACAGTGTTTGCGCTCAGCATATATGGATACCTTTGCTGATAGCAGCTGTGGTGATTTTCTGATTTCAGCACTGCAGTTAAAATCCTATTTTGGTATACGTAGATAGTGTCGTGTATACCCATCATTAAATTCAGTGGGTGGTTGTTTGGGTGGTTAATGATGAGTAATACTACGCATTATTCCTGTGCTGATTTCTGATAGGTTCTCTTTTTTTCCGTTTTTTCATTCTTTTATGACCTGTTTCTCTTGCAGGTACTCGTCGGCTACCATGACATTTATTTTATATATTCTGACACAAACAGTGTTTGCGCTCAGCATATATGGATACCTTTGATGATAGCAGCTGTGGTGATTTTCTGATTTCAGCACTGCAGGTAAAATCCTATTTTGGTATACGTGGATAGTGTCGTGTATACCCATCATTAAATTCAGTGGGTGGTTGTTTGGGCGGTTAATAATGAGTAATACTACGCATTATTCCTGTGCTGATTTCTGATAGGTTCTCTTTTTTTCCGTTTTTTCATTCTTTTATGACCTGTTTCTTTTGCAGGTACTCGTCGGCTACCATGACATTGATTTTATTTATTCTGACACAAACAGTGTTTGCGCTCAGCATATATGGATACCTTTGCTGATAGCAGCTGTGTTGATTTTCTGATTTCAGCACTGCAGTTAAAATCCTATTTTGGTATACGTGGATAGTGTCGTGTATACCCATCATTAAATTCAGTGGGTAGTTGTTTGGGCGGTTAATGATGAGTAATACTACGCATTATTCCTGTGCTGATTTCTGATAGGTTCTCTTTTTTTCCGTTTTTTCATTCTTTTATGATCTATTTCTCTTGCAGGTACTCGTCGGCTACCATGACATTGATTTTATATATTCTGACACAAACAGTGTTTGCGTTCAGCATATATGGATACCTTTGCTGAAAGCAGCTGTGGTGATTTTCTGATTTCAGCACTGCAGTTAAAATCCTATTTTGGTATACGTGGATAGTGTCGTGTATACCCATCATTAAATTCAGTGGGTGGTTGTTTGGGCGGTTAATGATGAGTAATACTACACATTATTCCTGTGCTGATTTCTGATAGGTTCTCTTTTTTTCCGTTTTTTCATTCTTTTATGACCTGTTTCTCTTGCAGGAACTTGTCGGCTACCATGACATTGATTTTATATATTCTGACACAAACAGTGTTTGCGCTCAGCATATATGGATACCTTTGCTGATAGCAGCTGTGGTGATTTTCTGATTTCAGCACTGCAGTTAAAATCCTATTTTGGTATACGTAGATAGTGTCGTGTATACCCATCATTAAATTCAGTGGGTGGTTGTTTGGGTGGTTAATGATGAGTAATACTACGCATTATTCCTGTGCTGATTTCTGATAGGTTCTCTTTTTTTCCGTTTTTTCATTCTTTTATGACCTGTTTCTCTTGCAGGTACTCGTCGGCTACCATGACATTGATTTAATATATTCTGACACAAACAGTGTTTGCGCTCAGCATATATGGATACCTTTGATGATAGCAGCTGTGGTGATTTTCTGATTTCAGCACTGCAGGTAAAATCCTATTTTGGTATACGTGGATAGTGTCGTGTATACCCATCATTAAATTCAGTGGGTGGTTGTTTGGGCGGTTAATGATGAGTAATACTACGCATTATTCCTGTGCTGATTTCTGATAGGTTCTCTTTTTTTCCGTTTTTTCATTCTTTTATGACCTGTTTCTCTTGCAGGTACTCGTCGGCTACCATGACATTGATTTTATATATTCTGACACAAACAGTGCTTGCGCTCAGCATATATGGATACCTTTGCTGATAGCAGCTGTGTTGATTTTCTGATTTCAGCACTGCAGTTAAAATCCTATTTTGGTATACGTGGATAGTGTCGTGTATACCCATCATTAAATTCAGTGGGTGGTTGTTTGGGCGTTTAATGATGAGTAATACTACTTATTATTCCTGTGCTGATTTCTGATAGGTTCTCTTTTTTTCAGGTTTTTCATTCTTTTATGACCTGTTTCTCTTGCAGGTACTCGTCGGCTACCATGACATTGATTTTATATATTCTGACACAAACAGTGTTTGCGCTCAGCATATATGGATACCTTTGCTGATAGCAGCTGTGGTGATTTTCTGATTTCAGCACTGCAGTTAAAATCCTATTTTGGTATACGTGGATAGTGTCGTGTATACCCATCATTAAATTCAGTGGGTGGTTGTTTGGGTGGTTAATGATGAGTAATACTACGCATTATTCCTGCGCTGATTTCTGATAGGTTCTCTTTTTTTCCGTTTTTTCATTCTTTTATGACCTGTTTCTCTTGCAGGTACTCGTCGGCTACCATGACATTGATTTTATGTATTCTTTCACAAACAGTGTTTGCGCTCAGCATATATGGATACCTTTGCTGATAGCAGCTGTGGTGATTTTCTGATTTTAGCACTGCAGTTAAAATCCTATTTTGGTATACGTGGATAGTGTCGTGTATACCCATCATTAAATTCAGTGGGTGGTTGTTTGGGCGGTTAATGATGAGTAATACTACACATTATTCCTGTGCTGATTTCTGATAGGTTCTCTTTTTTTCCGTTTTTTCATTCTTTTATGACCTGTTTCTCTTGCAGGTACTCGTCGGCTACCATGACATTGATTTTATATATTTTGACACAAACAGCGTTTGCGCTCAGCATATATGGATACCTTTGCTGATAGCAGCTGTGGTGATTTTCTGATTTCAGCACTGCAGTTAAAATCCTATTTTGGTATACGTGGATAGTGTTCTGTATACCCATCATTAAATTCAGTGGGTGGTTGTTTGGGCGGTTAATGATGAGTAATTCTACGCATTATTCCTGTGCTGATTTCTGATAGGTTCTCTTTTTTTCCGTTTTTTCATTCTTTTATGACCGGTTTCTCTTGCAGGTACACGTCGGCTACCATGACATTGATTTTATATATTCTGACACAAACAGTGTTTGCGCTCAGCATATATGGATACCTTTGCTGATAGCAGCTGTGGTGATTTTCTGATTTCAGCACTGCAGTTGAAATCCTATTTTGGTATACGTGGATAGTGTCTTGTATACCCATCATTAAATTCAGTGGGTAGTTGTTTGGGCGGTTAATGATGAGTAATACTACGCATTATTCCTGTGCTGATTTCTGATAGGTTCTCTTTTTTTCCGTTTTTTCATTCTTTTATGATCTATTTCTCTTGCAGGTACTCGTCGGCTACCATGACATTGATTTTATATATTCTGACACAAACAGTGTTTGCGTTCAGCATATATGGATACCTTTGCTGAAAGCAGCTGTGGTGATTTTCTGATTTCAGCACTGCAGTTAAAATCCTATTTTGGTATACGTGGATAGTGTCGTGTATACCCATCATTAAATTCAGTGGGTGGTTGTTTGGGCGGTTAATGATGAGTAATACTACACATTATTCCTGTGCTGATTTCTGATAGGTTCTCTTTTTTTCCGTTTTTTCATTCTTTTATGACCTGTTTCTCTTGCAGGAACTTGTCGGCTACCATGACATTGATTTTATATATTCTGACACAAACAGTGTTTGCGCTCAACATATATGGATACCTTTGCTGATAGCAGCTGTGGTGATTTTCTGATTTCAGCACTGCAGTTAAAATCCTATTTTGGTATACGTAGATAGTGTCGTGTATACCCATCATTAAATTCAGTGGGTGGTTGTTTGGGTGGTTAATGATGAGTAATACTACGCATTATTCCTGTGCTGATTTCTGATAGGTTCTCTTTTTTCCGTTTTTTCATTCTTTTATGACCTGTTTCTCTTGCAGGTACTCGTCGGCTACCATGACATTTATTTTATATATTCTGACACAAACAGTGTTTGCGCTCAGCATATATGGATACCTTTGATGATAGCAGCTGTGGTGATTTTCTGATTTCAGCACTGCAGTTAAAATCCTATTTTGGTATACGTGGATAGTGTCGTGTATACCCATCATTAAATTCAGTGGGTGGTTGTTTGGGCGGTTAATGATGAGTAATACTACGCATTATTCCTGTGCTGATTTCTGATAGGTTCTCTTTTTTTCCGTTTTTTCATTCTTTTATGACCTGTTTCTCTTGCAGGTACTCGTCGGCTACCATGACATTGATTTTATATATTCTGACACAAACAGTGCTTGCGCTCAGCATATATGGATACCTTTGCTGATAGCAGCTGTGTTGATTTTCTGATTTCAGCACTGCAGTTAAAATCCTATTTTGGTATACGTGGATAGTGTCGTGTATACCCATCATTAAATTCAGTGGGTGGTTGTTTGGGCGTTTAATGATGAGTAATACTACTTATTATTCCTGTGCTGATTTCTGATAGGTTCTCTTTTTTTCCGTTTTTTCATTCTTTTATGACCGGTTTCTCTTGCAGGTACACGTCGGCTACCATGACATTGATTTTATATATTCTGACACAAACAGTGTTTGCGCTCAGCATATATGGATACCTTTGCTGATAGCAGCTGTGGTGATTTTCTGATTTTAGCACTGCAGTTAAAATCCTATTTTGGTATACGTGGATAGTGTCGTGTATACCCATCATTAAATTCAGTGGGTGGTTGTTTGGGCGGTTAATGATGAGTAATACTACACATTATTCCTGTGCTGATTTCTGATAGGTTCTCTTTTTTTCCGTTTTTTCATTCTTTTATGACCTGTTTCTCTTGCAGGTACTCGTCGGCTACCATGACATTGATTTTATATATTTTGACACAAACAGCGTTTGCGCTCAGCATATATGGATACCTTTGCTGATAGCAGCTGTGGTGATTTTCTGATTTCAGCACTGCAGTTAAAATCCTATTTTGGTATACGTGGATAGTGTTCTGTATACCCATCATTAAATTCAGTGGGTGGTTGTTTGGGCGGTTAATGATGAGTAATTCTACGCATTATTCCTGTGCTGATTTCTGATAGGTTCTCTTTTTTTCCGTTTTTTCATTCTTTTATGACCGGTTTCTCTTGCAGGTACACGTCGGCTACCATGACATTGATTTTATATATTCTGACACAAACAGTGTTTGCGCTCAGCATATATGGATACCTTTGCTGATAGCAGCTGTGGTGATTTTCTGATTTCAGCACTGCAGTTGAAATCCTATTTTGGTATACGTGGATAGTGTCGTGTATACCCATCATTAAATTCAGTGGGTGGTTGTTTGGGCGGTTAATGATGAGTAAGACTACGCATTATTCCTGTGCTGATTTCTGATAGGTTCTCTTTTTTTCCGTTTTTTCATTCTTTTATGACCTGTTTCTCTTGCAGGTACTCGTCGGCTACCATGACATTGATTTTATATATTCTGACACAAACAGTGTTTGCGCTCAGCATATATGGATACCTTTGCTGACAGCAGCTGTGGTGATTTTCTGATTTCAGCACTTCAGTTAAAATCCTATTTTGGTATACGTGCATAGTGTCGTGTATACCCATCATTAAATTCAGTGGGTGGTTGTTTGGGCGGTTAATGATGAGTAATACTACGCATTATTCCTGTGCTGATTTCTGATAGGTTCTCTTTTTTTCCGTTTTTTCATTCTTTAATGACCTGTTTCTCTTGCAGGTACTCGTCGGCTACCATGACATTGATTTTATATATTCTGACACAAACAGTGTTTGCGCTCAGCATATATGGATACCTTTGCTGATAGCAGCTGTGGTGATTTTCTGATTTCAGCACTGCAGTTAAAATCCTATTTTGGTATACGTGGATAGTGTCGTGTATACCCATCATTAAATTCAGTGGGTGGTTGTTTTGGCGGTTAATGATGAGTAATACTACACATTATTCCTGTGCTGATTTCTAATAGGTTCTCTTTTTTTCCGTTTTTTCATTCTTTTATGACCTGTTTCTCTTGCAGGTACTCGTCGGCTACCATGACATTGATTTTATATATTCTGACACAAACAGCGTCTGCGCTCAGCATATATGGATACTTTTGCTGATATTAGCTGTGGTGATTTTTTGATTTCAGCACTGCAGTTAAAATCCTATTTTGGTATACGTGGATAGTGTCGTGTATACCCATCATTAAATTCAGTGGGTGGTTGTTTGGGCGGTTAATGATGAGTAATACTACGCATTATTCCTGTGCTGATTTCTGATAGGTTCTCTTTTTTTCCGTTTTTTCATTCTTTTATGACCTGTTTCTCTTGCAGGTACTCGTCGGCTACCATGACATTGATTTTATATATTCTGACACAAACAGTGTTTGCGCTCAGCATATATGGATACCTTTGCTGATAGCAGCTGTGGTGATTTTCTGATTTCAGCACTGCAGTTAAAATCCTATTTTGGTATACGTGGATAGTGTCGTGTATAGCCATCATTAAATTCAGTGGGTGGTTGTTTGGGCGGTTAATGATGAGTAATACTACGCATTATTCCTGTGCTGATTTCTGATAGGTTCTCTTTTTTTCCGTTTTTTCATTCTTTTATGACCTGTTTCTCTTGCAGGTACTCGTCGGCTACCATGACATTGATTTTATATATTCTGACACAAACAGTGTTTGCGCTCAGCATATATGGATACCTTTGCTGATAGCAGCTGTGGTGATTTTCTGATTTCGGCACTGCAGTTAAAATCCTATTTTGGTATACGTGGATAGTGTCGTGTATACCCATCATTAAATTCAGTGGGTGGTTGTTTGGGCGGTTAATGATGAGTAATACTACGCATTATTCCTGTGCTGATTTCTGATAGGTTCTCTTTTTTTCCGTTTTTTCATTCTTTTATGACCTGTTTCTCTTGTAGGTACTCGTCGGCTACCATGACATTGATTTTATATATTCTGACACAAACAGTGTTTGCGCTCAGCATATATGGATACCTTTGCTGACAGCAGCTGTGGTGATTTTCTGATTTCAGCACTTCAGTTAAAATCCTATTTTGGTATACGTGGATAGTGTCGTGTATACCCATCATTAAATTCAGTGGGTGGTTGTTTGGTCGGTTAATGATGAGTAATACTACGCATTATTCCTGTGCTGATTTCTGATAGGTTCTCTTTTTTTCCGTTTTTTCATTCTTTTATGACCTGTTTCTCTTGCAGGTACTCGTCGGCTACCATGACATTGATTTTATATACTCTGACACAAACAGTGTTTGCGCTCAGCATATATGGATACCTTTGCTGATAGCAGCTGTGGTGATTTTCTGATTTCAGCACTGCAGTTAAAATCCTATTTTGGTATACGTGGATAGTGTCGTGTATACCCATCATTAAATTCAGTGGGTGGTTGTTTGGGCGGTTAATGATGAGTAATACTACGCATTATTCCTGTGCTGATTTCTGATAGGTTCTCTTTTTTTCAGTTTTTTCATTCTTTTATGACCTGTTTCTCTTGCAGGTACTCGTCGGCTACCATGACATTGATTTTATATATTCTGACACAAACAGTGTTTGCGCTCAGCATATATGGATACCTTTGCTGATAGCAGCTGTGGTGATTTTCTGATTTCAGCACTGCAGTTAAAATCCTATTTTGGTATACGTGGATAGTGTCGTGTATACCCATCATTAAATTCAGTGGGTGGTTGTTTGGGCGGTTAATGATGAGTAATACTTCGCATTATTCCTGCGCTGATTTCTGATAGGTTCTCTTTTTTTCCGTTTTTTCATTCTTTTATGACCTGTTTCTCTTGCAGGTACTCGTCGGCTACCATGACATTGATTTTATGTATTCTTTCACAAACAGTGTTTGCGCTCAGCATATATGGATACCTTTGCTGATAGCAGCTGTGGTGATTTTCTGATTTTAGCACTGCAGTTAAAATCCTATTTTGGTATACGTGGATAGTGTCGTGTATACCCATCATTAAATTCAGTGGGTGGTTGTTTGGGCGGTTAATGATGAGTAATACTACACATTATTCCTGTGCTGATTTCTGATAGGTTCTCTTTTTTTCCGTTTTTTCATTCTTTTATGACCTGTTTCTCTTGCAGGTACTCGTCGGCTACCATGACATTGATTTTATATATTTTGACACAAACAGCGTTTGCGCTCAGCATATATGGATACCTTTGCTGATAGCAGCTGTGGTGATTTTCTGATTTCAGCACTGCAGTTAAAATCCTATTTTGGTATACGTGGATAGTGTCGTGTATACCCATCATTAAATTCAGTGGGTGGTTGTTTTGGCGGTTAATGATGAGTAATACTACACATTATTCCTGTGCTGATTTCTAATAGGTTCTCTTTTTTTCCGTTTTTTCATTCTTTTATGACCTGTTTCTCTTGCAGGTACTCGTCGGCTACCATGACATTGATTTTATATATTCTGACACAAACAGCGTTTGCGCTCAGCATATATGGATACCTTTGCTGATATTAGCTGTGGTGATTTTTTGATTTCAGCACTGCAGTTAAAATCCTATTTTGGTATACGTGGATAGTGTCGTGTATACCCATCATTAAATTCAGTGGGTGGTTGTTTGGGCGGTTAATGATGAGTAATACTACGCATTATTCCTGTGCTGATTTCTGATAGGTTCTCTTTTTTTCCGTTTTTTCATTCTTTTATGACCTGTTTCTCTTGCAGGTACTCGTCGGCTACCATGACATTGATTTTATATATTCTGACACAAACAGTGTTTGCGCTCAGCATATATGGATACCTTTGCTGACAGCAGCTGTGGTGATTTTCTGATTTTAGCACTTCAGTTAAAATCCTATTTTGGTATACGTGGATAGTGTCGTGTATACCCATCATTAAATTCAGTGGGTGGTTGTTTGGTCGGTTAATGATGAGTAATACTACGCATTATTCCTGTGCTGATTTCTGATAGGTTCTCTTTTTTCCGTTTTTTCATTCTTTTATGACCTGTTTCTCTTGCAGGTACTCGTCGGCTACCATGACATTGATTTTATATACTCTGACACAAACAGTGTTTGCGCTCAGCATATATGGATACCTTTGCTGATAGCTGCTGTGGTGATTTTCTGATTTCAGCACTGCAGTTAAAATCCTATTTTGGTATACGTGGATAGTGTCGTGTATACCCATCATTAAATTCAGTGGGTGGTTGTTTGGGCGGTTAATGATGAGTAATACTACGCATTATTCCTGTGCTGATTTCTGATAGGTTCTCTTTTTTTTCCGTTTTTTCATTCTTTTATGACCTGTTTCTCTTGCAGGTACTCGTCGGCTACCATGACATTGATTTTATATATTCTGACACAAACAGTGTTTGCGCTCAGCATATATGGATACCTTTGCTGATAGCAGCTGTGGTGATTTTCTGATTTCAGCACTGCAGTTAAAATCCTATTTTGGTATACGTGGATAGTGTCGTGTATACCCATCATTAAATTCAGTGGGTGGTTGTTTGGGCGGTTAATGAGTAATACTACACATTATTCCTGTGCTGATTTCTGATAGGTTCTCTTTTTTTCTGTTCAGCCCACGGGCTGCATGAAAAAAAAAAAAAAACTATATGCCAAACAAGGACCAGCAATGTACTGGTACGTTGCTGGACTTTGAGTGGTTATACCAGGATGATGCCTGCAGATTGAGGCATCATCTTGGTATCGTTTTTTACAGCCAGCGGTCGGCATACATGTAAAAGCAATCCTAGCAGGTAATTGGCCGCTAGACTGCTTTTACATGCAGTGGGAGGGGACTCCCCCTCCCCCCACCGCCGCCTTCCGCAGCCTTCCGTGGTTTTTCTCGGGCTCTCCTGTCCTATCGGTTAACCCGAGAGTGCAGCCGGTGGTTCAATTATCTAACCATAGAGCTAATTGGAGATGAGAATGGCTCCAATCATCTCTATGGCCTAAGATACCGGAAGCTACGAGCATTTCATGACTTCTGTTTCGCCAGAAATAAACAGGGCCATTGGGAAATTGGGAAAGTATTTTATCACACCAATTTTGGTGTGGTCAGATGCGTTAAGGTCAGAGGAGAGATCTAGAGTCTAAAAGACCCCAATTTTTTTAAAAAAGAGTACCTGTCACTACAGATTGCTATCATAGGGGATATTTCAATTCACTGTGATAACAATAAAAATGATTTAAAAAAAATTAAAGGAAAGGTGTCAAAATAACATAAAAAAGCAAAATTAAAAAAAAAAAAAATCAAGCCCCCCCCCTTTCCCCCCGGGCTTGCGCGCAATGGCGCACCCAAGCCTTGGTCTAGTGTCATATGTATACCACAATTGCAGCATGCATGTGAGGTATCGCCGCGAACGCCAGGTCGAGTGCAGTAATTCTTGCAGTAGACCTCCTCTGTAAGTCTAAAGTGGTAACCTGTAGAGACTTTTAAAGGTTTTTAAAAATGTACATACATTGTTGCCGCTGCGCAGGCGTGCGCAATTTTTAAAGCATGTCATGTTTGGTATCTATGTACTCGGCATAAGATCATCTTTTAAATTTTACCAAAAAAATTGGAATTATATAGTGTATTTGTGCAATAAATTAAAAAAAATGTATTTTTTTTGCAAAAATTGCGTTTGGAAAATCTGTGCGCAAATACCGTGTGACAAAAAAATTTGCAACATCCACCATTTTATTCTATAGGGCCTCTGCTTTAAAGAAATATATAATGTTTTGGGGTTCAAAGTAATTTTCTAGTAAAAAAAAAATATTTTTTCATGTAAACAAAAAGGCACAGAAAAGGCTTGGTTTTCAAGTAGTTAGAAGAGTGGGTGATGTGTGGATAAGATTGAGCATAAAATGCCAGGACAGTTCAAACTCCCCCCAAATGACCCCTTTTTGAAAAGTAGACACCCAGCTATTTTCTGAGAGGCATGGTGAGTCCATGGAGTATTTTATATTTTGCCACAAGTTTCGGGAAAATTATTATTATTTTTTTGTTGTTGTTTTTTTACAGAAAGTTGTCACTAAATGATATATTGCTCACGCAAGCCATGGGAATATGTGAAATGACACCCCAAAATACATTCTTTTGCTTCTCCTGAGTACAGGGATACCACATGTGTGAGACTTTTTGGGAGCCCAGCTGTGTACGCGACCTTGAAAACCAATCCCCATCTTCAGGTTTTCTAATGGCGTAAATTGCTGATTTTACGCCTGACTACCTGTCACAGTTTCAGAGGCCCTGAAAATTCAAGATAGCACAAAACCCCCCCAAATGACCCCATTTTGCAAAGTAGACACTCCCAGCTATTGGCTGAGAAGCATGGTGAGTCCATGGAATAGTTTATATTTTGCCACAAGTTTCGGGAAATGTTTTTCTTTTTTTTTTTTTTTACACAAAGTTATCAATTAATGATATAATGCTCACACATGCCATGGGTATATGTGAAATGACACCCCAAAATACATTCTGCTGCTTCTCCTGAGTACAGGGATACCCCATGTGTGAGACTTTAGCTGCGTACAGGACCCGGAAAAGCAATCCGCACCTTCTGGCTTTCTAAGGGCGTAAATTGTTGATCTCACTCCTTACTACCTATCACACTTTTGAAGTCCATAAAAAGCCAAGATGGCACAAAACCCCCCCAAATGACCCCATTTTGCAAAGTAGACACTCCAATCTATTTGCTGAGAGGCATGGTGAGTATTTTGCAGCTCTCATTTTTTTCGGAAAATGAAGAAAATACAGGAAAAATGCATTTTTCTTCCTCTTTTTTCAATTTCCAAAACTTTGTGACAAAAAGTGAGATCTGCAAAACGCTCAACATGCCTCTCTGCAAATAGCTTAGGGTGTCTACTTTCCGAAAAGGGGTCATTTGGGGGGGGGGGGGGGGTTGTGCTGTCTTGGCATTTCATGGCCTCCGAAACTGTGATAGGTAGTCAGGAGTGAAATCAACAATTTACGCCCTTGGAAAGCCTTAAAGTGGGGACTGGTTTTTGGGGACCTGTACTCGGCTAGACTGCAAAAAAGTCTCACACATGGGGTATCCCTGTACTCAGGAGAAGCAGCAGAATGTATTTTGGGGTGTCATTTCACATATACCCATGGCATGTGTGAGCAATATATCATTTACTGACAACTTTGTGAAAAAAAACATATATATATATATATATATATATATATATATATATATATATATATTTCCCGGAACTTGTGGCAAAATATAAAATATTCCATGGACTCACCATGCCTCTCAGCAAATAGCTTGGGGTGTCTACTTTCCAAAATGGGGTCATTTGGGGGGGGGGGGTTTGTGCTATCTTGGAATTTTAGGGCCTCCGAAACTGTGACAGGTAGTGCAGAGGTGACATGCACAATTTACACCATTAGAAAACCTGAGAGTGTTGATTGGTTTTCGCGGTCCTGTACACAGCTAGGCTCCCAAAAAGTCTCACGCATGGGGCATCCCCATACTCAGGAGAAGTGGCAGAATGTATTTTGGGGTGTCATTCCACATATACCCCTGTCATGTGTGAGAATTTTATCTTTTAGTGACAACGTTGTGTAAAAAAAAAAATAAAAAAAAAAATAGTAATTTTCCCAAAACTTGTGGTAAAATATAAAATATTCCATGGACTCACCATGCCTCTCAGCAAACAGCTCGGGGTGTCTGCTTTCCAAAATGGGGTCATTTGGGGGGGTTTGTGGTATCTTGACATTTCAGGGCCTCCTAAACCGTTAGAGGTAGTGAGAAAATGCAATGAAAAATGTGCGCCCTTTGAAATTCTGATGGTGGTGATTTGTTTTCGGGCTCCCGTACACAGCTAGGCTCCCAAAAAGTCTCACATATGTGGTATCCCTTTACTCAGGAGAAGCAGCATAATATATTTTGGGGTGTAATTACACATATACCCTTGGCATGTGTGAGCAATATATCATTTCAATGACAACTTTGTGTAAAAAAAAAAAAAAAATTTTTTAGTCATTTTTCAAACACCTGTGACAAAAAAATGAAATATTCAATGAGCTCAACATGCCTCTCAGAACATTCCTTAGGATGTTCTGATAATGTAGTTCTGATAAGGTAGTTTGGGGGGGTTTTGTACTGCCCCGCCATTTTAGCACTTCATGAAATGAGATATTAAAAAAGAATAGCGTAACCACGCAAAAGAAATGACTATTAAATCTGGAGACAATCCATAAATAAAAATGGGGATTTAGTCCCACCATATGGCCATATCGTGCTCAAGCCCACCACTGCGTCAAAGTACCCCATTATCAGTGGGTCCTATACTATCCATAAAAAAGGGTTGAATCCAGACTCTCCAACCCTTGGAGACAACACTCCTTGCTGGGATGGATGTGCTAATGCACTACAAAGGACTCCTCCTATATCTACTTGATGGTGGACTCTGATAGAGTACAGGTGTGTGTGGGGGGATGCTCAACCTCAGAAGTCTGGTCAGACAGAATACATAATAAACAAGCAAAAAATTGGGGGAGCAAACCCTGAACATGTATATCTAAAGCCGGTGCAGCTATGGACCAAGCAACATGTTTATTATGTATTCGGTTTGACCAGACTTCTGAGGTTGAGCATCCCCCCACACACACCTATACTCTATCAGAGTCCACCATCAAGTAGATATAGGAGGAGTCCTTTGTAGTGCATTAGCACGTCCATCCCAGCAAGGAGTGTTGTCTCCAAGGGTTGGAGAGGCTGGATTCACCCCTTTTTTATGGATAGTGTAGGACCCACTGATAATGGGGTACTTTGACGCAGTGGTGGGCTTGAGCACGATATGGCCATATGGTGGGACCAAATCCCCATTTTTATTTATGGATTGTCTCCATATTTAATAGTCATTTCTTTTGCATGGTTGCGCTATTCTTTTTTTAATATACATGTTGCTTGGTCCATAGCTGCACCGGCTTTAGATATACATGTTCAGGGTTTGCTCCCCCAATTTTTTTGCTTGTTTATTATGTATTCGGTTTGACCAGACTTCTGGGGTTGAGCATCCCCCCACACACACCTGTACTCTATCAGAGTCCACCATCAAGTAGATATAGGAGGAGTCCTTTGTAGTGCATTAGCACGTCCATCCCAGCAAGGAGTGTTGCCTCCAAGGGTTGGAGAGGCTGGATTCACCCCTTTTTTATGGATAGTGTAGGACCCACTGATAATGGGGTACTTTGACGCAGTGGTGGGCTTGAGCACGATATGGCCATATGGTGGGACCAAATCCCCATTTTTATTTATGGATTGTCTCCATATTTAATAGTCATTTCTTTTGCATGGTTGCGCTATTCTTTTTTTAATATACATGTTGCTTGGTCCATAGCTGCACCGGCTTTAGATATACATGTTCAGGGTTTGCTCCCCCAATTTTTTGCTTGTTTATTATGTATTCGGTTTGACCAGACTTCTGAAGTTGAGCATCCCCCCACACACACCTGTACTCTATCAGAGTCCACCATCAAGTAGATATAGGAGGAGTCCTTTGTAGTGCATTAGCACGTCCATCCCAGCAAGGAGTGTTGTCTCCAAGGGTTGGAGAGGCTGGATTCACCCCTTTTTTATGGATAGTGTAGGACCCACTGATAATGGGGTACTTTGACGCAGTGGTGGGCTTGAGCACGATATGGCCATATGGTGGGACCAAATCCCCATTTTTATTTATGGATTGTCTCCATATTTAATAGTCATTTCTTTTGCATGGTTGCGCTATTCTTTTTTTAATATACATGTTGCTTGGTCCATAGCTGCACCGGCTTTAGATATACATGTTCAGGGTTTGCTCCCCCAATTTTTTGCTTGTTTATTATGTATTCGGTTTGACCAGACTTCTGAAGTTGAGCATCCCCCCACACACACCTGTACTCTATCAGAGTCCACCATCAAGTAGATATAGGAGGAGTCCTTTGTAGTGCATTAGCACGTCCATCCCAGCAAGGAGTGTTGTCTCCAAGGGTTGGAGAGGCTGGATTCACCCCTTTTTTATGGATAGTGTAGGACCCACTGATAATGGGGTACTTTGACGCAGTGGTGGGCTTGAGCACGATATGGCCATATGGTGGGACCAAATCCCCATTCTTATTTATGTATTGTCTCCATATTTAATAGTCATTTCTTTTGCATGGTTGCGCTATTCTTTTTTTAATATACATGTTGCTTGGTCCATAGCTGCACCGGCTTTAGATATACATGTTCAGGGTTTGCTCCCCCAATTTTTTGCTTGTTTATTATGTATTCGGTTTGACCAGACTTCTGAGGTTGAGCATCCCCCCACACACACCTGTACTCTGTCAGAGTCCACCATCAAGTAGATATAGGAGGAGTCCTCTGTAGTGCATTAGCACGTCCATCCCAGCAAGGAGTGTTGTCTCCAAGGGTTGGAGAGGCTGGATTCACCCCTTTTTTATGGATAGTGTAGGACCCACTGATAATGGGGTACTTTGACGCAGTGGTGGGCTTGAGCATGATATGGCCATATGGTGGGACCAAATCCCCATTTTTATTTATGGATTGTCTCCATATTTAATAGTCATTTCTTTTGCATGGTTGCGCTATTCTTTTTTTAATATGAAATGAGATAGGCAGTCAGAAATTAAAGCTGCGTAAATTTCAGTATTTACACCATAGTTTGTAGACGCTATAACTTTTGCGCAAACCAATAAAAATACGCTCATTGAATTTTTTTTTGTCAAAGACATGTAGCTGGGGGGCGTGGTCGACGAGTGATGTGAGCGGACGTGTCCCACAGTAGCTCCGCTGGTATCCTGCTATTCTCCTGCTGATCTCAGCCATCCTGTGCCCGATTCACCTGCAACTTTCAGGATCACCTCTCCACATCCTCTGCTTGCCGGCCGTGCCACCATTTCCATCCGGACGGATGTCCTCCCGCGGCACGAAGTCCCGCTCGGCGGCGGACCCTGGCGGCCAAGATGGCGGCGCCGCGACCCGCTCGGCAAAGGAGGAGCAGAAGGAGGCCGCACAGCGCCTGTTCGCAAAGCCTCCAGGTAAAGACCTCGCTCCCCCTCTCTGTCAGGCTGATGTGGGGGATGTGGATATGACCTCGGGGGACTTGGGAGATGCTGGCCCTCTCCTGTCGCTGGACTCTGGGCCTTTGGCCCCCCCTGAGGCGGGAGCGGCGCTGCAGTTGGGGCCTACCTCCCCTTCCATGACCCTTGACTCGGAGCCCACCCTGCGGGATATCCTTTCAGCGGTCACCACTGGCAACGCTAACATCGCTAGATTGGCTGGTGAAGTTCAGGGCATGAAACTAGAACTGTCCTTAGTACGCCAGGACATGCAGAAGCTGCGGGATCGCACAGCTGCATTGGAGGGCCGGGTTAGTACTATAGAAGATGAGTGGCAACCATTACAGCGGGATGTTCAGTTTCTCCACTCTATTACTACAGCTAATGCAGCCAGATTGGAGGACATGGAAAACCGCTTGCGTAGGAATAATGTGAGGGCAGTGGGAATCCCTGAAAAGGCGGAGGGGAAACACCCTGTGGATTTTATTGAAGCATGGCTGCTGACAACCTTTGGCAAGGATTCCTTCTCCCCTATGTTTGCCGTGGAGCGGGCCCACAGGATCCCTGCTAGACCTCCTCCGCCGGGAGCCCCCCCCAGACCCTTTCTATTCAAGCTGCTCAATTACAAGGACCGCGATGTCATCCTGAATAAAGCAAGAACCACTGCTGATCTCTCTATAGATAATGCCAGGGTCTCTCTGTACCCTGATTTTTCTGCTGAAGTGCAACGCAGGAGAGCTAAATTTCTGGATGTTAAGAAGAGGCTGCGTAGGCTGAATGTGCCATATTTCATGCTTTATCCTGCCAAATTGAAGGTGGTGGTGAATGGCTCGACCCAATTCTTTGACAACCCCCAGGCCGCTGTGAACTGGCTGGATAGGGAGGAACGTCATCTAGCCCGGCAGGCACCCCCCTGAGTTTGGGGACGCTGTTATCCTTTACTGGCTTTGAGTTTCAGTCTATGATGCGGAGCACTGACTGTCCGTTTCCAAGTTTTCTTTTTTTTCTACAGTTGGTGTTTTTTACCCCCCAATAGGGGTATTACATTTGGGATCACCGCTCGGCTGAGCGAGACTGTCGTGTTTCCCCCCAGATTGATTGTATGCGGTTCCTTTGCATACTGTGCCCCTATCCTGTTGTCCTGCGGGGACATGCTGACTCCGTGGAACGGAGAATGGTTTACTACTGGGCCCTGTTGGCCCCCTTGACTTTGTTTTTTGCACTGCTGCTTTTCCCCCCTTCCCTACCTCATGTTCTTTTTCAGGTGAGACCTCTCAGGCCTAGGACTCTTCCGGCTGCAGATGGCTGGCGTGGACTGCATTTCCCTCTCTACTTACCTACGCACTCAGTGCGCATGCTCCCGGAGACTCTGTTCTGGCGAACTATGGTTGGCGGTGGGGAGTGGTATGTCGGGTGGTCTGGGGGAATTCTGCTGTTCCATTTATATTGTGTTTTTGTTAACTCATGGAGCTCTCACAGCTTAATGCATTAATCTTGTCCTGGAATGTTCGGGGCCTGGCGGATGGGGTTAAGCGTAAAGCGGTATTTGCATATCTTAGGAAGCTTAAACCCACTATTGTCTGTTTACAGGAGACCCACCTGGTGCGCACTTCCACGCATTTGCTACGCTCTCGGGCATATCCTGTTCAATACCATTCTGTTCACTCCTCGTATTCGCGGGGGGTGAGCATGTTGGTGTCCAGGGAGGTGGCTTTTGTGTGCCTGCGCAGCAGGGTGGACGATCTGGGGAGATATGTTTTTTTATTATGCAAAATTAATGGTTTTCTGTGTATTTTGGCTGCTGTCTATGTCCCTCCACCCTTCTCCCACGAGGTTCTCCGTCTATTGGCACAATTTATGGCGCCCCACCCCGATACCCCAGTATTGGCCGTGGGGGATTACAATAATTATCTTGACCCGGCACTTGACAAATTCCACCCCTCCTATCACGGGCCCGCCCCTATTTCACGCCCTACGGCGTTTGCTAAGTTTTTGACGGAATTGGGCCTCAGAGATGTTTGGAGGGACAGGCAGGCCTCCACTAAATGTTATTCCTGCTATTCAGCCACTCATGGAGGACTGTCACTCATTGATTTGGCCCTGGGAAATGACTCTATGAGGCCCCGGGTGACTGATTCGGCGTACGAGCCTCGCCTGGTGTCCGATCTTTCCCCGCTTTGGGTTAGGTTTTCGGTTCCGGGCTCGGGGACTCATGGGCTGTGGCGGGTGAACCCGTTCTGGCTGACGTTGTTCCCTGAGCCGGATCCGATTGCACCGGCCTTGGAAGACTTCCTGGCTGTTAATAGGGGTTCTGCCTCCCCTGCGGTGGTGTGGGATGCCCTTAAGGCCTTTTTGCGTGGTCAAATTATCAAAGGGATTACTATGGTTAAACGTAATTCTGCGCAGTGGGAGGAAACGGTTCGTGATGACATGAAGCGTAGGGAGGAGGCTATGATAGCCTCGCCCTCTCCCTCTGCGCAGAAGGCCTGGCTGGAGGCGCAGGCTTTGTATAACTCAGTGGTATTTTCAGCGGCTGAGAAGAAACGATATTTCCTGCAACAAACGTACTTTGAGGAGGGCGAGAACACTGGGCACATGCTGGCTATGGTAGCCAGGTCTCAACAGGATCCTGGCTCGGTGACGGAGATTGTCTCTCCCTCCGGGGAGGTGGTCTCCTCCACTCCTCAGGTGCTTGAGGGCTTTAGGCAGTTTTATGCTGATCTGTATCAGTCCCGGTGCGGGGGCCGGGGGGGGCCCTGTCCTCCTTTTTGGACGGGTGCTCCCTGCCTCAGCTTCGGCAGCAGGATAGTCTGTCCCTTAGTGCTCCGATTACAATGTCTGAACTGACGGATGCGTTGGGGCAGGCACCTAATAATAAGGCACCGGGAGCGGATGGCCTTCCGGTTGAGGTCTACTCTAGGTATGGGCGATTCCTTCTGCCGGCTCTCCTCTCCACTATGCGGGATATTATGCGGACGGGGGTCCTGCCGGATTCCATGAGTGAAGCCATTATTATTGTCTTGCCCAAGCCAGGGAAGGACCCTAGATACCCCGACTCATACCGACCGATCTCCCTGTTGACCACTGATATAAAACTTTTCGCACGTATTCTTGCTAACCGGCTTTCGAAGGTCATTACCTCCATCATTCACCCAGACCAGTCTGGATTTATTCCGGGCAGGTCCACGGCGATTAATATACGGCGGCTTTATCTCAATTTACAAATTCCAGTTGATAACCCGGGTAATAGAGCCATATTGTCCTCGGACGCGGCCAAGGCATTTGATAGTGTCGAGTGGCCTTATCTGTGGGAGGTCCTCTCTCGCTTTGGCCTGGGCGATGACTTCATTGGTTGGGTTAAGGCATTATATTCAGCACCTAGGGCGCGAGTCAGGGTGAATGGGGAACTATCTTCCCCGTTCCCCCTCTACAGGGGTACTAGGCAGGGGTGCCCTCTGTCCCCCCTGCTGTTTGCACTGGGGATAGAGCCGTTGGCGGCCCTCATTAGGTGTTCCCCGGCTGTGGTGGGTTTCCGGAGGGGTGACCTGGAGGAGAAGGTGTCCCTATATGCGGACGATATCCTTCTGTATTTGGGTGACACTGAGGGTTCCCTTAATTCGCTTATGGTTCTTATAGCACAATTTGGCTCATTTTCAGGTTTTTCTATTAATTGGGATAAGTCCATACTAATGCCTCTTGACCCCATACCCAATCCCTCTCTACCGGCCCTGGGTCGCCTGCGTGTAGCAGACACTTTTAGGTATTTGGGGGTGATGGTCTCCCCGGATCCGGCTCAGTACCTGCGTTTGAACCTGCTGCCTCTTTTAGACAAGCAACGTACTAAGGGTAAGAGTTGGAGTAAGCTGCCACTTTCGGTGGTTGGCAGAGTGAACTTAATTAAAATGATTTGGGCCCCCCAGCTATTGTATATCTTTCATAATTCTCCAATGTGGATCCCAGTGTCCTGGTTTAAGCGGGTGGAGTCCCAGTTTTGTGACCTTGTCTGGCGGAGGCAGCAGCCCCGTATTAAATTGTCTACCCTTCAGTACCCCAAGGATAAGGGTGGATTGGCAGTACCCCATCCGCGGATGTACTTTCTTGCAGCTCAGTTGCAGCACTTGGCGGGGTGGGGGGATCAGTCCTCGACGGACCCACAGTCCCTACTTCTGACTAATTCCAGGCTACCTCTCTCAGCGGCGTCCCTTTTGGAGATGGATCTTCCCTCATTGCCGTTCCGTGCTCCCACGGCGACCCTGTTGCGTCGCCTGTGGCGGGAACTGCGTGTGTTGTCACACTCGGACGGATTTTTTGATTTTACGCCACTGTGGGACAACCCAGCCTTTCCAGAGGTCGCTAGGTTGCAAGACTCTCTGGGGTGGCGGGACAGGGGTATAAGGTACTTTGCCCAACTGTTTGAGGGCTCTGTGCTTAAGCCTTTTGACCGCCTTCAGTCTGAATTTAATCTCCCTCGCCAACACTTCTATCGCTACCTCCAACTGCGCCATGCCCTTCAGACCCAGCAGCGACTGTCCCCCATACGACAGGCGGACCAGACGATTGTGAACTCAGTGATTAGGGCTCAAGATAAACGGGGACTGATCTCCCTTAGGTACCAATGGCTTCTCTCGTGTATACAGGACCCGGCCTCCTTGCGGTGTAGAGCGGCATGGGAAATGGATCTGGGGGATATTGGCGGAGATCAGTGGGATCAGGCCTTAGAGGCCCTTCCCTCGGTGTCTCTGTCGGCTTCCCACAAGCTTTCCCAGCTCTTTATACTCCATAGGACGTATCGTACCCCAGTCCTCCTGCATAAGTGGGGTAGGCGGGATACGCCTCTTTGCCCTAAATGTGATTCCCACAGGGGAGATTTCATACATCTGCTGTGGCGCTGCCCGAAGTTGGTTAGGTATTGGACTCAGGTCACACAATGCATTTCACAAGCTGCCCATGCACCTATACCGGTTGACCCTCTGGTGTGTCTGTTGGGCATACTAGACCCGGAGCCGTTTACCCCTGGTGCATATATAATGGTGCATAGGCTATTATACTTGGCCAGGAAACTGATTGCTAACTATTGGATGAGTCCAACGATTCCTACATTGGCACAGTGGGTGGCACGAGTCAATTATATTCTGCTAAGAGAACAGGTAGCGTATCGCCATCGTAATGCAGCCACAAAGTTTTATAAAATCTGGCAGGATTGGTTGGATTGCCCGGGACTAGCACCTGCACAGCTGCTTATGTATCGTATTCTGCAGGCTTAGTTTGTTGGTAGACATCCTGGCTGTAATGGGGTCTTTCTCACCTGAACTCCTATTTTCCCTTTCTTCCTCTTTCTTCCCTTCCTGTATTCCCCTTTCTTTTTCTCCTTCTCTCTGTTCGACCCATTCCCTTTTTTCTCCCTCCCTCTCTTGTTGTCCTTCTGGGAACTGGGCTCCTCCGTTCCTTTGCTGTGGTGGAGACCTGTTCCCGGTATCTCTCTATCCCTTGGATTCTGACATGGGTATGATGGCCACGTGGGCGTGGTGCTCTCGGGGGGTGTCACTTTCACACGGTTGATGTGGGGAGGTTTCTTCCTGCGCTTATGCCGAACCCTGTTTATCCTGATATGTTGCTGCTTTGGTTTATGTTTATATCGGCCTAAGTAGGTTCGGCCATTTCTATTATCTTAACACTACTGTAATTATTCATGTTTTTGTATTGCTCTATGCTGTTTCTTCTCACCAAGAGATGTGACCACTGCGAGGGTGCGGTATTTTTCAACATGTATGTATGTACCCGATTGTCATTGCTGTGAATGTTTTCACCTGTTCCCTTCCCTTCTCTGTTTTTTTTTTTTGTTTTTTGTTTTTAATAAACACCTTTTGGATTTAAAAAAAAAGACATGTAGCTAAATATATTTTGGCCAAAAAAAATACATAAATTGAGTATATTGGATATTTTTTAAAAGACAAAGTTGAAAATGTCATTTTTTTGCAAAATTTTCACTCTTTTTTTATTAATATCGCAAAAAATAAAAAGCGCAGAGGTGATCAAATACCACCAAAAGAAAGCTCTGTTTGTGGGAAAAAAACGACGTAAATTTCGTTTGGGTACCACATTGCATGACCGCACAATTGTCAGTTAAATTCACGAAGTGCCAAGTTGAAAAAAGGGGTCTGGTCAGGAAGGGGGTAAAATCTTCCGGGGCTTAAGTGGTTAAAATCATTTTTTTTTGCTGGAAAATTACTTTTTTTTTTTTAAACTCTTTTTTTATTTCAAAATGTGCAAAACAAAACAACATACAGTACATACATACAAGTATAAAAATAAAAAACAAACAAAAATATACCAAATTAGCATATCGATATGGTCTGGTCTTTTATAATATTTAACACAAAAAGACCAATCAAGCTCATATCCAAACCAGATGAAATAAATGATAACCATAAATAAATAACTGCCATATTTTGGTGTGTTCATCTTATCTTAGTAAAGCCCCGTACACACGTACCGATTGCCGGCCGTAAATATTCGGCCGACGACCGATCGGCCGATTGTAGGCTTGTTAGTATGATGCTTCCAACAGCCGACAGCGCATTTTCGGCCGAACAGAATCCGTCGTGCAGGCATTAAAATTTTTGTTGGCCAACACCAGAACGGCCGATTGTTCGCCAGTCAGTACAGATTTCGGCCGACAGACAGCAGATTAGCAAGACTGGGCATGCTCAGAAAAGAAAAAAGACAAGGAAAGTTAACCATCACATGACATCACTTCTGCAGTCGGCTGTTGTTGGCCGACAAAATTCGTGTGCAGTCTTTTGCAGTTTTCAACAGACACGACAGCCCTGGACAAAAGACGGCCGATCGTTCGGCCGACGATCAGTACGTGTGTACGGGGCTTAACTCTAAAGCTGGTCATAGGATGCATAAATACAAACTTACCTACATCCCATAGCCAGACATTCAAACACCCCCAGTTAACAAGTGGTCAACGTTGAAAAGCACCAAGCATCCCATATCATCTTATATTTCCTTGGACATCCCCTATTCACATAAAGAACCTTTTCATAAGGCAAAATCTGATTAACTGCTAATAACCAATTCCTTACAGTTGGAGGAATAGCTTGGATCCACTTCAAAGTAATAGCTTTCCTTGCCAAAAAAAAGTGTTTCTCTAAGCATAATCCTTTGGTGTCTAGACCAATGTTTCTGAACCTTTTTTCAGTCAAGGCACCCTTTACAATTATGGACAGTCTTTCAGGCACCCCATTTTAAAATGATTCTAATAGCTTTACATAATTCAGCAACATCCACATGTAGGAGGTGGTTTATTCTTCCAAAGAAAATAAACTTTTGCACACTGGTACTGACTAGTATTCCAATGTTTCTCTTCTCCCTCAGTTTCTTTCCATCAGTTAGCTAATGTCACCCCAGTGCTGAGGGAAAGGGGGAACAGGAGGGTCAATCAAGGATGCTGTGGAGGCACCAGACATCCTCCTTATTAACTGACGTCATTGGTCGTTAGGATGCCAGTGTCGAGAAAGGCGTAATGGTGCATAATATGAAAACCTGTGGCTTTGTGTAGCTAAAAGGCAGGCTTGATACACCTGCTGGCATGTATACAATTTTTGGTAAATTTTTTGGGTATTTTGCCAAGGCACCCCTAAAGAAACCTCAAGGCACACCAGGGTGCCTGGGCACCCTGGTTGAAAAAGGCTGGTCTAGACCATACCTTTTCATCCAGAATACCAAGCAGGCAAACTTCCGGAGTCAGAGGTACAGGTGTAGCTCATACCGAAGATAATATTTCGACCACTCTCTGCCAATATCTGACTATCACTGGACATTGCCAAATAGGGCAGGGCCATGAGGGCAGATTTCTGCCAGTTTATCTTAAGTACCGTGTAGGAAACAAACATTTCTATAATATGCATGGCCGCAGCCAGGGTATCATGGGAGTGATTAAAATATAATATGATATTGTCTGCATACAGACCAACCACATCAGTCCTACCTGCCTGGGTAATGCCTACAAGAGAGGAGGACTGCCACAGCTTAAGGGCCAGGGCCTCTATGGATACTGCAAATAAAAGCAGAGACAAGGGGCATCGCTGCCGGGTGCCCCTATAAAGCTGTATTGAATCAGACAAAAGTCCATTAACCAAAAGTTGAGAAGAGGGATTAGCATACAGTTTGGCAATCCATGTACAAAAATTCTCTCCAAAACAAAATGCCTTCAGTGTCACCTGCAAAAAAGGCCATTCAATAAAATCAAAAGCTTTCGCAGTATCCAACGAGGCCATTGCACATGAGTCTGGCAAATGGTTCCTAAGTTGAACTATAAGTTGTGTCCTTTCGGAGATTTATAGAAGTGGATTTCCCTGGCATAAAGCCAGTTTGATCCGGGCAGTGGCGGCTGGTGCTCAAATTTTTTTTTTGGGGGGGGGGCGCAAACAGAAAAATGTAATAGGCATTGCTTTGCGGCAAAAAACGCTGTAAAAAATTGCATGACTTTGAGGTCGCAAAAGTGTGAAAGGGGCCTTCAGTAATTAAGGTATAGTGTGCTCCCTTTCAATGCAGAGAGACCAGCGTGCCCCCTTTCAATGTAGAGTGACCAGCGTGCCCCCTTTCAATGCACGGTGACCAGCGTGCCCCCTTTCAATGCACGGTGACCAGCGTGCCCCCTTTCAATGCACAGTGACCAGCGTGCCCCCTTTCAGTGCACAGTGACCAGCATGCCCCCTTTCAATGCACAGTGACCAGCATGCCCCCTTTCAATGCACAGTGACCAGCGTGCCCCCTTTCAATGCACAGTGACCAGTGTGCCCCCTTTCAATGCACAGTGACCAGCGTGCCCACTTTCAATGCAGAGAGACCAGCGTGCCCCCTTTCAATGCAGAGAGACCAGCGTGCCCCCTTTCAATGCAGAGATGCCAGCGTGCCCCCTTTCAATGCAGAGAGACCAGCGTGCCCCCTTTCAGTGCAGAGAGACCAGCGTGCCCCCTTTCAAAGCAGAGAGACCAGCGTGCCCCCTTTCAATGCAGAGAGACCAGCGTGCCCCCTTTCAATGCACATTGACCAGCGTGCCCCCTTTCAATGAATGGTGATCAGCGTGCCCCTTTCAATGAACAGTGACCAGCGTGCCCCCTTTCAATGCACAGTGACCAGCGTGCCCCCTTTCAATGCAGTGACCAGCGTGCCCCCTTTCAATGCACAGTGACCAGTGTGCCCCCTTTCAATGCACAGTGACCAGTGTGCCCCCTTCAAAACAGTGACCAGCGTGCCCCCTTCAATGCAGTGACCAGCATACATGCCCCCTTCAATGCAGTGACCAGCGTACATGCCCCATTCAATGCAGAGACCAGCATGCGTACCCCCTTCAATGCAGTGACCGGCATACATGCCCCCTTCAATGCAGTGACCAGCGTACATGCCCCCTTCAATGCAGTGACCAGCGTGCATGCCCCCTTCAATGCAGAGACCAGCGTACATGCCCCCTTCAATGCAGTGACCAGCGTACATGCCCCCTTCAATGCAGTAACCAGCGTACATGCCCCTTCAATGCAGTGACCAGCGTGCGTGCCCCCTTCAATGCAGTGTGGCCCTGAGACCAGTGCACTTACTTGGATCAGCAGCAGCGGCGGAAGCTTCCCTCAGTCCCCTAGCGCGTCTCATCGAGTCCTCCTGCTCCCGCCTCGGCCAATGGCATGGGGTTTGCCTTGCGGCCAATCAGGAATCAGGTATAAGACCCGCTCCCTGATTGGCCAGGAGGAGGATCCGTGTGACAATAGCGAATTTTCATTTGCTATTGTCACACAATGGGTGGTCCCGGGGCGCACTGCTCTGCGCCCCGGGTCCACCCTTTGCTGCAGCCTATTAGAGCCTCTGGCTCTAATCAGGTGATGCAAAAAAAAAAAAAAGCCCCATTGAACTCCATACGTCCGGCGCCCCGCATGTAGATTAGGGGGCCGGATGCATGGATAGGGGGGGCGGCGCCCCTGCGCCCCCAACACACCGGCCGCCACTGTCTACGGGCCAGGATCTTAGTGAGGATTTTATAATCTATATTTAATAAAGATATAGGCCTATATGAGGAACAGTTAAGTCTTTCGGGATAAGCACTACCGTAGCCGAGTACATGGACTTTGGAAGACCCCCTTCTCGAAAGGCGGTTGCAAACACCTGGGTCAATATAGGTGCAAGAATGTCAATATATTGACTATATACCTCTAATGGGAGACCATCAGGTCCTGATGCCTTCCCTGCAGCTAAACTCGCTATCGCCTCTCTCACCTCCTCCTCAGTTGGATTCCTATCTAACAGCTCAACCTGTTCAGTTGTCAATGTTGGGAACTGTAAATCACCAAGATAGGCAGATATCTCACTTGTACTATATGTGAGAGAGGTGGCCTACATACTGTATTAGTATAAAATGCATGGAAGTAAAACAAAATGCCTGCCACGTCTCTCACACCTGTACCATCAGAGCGTTTTTATATAGGTGATCACTAGACTGGCATTTTGTTGTTTTCCCATATGGGCCAACAAGTGACTTGAGTAGTTGCCTTGCTCAAAATACTTTTGCTGCAAATAAAAATGTTTACGTTTAGCATTAGCTGACATATGTGCAGTGTATAGCCTAGCTGAAATCTCCCATTTGGCTCTAGTAGGTTCTGATGGGGAAGCCAAAAATGCTGCCTCAGCAGTTCTACATTTCCCCTCCAACTCCTCGGTCTCATGTCTGGTCACTCGTTTAATATAGGAAATGGTAGACCTGAGGGCCCCCCGCAGGTATGCCTTGAGGGTATCCCAAAAAATCAAATCCCTAGTGGGACCATGTGCCTCCAGGAATACCTGCAATTGCTCCGGAATATGGTCGTGAAAACCAATCTGGGACAACCAAAATGGTTGAAATTTTCAGGTTTGTCTCAAGCCCGCAATACCAGTCGCAAGAGCAACTACTAATGGTGAGTGGTCAGACACCCCTCAAGTTAAATAATCAATAGACACCACTCTGGGAACAATTTTTCATTTCCCAGAGCCAAGTCTATCCTAGACAGACAGCCCCTACCTTGAATATCCCAGCAATCGGCCCTTGTATGGGGATTAAGAGTTCGCCACAAATCTCATCATCCAAACTCTTCCGCAAGCAGACGAAATGTAGGGGGTTGCTGCGAATGGAGAGGAGGACCACATCTATCCAGTTGTGATTCTAATAAAAGATTAAAATCCCCAAAACACAGAACCACAGGTTCTGAGTAAGAGCTTGCAAACATCATGGCCTCTTTAACGATATGCAACGTAGCAAGAGAAGGGTTATATATTCCCAAAATAACAAAAGGCATATCATACAATTGAGCCCGCACAAATACATATCGTCAGTCAGGGTCGCTTTTATAGTTACATAGTTAGTGAGGTTGAAAAAAGACATCAGTCCATCCAGTTCATCCTATGATGTGTGTGTGTGTTTGCTGTTAACCGTACATTGTATACCCCTATATGTTGTGGTCTTTAAGGTGCCCGTCTAATAGTTTTTTGAAACTATCAATGCTCCCTGCTGATACAACTGCTTGTGGAAGAGAACTCCACATCCTTACTGCTCTTACAGTGAAGAACCCCTACGTATTTGAAGGTTAAACTGTTTTTCCTCTAGTTTTAGCGAGTGGCCACGTGTCTTATTGTATTCCCTTTCTCTGAATAGTTTGTTCCTTATGCTAGGGTCGCCAGTACAGTATTTGTACACTAATATTCTGTTTAATACAGTCCCATGAAACAGACCTATGGACTAAAAGTGAGACCCCCCTGGAGTATGCAGAATAATTAGAGTGTATTGACCATTGAATCCAAGGTTTACATAGTTGATTAACAGTGTCAGGAACCAGATGTGTCTCTTGAAAACCTATGATCTGGGCCTTCGACTGGAGAACAGCAGTAAACACTTGAGATCTTTTCTGAGGGGTACCCAAGCCCCTGACATTCCAGGTGATAAAGTTACATTGGACGGCCATCTTGTGAAAAATAGGGGAACTCCAAAGAGGAATCAACATCTGCACTGACCTCCCAAACCCTTACCGCAGAAAGGCTTCTAACATTATGCATCCATACAATTAGCAAGGTCAATTGAGCACACCAAAAAACGAGACAACCATATATATATATATATATATATATATATATATATACCCAAACTTTAAGCAAAGTGACATAAAAAGAAAAAAACACTGGGGCATTGCCTGCTCACAGCAACATTGTATGCCAAGGCAATTTGTGGGTGCAGCCGCCACACGTGCTCTTAATAAAGCTAAATCAATCCATATGAGGGATCTATCAAAAATGGTAGCCCGCAAAAAGGAAAATAAAAGTGCTGGCCACAGTACATTAACAAAGTATCATCAGAGAAAATTTGCAGCAAGTATTGCAAGCTGAAAAAATGTTTCTGGTCACAACATGATTAGATCTAAAATCAATGGTGGCATCCCTTAGAGTGAAGCCAGTCTTGTACCGCTTCAGGTGTGTTAAAGAAAAGCGTTTTTCCATCAACTACGCGCAGGGTATGCCATTGAGTAGATAATGTGATGGCCTTTTAGCTTCCTTTTAACTTCAATAAAAGTGGCTCTCAATTTTTGCAGTTCCACCGAGAAATCGGGAAAGAAAGAAACGTGCACTTTTTATATTGAATATGGCCCTTTTGCCTGGCTTTACGCAGTATAAGGTCACAGTCTCTGCAGTTTAACAAGCGGGCCAAAAGGGGCCTTGGTGGAGCCCCTGGAACAGGGGGCCTTGCAGGTACTCTATGGGCCCTCTCCACTGCAAAAGCTGAAGAAAAGGTAGTGTCTGGGAACAGAGATCCAAGATTCCACAAAATCACCAGGATTTTGCCCCTCAACCCTCTCCGGTAAACCAACAAGTCTAATATTGACAAAGAAATACTTATTACTAAATATAAGATTGCGCTAAACTAAAACACTATTGTGATCATGATCAATATAGTGAAAAAATGCAAAACAACAATTTATAGTGCTACAATGCAAAACCAATAAACCGACAAATCAAGTGAAACATATCATTCCAAAGTGTCCATAGCACAGTCCATAGTGTGTAACAACGGATATCCAGATAATGATGAACACTTGTTATGTAGATTGGATAGCAATATACACCTCCACCAGATCACCCAGAGTGTATATGTGCTTACCAGAAGCTGTGGACCCCTTATTACAGGGGGTCAATAAGGCGGATATAATCACAGACACCAGGCATCAGAAAGAGGCACCGTCTCCACGTATTCACAGATGATCCCACTAAGATAACCTGGGAAATGGGCTCCCAAACAGCATAACCAGGAAAAACAAAAATGGTCTCGATAGTGAAGTACGTTTAAACAATACGATTTTTATTCAGAGATGGATGCACTTACATATAGTAGGTGAAAGCAGGACATATAATAGCGTGCGGTCTCCAGTTCACGAACGCCTTCCACGTTCCATGTGCGTGTCACCAGGAGCCGGAAGTAAGTTGGCGCAGTCACAGGTCCTTGCGTCCCCACACGTTTCGTCAGTACGTTGACTGACGTCATCAGGGTCAAGCTCCCTTCATCACCTTATCATTTTTCAAGTCTAATATTATTAATTATTATAATAATACTTATTATTTTACCCCTATTGCAATTACTTTAACCAATCCCCCTGTGGCTCCCCCTGCAGCAGCTCAAAGTTGGGTGGGAGGGAGGGAAAGGAGGAGAAGCCAGATGTGCTGCAGGGGGAGCCACTGGGGGATCTGTTTCAAGGATTGAAATGTAGTCTATTCATAAATACACTGAACAAAAATATAAACACAACACTTTTGTTTTTGCCCCCATTTATCATGAGCTGAACTCAAAGATCTAAGACTTTTTCTATGTACACAAAAGGCCTATTTCTCTCAAATAGTGTTCACAAATCTGTCTAAGGCTGGCCATACATTATACAATTTTCTGTACAATTTTCTTGAAATTTACCTTCAACTATGTAGTGCAAAGGCCTGTCTAATTGTAAACAAGTGAAAGTGTTTCGTTTTGACCCTATATTATGTGGTTTTTGGTAAATCTAACCGAAAATTGTACAACAAAATGGAACATGTATGAGCAGCCTAAATCTGTGTTAGTGAGCACTTCTCCTTTGCCGAGATAATCCGTCCACCTCACAGGTGTGGCATATCAAGATGCTCATTAGACAGCATGATTATTGCACAGGTGTGCCTTAGGCTGGTCACAATGAAAGGCCACTCTAAAATGTGCAGTTTTGTCACACAGCACAATGTCACAGATGTTGGAAGTTTTGAGGGAGCGCGCAATTGGCATACTGACTGCAGGAATGTCCACCAGAACTTTTGCCCATGAATTGAATGTTCATTTCTCTACCATAAGCCATCTCCAAAGGCGTTTCAGAGAATTTGGCAGTACATCCAACCGGCCTCACAACCGCAGACCACGTGTAACCACACCAGCCCAGGACCCCCACATCTGGCATCTTCACCTCCAAGATCGTCTGAGACCAGCTACCCGGACAGCTGCTGCAACAATCGGTTTGCATAACCAAAGAATTTCTGCACAAACTGTCAGATACCGTCTCAGGGAAGCTCATCTGCATGCTTGTCATCCTCATCGGGGTCTCCACCTGACTGCAGTTCAGCGTTGTAACTGACTTGAGTGGGCAAATGCTCACATTCAATGGTGTCATGAATGAATCACGGTTTTCACTGTACAGGGCAGATGACAAACAGCGTGTATGGCGTTGTGTGGGTGAGCGGTTTGCCGATATCAATGTTGTGGATCGAGTGGCCCATGGTGGCGGTGGGGTTATGGTATGGCAAGGCGTATGTTATGGACCACGAAAACAAGTGCATTTTATTGATTGCATTTTGAATGCAAAGAGATACCGTGACGAGGTCCTGAGGCCCGTTATTGTGCCATTCATCCACGGCCATCACCTCATGTTACAGCATAATAATGCACGGCCCCATGTTGCAAGGATCTGCACACAATTCCTGGAAGCTAAAAACATCCCAATTCTTGCATGGCCAGTATGCTCACCGGACATGTCACATTGAGCATGTTTGGGATGCTCTGGATCGGCATATACGACAGCGTTTTCCAGGTCCTGCCAATATCCAGCAACTTCGCACAGCCATTGAAGAGGAGTGGACCAACATTCCATAGACCACAATCAACAACCTGATCAACTCTATGCGAAGGAGATGTGTTGCACTGCGTGAGGCAAATGTTGGTCACACCAGATAATGACTGGTTTTCGGACCCCCCCCAGTACAGTAAAACTGCACATTTTAGAGTGATCTTTATTGTGGCACTCAGAGGCGGCTCTAGGCTTTGTGAGGCCTAAGGCAAAACTTGGACATGAGGCCCCACTCACGCCCATAATGGGAAAAATAATTCAAGTGATAAAGATCAACTGTATAAATTGCATATGTTAAAAGCCTTAACCTCTGTACTATGAATTCACAGTTTCTAGAATTTTCTCTGACCAATTCTTTAATCAAAGATCAATAAACATCAGGTAGGTATGTATATATATATATATATATGTCTGCTCTTACATCACAGTCCCCAGCATTTCACTATAGGTCATGATTCCCTGAGTCCCTCCTTACATCAGAGTTCAGTGTTCCCCTTACATAAGAGTTCTCCTTTAAATCAGATTCCCCCCAGCATCTCCTCCTTACATCAGAGTCCACAGAATTCCTCTTTACATTAGAGTCCCCCTCTTAACCACTTGCCTACTGTGCACTTAAACACCCTTCCCATCCAGGCCAATTTTCAGCTTTCAGCGCTGTCACACTTTGACTGACAATTGCACGGTCATGCTACACTGTACCCATATGAAATTTTTATCATTTTTTTCACACAAATAGAGCTTTCTTTTGGTGGTATTTAATCATCTCTGGGTTTTTTATTTTTTACAAAAAAAAAGAATAAAGACAGAAAATTTTATTTTCTGCGAGTAAATTTTGAAAATAAATTTTTCTCCTTCACTGATGTGCGCTGATGAGGCGGCACTGATGGGCACTGATAGGCTGCACTGATGGGCACTGATGAGGTGGCACTTATGGGCACTGATGAGGAGGTACTAATATGCCGCACTGATGAGCACTGATAGGCGGCACTGATAGGCAGCATTGATAGGCGGCACTGATAGACGGCACTGATAGGCGGCACTGATAGGTGGCACTGCTGGGCACTGAGAGGTGGCACTGCTGGGCACTGAGAGGCGGCAATGACGGGCGGCACTGATGGGCACTGATAGGCGGCACTGATGGGCACTGGCGGATGGCACTGATGGACACTGATGGGTGGCACTGATGAGCACTGATGGGCGGCACTGATGAGCACTGATGGGCAGCACCATCAGTGCCCACACTCAGTGCCCATAGTGCTGCCAGTCAGTGCTCATCAGTGCCTAGATGAGCAGGCACTGATGGGCACTGACTAGCAGCACTATGGGCACTGATTGTGGGCATTGATGGGGGGCACTGATGGCGGGCACTGTGGGCACTGATGGCGGGCACTGTGTGTGTTTTTTTACCTTTAGTAATCAGGGCACTGGTGATCAGTGCCCTGATTACATCGCTGTGTGTCCCCGGCGGCTGACGGCTCCCCCTCCTTCCTCACACTGCAGGCTCTGTGTGAGGAAGGAGCGCCGGCGATGAGAGATGATCTCATATGCCATTCACCACAGATTCTCCCCGATGCGCGCTCGCGGGAGCGCGCGGGGGGCGTGTCACTGGGAGGCCGTTTAAAAAAGGCCTCCCGAAAATTCAAGTCCGCGCTGCAGCCGTATATAGGCTGTAGCACGGATGGGAGCAGGTTAAATCAAATTTCACAGAGTCCCTGTTACATCAGAGTCTCCAGAGTTTCCCCCTTACACTGTAAGCGGGGACTCTGAAGACTCTGATGTAAGAGGAGTTCTGGGAACCCTGATTTAGGGGGAATGTTGGGGACTCTGAAGTAAGGGGAGTTCTGGGAACCCTGATTTAAGGGGGAATGCTGGAGACTCTGGTGTAAAAGGGAACTCTGTGGTCACCAAAGCTCCCCCTTGCATCAGAGTTTCCAGAGGCCCCCTTACACTTCCCTTCCTCAGTCCGCCACAGTCTAGGGCACGACAAGTCCCACTGCAGAAGGCTGCCATACCTGAGTCCCCACAGAGGGCACTGTAAATTCCAGTATAGTGCACTGCCATTCCTCCCTGAGGAATGGAAGCCTGCTATGCTTGGACTTGTACTGCTCTCTGTAGGGGACTGAGGAACTACTGCCTGCTATGCTAAGAGTTGTAGTGCCCTCTGTGGCGACTAAGACACGGTAGCCTGCTATTCCGGAGGGGCCCTCTCCCCCAGCCACCCAGGGGCTCTCTCCTTCTACCCCAGACACCCAGCGGCCCTCTCCTTCTACCCCAGACACCCAGCGTCCCTCTCCTTCTCCCCCAGCCACCCAGGGGCCCTCTCCTTCAGCCATTCTCTGAGGAATGGAAGCCTGCTATGATTGGACTTGTACTGCTCTCTGTAGGAGACTGAGGAACTACTGCCTGCTATGCTAAGACTTGTAGTGCCCTCTGTGGCGACTAAGACATGGTAGCCTGCTATTCTGGAACTTGTAGTGCCCTCTGTGAGGGACTGAGGATTCCTCAGTTCTCCACATTCTAGGGCACTATAAGTCCCAGCATAGTGGGCTGTCATTCCTCAGTCCCTTACAGCTGGAGGGAAAAACAACAGAGTTAAACATCTAAAGGACAACTCCAACCAAAACTACCAATAATGTACAGAGTCCATATGCTATATAATGTCACAGCCCCGCTACCCCTCACCTTCCACCTCGGGTGCTGTCATTGTGTAGGTCAAAGGGCTCCAGCTCCACCATGTTTGGCTTTGATGTCATATATGCAGGACTGGCTCAGCTCCACTCTCTTCCCTGGCAACTGACTCTGGCATCACAGGGGGCCTCTCCTCCTCCCTCAGCCACCCAGGGGCCCTCTCCTTCTCCACCAGCCACCCAGGGACCCTCTCCTTCTTCCCCAGCCACCCAGGGGCCCCCCTCTCCTTTTCCTCCAGCCACCCAGGGGCCCCCTCTCCTTCTCCTTTAGGCACCCAGGAGCCCTCTCCTTCTCCTCCAGCCACCCAGGGGCCCTTCTCCCCCAGCCACCCAGGGGCCCTCTCCTTCTCCCCTGGCCACACAGGGTCCCTATCCTTCTCCCCCAGACACCCAGGGGCCCTCTCCTCTCCCAGCCACCCAGTTGCCCTCTCCCTCTCCCCCAGCCACCCAGGGACCCTCTCTCCCAGCCCCCCAGGGGCTCTCTTCTTCTTCACCTCCAGCCACCCAGGGGCCCTGTCCTTCTTCTCCTCCAGCCACCCAGGGGCCCTCTCCTTGTACTGCAGACACCCAGCGGCCCTCTCCTTCTCCCCCAGCCACCCAGGGGCCCTCTCCTTCTCCCCCAGCCACCCAGGGGCCCTCTCCTTCTGGCTCAGCCACCAAGGGGCCCTCTCCTTCTGGCTCAGCCACCCAGGGGCCCTCTCCTTCTCCCACAGCCACCCAGGGGCCTTCTCCTTCTCCCCAGCCACCCAGGGGCCATCTCCTTCTCTCCCCAGCCACCCAGGGGCAATCTCCTTCTCCCCAAGCCACCCAGGGGCCATCTCCTTCTCCACCAGCCTCCTAGGGGCCATCATCTTCTCCCCCAGCCACCCAGGGGCCATCTCCTTCTCACTCAGTGAGGGAAAAACAACAGAGTTAAACATCTAAAGGACAACTCCAACCAAAACTACCAATAATGTACAGAGTCCATATGCTATATAATGTCACAGCCCCGCTACCCCTCACCTTCCACCTCGGGTGCTGTCATTGTGTAGGTCAAAGGGCTCCAGCTCCACCATGTTTGGCTTTGATGTCATATATGCAGGACTGGCTCAGCTCCACTCTCTTCCCTGGCAACTGACTCTGGCATCACAGGGGGCCTCTCCTCCTCCCTCAGCCACCCAGGGGCCCTATCCTTCTCCCCCAGCCATCCAGTGGCCCTCTCCTCCTCCCTCAGCCACCCAGGGGCACTCTCCTTCTCCCTCAGCCACTCAGGGGCCCTCTCCTCCTCCCTCAGCCACCCAGGGGCACTCTCCTTCTCCCTCAGCCACCCAGGGGCCCTCTCCTTCTCCCTCAGCCACCCAGGTGCCCTCTCCTTCAGCCACCCAGGGGCCCTTTCCTCTTCCCCTAGCCACCCAGGGGCCCTCTCCTTTTCCCCTAGCCACCCAGGGCCCCTTTCCTTTCCCTTAGCTACCCAGGGGCCCTCTCCTTTTCCCCTAGCCACCTAGGGACCCTCTCCTTTTCCCCTAGCCACCCAGGGACCCTCTCCTTCTCTTCCAGCCACCCTCTCCTCCCCCAGCCATCCAGGGCCTTCTTATTCTTCTCCTCCTCCACCAACCATTCTAAGACTCTTCCAACTTCCCTGGGGCTACTCACCCCCTTTACGTAGTAGACACCACAAATCTATGACCAGCCTGCAGAGTGACAAGTCAGGGGCCTGGTTAACTGTATGTTCCTGGGCCAGGGCAGAGCTCTTCTCCCAGAGCAACAACCGGTGATAGCAGAGTGAGCGGACCGGGCAGTCACTTCCTACTGATGCAGGTACACGCCCACCGATTCCTCCACATCTTAGGATTACATGATCAGATGGCCAATCCCCAGGCAGAGAAGGCGGGGTAAGTGTCAGCGAACAACAGACACCTGGCCGCCGCAGTGAAGGGACTGCAGCACACTGCTGCAACTTTTATATCCGAGGATTTAAAACAATCTTTTACTTGGGAGATTTCCCTGACTGCACCCTTCTAAATGTTGTCGCTCCGCCACTGGCCGCGAGGCCCCTGTAGGTGCGAGGCCTTAGGCGACCGCCTAATTTGCCTAATTAGAGAGCCACCTATGGTGGCACTGTACACTTCTTAACTCTGCACTCTGTACACAGGACACTCCTTAACTCTACACTCTGTACACAGTACGCTCCTTAACGCTACACTCTGTACACAGTACGATCCTTAACTCTGCACTCTGTACACAGTACATTCCTTAACTCTACACTCTGTACACAGTACGCTCCTTAACTCTGCACTCTGTACACAGTACGCTTCTTAACTCTGCACTCTGTACGTAGTGCACTCCCTAATTGCAGTCTGTACACAGTACACTCCTTAACTCTGCACTCTGTACACAATACACTCCTTAATTCTGAACTCTGTACACAGTACACTCCTTAACTCTACATTCTGTACACAGTACGCTCCTTAACTCTGCACTCTGTACACAGTACGCTTCTTAACTCTGCACTCTGTACGTAGTGCACTCCCTAACTGCAGTCTGTACATAGTATACTCCTTAACTCTGCACTCTGTACACAATACACTCCTTAATTCTGAACTCTGTACACATTACACTCCTTAACTCTGCACTTTGTACACAGTACACTTCTTAACTCTGCACTCTGTACACAGTACACTCCTTAACTCTGCAATCTGTACACAGTACACTCCTTAACTCTGCACTCTGTACACAGTACACTTCTTAACTCTGCACTCTGTACACTGTACACTTTTTAATTCTACACTCTGTACACAGTACGCTTCTTAACTCTGCACTCTGTACACAGTAAACTTCTTAACTCTGCACTCTGTACGTAGTGCACTCCCTAACTGCAGTCTGTACACAGTACACTCCTTAACTCTGCCACTCTGTACACAATACACTCCTTAAATTCTGCACTCTGTACACATTACACTCCTTAACTCTGCACTTTGTACACAGTACACTCCTTAACTCTGCACTCTGTACACAGTACACTTCTTAACACTGCACTCTGTACACAGTACACTTCTTAACTCTACACTCTGTACACAGTACGCTCCTTAACTTTGCACTCTGTACACAGTACACTCCTTAACTCTGCCACTCTGTACACAATACACTCCTTAATTCTGCACTCTGTACACATTACACTCCTTAACTCTGCACTTTATACACAGTACACTCCTTAACTCTGCACTCTGTACACAGTACACTTCTTAACTCTACACTCTGTACACAGTACGCTCCTTAACTTTGCACTCTGTACACAGTACGCATCTTAACTCTGCACTCTGTACACAGTACACTTCCTAACTCTGTACGTAGCACACTCCTGAACTCTGCACTCTGTACTCCTGAACTCTGCATACATAGTTTTACAGTTTTTGAGGTCAACTATAATGCTGACGCGGCCCTCTATGAAATTGAGTTTGACAAGCCTGATGTAGACCCTTTTTGTTCTGCAGCTGCACCAGACGATCTCCAAATACAGAGACAGTATCAATCTACAAAATATAAAATAGGGAGCACTTTTAGAGTAGCCACTTGTGTAATTCCAAGTTGAAACAATGTAATTTTCTGAATGTTTTCATTAGCTGTCACTTGCTTGACACAGGAGAGCATTCAGGCTTGTACAGTAGAGCTCTGCAGTTAAGATTCTGAGTCCCCAGTCCTTGATTTTTACAACTTTGTTTCAGCTGATGACTGCAGAGGATAACTAAACAGCTTTTTTGCGAAATCAAAAAAAAAAGGAGGGGGGAATGTTTGGGACTTTGCATGAGACACACGGTGGGATAAGCCGTGGGTCTCCATCCCTATTCAATAGAATTGGAAGAGAAGGTTAGGACTTTGAATGAGAGATATGACCAGGTAAACAGGAGACAATAAAACCATTTATTGTACATACACTTAAGGAACCATAACATACAAGATAATAACACAATAATTGAAATGATGAGTAATAAATGACCCCAGGTCCAGTGTTCATAAAAACAAAATTGGCAATTTTCAAGAGTAGAATAATGGTATGTATGTGCAACATCAATAGGCTCATAAATCCAACCATAGTATAGTATGTATATGACATCAAGAAATTCTCAAAGCGTTTCGTGGATCGTATGTACCACTTCATCAGGAGTAAATGTCTAGCCATGTCTATAAAAGATATATGAGTATATATAAGGAAATGGCAACAAAAATGATGTATGAAAACTGGGCAGAGGGAGGGGGAAAGAATTCCCCAGATGCATTGACTCACGTTGCAAACCAAGTGGACACAGGCATCGGTGGTGAAGCATGGCTCGGAATGTCTCCCACGGGAGCTGTGGAAACATAGGGCAGGCAGGCCAGGACGGGCACGCCCCGCATGGGATGAGTAAACTGGAGTGGAAGCAGTGCATATAAGCAGCGACAAAAAATATATTGTATGTATCCAACAAAACGTAGAGTAGTATCTATAATGAAAACATAGAAGAAAAAATAGGGTATATTAAAATATATAATGGTGCTGCTTATAGAGTAAAGAAATAATAATGATAATGAATAAAATGGGAGCTGAAGTGTGGTAATAGTCCACCAAGGTATGCTGAAATAAAAGTGATGGATACCACCTTGGAAGGTGACAGATAGGACAAGATGAGGGGATGTGGCCCAGATATGGTTAGATCAAGAAATAGGGATAGTGAACTCCATGAGTGTGTGGGAAAATAAGGGAGTGTGAAATAGATGCAGACATAGTGCTGAAGAAGGTGTGGGGAAAAAACGTACCAAAGGGTGAGATAGAATGAAGGAGGATGAGGACAATACCGAAAATAAAATGTTGACTGCTCCCATGCATGTGAAGCAACCGCTGAAAGCCGCCCTGCACTAAGATCCCAGCGTCACGCTTGTGCATAGGCAAGGGGCACCACGGAGAAGGTAACATAAGGAACAAACCACTCCGTGGGCTTCCTAAAAGGCACTGAGGATGGAACAGGAGCGTCGGCGTGGTGGCGCCAAAATGACGTCACCCGCCGGTGCTAGGCGTGGCGCCGATGCACAGTCGCCCTGCCCCCCCGCGCCATGGAAGGCAGAGGGAGAAAGGGAGGACGCCCGCTGCGCATCGCAGCTCCCAGGAATCCAACCGGTTGCCAAGCAAACCACACGGGTCCATGTGCACCTGAGTGCAGCACAAGATTGCTGCAAAAAAATATTGATAAAAATATTGTTGCATGAATATATATGGTACTACGTGTAAAAAACAAATGAATAAGTATATATACACCCCCCATTGGTCGCGGGGGGATTTTTCATAGCATGTTGGGCAAGGGAGTAGGTAGGCCAAGTACATGCAGTAAAATAATATATATACCCCTTAAACCACAGTCATATCCCTCCATCCCCAAATGCACACAAACAAAAAAAAGGAGGGGGGAATGTTTGGGACTTTGCATGAGACACACGGTGGGATAAGCCGTGCGTCTCCATCCCTATTCAATAGAATTGGAAGAGAAGGTTGGGACTTTGAATGAGAGATATGACCAGGTAAACAGGAGACAATAAAACCATTTATTGTACATACACTTAAGGAACCATAACATACAAGATAATAACACAATAATTGAAATGATGAGTAATAAATGACCCCAGGTCCAGTGTTCAAAAAAACAAAATTGGCAATTTTCAAGAGTAGAATAATGGTATGTATTTGCAACATCAATAGGCTCATAAATCCAACCGTAGTATAGTATCTATGTATATGACATCAAGAAATTCTCAACGGGTTTCATGGATCGTATGTACCACTTCATCAGGAGTAAATGTCTAGCCATGTCTATAAAAGATATATGAGTATATATAAGAAAATGGCAACAAAAATGATGCATGAAAACTGGGCAGAGGGAGGGGGAAAGAATTCCCCAGATGCATTGACTCACGTTGCAAACCAAGTGGACACAGGCATTGGTGGTGAAGCATGGCTCAGAATGTCTCCCACGGGAGCTGAGGGAACATAGGGCAGGCAGACGAGGACGGGCGCGCCACGCATGGGATGAGTAAACTGGAGTAGATAGAGTGGAAGCAGTGCATATAAGCAGCCTTCCATGGCGCGGGGGGATCGGGGGGGCGGGGCCGCTGTGCATCCGCGCCACGCCTAGCACCGGCGGGTGACGTCATTTTGGCGCCACCATGCCGACGCTCCTGTTCCATCCTCAGTGCATTTTAGGAAGCCCACGGAGCGGTTTGTTCCTTACGTTACCTTCTCCGTGGTGCTCCTGCCTATGCACAAGCGTGACGCTGGGATCTTAGTGTGGGGCGGCTTTCGGCGGTTGCTTCACATGCATGGGAGCAGTCAACATTTTATTTTCGGTATTGTCCTCATCCTCCTTCATTCTATCTCACCTCACGCGTTGCTGTACATTGCTAGTGATTGATCTCTGCTCAGAATAAAAGCCATTTACAGCCACACTCTGATATCTATTCTTTAGCCAACTGCATATCTACTAAATCACCCAAGGGTTAAAGTGGAGTTCTGCCCCCCCCCCCCCAGCAAAAAATGAAAAGTCAGCAGCTACACATACTATAGCTGCTGACTTTTAATATTATGACACTTACCTGTCCTGGAATCCAGCGATGTCAGCACCCCAGCTGCTGTTTCCTTTGGCTCTTGGGTGCTGCCACCACCATTTCTGTAAGGGAAACAAACAGTTAAGCCTTGGGGCTTTACAGCCGGTTCCCTACTGCACATGCGCAAAGCATGCTGCATTTTCTAAATGGCCCAGCGGTGGGGGAAGAAGGAGAGGGGCCGAACTGCCGAGTGATCACGCCGCAGTGTGATCTCAAAGAAGTAGGAACACGTTGTCAGGGAAGACATGCCCGTACAGGTGGAGGTTTGTGGTGCATATATACGCGCATGCGCAAGCCAGCAACTGTTCAGGCAAAACATGGTTGTGGACCAGGGAATGAGCAGAGGCGAAAGTGCATGCGTACTCGCGCATATGCGCACACTCGCAAATGCACGCACGCACCTTTCACTAATGCTCAGGCGGGCTATTTAAACTGCAGTATAGACTTGTTGCTGTTTATTCTGCAGCTTCATGTGTTGTACCTGTTTCCTGTGCTGACCTCTGATTCTGATCTGTCTTCTCCTGACTTACATTTGTCTGCTTAATACCCCGACCTTGGCTTGTTTTTGTATTATTCTTCTGCCTGCTGTTTCTGCTCGGTCTACCTGAATGTTACTGACCCGGCTCAACTGACTCTGCAACCGCACTTCCAGTCTGCTTCAGCTGCTTCTTCAGTGTGTTCTATGCCAGTGATAGGGAAACCCCAAAACTCAAGGGGTTTCAGTAACGTTGACTGCTGAAGCCGAATTTAAAAGAAAAACATTTATTTTACAAGCATGCAGGGAGAGCAACAAGCAATACAGAGTATTGTTTCAAAAATGGCTGCTCTACTGACTAAGGGTTTTCTATTACAATTTATACATTCTAAAGTGGGTGGAACCTAGCTATCTAGTTTTGTTAAAGTCACATATGAGTCTTTGGTAACATCCTTTGATATGCGGATGGACATTTTAACATAGACGTGTAACTTCCAAAGCTTGTTGGCTAAACAGGTCTTCAAGGGTCGAGATAGCAATCTTAACAGCTGGAGCTGTAAATGGCTTTTGAATACAACAGCTGTTATACAATAGGACTTCTCACAATATATATATATCTTCAATATATCTGCCTAATTATAAATCCATGTTTCATTATCAAATAAATATTTGATAAATAAAATGGCTGTTCCCTTTTCCCCATCCCCAGTGTACCTACCACCAGCCTGTATGCTGCACATTCTTCTGCTGAATGCTGCCATGCGGATTACTGGACTGATTGCAGGCACTCCTACGTCTCCGTGTTCTTGTGGCTGCTGTCTCCATACCAGTCATCCCCGAGCCGGGGCTGTACTAGAGGCTCTACTCTACACGTCAGGCTCACTGACAGGTACGTGACAGATGTACCTGTCAAAAACAGGTACCTGCTCCCCCCAAAAGGTGCCAAATGTGGCACTGGAGGGGGGTGGGGAGGAGTCAGATAAGCATAGCTTCCACTTTTGGATGGAGCTTGTACAACTTTTTTTTTTAGATCATTAAGTGGGACAACATCCAATAGTTTTTTAAATCAAGAAATCAAGGCAATGTCCACCTGGCACAGAACACTGGTCTCTGTGGGCCGCCACCACTTACTTAACAATATCAGTTGTCACAAAATAAGAAGAGCACATTAAACCCTTCACTGCACAGCCATTCATCCCCTATTCAGTTATTTTAGAATTTCACAGCGGTGTCTCAATTCTTGTTTTTCATTGTGTCGTCCAGAACCCATGCCAGAGCCGAATTCCTCACTTGTTTTTCCCTACTGAGTCTGTTTACACTCAGAGCTCATCAGTGGGCCAAGGTTAACCAGACTGGACACTCCAAGCCTGAGGACAAATACCCGAGGTTGTGTTTGTGGCAGAATCTGTACAGATATGCCCTAGAGATTATTTCCAAGACACTGAGCATGAGAAGATGCAGTGACAGAACAGGAATGCCTCAACGTATTACCCATCCTGGCGTTTCACGTGTCAGAGCAAGACGCTCTTCTTATATATTTCAGTGTCATTAACATAATATTCATGGTGAAAACAGATTTGTTGTAATAACTAATTATAAAATCATCACAACAATCTAATGAGATGACCTGTCTAGCTGCTGCAGAGTGGAAAATTTTTAGGCTCTTCCTATGGGTTCCCACATTTCTCAACTGTCTGAAATAGGAACCTATAGTGGTTCAATGCCGCACCCTGACCTTCTCCAAGGTATAGGAAGTGTAGCAGGGTGCTGGTAAACCAGCTCCAAATGACAGGGAAAGTGGTTGATGGAATCTACAATTCTCCACGGTTTCTTAGATTTTTTGATCTAAGGTAAAATCAGCGAAGATGTTATGGTAAAGAGTGCTAGTTCTTTACCCTTTATTAGTAAAGTCTGTTCCGGCGCTGGTTTTACTGGGAATCTGATAGTGCTCTGGGTAGGACAGATTCCCAATTCTGTGGACCACAGTTTTGGCACTTTTCCACTGCAAGTACCGGCTCGGCTCCACTCAGCCCTGCTTTGCTCGGTTTGGTTTTACACTGCATGGTACCACATGGTACGGTGTTGGAACGGTTCGATACGGTTTGGTATGGTTTGCTTTTCCACTAAAGTAGTAAGTGGGTGGGATAACAACAATTCTCTGACCAATCAGTGGCTAGTAGTGGCAAACAGTCAAGGCGGCATGCAAAGGATTGTGGGATATGGTACCGGTACGGCCCTGTAGTGTATTAACACAGACCAGGCTGTACAGGTTGCTTCTTTATTCACTGCACATCAGCATGCAACTAAACTTCAGCCACACCCAGCTCCCAGACATATACATAATTGTAACATTTTGCAGACAGCAACTTAACCCGTTGCTTACCATACTACATTCCCTCCTCTCTTTGAATAAAACATAACATGCACAACGTATTAATAAGATTAACCAAATGCATGGATGAACAACTAAAAATTTAAACTATAAAATCCTGACTATACACATAGTCCTTAAGGTAGGCCGGTGGATTTGTTGCTTGTTTTTCTCTTGGCCATTCCGATGTGGATGGTTGTGGATTGAAGTCTGGATCACTGGCAGTATCATCACTACTCTTTGCCTGTTCGCCATCTTCCGATACTTGACCTTCTGACTCAATAAATTTCTTCACAAATGAGGAATTACGCACTTTTGTGTGTCCATCTAAATCCTCTAAAACCACTTGAGTACCTCTTTTCTCCTTTACAACATAAGGCTCAGGTTCAAAGGACGGAGCCAGTTTGTTAAACCGATCATTTTGAAGCAACACCTTATCACCCTGTTGAAGGCCACTAGGTTGACAATGGCGGCGGTGGTTTGCATACTGTTCAGCCCGGATCTTCCTTTCCTCATCAATATGCCGAAAAGGTTTCTGACTCGTAGGAGGACCCCCCATGTCTGGCAATTTTGTCCTGAATTTGCGACCACAAAGAAGTTCTGCAGGACTAACGCCAGTGACAGTATGCGGAGTTGTGCGATAAGCCAAAAGAAAACGCCACAGTTCCTTTTTCCAGTCTCTTCTCTCTAAATGAGCAATCCGCAAAGCTTTCAGCAAGGTTCGATTCTGGCGTTCCACTTCCCCGTTAGCCTGTGGCCAGTATGGAGTTGTACGATGATGTTCAATAGCATTTGATTTCAGATAATCCTGAAATTCCTGAGAAGTAAATTGGGCACCATTATCACTCACAATCCGTTTAGGCAACCCATGAGATGCAAAAATGCTCTCCAACCCCTCAATTACAGTTGATGATGTAGCTTTAGTGAGAACTACCACCTCTTGCCACCTTGAATAATAGTCCACAACAACTAAAAGATGGTGTCCAGATGGAATGTCGCACAGATCAATAGCTAAATCTTCCCATGGTCCCTCAGGTAGAACAGTGTGAGTTACTGGTTCTGGTTTAGGTTTGCTGCCCACCAACTGACATGCTCGACATGAAGAAACCAAACGTTCCACATCCTTGTCAATTCCTGGCCACCAGACTTTCTCACGTAATCTTTGTTTGGTGCGTACAATGCCTTGATGGCCCTCATGGGCTAAATGTAATGTACGTTTCCGTAAGTCTTTAGGCATCACAATACGATTGCCACGTAGAACTAGTTGTCCTGCAATACTCAGCTCTTGTTTGATTCTGTGATAGCTTGGGTCACAATCCACCCAAACCCCTTGTCTTACACATTTTCTCAACCAAGCAATTTCCGGATCCACAGATGACAATTCTTCAACCTCCCGCGGTGTCAATGCCTGAGGCATGGCGTTAGTAGCCACAAAACGAATGTACTCTTCTGCTAGGTTATGAACAGGTGCTGAAGACTGAGGCAATCTGGAAAGTGCATCTGCCGCATTAGTCGGTCCAGGTCTGTACCGCACTGTAAAGCGATACGGTAACAATCTGAGAACCGATCTCTCGATTCTGGCGGATGGTTTTGAGCGTGGCGAATATATCACTTCCAGAGGCTTGTGGTCTGCGATGATTTCAAAATCAAGGCCGTAGAGATAGGTGTGAAACCTTTCACATCCCCAAACAACAGCCAAAGCTTCTTTCTCGGTCTGAGAATAACGTCTCTCTACATCAGTGAGGGATCTGCTTGCATACTGAATAGGCCTGTAATCGCCTGTGCATTGTCTCTGAACCAAGATGGCGCCTAACCCCACAGGGCTAGCATTGACAATAACTTGGGTGTGTGCAGTAGGATTGAAATAAGCCAAAGTTGTGGCGCAAGTCAGCCGTCTCTTAAGTTCATCAAATGCACCTTGTTCCAAAAAGCCCCACTTCCAAGGGACTGCTTTGCGAGTCAACACTCTCAAAGGTTCACTGACAGTCGCCATATCTGGAATAAACCTGGCACAGTAATTCACTAGCCAAAGAAAACTGCGTACTTCTGCAGGGTTTTCAGGATTTCTGGCATCAGACACAGCTTTAATTTTACAGTCCTCCGGACCAATGCCCCTGTCAGACAGCACATGGCCCATAAAAGTCATTTTATTCATTTGAAATGTGCACTTCTTCTCATTTAATGTTAACCCTTTCTCCTTCAAGCAATTTAGCACTGCACGGAGACGTTCATCGTGCTCCTGTGTGTTTGTTCCCCACACAATTATATCATCAGAAATGTTATGCGTGCCTTCACAACCATGTAGCACTTGCTGAATCACATGTTGATAGGCCTCCGGTGCGGACGATACGCCAAACATCAACCTCTTGTATCTAAAAAGACCTTTATGGCTTGCAAATGTAGTGATGACTCTACAGGTTGCTTTTTTATTCACTGCACATCAGCATGCAACTAAACTTCAGCCACACCCAGCTCCCAGACATATACATAATTGTAACATTTTGCAGACAGCAACTTAACCCGTTGCTTACCATACTACAGGCCCTCTTGGAACTACAACCGAGGTGGTACTGTTTAGGCGAGCCATACCATTTGGTTCCATGTAGTGGAAAAGCGCCGCCGTACCGTACTGAACTGTTCCAACACCGTACCATGCGGTACCATGCAGTGGAAAAGCGCAAAAGCGAGCTGAACCGTTCGGTTCCATGCAGTGGAAAAGCGCCATTAGATGGTCTCTGGCTAGACCTTGATTAACCGGTTGCCGACTGCGCACAGTATATTTACTGCGGCAGTCAGCCCCGGCCAGGCAGAGTGACGTAGATCTATGTCGCTCGCCTGTCACTGGGATTTGAGCCAATAGCGGGCGAGCACGCGCCCGCTGAGGCGCGCGCCCGCCTCGGCTCGTTCAGGGAGGAGTGCGGGCGTGTGACCGGCGGACCCGATGTCCGCCGGTCACGCTACGATCGTCGGTAGAGCGGGAGAAAGGCAGAGCGGCTTATGTAAACAAGCCGCCTGTCATTCTCCCCTGTGTAAAAATGGAGATCAGATGGTTCTACTATGTAGAACCGTTGATCTCTGTTTTTACACTAATAGCCATGTCCCACTACAGTTAGAATCACGCCCCTAGGACACACTTAACCCCTCCCTGTCCAATACAGTTAACCCCTTCCCTGCCAGTGTCATTTTTACAGTTACAGTGCATATGTATAGCACTGATTACTGCAGTAATGTCACTGGTACCCCCAAAAGTGTCAAAAATGTCAGTCAAGGGTCCGATCTGTCCGCCGCAATGTCGCAGTACCGCAAAAAAAATCGCAGATCGCCGCCATTACTCGTTAAAAAAAAAAAACACCAAAAATGACAAAAATCTTTCCCTTTGTTAGTAAACGCGATAACTTTTGCGCAAACCAATCAAAATACGCTTTTTGAGATTTTTTTTACCAAACATATGTAGCATAAAACAATTTGGCCGAAAATGTTAAAAAATTTTGATTTTTACATTTTTTTGGGGGGGAATTTCATATAAAAAAAAGTGAAAAATATTGTTATTTTTGCAAAATTTACGCTCTTTTTATGTTTATAGCGCATGATCAAAAAATCGCACAGGTGATCAAATACCACCAAAAGAAAGCTCTGTTTGTGGGAAAAAAGGACGTGAAATTCGTTTAGGTACAGCGTCGCACGACCGCGCAATTGTCCGTTAAAGTCATGCAGTAAAAAATCACAAAAAAAACCCTGGTCAGGAAGGGAGTAAAATCTTCCGGGGCTTAAGTGGTTAAGGCAGCTGGACCTGGATCTCAGCGAGAGTGTGGATGTCTCCATTAGAGGAAACAAATGGGAGCATGGCTGCTTGTCCCTGAAAACTTGGATATTAACGTTTGTTCTGGAAGGGACACTTGCCTTTGAACAAAGACTTTAACTATCTACGGACACAGTAAGGCTCAACTGATTGGATTAAACATGACATTTTCAAAAGAAACTGTGAGCGTGTCCCTGCCTTGAGTCTGATCCCCTAAGTAAGTAAAGAGCGACCTCAGCCCCAACTCCTCCAGATAGCCACACCCTTTGACTCGCTTCGCCCCACCCCACCCCACTGGGGCTTAGCCATAGAGGTATACTATATTTCCAAAAGTATTGGACGCCTGCCTTTACACGCACTTTAACTTTAATGGCATCCCAGTCTTAGTCTGTAGGGTTCAATATTGAGTTGGCCCACCCTTTGCAGCTATAACAGCTTCAACTCTTCTGGGAAGGCTGTCCACAAGGTTTAGGAGTGTGTCTATGGGGATGTTTGACCATTCTTCCAGAAGTGCATTTGTGAGGTCAGGCACTGCTGTTGGACAAGAAGGCTTGGCTTGCAGTCTCCGCTCTAATTCATCCCAAAGGTGTTCTATCGGGTTGAGGTGAGTCAAGTTCCTCCACCCCAAATTCGCTCACCCATGTCTTTATGGACCTTGCTTTGTGCACTGGTTCGCAGTCATGTTGGAACAGGAAGGGGCAATCCCCAAACTGTTCCCACAAAATTGGGAGCATGAAATTGTCCAAAATGTCTTGGTATGCTGACGCCTTGAGAGTTCCCTTCACTGGAACTAAGAGGCCAAGCCCAACCCCTGAAAAACAACCCCACACCATATTCCCCCCTCTACCAAATGATTTGGACCAGTGCGCAAAGCAAGGTCCATAAAGACATGGATGAGCGAGTTTGGGGTGGAGGAACTTTACTGGCCTGCACAGAGTCCCGACCTCAACCCGATAAAACACCTTTGGGATGAATGATAGCGGAGACTGAGAGCCAGGCCTTCTCATCCAACATCAGTGCCTGACCTCACAAATGCTCTTCTGGAAGAATGGCCAAACATTCCCTTAGACACACTTCTAAATCTTGTGGTCCAACTGGTCCAAATTCCCATCCTTGTGGACCACCTTCCCAGAAGAGTTGAAGCTGTTATAGCTGCAAAGGGTGGGCCAACTCAATATTCAACCCTACAGACTAAGACTGGGATGCCATTACAGTTCATGTGTGTGTAAATGCAGGCGTCACAATACTTTTGGTAATATAGTGTGTGTGTGTGTATATATATATTGTTTGGGGGTTCTATGCAATTTTCTAGTAAACAAAATTACATTTTTACATGGCGTAGAGAAGTGTCACAATTGTGTTAGGCCCCTTTCACACTTGTGCGACTTAAAAGTCGCGTGATTTTACCGCAATTTTGATGCGTTTTTGACTGGACTTGAAGCAATTACAGTGTTTTCTCTTAAAATCCCCTTAAAGTGGGCTTGTCAGAATTAAACAAAACAATAGGGCCAATTAAGGGCAATTAATCGAGGTGCCACATTAGTTCTACTAAGGTCTACACCAACTTACAGTATTTTGAAAAAATATAAGCAAATATTGCAGCTTTTCTTTTTTTCCCCAGAGAAATAGAGTTTAAAACAGTTCATGATTTACATTCTCCAGCGAATGGATAGCAATATCACTGGTCTTTAGTAAATAAATACATTACATTTTCTCTGATGTCACCAGTTTTTAAAGAATGGATAGGCTGCAGACCTTCCCTCAAAAGTGAGAGTGCAACAACTATTCCTCTTTCCCACCCCTTAACTCTTAGGCCCCTTTCACACAGGCGATCCGATCCACCTGTCAGTTTTTCAGGCGGACCTGATCGGATGCTCCATGCATCCATGCTGACACCTGCTGCTATCAGATCTGACCCTGTCCGTGAAATCCGGATGGATGGAAACCCTATTTTCCATCCGTCTGGAGGATCGGATTGGATGGGATCGGATGAGAATGGACAGGCGGTCCGTTCTCATCCGATCTCCCCATAGAGGACAGCGGGGATGTGACAGCTCCGTGTATGCACACAGAGCAGAGACGGAGCTGTCATCTGCCTGCTCAGCGGGGATCGGCGGATCGATCCCCCGCTGAGCAGACTGAACTCTGTCGGGCAGGGTTATTAAACTCAGGAGCCTGCATTCACTATGTCTGGTCTCCCACACTACACAGAACATGGAAATGCAATTATTTAAGTATAAATAGACTGCTAAATACCTTTTCTCATCAGCAGTATATAGCAGTCTTGTGACTTCGATCAGTGTCTGCAGGGCTTTTTTTCTCTGAGAATAGGCGCGGGAACTCCCTCTTCTAAATTACTTTGTGTCTCCGCCCCCTACCCACCTCCGAGCACTAACCCTTGGTTCCACCCCTTCCAACCTCTGAGCACTGAACCTTGGTTCCACCCCCTACCCAGCTTCCAGTACAGCCTATTTTAGAGAATATAGAGCCAAGTATAATTTTGTATTGAAACGTATGGATTTAGGTTATGATAACAAGAAAAGCAATAAAATAGATCCCCCACAGCCAGCAGCAATAGACCCCCCCAGCAGTAATAGACCCCCAGCAGCAGCAAAAGATCTCCCAGCAGCCAACATCAATAGATTCTCTAGCAGCCAGCAACATTAGACCCCTCCCTAAACAGTAGATCCCTTCTAGCAACAAGTAACCCTCAGTATCAAACGATCCTCCACCAGCAACAAAAGATTTCCATGCAAAAATAGATCCCCTCCAGCAACAATAGATCTCCCAGCAGCCAGCATCAGTAGATCCTCCAGCACCCATTGGAGGTGCCGGAACTGTGTTCCCCCGCGTTCCTGCTGAAAAAAAGCCCTGAGTGTCTGTATTAAGCTTGTAGGAGGAGTTTTCATTCTCCTTGGACTGTCCTATAAGGCTGCAGGACCCCTGACCCTCTGTGTGGAAAGTGCTGATTGGCCCTGAGCTGATCACATTCACTTTCAGGAAAATAAAAACTCTCTAGCAATACACACCAAACTGAGCAGGTGCAGAGTGACTCCAAAGGCTCTGTCCTATCAGGAGATGGATTGGGGACCGTAGAAGAAGGGGAGGATCAGAGAAGGCAGGATCAAACAGCCTTTTTACACAATGTAGAGGATTAACCCTGTAGGTTCCACAGTGAGTATATCAAGAATGCTTTACTGCATATACACACTGATTTTACTGTTGTGGTTTCAGTAACCCTTTGTATTACAGAGTATGTTCCTTTTGACAGGTACCTACACCCACTTCCCCAATTCTCACCTAGGCAAGAATGACGTACGCTAAGGCACACCACTGCCCACAGCTTCCTGGGAAATGTCCCACATCCCAGGAGAATGCAGGACCAGTCTCCCAGAAATGCACCATCTCACGAATGCGCAGTGAAAAGCTGTCTATTAAGTCACAGCCAGTTCCCATATCCAAGATGGCGGTGCCAGGGATCTGCTGTGGTAAAAGGCTCGCTGGGCGCTGGTAAAAATCAGCAGCTACAGCATTTGTAATTAAAAAAAAAAAGACTGAGGTTTTTTTTTTTTTTTTTTTACTGAATAGACAGCATTCTCTCTGATTTCACATGCCACAAAGGAATGCCCATAGAATGAAAAAACCCTGTAAATGCAGGGGAAGCTTGGTAACTCTTACGTCATTGTTTCACAGTGGTAAGTCTTCAAGGCAGCTGTAGGCATCTTGTCTCATGAAACATGGTCTAATTGGACTGGCAATGAGATGCAAAAGGCCTTTAAGGCCAGGCTAGTGGTTTTCTGGTGTGCTTACTAATGCCCCTAGGACTTCTATATACATCTGGGAGAAGTGTCCAGCAGTCCTGTCTCTGGAATGGCATAAAGAGAGTTGTGAGCTAGATGTACAAAGCCTAATGGCAAAGCCACAGCCCTCTTAGTGAGTACTAATGACCCTGGGAAGAGAGAGAGTAACATCAGGGAGCTGGGATCCAACATTGGGGTGCTCCCAAGGAGAATAGAGAGGTATTCAATTTTTTTTTTTTTTTAAATCATACTTGCCTAGATGGATGTAGCATCTGTTCCCCACCGGCTCTAAGACTGAGCGATCAAACACTGCCGGTCACTCGGTTCTCAGTGCTCCGTGAGCAGAGAGCTGGTGGTGACTGTCAGTCACTATGTCTCTGCTCACTGAAGCGCTGGTTGTGGAGGGGCGGGAGTGGTGTAGCGGTCAGAGGAGTAGGGGACCGCAATGCAGAATTCAAGTACGGTACAGCAGACAGAGAGGCTGAAGCAGATACCGGCTTTATTAACCAACAGAGTATAATGGCCGGAGAATGATGTTAACAGTAATAACTTAACAATAATTACATAGGTTTACAGCAAAGTTAACTGCAACGTGATACTTAAAATGGCGCTCCCGCCAACGCACACACAGAAATACAGGCTACTCTGCTATATGATCCTATCTGATTCCCGCTAACCAGGACACGTTGCTGCAACGCTCTGTCTACAGAAACCTGCTCTATGCCCTGCCACAGGTTAGCACCGGTGCACACTCACAGTTCTGTAGGTACAGCTGCTTTATCTCAGTCTCTGTGATGGTGGATGCAGTCAGGTCTCTGGATCTGTCCCTTGCTGTCTGTAGCTGCAGTCTCTTATGCACTGGTCTGGGTTTCTTTGCAGGTTGTTTATCTTGTTCTGTCACGTGGAGGTCACTGCAGTCTGGCCCCTTGCTCTGTAACTTGCTTGAGGTGCTCTGGGATGTTCTCTCCTCTCTTTCTCTGGTTCTCAGCTGCAGTCCGTAGTACCACAGTTCAGCTCTGTCTCCTCTGGCAAGATCCTGTTGCTCTGTCCCTGGATTATACAGTCTATATGCCCTCTCAAGGCCACAGCATGCAGTACCTTTCCTCAGCTCAGCACAGCCATAGAGAGACAAACACCACACCGTCCCAGGAACTTCCTGCTCCCTCCTCCTTTCCAGAAAGATCCCTTCACTTAAAAAACAACAACAGTGACATCTTGTGGCTGAAAGATGCATGACAGTCTGTGGGAATTTCTCAATAGAAGTACAGTGTAATGGAGTTTAGTCATTCAAGGGGCTGACCCCCTACATGCCTCCCCACTTAACGATGGTCGTCCTCGGCCATCCTATATAGTCCATGGGGAAGAAAGTGATTATTACAATCTCTAACAGCAGCACAACATTGTCCACAACATATACAGGTGGACCAAACAAACTGATCAGCATTGTACCTGTTTGGTGGAACCCCTGCAGTAGACCTATTGGATCTCCGGAGGTCTTGACTATCTGTAAGGGACTGACTTTCCTCATTGGGAGCTGCCAACCTGGGTTCCTCCTCATTGCGAGCCGGTGGTGGTTCTGTAGCATAAGCTTCATCCCCTGTGGCCTGGGGACCTTCCGTAGTGTCAGGAACAATCCACCAGTCTTCATCATTGTTTTCATTGGAGATAATGAGTTCTGAGGACAGGACAGGAAGTGTTGTCTCTTCAGCAGGTTTGGGATCTTCAGATCGACATGGCCGTAACATATTCCTATGTAGGATCCTTGAGGCAAACTCCTCATTTTCCACCCGTACTTCGTAGACCGGGCCATTGGGGTACACTCTCCTGATCACTTTGTAAGGTTGTACCTCCCAATGCTCTCTTGCAAACGCTGGCCTGCTAACCGGCGGATGGTCTGGAGCCGCTGACGGGGTTCTTTCACCCATGAGGTGGTCGATCGTTCTATTAAGTCCTGTGGTTGTTCTAAATTCAGTTCAACAATTTCCCGGCGAGCTCTGCTGAACAATAGCATGTACGGACAGTGGCGTAGCGTGGGTTGTCAGCGCCCGGGGCAATGCAAGTAATTTGCGCCCCCTACACAAACCTACTAGACCACTACACAGGCCACTACACTGGCACCTACACTGACCTAGCTGACCACTACAGAGACCTACCTTATTCCTACACTGACCTACCTGACCACTACACGGAGCTGCCTAATTACTATACTGACCCCTACACTGAACACTACACTGACCTACCTGACACCTTCACTGAACCCCCTACACTGACACCCCCCCTACACTGACACCTTCACTGGCCCCACCCCCCCTACACTGACCACTACACTCACCCCCCCCCCTACACTGACTCCTTCACTGACCCTCCCTACACTGACCCCCCATACACTAACACCTACACTGACCCCCCCCATACACTGACACCTACACTGACCCCCCCCATACATTGACCCCTTCACTGACACCTACACTGATCCCACACACTGACACCTTCACTGACCACCCTACACTGACCCCCCCATACACTGACACCTATACTGACCCCCCTCTACATTGACCCCCTCATACACTGACACCCCCCTACACTGACACATACACTTACCCCCCTACACTTACCCCCCTATTCTGACACCGACACTGACCCCCCCATACACTGAGCCCCCATACATTGACCCCTGCACTGACACCTACACTGACCCCTTTACACTGACCCCCCCCATATACTGACACTGACACTGACCCCCCCACACTGACCTCCCCACATTCTCACACTGACCTCCCCTACACTGACCCCCCCGTACACTGACACCTACACTGACCCTCCTACACTGACACCTGCACTGACCCCCCTACACTGACACATACACTGACCCCTACACTAACCCCCCCCTACATTTCCACATACACTGACCCCCCCCATACACTGAACCCCCCATACACTGATCCCTACACTAACACCTATACTGACAGCTACCAGCTACACTGACACCACCATATACTGACAGCTACACTGACCCCCCCCCTACATTCCCACATACACTGACCCCTCCTATACTGACCCCTACACTGACACCTACACTGGCCCCCCTACACTGACACCTACAATGACCCACCTTCACTATCCCCTCTACACTGACACATACACTGACCGCCCCCCATACACTGACCCCCCCCCCTACATTTCCACATACACTGACCCCTACATTAACACCTATTCTGACACCCCCAACACTGTCCCCCATACACTGACAGCCATACTGACCCCCCTACATTTCCACATACACTGACCACCCCTAAACTGACCCCTATACTGACACCCCTACACTGATATCCCCCCTACACTGACCCCCCATACACTGAGACCTATACTGACCCCCCTACACTGACACCCCCCCCTACACTGACCCCCCCATACCCTGACACCTATACTGACCCCCCCCTACACTGACCCCCCCCCCATACACTGACACCTATACTGAGACCTATACTGACCCCCCTACACTGACCCCCTCCCCCCATACACTGACACCCCCCATACACTGACACCTACACTGACATCCCCCCTACACTGACACCCCCCCTACACTGACACCTACACTGAGACCTATACTGACCCCCCCATACACTGACACCTATACTGACCCCCCCTACACTGACACCTCCTACACTGACACCCCCTACACTGACCCACCTCACCGCCTCCCATGTCCACTTCCCTGGGCCCCAAGGGGCAGGCAGCACATTACTTACCTTGTTTTGTGTCCAAACACTGGCGACTCGAGAAGGATAGCAGGGGGAGACTCTGGAAGCAGTGCTGCACATGCACAAGACTGTCATCTTCACCCACGAGTCCGACCAGCCCCGCCACGCCCCCTGGCCGCACGTAACACCTTCAGCGGTCCGCCACTCTTCCTGCACCAAGCAGCAGTCACGGAGCCAAGAAGAGAAGTGCGGGCGGGCGGGCCGCTGGACGGGGCAACATCAGAATAAAGGGACACTATGATCCCGCGGATGGCGGGCGTGGGATGCGCCCCCCCCCAAATGTTGCGCCCGGTGCGAGTGGCCCCCTCAGCACCCCCCACGCTACGCCACTGTGTACGGAGTATACCCGGTTGTGTTGTGAACCTGATTATTGTAAGCCCAGACTAATTCATGGAGGTAGTCTGGCCAGTGCATCCTTTTGTCTTCCTCTAATGTACTCAACATCTGAAGCAGGGTCCGGTTGAAGCGCTCGCAGGCCCCATTCCCTTGGGGATATATGGAGTTGTCCTGGATTTTTCAATGCCATACAGTCGATGTAGCTCCTCCATCACTTTCCCTTGAAAGCACGCTCCTTGATCTGAATGGATCCGCTTCAGACACCCGTAGACTCGGATGAAATCTTGACAGATGGCCCGAGCTGCAGACTCAGCTGTCTGGTCTTGAGTTGGGGTGACCACTGCAAATTTAGAGAAGTGGTCAATCATGACCAGGCAGTATTGTGGACCTCTGGCGGATTGTCCCACGAGAAGATAATCTATCATCAATACTTCCAGCAGTTCTTTGGTCTGTATGGACTGCATGGGTGCCCTCTGTTCGGTGCTTTTGGTGAGTTCACACATTCGACACTGCCGGCAGACTTCCTCAACCATGGCCTCCAGTCGTGGACAATATACATAGCGTTGCAGCCACTGGAAGGTCTTAACTGGCCCGAAGTGAGCTCCAAATTCATGAGCCTCCTTGGCTACCTCTCGTGCCATGCTTCTGGGTATTACTACCTGCCACCTTGCCTCTATATCAGCAGGCTGCTGCCACTTGCGGTACAAAACAGCTCCATGAACTTCCAGTCTATCCCATTGGTGTAGAATGGACTTCATCTCGGCATCAAGCTCAGTCCTTTCTTCTCTGTCAGGTTTTCTTCGCTGGGACACCCAACCTTTCATCTGCCGCAGTCCGACATCTTCATCCTGTATGAATTCTTCATTGGTTCTTCCTAATGCCTTGGGTAGCACTCGGGCCTCCCCACTTGTCTGTGCTGCAACTGCTGGAGGTGTGAACCTGCGGAAGTCTGGAGTTTCATCCTCTTCTTTTTGTTCATCCAGATCCCCTACTAGAGTCTGAAAAGTAACCCTCGACAGACCATCGGCATTAGTGTTCTCTGTAGCAGTCATACTTGGCAAGGCGAGCTGCCCAACGCTGCTCCAGGGCTCCCAGCTTGGCAGTATCCAGATGGGCCAGGGGGGTGTTATCGGTCTGTACAAAGATCTTAGCCCCTGTCAGGTAGCCCGCAAATTTTTCTGTCATGGCCCACACCAGGGCAAGGAGCTCAAGCCGGAAGGAACTATAGTTATGAGGGTTTCGCTCTGTATCCCGCAACGACCGACTGGCATAAGCGATAACTCTTTCACATCCTTCTTGTACCTGTGACAGTACCGCCCCAAGTCCATAGAGGCTGCCATCAGTCGATAAGAGGAATGGTTTGTCAAAGTCAGCATAAGCCAAGATGGGGGCCGATGTCAGGGTTTCTTTCAGGGCCTGAAAGGCCTCTTCCTGCTTCTGTCCCCAGGGGACACTTTGACCCTTGGGCCTCCCAGCTGTTCCTCTCTGCAGCTCATTCAGAGGGCACGCTATCTTTGGGTAGTCTTTGATGAATCGCCGGTAATATCCGGTCAGACCGAGGAAAGCCTTCAACTCCCGCAGTGTTCTGGGCACTGGCCATTGTTGTATTGCAGCCATTTTGTCTTGAGATGGCAGCACCCCATCTTGGGACACCGTATGGCCTAGGTACTCTATCTTCCTCTTGAAGAGATGACACTTCTTTGGCTTTATCTTCAGGCCATGGGATCGCAACTGCTTGAGTACCTGTCCTAGTCGGTCTAGGTGTTCTTGAAAAGTAGCGGAGTATACAATGATATCATCCAAGTATATCAAGGTTGCTTCAAAATTCAGGTCTCCCAGACACTTCTCCATCAGCCGCTGGAAGGTGCTCGGGGCATTGGATAGCCCCAATGGCATTCTGTTAAATTCGAATAGTCCCATGGGGAGTATGAATGCAGTCTTGGCCCGGTCCTTCTCGGCCATCGGTACTTACCAGTACCCGCTTGCTAGATCCAGGGTGGAGAAGTATTTAGCCCGCCCTAGGGCTGTCAGGGACTCCTCGATGCGTGGCAGAGGGTATGAGTCTCGTGTGGTGCATGCATTCAACCGCCGATAATCCACACAAAATCGAATAGTGCCGTCCTTCTTCTTGACAAGCACCACTGGGGCTGCCCAAGGACTTTGACTACCTCGTACCACTTCTGAATCTATCATCTGTTTCAACAATGTCTTCACTTCCTGGTACAACTTGGGTGGAATCTGTCGATATCTCTCCCGGATTGGGGCAGCGTCCCCAGTCGGTATCTCATGTGTGATAGCATCTGTGCAGCCAAAGTCATCGGCATGGCGGGCAAATGCAGCCTGATTCTCCCACAGCATAGCTTCAACCGCCCGCAAACGGTCTGGACCGAGATTCTTCACATCTATCTCCATTTGGTCCACAATGGTTCTCCCATTCCATTCTGGGGTCGGAGGCTCTTCGGGTCTGGCAGTAACTGCCAGTGTCCATGCAGCATTGCCTATTGGAGCTAGAGTCACTTTTTCCCGACTTAGCACTTCTCCCCGATGTAAGTACACACGGGCCAGTTCTACTCCAGGCGCCAAAGCGACTTCCAGATGTCCCACATTCACAGCTCTTATGGGTACTCGTCCATTCTGGACCACTGCCAGTGTCCGGGCCACTAGGGCATCCTGACCTAGTTCTCCTAGACCCCCTGGTTCGATGATCACCTCCATACCTTCAAGGTTGCGGAAGGTTCCCACAGGCAGTGTCAGTATAGTTTCCCGACCAGGAGGAAGACTGAGGGTAGCCTTTCCCGGCACTCGAATAGTTCCCACGGACTGGTGTACTGGGACACTTTTCTGTGTCCCACAGAACCGGATCAACCGTTGGAAAGATTTTTGCATGGGTTTGTGTGGGGTGGCTTGCTTCCAACTCTCGTAGAATATTCATGGCCATTATCACCGGTACATCATCCTTGAACGTCTCGGGGACCAGCAGAATGCCTTTTCTTCCCACTTCCTGTCCACACAGCCGTACGTTCATCCACACGACTCCCGTGACGGGAAATTTGCTGATGGTTCGCAGCTGTAACTCGGACCAATGGCTTAGCCAGTGCTTGGAAGTAACGATTGAAGTATGACTCAGGCATGGTCGTCACCTGTGATCCGGTATCTACTAAGCAGTTGACTGGGATTCCTTCAAATTCAGCTTGTATGACGGGGCACCCTGCGACCAGGTGTTCAGAGCTGTGCTGGGTGTCTTGACTTTCCACCTCCCCCGCAGTACGCCCCACTACTACGGGGGCCGGTAGTTTAACGCCGGCTCTGAGCGTCTAGATAGATCATTCTGACACTCTCTGGCGAAGTGTCCTTCTTCTCCGCACCACCAGCACTGTGTCCCTGGACGATAGTCTCTCCGCCTGTGTGCGGGAGGCGCCCTGGCTGGCCTTGTTGGAAGATATTGAAGAATTTGGTGTGACGGTGAACTCGGGTAAGGATGCTGTGGTGTAGGAACCAGTGGGGCAATCTGATAGGGCGGTTGTTGGGCCGGATAGGCAGCCCCAGGGGAATAGCTCGACTCCATTCGCCTTTCCATTTGTGTCAATTTTTCGTGCATAGCACTCAGGGAGCTTTGCAGGTCTTGTACCACTTTAACTAGGACCTCTTCCTTCCCCACAACCCCAAAGGGTGTGGCGGTCTGGGTCCGTATCACTCCGGAGGCATAACTTTCTTCTTTACTGCGTGCCACAGCCTCCGCCAATATTTGCCGAAAGTTCAGAGTAGGGTCCACCCTGACTCGCTCCCGCAGAACCTGTGTCAGGGGAGAGCTGAAGAGTCCCAGAATAAACTGTTCCCGCAATATTCGGTCGGCAGATCCCATGCCAGATACTCCGTCTGTCTCCTTTTTCTGTACCTCAGCGAATACTTCTTGTAAAGCCATCGCATATTGTGAGACCCCTTCATTTTCTTGCTGAACCCGGTAGAAGAATTTCGCCCGGAGGTGGCCCGCACTAGCTGTTTCACCGTATATTTCTTCCAGAAATCGCACAATCTCTTGCAAGGTGCTGCGTGTGGCTTCTTATTGTAGAAACATATTCTTTCGGGCCTCACCCTCCAGGGCAGCCAAAGCAATTTCTACCTGTAACTCTGGGCTGACATTGTAAATTCTTGCAGCGCTGTGTAATCTTGTCACTCAGTCTGACAGTGACATGTTCTTGCCATCAAATTTTGGCAGCAAGTTAAACAGCATGCCCATAGGGAGGGCCCTTGCAGGGGTTCCACCATTGCCTGTGAGGTACTCACATTAGCATCATGCACATTTCCTTCAGCCGCCTCCATCTCTGTAACCGTACCCTGCTCGCAGCGCCACTTGTAGCGGTCAGAGGAGTAGGGGACCGCAATGCAGAATTCAAGCAGACAGAGAGGCTGAAGCAGATACCGGCTTTATTAACTGAGTATAATGGCCGGAGAATGATGTTAACAGTAATAACAGATTACATAGGTTAACTGCAACGTGATACTTAAAATGGCACTCCCGCCAACGCACACACAGAAATACAGGCTACTCTGCTATATGATCCTATCTGATTCCCGCTAACCGGGACACGTTTCTGCAACGCTCTGTCTACAGAAACCTGCTCTATGCCCTGCCACAGGTTAGCACCGGTGCACACTCACAGTTCTGTAGGTACAGCTGCTTTATCTCAGTCTCTGTGATGGTGGATGCAGTCAGGTCTCTGGATCTGTCCCTTGCTGTCTGTAGCTGCAGTCTCTTATGCACTGGTCTGGGTTTCTTTGCAGGTTGTTTATCTTGTTCTGTCACGTGGAGGTCACTGCAGTCTGGCCCCTTGCTCTGTAACTTGCTTGAGGTGCTCTGGGATGTTCTCTCCTCTCTTTCTCTGGTTCTCAGCTGCAGTCCGTAGTACCACAGTTCAGCTCTGTCTCCTCTGGCAAGATCCTGTTGCTCTGTCCCTGGATTATACAGTCTATATGCCCTCTCAAGGCCACAGCATGCAGTACCTTTCCTCAGCTCAGCACAGCCATAGAGAGACGAACACCACACCGTCCCAGGAACTTCCTGCTCCCTCCTCCTTTCCAGAAAGATCCCTTCACTTAAAAAACAACAACAGTGACATCTTGTGGCTGAAAGATGCATGACAGTCTGTGGGAATTTCTCAATAGAAGTACAGTGTAATGGAGTTTAGTCATTCAAGGGGCTGACCCCCTACAGTGGGACTGGCCGATGGATGGTCTGTGTTAAAGGGGCCTTAGCCAGGTGTCGATCCAGCCTTCTGGGTGGATCCCGACCATATGGTTGCGATCTTTCTCCAGCCTGGACCTCCTCTGTCACAGAAGTGCAGAACGAGTGCAGAACAAACTACACCCCTGTCATCCACAAGTACAGCCAAACGAGTACACCTCCAAGGTTATCTGGTCCATTAGCTTAGGGAACAGTAAAAGCCCTTCTACTTACTTGATCCTCAGCTGGTGCTCAAAAGTTTTGGGGGGGCACAAACAGAAAAATGAGAGACCAGCGTGCCCCCAATCAATGCAGAGCGCCACAGCGTGCCCCCCAATCAATGCAGAGCGCCACAGCGTGCCCCCAATCAATGCAGAGCGCCACAGCATTCCCCCAATCAATGCAGAATGCCACAGCATGCCCCCATCAATGCAGAATGCCACAGCGTGCCCCCCAATCAATGCAGAGTGCCACAGCATGCCCCCCCAATCAATGCAGAGTGCCACAGCATGCCCCCAATCATTTCAGAGTGCCCACAGAATTGCCCCCAATCATTGCAGAGCGCCACAGCATTGCCCCCCAATCATTGCAGAGCGCCCACAGCATGCCCCCCAATCATTGCAGAGCGCCCACAGCATGGCCCCCAATCATTGCAGAGCGCCACAGCATTGTCCACAATCATTGCAGAGCGCCACAGCATTGTCCCCAATCATTGCAGTGTGGGCTTCTCTTCAGTCCCGGCGGCGACTTCTACTCACTCTGTCCCCCGGCGTGTCTCCTGCAGTCCTCTCGCTCCCGCCTCCTTCTCGGCCAATGGCATGAGGTTTGCCTTTCAGCCAATCAGGATGCGTGTATCGGACGCGCTTCCTGATTGGCCAGGAGGAGGATCGGTGTGGCAATAGCGAATTTTCATTCACTATTGTCACACAATGGGTGGGCTCTGGACGCACTGCTCTGTGCCCCGAGCCCACCCTTTGCATCGCCCTATTAGAGCCTCTGGCTCTAATCAGGTGATGTAAAAAAAAAAAATCCCCATTAAGCTCCATGCGTCCGGCGCCCCTGCATGCAGATTAGGGGGTCCCTGTATCAGGTCCCTGTATCAGAGGAGCCTGAGGGAGCAGAGGATCAGTTAGACTGGTCATAAATGGATTAGATTTTTATTTTTTTTTTGTTCAGCCAGTGGGAGATAGAGGAACCCCCCCCGCTGATATATTGTATTCTAACAATGGGGATTCTCTGCTGTCAGAATACACTAATAAGCGGTTGCAGGATATTGGTTCCAGCTGCTGATCGAGAAAAAATTTCTAACAAATCCGTTCAATAGAAGTCAATTGTTAGAGCCGCCACACAGGGATTGAAACTTGTCTATTCTCAGCTGTACTGGTTGAATTTTGATTAATCTATGGCACATGTGACAAACACAAGGCCCACTGCTGAAATCCGGCCTGCCGGGCCATTTTTATGCTAGGCCATTTACCTTTCCTGCAGCTGCAGAACACCTCTTGTTTCCACCTTGACTTTGTTTCAGCAGTCAGCAGCAGAGAGGAGGAAAGAACTCCTCCTACAGATCCTGAGCTTCTCCGTGCAGCCATGGAGAGAGGCTCATCTCTGCCTCCCCTCCCGTCTCAGCAGTTGGCAGCAGAAAGGAAGACTGAACTCCTCCTACAGATCCTGTGCCTCTCTGGCAGCAGCACCCCCTATTTTTTTGCCTCCCCTGGTCTCAGCATTCAGCAAACTCCAGCTGCTGACTCCAGGGTTCCTCTGTTCCTCCTCCAGACCCTGCACTTTCTGCACAAGGTAAGGTAGGTGCATTGTGATGTAAGGGAGGGTGGGGGACTCATGACTTCTCATGGTTAGGGGGTTTTGACATCTGATGTAAGAGGGAGTGGGGTGCTCTGGACATCTAGCCCTACAGATACAACTGACCTTTAACCACTTTAGCCCCGGAGGATTTGGCTGCTCAATGACCAGGCCCTATTTTGCGATTCGGCACTGCGTGACTTTAATGGACAATTGCGCGGTCGTGCGACGCTGTTCCCAAACTAAATCGATGTCCTTTTTTTCCCACAAACAGAGCTTTCTTTTGGTGGTATTTGATCACCTGTGCAATTTTTATTTTTTGCGCTATAAACAAAAAAAGAGCGACAATTTCGAAAAAATAACAATATTTTTCACACTCTTTTATATGAAATTCTCAAAAAATATGTAAAAATCTAAATTTTTTAACATTTTAGGCCAATTTGTTTTCTGCTACATATTTTTGGTAAAACAAATCGCAATAAGCGTATTTTGATTGGTTTGTGCAAAAGTTATTGCGTTTACTAACTAAGGAAAAGATTTATGTAATTTTTATTGTGTTTTTTTTTTTTTTACTAGTAATGGCGGCGACCTGCGATATATATATATATATATATATATATATATATATATTTTTTTTTTTTTTTTTGTGGGACTGCGACATTGCGGCGGACAGATCGGACCCCTAACTGAAATTTTTGACACTTTTGGGGGTACCAGGGACATTACTACAGTAATCAGTGCTAAAAATATGCACTGTTACTGTAAAAATGACACTGGCAGGGAAGGGGTTAACTGTACTGGTGATCAAGGGGTTAAATGTGTCCCTAGAGGCGTGATTCTAGCTGTCAGGGGGCGTGGCTTGTGAAGTAATCACACAGACATGTGATCCTATATAGCAGGATCACATAGCCTCTGTGATCACTCCAGGGAGAATGACAGACGGCTATGTTTAGTCATCCGTCTGTCCTTCTTTCACAGCTGCGGGAGATCGCGAGTGGCAGGCGGCCATCGGAGCCGCCGGTCACACGCGCTGGCTCCCCTGCTGACGAGCGGGGGCAGGAGCGTGCCTCCGGCGGCACACGATCGCCCCCCTAGCTTCACCCAGGCACTTTGCCTGGGAGAGCCAGCCTGTCGTCGTACAACTGCGGCGGCTGGTGCGGAAGTGGTTAAAGGGCAACCATAATTCTGATGCGGCCCATGATGAAATTACGTTTGACACCCCTAACCTATGGCCAGCTTCAGTGGCGTAGCGTGGGGGGTGCTGAGGGGGCCACTCGCACCGGGCGCAACATTTGGGGGGGGCGCATCCCACGCCCGCCATCCGCGGGATCATAGTGTCCCTTTATTCTGATGTTGCCCCGTCCAGCGGCCCGCCCGCCCGCACTTCTCTTCTTGGCTCCGTGACTGCTGCTTGGTGCAGGAAGAGTGGCGGACCGCTGAAGGTGTTACGTGCGGCCAGGGGGCGTGGCGGGGCTGGTCGGACTCGTGGGTGAAGATGACAGTCTTGTGCATGTGCAGCACTGCTTCCAGAGTCTCCCCCTGCTATCCTTCTCGAGTCGCCAGTGTTTGGACACAAAACAAGGTAAGTAATGTGCTGCCTGCCCCTTGGGGCCCAGGGAAGTGGACATGGGAGGCGGTGAGGTGGGTCAGTGTAGGGGGTGTCAGTGTAGGGGGTGTCAGTGTAGGGGGGGTCAGTATAGGTGTCAGTGTATGGGGGGTCAGTATAGGTCTCAGTGTAGGTGTCAGTGTATGGGGGGGTCAGTGTAGGGGGGGTGTCAGTGTAGGGGGGGATGTCAGTGTAGGTGTCAGTGTATGGGGGGTGTCAGTGTATGGGGGGAGGGGGTCAGTGTAGGGGGGTCAGTATAGGTCTCAGTATAGGTGTCAGTGTATGGGGGGGGGCAGTGTAGGGGGGGGTCAGTATAGGTGTCAGGGTATGGGGGGGTCAGTATAGGTCTCAGTGTATGGGGGGTCAGTGTAGGGGGGATATCAGTGTAGGGGTGTCAGTATAGGGGTCAGTTTAGGGGTGGTCAGTGTATGTGGAAATGTAGGGGGGTCAGTGTAGGGGGTCAGTATGGCTGTCAGTGTATGGGGGACAGTGTTGGGGGTGTCAGAATAGGTGTTAATGTAGGGGTCAGTGTATGTGGAAATGTAGGGGGGGGTCAGTGTATGGGGGGCGGTCAGTGTATGTGTCAGTGTAGAGGGGATAGTGAAGGTGGGTCATTGTAGGTGTCAGTGTAGAGGGGCCAGTGTAGGTGTCAGTGTAGGGGTCAGTATAGGAGGGGTCAGTGTATGTGGGAATGTAGGGGGGGGTCAGTGTAGCTGTCAGTACATGGTGGTGTCAGTGTAGCTGGTAGCTGTCAGTATAGGTGTTAGTGTAGGGATCAGTGTATGGGGGGTTCAGTGTATGGGGGGGGGTCAGTGTATGTGGAAATGTAGGGGGGGGTTAGTGTAGGGGTCAGTGTATGTGTCAGTGTAGGGGGGCTAGTGTAGGGGGGTCAGTGCAGGTGTCAGTGTAGGAGGGTCAGTGTAGGTGTCAGTGTACGGGGGGGTCAGTGTAGGGGAGGTCAGTGTGAGAATGTGGGGAGGTCAGTGTGGGGGGGTCAGTGTCAGTGTCAGTATAGGGGGGGGGTCAGTGTAAAGGGGTCAGTGTAGGTGTCAGTGCAGGGGTCAATGTATGGGGGCTCAGTGTATGGGGGGGTCAGTGTAGGGGGGTAAGTGTAGGGGGGTAAGTGTATGTGTCAGTGTAGGGGGTTGTCAGTGTATGAGGGGGTCAATGTAGAGGGGGGTCAGTATAGGTGTCAGTGTATGGGGGGGTCAGTGTAGGGTGGTCAGTGAAGGTGTCAGTGTGTGGGATCAGTGTAGGTGTCAGTGAAGGGGTCAATGTATGGGGGGGGGTCAGTGTAGGTGTCAGTGTATGGGGGGGGGGTCAGTGTAGGTGTTAGTGTATGGGGGGTCAGTGTAGGGAGGGTCAGTGAAGGAGTCAGTGTAGGGGGGGTGAGTGTAGTGGTCAGTGTAGGGGGGGTGGGGCCAGTGAAGGTGTCAGTGTAGGGGGGGTGTCAGTGTAGGGGGTTCAGTGAAGGTGTCAGGTAGGTCAGTGTAGTGTTCAGTGTAGGGGTCAGTATAGTAATTAGGCAGCTCCGTGTAGTGGTCAGGTAGGTCAGTGTAGGAATAAGGTAGGTCTCTGTAGTGGTCAGCTAGGTCAGTGTAGGTGCCAGTGTAGTGGCCTGTGTAGTGGTCTAGTAGGTTTGTGTAGGGGGCGCAAATTACTTGCATTGCCCCGGGCGCTGACAACCCACGCTACGATGGCCAGCTTAGAGAAGTTTGGGGTTGTTATAAAAAAAAAAAAAAAGATACTTAACCTCATGATTGATGCTGCAGCTGCCCCCTGCTGACTTGAAGCCCAGGAACTAAGCAATCACATGACTGCTGATGGCTCAGTCCTCAGTCAGCTCTCAGCAGACAGCGGTGACTGTCGGTCACCACTCTCTTCTCTGCTCCTTCATCGTTCATTTGAGCGCTGGGCTGGGAAGGGGGCGGGATCAGCTGGCTCAGGCTCTCACTGAGAGCTGAAGCCAGCTGTCTTTCAGGCAGCTGGTTGGACCCTGACAATATGCAAAACTGAAGGGGAAAGGAAGGGAGGGGGACACCTGGGGAAATCCTAGGGTCACCCTGGTCAAATAGGTGTAAGGGAGAACCAATAATGGTATCAGATGCAAAAATTCAGTTTATTAACCGCTTGCCGACCGCCGCACGACTATTCACTGCAGCGGTCAGCCTCTCACAGGCAAAGCGACATAGTATTACGTCGCTAGCCTGTGAGGGTCTATGGAGCGAGCGCGCGTCCCCGGAGGCGCGCTCCCGCGGAGTCACGGACCCCCCGCGCGTGTGCCTGGCGGACCTGATGTCCGCCGGTCACTTGCGATCGTCCGTTACACCGGGAGAAAGGCAGGCGGCTATTGTAAACAAAGTCGCCTGTCATTCTCCCCTGTGTTAGAATGGTGATCATACGGTTCTACTATGTAGGACCGTTGATCACTGTTCTTATACATCAAGCCACAGCCAATCACAGTTAGAAGCACGCCCCTAGGGACACACATAACCCCTCCCTCTCAAAAAAGTTAACCCCTTCACTGCCAGTGTCATTTTTACAGTAACAGTGCATATGTATAGCACTGATTACTGTAGTAATGTCACTGGTAACCCCAAAAATGTCAGTCAAGGGTCCGATCTGTCCGCCGCAATGTCTCAGTCCCACAAAAAAAAATCGCAGATCGCCGCCATTACTCGTTATAAAAAAAAACAACAAAAATGACAAAAATCTTTCCCTTAGTTAGTAAACGCAATAACTTTTGCGCAAACCAATCAAAATACGCTTTTTGCTATTTTTTTTATCAAACATATGTAGCATAAAACAAATTGGCCTAAAATGTTAAAAAATTTAGATTTTTACATTTTTTTGGGGGAATTTCATATAAAAAATGTGAAAAATATTGTTATTTTTTTCCAAAATTGTCGCTCTTTTTTTGTTTATAGCGCATGATCAAAAAATCGCACAGGTGATCAAATAACACCAAAAGAAAGCTCTGTTTGTGGGAAAAAAAGGACGTCAAATTCGTTTAGGTACAGCGTCGCACGACTGCGCAATTGTCCGTTAAAGTCACGCAGTGCCGAATCGCAAAATAGGCCCTGGTCAGGATGGGGGTAAAATCTTCTGGGGCTTAAGTGGTTAAGTATAAAAAATCCAATCACATATTAAAAATAGAACCCCCCCAGACACCTAATAATAAAAAGCAAACAGGAAACGTTGTCACTTCAAACGGGCTCCACACACTCCTAAATGCATAGAACCTAATACACTCATGATGTTCTGAATAGAGGATCATGTGAAGGATTCCATGTTAGCGTTTTCCCTAAGATTCAAACCTGGTTCCTCAATTGCAATGGAAAGTTCATAAAGAAAAATTTCCGGTAATAAAGGGTCAAGATTGAGCATTCAGCATCTGGCCAGTCCCAAGTACATTAAAGTGCAAACTGGTAATCTCCTTTGGAAGTAATCAGCTATAACAATTGTTCTGATACTGGTTCCCACACTGCTGGTAAATCAGAATAACAGTCCGCCTGAGCGACTCAAGAAATGCCTTCCAGTGTACAGGCACTACTTACCACTGAGAGGCTTTCCCTTCCTTGCTGTCACCATACAAACCGAATACTCCTACTGGGTACTGATCCCTTGTGTTTGCTGTGTTCCTTGTGAGCGTTATCGGGGTGCCATTATCTGGAGGTGAATGTTGGCGCATAAGGGCCCTGGTGTCTCCCATATTTTCCTTTTCTTCCCCCAGCCAGCTGTACTCCTATGGGGGTTTGGTTTTTCCAAAAAATACTCTGATAAACCGGTTTGAAACCAGGCCCACAAAAAAGCCCCTTGGACGCCTTTTTCAGTGGCTATCTGGCGTGTAGTAATACACATCTTGATCTGTGATACATTGTAATACACATGTTCAATTCTTAATTCCCTAAAGAAGGAATCATTTGTTCGATTCCAAAACATGTTGGACATTTTCATCGCATGAAGAGCTAGTGACCACATTCATACACGGGTTCGCATTCCTTTGAATTGAACACAGTTTCCCATTGTATTGTGTTTTTTTATATGTATTCTATGATATTTTGTACATCTTTCTGTGCATTTTTTTAAAATGTATTAATAAATACTACTTTTTATCTACTTCTGTACTTTTTCACTTACTATACTAACTACAGTTCTATCCAATCAAAATTCCCCTGGGACACCCCCTTTTTGTTTTCCCCCGAGTCCAAGCTCATGGGGAAACTGGATTGGTATACAGACATTTGTGCCACTGTGGGAACTCAGTCCACTCAATGAGTTGTCAGAGAATGGTGGTGTTTAAAGATAGGGAGTAAGCAGGGGAGCCCGGAGGCTCTCATCACTCCTGGTCACCCAGTGTGATCAATTTCCATTTTCTTCCTGGAAGTCCAGATTCCGTTCAGATAGTGGATGAATGATGTGCAAAGTCAGGCGTAATTGAGTTAAAGCAGTTTATCATGGTTGCGTATCTGCATTCGCTCCTTTCAGATACGCTTTTGCGTGTAGTGGAACTAGCTGGTGGAATGCATGTTGAACGCGAAGCCCTCTGTGCAGTTTACGTCAACACATTTCGCATACGTCATGTATGCTTCGTCAGGACGTGTGGTTTTTATAATTAGATGTCTGGGGGTTCTGTATTTCTATTTTTGATATGTGATTGGATTTTTTATTGTTAATAAAGTTAATTTTTGCATCTGATACCGTTGTTGGTTCTCCCTTACACCTATTTGACCAGGGTGACCCTAGGGTTTCCCCAGGTGTCCCCCCTCCCTACTTTTCCTCTTCATTTGAGCCCTAGTTGTGGAAGTACCCCGTCCTGATTGGACGAATCGGTGATTTGATATCCGTATCCTATATTCCCACAGTGTTCAGTGGGTTAAGGCCACATGAGTTTTATTTATACTTACTGACAATATGGTGCCTGAGGAATCTGATTTCCTATAAATTACAGTGATTGTAGGAATGCAGATCATAGCAGAACACAACCGAGGCTGACTTTATTTGGGCAGTTATGATCTTAGATTAAAACATTGGTAGTTATTAAAGTGATACTAAACAATATTCTTATTCTCGCAAAATAATCTAGACACATCCACTACTTGAAATAGAATTAAAGGCAAAACCTATTTTTTTAGTATTGAATAGAGTAAGAGAGTGTTTTAACGCCTGTCAGTTTTTTCTTCACCCCATTCTGTGTCCCACTGGGAAAATTTTCCATCACTTCCTGTCTCATAGCCAAAACAGGAAGTGAGAGGAAATATGGCCAAATTTAGGGAATGCCCTAGTTTTCACCAGAACTAGTGTGCCCATTAGAAGATTTCCCCTCTATTACTGTTTTGGTGACAACCCATAATTTGGGATTTTCTTTTGCTTTCACTTTCGATGTTGATGGCAAACATGACAAAAAGCGATGGTGAATATCCCTAACACGGATATAGACAGCGATGAAAACCTGACAGTTGTTCTGATCCCTCTCCACTTTATCCATTATAGGAGAAAAGTAGCATTAAAAACGCACCTAAGCTGCATTTTTTCAAACCCGCTTAATGTGCGTTTAGATGTGTTCAGGCATGTTTGGCATTTGCCCGCTTATTTATTTAATTCATTTTAATTTATTATATTTATTATTTTTAATTTATTTTATTATTTCATTTATTATTCATTTTAATTTTTTTTTTATTTATTTATTTATTTTGGCTGTTGAAATGAATAAATGCTGTTGAAATTGATAAACGCTCAAGCTCTCTCAACCAAAGAAATTGACCATGGGACTTTTGAAAAGCTGCACCAAACACCAACAAGTCAACAATTATATAAATAATCAGGGGGGCTTTCGGCACCATATCCCTGGTTATATTTTCTGGCAGCCCAAATCCAACATCTTGCCGGCTGGTAAAAAGGTGGTTTTTATTTATCCTCTTAAAATATACTTGGTTCTCTATTTCACAATAGCAGGCTTTTATTGGCCTTGGATTCATCTACTCCACCTTTTAATCAACATACTTATCCTACATTCTATTTGATTTATAAGGTCTGGCAATCCATTAACAAAATGTTAGGTATTATAGGGTACAGGAGAGAAGTGTGTGTAGGGTGACAAATAATTTGTGTGTCATGCTGTCCCCCTAAAAATATATAGCAAAGGAAAACATCGGTCCCAAATTGGGGTTTATTACAGCATGCACCCAGTGAAAAAAAAAAGGTTTTGGAGTAAAAATTCAAAAAGTTTATATCATACACATCATACATACAAACTAGTACATCAGACAGATTAGTGCAAATAACTGTGCCATGATACAGTTACCAAACCAACAAAAGGGCATGTGTGGAGCCTGTAGATCATGAGTGTCCAAACTTTTGGCTTCTCTGGGCCACAATGAGTGTAGAGAAATTTTCTCGGGCCGCATATAAAATATATACTGTAGTTAACGTATATAAGTAATAAAATTCCGCCGTGCCCTTCCCTGCCGCCGTGCCCTTCAAATGAAATGGAATCAGTATACAGAGGTTTACTTCTTCTGATAGATAATAAAGGAACACTCTAACCACCATGACCACTTCAGTGATTTGAAGTGGTCATGGTGGTAGGAATCAGAAACACTGCACATGCTCGCCCCCCCCCCCCCCCACGGGGCAGCCTCTGCCTACAGTTGGAAGCTGCGGTGGCCGTGCCTCCCCTCGGGCCGCAGGTTGGACATGCCTGCTGTAGATGGTGATTCGGAAACAGTAATCCCAACATGTTTCAAAAACTGTAGTTTCTTCTTCAGGGGAGAAGGCACAAAAAATGTCTGTGATCAAAAATATCCAAACAATCAATAAGGATTTAAACATTAAAAGGTATTATAGGGTATACCAGATTTACGCCATTATGGTCGAACAGAGCGCTCTCTGAAGTGTCCCGGCTGGAAGGTTTTTCCTGGTGGGAACATGCTGGGATTGATACTCTAAATGCAGTTTCCGAAGAAGAGCTGAAAACCTATCAGCAGCTCTGTATGGACTACAGTCTGGATCGGAGGTGGTTTTTCCAGTACCTACAACTAAAGCCTAGTACACACGCAACGATTATCGGCCGACCGGTCGTCCGTCTTTTGTCCAGAGTTGTGTTTTGTTGGTTGGAATGTGCCTAGACTTCACACGAATTTTCTCGCCAGACAAAAATCTACTTCAGAAGTGATGTCATGTGTTGGTTGCTTTCTTTGTGTTCTTTCTTCACTGAGCATGCCCAGACTTGCTCATTAGATTTTTCCCTGTCGAAATCTGTACTGACTGCACGAAAATCGGACGTGTTTTGACGGCGGACAAAAATTTTATAGCCTGCACACCAGATTTTTTTCGGCCGAAAAGTTGGAGTCGGTTGTCAGAAGCATCATACTAACAAGCCGAAAATCGGCAGATCGGTCGTTGGACGAAAATTCCCTGCCGATTTTCGACACGTGTGTACGGGGCTTTAGACATGCTCTGAAATTCCATGGTTTGGTCCCGAGCGCCTCTTTTTTTTGTAACTCCAATCTTGGACAGTGCAGTCCAAGCTAATAACACAAAGAGCCTCATTTTTAAAGTTTACACATGATTGCTGTCAAATTTGCTTCTTAAATATCCTATGCCATGTAGGTAGAAATGGGAGTTGGATGTTGCAGTGGCTTTAGGAGACACATGGGATCAAACAGTGAAGAACGTTCAGTTGGTCTCCAACTCATAGAGTCGCTCAACTCTTCATCTTGCATAGGTCCTTTTCGAACCCCAGAACTGCTGCATAGGATAGGTAGGAAGGATAATCCTAAATGTTCAAGATGTGTCCATTCTGCTGGCTCTTTTATTGACTTGTTATGGAAATGTCCACACTGGTATTGGCAGGAAGTAACAGATGTGATCATCTCTGTTTATAACACTGCGTTAATTCCAGATTATGTTCTATGCAGGGTATATAAATCCCAACAATCTGAAACATAATCAAGTAGTGGTCATTATGAGATCACGTTTTATGGCCTGTAAGTTGATAGCCTCTCTTTATGGATGAACCTCTGTGAAATAATTGTTCCTGATCTCCATCCGGGACACGCAGAGACAAGACCCATATAACTGTCACTAATTCTTCACATATGTCACGGATTCACTAAGAATCCTTTCTTCTTACTTTATCACATTGGGCCTATACCCAACACTAATGTTCACATATTTTGAGAACAATATTACTTTATTTTATGTTCTTTTTCTTTTTGTAAGATTGACAATAAACTGAGATACAACTTTTATTTTATCTGGATTTGATACTACTTGCCCATAAAGTCCCACTACCTTGGCGTGAGACACCAAAAAACCCCTTTGCTTTTTTGGGTATATAAATCCCAACAATCTGAAACATAATCAAGTAGTGGTCATTATGAGATCACGTTTTATGGCCTGTAAGTTGATAGCCTCTCGTTGGGTCTTGCCCAACCCTCCTACTTTGGGGGACTGGATCCAGGAAATGGATAAACAAATATGGGAAACAAATATGGGAAAAAATGGGAACAAATATGGGAAAAAATGGATAAATGCTCCAGCTTAAACGCATAATAAAGAGAGGTATTGTTTGAAGAGCAGATTGGCCTGTTTTATTTAACTTTTTTATACAGTGTATTGATTGACCTGGAATATTTCTTTGAATTTTTGGTATACCTGATAATAATGAAATGTGTTTTATCAGCTTAACCACTTAAGCCTCGGAGGATTTGGCTGCTCAAAGACCAGGGCCTATTTTGCGATTCGGCACTGCGTGACTTAGACAATTGTGCGGTCGTGCGACGCTGTACCCAAATGAAATTGACGTCCTTTTTTTCCCACAAACATGGCTTTCTTTTGGTGGTATTTGATAACCTGTGCGATTTTTTTTTTGCGCTATAAACAAAAAAAGAGCGTCAATTTTGAAAAAATAACAATATTTTTCACATTTTTTATATGAAATTCCCAAAAGAAAAATGTAAAAATATAACTTTTTTAACATTTTAGGCCAATTTGTTTTCTGCTACATATTTTTGGTAAAAAAAAATCGCAATAAGCGTATTTTGATTGGTTTGCGCAAAAGTTATTGCGTTTACTAACTAAGGGAAAGATTTATGTCATTTTTATTGTTTTTTTTAACTAGTAATGGCGGCGATCTGCGATTTATTTTGCAGGACTGCGACATTGCGGCGGACAGATCGGACCCCTAACTGACACTTTTGGGGGGACCAGTGACATTACTACAGTAATCAGTGCTATACATATGCACTGTTACTGTAAAAATGACACTGGCAGGGAAGGGGTTAACTTTATTAGTGTTTAAGGGGTTAAGTGTGTCCCTAGGGGCGTGATTCTAACTGTCAAGGGGCGTGGCTTTTGATGTAACCACAGAGACATACGATCCTACATAGCAGGATCGTATAGTCTCTGCAGTTACACCAGGGAGAATGACAGGCGGCTTTGTTTACATCAGCTGCCTGCCTTTCTCCCTCTCCAGTGGGAGATCGTGAGTGGCTGCTGGCCGCCGGTCACTCGCACGGGGATGGCCGTGAACGAGCGGGGGCAGGAGCGCGCCTCCGGCAGTGCTCGCCCCCCACAGGCTCCTGGGTGAGCGACATAGTACTACGTCGCTTTGCCCAGGAGGGGCTGACTGCCGCAGTAAATGTACTTGCGGCGGTCGGCAAGCGGTTAAAGTGGTTGTAACCCTTAAAAAAAAGCTCCTTTGCCTTTAAAAGAGTATGGGGATTTTTTTTAATCATACTTACCTAGGTGGATGCAGCATTGGTCTCGAACACTGAGAACCATCAGTCACCAGCTCTCTGCTCTGCCCCCCGCATTTACTGGAACGTTGGGCTGTGGAGGGCTGGCTCAGGCTCTAAGTGGCTTGATTAGAGGCTGAGCCAGGTGCCAGTCCAGGAATGTGGGATCCTGACTTTATTGTCTCGATCATGCCTGAGCCTGGACCAGCTCTGTTACGTCAGCCGAGGGCAAGCTTCAGCCTGCTGTCTGCTAAAAAACGGGTCACAGGAGTGCGGAATGAACTGTATTCCTGTATTCCACAGGAGTACAACCAAACAAGCTCAGTACAGTGTGTGTTTTCCTAAAATTATAATGCTAAATACCTTCATTGGGAGCCCTGCTGTGCAGTCATGTGACCTCCCTCTGCTACCTGGCATTCATCAGAGGGAAATCTCAGGCCCTCCCACCTGTACTCACTTACTTGGGAAGGGAAGCAGAAGAGAGGTCACATGACAGGACAGCAGGTTCTGCAAAGAAAGTATTTAGCATTATAATTTTAGGAAAACACACACACTGTACTGAACAGGGACCTAAAACAGGGAGAATCAAAGTATTTGATACATGTGACTTTACAACCACTTTAACTGAACGGAAAGGAGAAAGGAAAAGAGAGAGGTGAGGAGAAAGGGAATTTCTTGTTCTGGTGGGTTTTTTTTTTTGGTTGTTTGGTTTATTTGTATATGTTTGTTATGTAAAAGGAAAAAAACATTTTTCAAAAATAAAATCTGACTAAAAAAATATATTATTGTATCAAATTTTGTTATATTATTGTACAAGGCTTAACATGGTTAAGCATATGGTATTATATTATTGGACCACATGGTATTGTATTATGTTATTGTAACATATGGAATTGGGTAACATTATTGTATCATATGGTATTATATTATTGGATCACATCATATTATATGATCGTATTATATGGTATTATATTATTGTATCATATGGTATTTTATTATTGGATCACATCATATTATATTATTGTATTATATGGTATTTTATTATTGGATCACATCATATTATATTATTGTATTATATGGTATTTTATTATTGGATCACATCATATTATATTCTATTATTGTTTCATATGGTATCATATTATTGGATCACATTGTATTGTATTATATTATTGAATCATATGGTATTATATTATTGGATCAAATCATATTATATTATAGTTTCCTACGGTATTAAAATATTGGATCACATTGTGTATTATATTATATTATTTTATCATATGGTATTAAATTATTGGATCACATCATATTATATTATTGTTTCATAAGGTATTACAATATTGGATCACATCGTATTATATTATATTATATTAGATTATATTATTGTATCATATGGTATTGTATTATAGGATTACATCATATTACATTATTGGATCACATCATATTATATTATAATATAATATTGTATCATATGGTATTAAATTATTGGATCACATTGTATAATATTATATTCATGGATTATATGGTATTATATTATTGGTTCATATGGTATTATATTATATTATTGAATTAGATGGTATTATGTTATGTTATATTATTGTATCATATGGTATTATATTATTGGATGATATAGTAATATATTATTGTATCACATGGTATTGTATTACATTGTTGGATCACATCGTATTATATTATTGTATTGTATGGTATTATATTATTGAATCACATCGTATTATATTATATTATTGAATCACATTGTATTATACTATAGGATCACATACTATTATATTGTTGTATCATATGGTATTATATTATTGGATCAAACCCTTTTGTATTATATTATTATATCATATGGTATTATATTATTGTATCATATGGTATTATATTAGATGATATAGTAATATATTATTGTATTACATTATTGGATCACATCGTATTATATTATATTTTATTATTGGATCACATGGTATTATATTATATTATTGGATCACATGGTATTATATTATTGGATCACATAGTATTATAATATATTGTAAATGTGTGTAATTCTCACGCTGTCAGGTATAGTTCAGACCTCTAATGCTGCAGGTACTATTTTTGTGAACCACACAATTCTACTAAATAAGGGGGGGGGGGGGGGGAGTACCGCGCTTTAAAGGTGCATCTGTGCTTTTGTAAATAAATATATAAAACCTAGAAATATTGTGCTGATATATATCGAGAGTGTCTTAATATTAATAAGTAAATCATACACTTACATAAAGATTTCTTGATTAAAAGCGTATGCCAAATGCAGATCCGAATGCCGCTACGTCACTTCTGGTGCTTGATCCTACGCGTTACGCTGCGTCCTCATGCAGCTTCTTCCAAGGATGTCACATCACCTAAATCTGATCTAAATCTGATCTAAATCACCTTGGAGGCGTAGAGGAGCAAGAAACATACATTTGAGACATAAGGCCTAAAATTAAAGAAATGGAGGTGAGCGCATAGGACACCTAGTGGTCACAGCACTGAATAGCACCTGCATGCATATTTAGAAGAAATTGTTCTTTTGAGCACTATCAACACTGATTTGGGACACTTGAGCACTTTCTATTTATAATTTGATTGAATCACGTAGGGACTTATATAACAGATTTAAAGGAACAGTTGAAAGATTATTAGCTTAAAAACACCTACTCTATGAATTTTTGTATGAATTTTAGAAGATGTGGTTTTATTGAATATATATGTTTATGATTTTACACATTATTATAAGGAAGGCATTATACACATGAATTGTTTATAAATAAGCACATATTTATTGATTTACTTATTAATATTAAGACACTCTCGATATATATCAGCACAATATTTCTAGGTTTTATATATTTATTTACAAAAGCACAGATGCACCTTTAAAGCGCGGTACTCCTCTCCCCCCCCCCCTTATTATAATATATTATTGGATCATATGGTATTATATTATTGTATGATATAGTAATATATTATTGGATCACATGGTATTATATTATATTATTGGATCACATGGTATTATATTATATTATTGGATCACATGGTATTATATTATATTATTGGACATAGTATTATATTATATTATATTATTGGATCACATAGTATTATATTATATTATTGGATCACATGGTATTATGTTATATTATTGGATCACATGGTATTATATTATATTTTTGGATCACATGGTATTATGTTATATTATTGGATCACATGGTATTATATTATATTATTGGATCACATGGTATTATATTATATTATTGGATCACATAGTATTATATTATATTATATTATTGGATCACATAGTATTATATTATATTATTGGATCACATGGTATTATGTTATATTATTGGATCACATGGTATTATATTATATTTTTGGATCACATGGTATTATGTTATATTATTGGATCACATGGTATTATATTATATTATTGAATCACATAGTATTATATTATATTATTAGAACCTATGCGATTATATTATTTGGTATCCTCGTATTATCTCCCCACTCGGCGAAGCTCTCTCATTGCTGTGCATAGCTGTATGATGTATGATTGCATCATTCGGTAACATTGTGTCATTCCCGCCCCGCCCTCCGCAGTTTATTATTTCCCTTTCATACACGGGGGCGGGGCGATTAAGTTGATTTCCTCCTATCCTTCATCAGCAGGGAAAACGCCTCCAAGCACCAGCCAATCACAGCCCGGCTTGGCCGGAGATTGGCTCATATAGGTGTACACCGGCTGCATCTTCTCCGCACATCGGCAGCATGGAGAACGGAGAACGGAAGGAGTGTGTGAGCGGGGGATACCGGGAACCTTTCCGCCACTTCGCCACCGAGGCCATTCACAGCGGGCAGGAGCCGGAGCAATGGAACTCTCTGGCTCTGGTGCCCCCCATCTCCCTGTCCACCACCTTCAAACAGCACAGCCCGGGGGAACACGCGGTGAGCAGCCAGCTGTGTGCTGGGGGGGTCATATAATATATATGTGTATAATTGTATTATATGTGTGTGTGTCAGGCAGCTGCTGCAGAACCTCCTGTGTGTCCAGCTGTCAGTCACTGCCATACACCTGTGTAATCTGTGTCGTTGTGACGTCAGACTTCCTGATAGTTGACAATTAAAGGGCCAGTCAACTTATTCATGGCGCCCCATGTCACGGGGGGGGGGGGGGGGGGTTACTGCGCGTTGCATGAAAGAAAAGTGCATGTTCCTTTTCTGAGATGCGCGGTTGTGGGACGCTTCTAGTGCAGGCGTCTCCAAACTTTATATACAAAGGGGCAGCTTACTGTCCTTCAAAGTTTAGGGGAGATGGACTGTGGCCATCATTGGTGTCAGTGGGGGGGATCAGCTCCCCATCATTGGTGTCAGTGGGGGGGGGGGAAACAGTGCCCCATCATTGGTGTCAGTTTAGGGGGGGGGAAACAGTGCCCCATCATTGGTGTCAGTTTAGGGGGGGGGAAACAGTGCCCCATCATTGGTGTCAGTTTAGGGGGAGGGAACGGGTGCCCCATCATTGGTCAGTTTAGGGGGGGGAACAGCACCCCATCATTGGTGTCAGTGCACACAAACGCAGGAGATCTGGTGTACAATCCCGGTAAGCGGGAACTAAAACCGGCCATAGACAATTTTGAAGCTCAGCCGATTCTGCAGAAACTGGCCGAATTGGAACCATGTATGGGCAGGCTGAATGTATCCAAGTTTATTGATTGATCTAACTTGGGTACAACTAGCCTGCTGGCTTTTACATGTGATTATCGCTAGCGGAAGGAATTCCCGTGTCAGTACTGTCTGTGTTGTGGGCAAAGAATTTGGTCTGTCTGTAGCCAGCCTTCCCTCTATAGATTCCTCCATCCACGTTACACAGCAGATGTACGAATCTCCTGCTGCAAGTTTTATATTCTAAAATTCATCCCCGTCCCGCAAGCAGTGCTTGTATCTGATTGGATGTGGAAGCTATCCACTATCCACCCCACTCCTTTATTTTGAGTGACCACAAACCCTGACAAGCATTAGCAGCGTTCGTCTTCATTCGGGCAAATTAGGCACCCATCAATGCGTTAGTAATGTGCATGAATCTGTGTTTTTTCTGGATTTCTTGTCATGTCATTATCAGTAGGTGCTTTAACACTGTCAGTGCATCAAACAATGACATTTTTCTAGCAATGCACGTGGTACAGATGTTCACTCGTTCCATTTAAAACAATGACTGAGTGCTGAAAAAAAGTGCATAGGTGGAAATTGTCCCTTGCCAAATATTTCCAGCACTGTCTTGTTTGAGTTGGAAATAAATGTTGCTGAGGTTTCTGACCTTGCGTGATGGAAGAATAGTCGCCATCGGGTATTTTCAGTGGGACGATTGCCACTACTGACCATGCCGGGGGTTTAGCTGGACTTGGATTTTCTGCTAAGGAGGGAGGACGGGTCCATAGGAGGAGAGGAGGATGGGAGGACGGGTCCATCGGAGGAGGATGGGAGGACGGGTCCATCGGAGGAGGATGGGAGGACGGGTCCATCGGAGGAGGATGGGAGGACGGGTCCATCGGAGGAGGATGGGAGGACGGGTCCATCGGAGGAGGATGGGAGGACGGGTCCATCGGAGGAGGATGGGAGGACGGGTCCATCGGAGGAGGATGGGAGGACGGGTCCATCGGAGGAGGATGGGAGGACGGGTCCATCGGAGGAGGATGGGAGGACGGGTCCATCGGAGGAGGATGGGAGGACGGGTCCATCGGAGGAGGATGGGAGGACGGGTCCATCGGAGGAGGATGGGAGGACGGGTCCATCGGAGGAGGATGGGAGGACGGGTCCATCGGAGGAGGATGGGAGGACGGGTCCATCGGAGGAGGATGGGAGGACGGGTCCATCGGAGGAGGATGGGAGGACGGGTCCATCGGAGGAGGATGGGAGGACGGGTCCATCGGAGGAGGATGGGAGGACGGGTCCATCGGAGGAGGATGGGAGGACGGGTCCATCGGAGGAGGATGGGAGGACGGGTCCATCGGAGGAGGATGGGAGGACGGGTCCATAGGAGGAGGATGGGAGGACGGGTCCATAGGAGGAGGATGGGAGGACGGGTCCATAGGAGGAGGATGGGAGGACGGGTCCACGGGAGGAGAGGAGGACGGGAGGAGAGGAGGACGGGAGGACGGGGTCCATGGGAGGTTGGGAGGACGGGGTCCATGGGAGGTTGGGAGGACGGGGTCCATGGGAGGTTGGGAGGACGGGGTCCATGGGAGGTTGGGAGGACGGGGTCCATGGGAGGTTGGGAGGACGGGGTCCATGGGAGGTTGGGAGGACGGGGTCCATGGGAGGTTGGGAGGACGGGGACCATGGGAGGGGAGGACGGGGACCATGGGAGGGGAGGACGGGGACCATGGGAGGGGAGGACGGGGACCATGGGAGGGGAGGA